>NW_026575045.1:8528689-9137882 GCF_905146905.1 Nyctereutes procyonoides
TGACTGCATTGCTACAATTTCATGACAAAACTTGAACAGATGAGATGTTTCTTATGGATGAGCAAATAAAGTGATTTCCTGAGATGGAATCTACTCCTGGTGAGGATGTGGTAAACATTTGGAATACTATATAAGCTTAGTTGATAAAGCAGCAGCAAAGCTTGAGAAGATTAGTCCCAGTTTTGAAAGAAGTTCTCCCGTGGGTAAAATGCTATCAAACATTATCACATACTACAAAGAAATTGTTCGTGAAAGAGTCAATGTGGCAAAATTCGTTGCTGTCTTATTTAAGAAGTTGACACAGCCACCCTAACCTTCAATAACCACCACTCTGATAAGTCGGCACGACTCCATATTAACAAAAAGATTATGACTGGCTGAAAGCTCAGATGATGGTTAGCAATTTTTATCAATGAAGTATTTTTATTTAAAGTATGTACATTTTTTAGACTTCATGCTATTGCACACTTAACAGACTGCAGTTTAGTGTAAATGTGATTTTTATATGGATTGGGAAACCAACAACTTAATTTAACTTGTTTTATTGTGATATTAGCTTTTATTGCACTGAACCTGCAATGTCTTTGAGGTATAGTTAACTATATCTTTTATCCATAATCAAAAAAAAAGGTTTTATTGTATTAAAAAGTGTTATATTAATTTGCCAAAGTTTTGTTACTTGGGAAAGGTATTACCTTCCTTGGATTTGTACTTTAAGACAGTATGTTATATTGTGGGTTGGAAATGTTCACTGAAAATACTGGGGAGAAAAAAAATTACCGGGGAGAAAAAAATAAAAGAAAATCAAATGTAACAAATGTTTACATTTATTTAAAAATGGTCAAAAATACCACATTGTAGTAACTGAAAGAATGTCATGATTATAGATACAGATACAGCCTACAGTTTATTACCGAGGGGGATGATTTCTGTGCAGAAGAAAAACAAACCATATCCTCAGCCAGATACTCTTGGTTATCTTACAGAACGTCTATAACCTTTAAAACCAAAGAGGTGAGGTCAGAGAGGAACTACTTCTCTATATTTTGAACACATGCTCCAACTTTCCTTCCCCAGGGATAAACCGGGAGAACGGGGGACATTCTCCCATTTGTTATGTGCTGAGCTTGAGGGAGGGTCTATGGTGAGTATGTGCTAGTTCAAAGCATGGCTTGGTTCTCATTGTCCCCCCTCAACCTACCACCCTCTCCTATCAACATTTAGATTCGGGCATGACAGAAATAAGTCTCTTAGGCAGTCCCTTGAGAAGTCTGAACATAGGGCATACGTTTCAATTTTGTCTTTCCATCTCTATGAAGAAGCCAGGAGATGGGGGTTTCCTCAATTGTGCTGTACTGTGCTTTGCTGGAGGGAGGGGCTATGGCCACTAAGTGCCATAGATTTTCCTAGTGGCTTAGATGCTACAATTTCATGCCTTCCTGTGCTGTAGGAGCCTCTTCACTGGTTTCTGCATTTCTCAAAAAGAGAACTGGTTCATGTGTTATTATTGAGTTGGAGTCTCCTTTGGGGAGTCTCCTTTCTCATTCTGCCATCTTCTAGATTCATTTATAAATGGATACTTTTAACATTGATTTTTTAAAAACATTTTAAAAATATTCAACTATTATATCAAATTGCAGAGATTTATAGATGAATTGTGACTGAAAATAATTGCATTCTATCCTACTGTTATGGCATCCTCTAATGCCAAAACTTCAAATAATTACATATGCATTGTAAATCACTTTCCAGTATCTACTTGGAAAACAAAAGTGAATCAAATGAAGTAACATAGAAGCTACTAGAAACATCATTTTTAAACCTTTTAAAAATACAACAATTGTGAGGCTACCTAAAACATGCTGGTTATATGACTGGATAATTATTTATATAAGCCTTTATGAACTTCTTTATTGGTACTCCATATGAAAGGAAGTGAAATATCAAAAGGGATGGTAGTTCTCTATTTATTTTTCTGTGAAGGAATTCAGGGAGAAAATAAGCCAATAAACCCTTTTATTATTTTTGTCACTGAAGTCCTAAATGATATAGAAATGGGATAACATAATTTTTAGATCTGTGTAAGTAATGTGTAGTTTAAGAAACATTAAAAAAGTGCTCTAACAGCTTCTGAAATGTTTTAAATAAAAAACAAATATGGTTTTAGGCCAATCATAAAATAGATTGGTCCTTACTAAAATTATGCTCTATATCATTACCTTGCATAATTTAAACTAGAAAGTAAAACTTGATAGTTTAGAAGGTCTAGCTTTGCCATGAAATTTAAATCAGCCAATTAAAGGTTTTCCAACAGGTACCTAAGTTGTAGAAAATGAGCATATAAAACACACATGGCAAAACATAAGAAAGAGAAGGAGGGAAATTACAGCAAGCCTTAAAGAAATAATATTTTGGTCAAAATAGAGTAGCAAAGTAAAAAAAGTGGCTTAAAAGGTGGAAACAATTCATGATTTAGGTGGAAAATAAAAGTAAGTGTTGGGATAGAAATAAATACATAATGATAAAAATTAAAAGAATATATGTTGATATTTGTATGAATTGGAGACTGTGCTAAGTTGAAAATAAATACATTTAAGCAAACCCTGATCTAATTATTCCATATGTTTATGATTCTTTAGAGTTGGTTTTTTTTTTGCCCCTCCAAGGATTTGCCACTGAACACCAAGCTGCCCTGCTATCAATTGACAAGGCCCTTAGCCAATGAATCCCCATTAAATTGAAACATTCTATCCATGGAATAAAGTTACTGACCCTTAGGGCACAATGTCTTTTTTTTTTTTTCAGCTTGCAAATCCTGCTATTTTCTCCAAAGGGAACCTTTCATAGGGTCATGTACGTGAGAGAAAGAATTTAAACATTCTCTTGTTTTTCAAGTCCAGAAGGTTTGTTTCTTTATTTAGAAGCTTTCAAAGGTTTTCACTACCCCAGGCATATTCTATTTCAACTTTCTTAAATGAGGTCTTAGAATTTTGGGGAATGGGTTTGGAAAGAAAAATGGGGGAGGGAGTAGAAAAAGGAAAATACATTCAGTTTAAATAAAATCTTTTGAAGATTTCTTTCTAAAAATTCAGTCTGAATATAGTCCACAAAGTCAAATTTTTTTCTTTTGGTTTCAGTAAAACAATAA
This sequence comes from Nyctereutes procyonoides, assembly GCF_905146905.1. Classification (NCBI taxonomy): domain Eukaryota; kingdom Metazoa; phylum Chordata; class Mammalia; order Carnivora; family Canidae; genus Nyctereutes; species Nyctereutes procyonoides. The sequence continues at coordinate 8,531,838 of NW_026575045.1, forward strand.
ATAGAAAAACCTGACTTCTCAAATGCTTAGTGGTCCACTGAGATCTGGATAACACAGAGAGGAAAATACCAAGAAATAACAACTAACTCCAAATAAGTTTGTCTCAGGGTAGTTACAGAGTTTATTTTCATGGAGCTTCTGAATTACTAATATATCCCTAGTGTAGCAGAATACCAAATTTAAAATGACAACTGCACATAATAATTGAAAAGAAGTATGGGGTGTGTATGTCTATTTTGTGTTTATTCAACTTTAAATAACTGAAGTCAGAAATAACCAACAATACTGAACAGTTTAAAGCTCTTCATATTGGATAAACACGCTAACATGAACTTCCTTTTACCTTTCCCCTAAAAGAAGAGAACATTTTCAAATTTTATACTATTGCATAGCATAGTACCTTCTGGGAAAATAATATAAATAATTTTTCCAAAACACTGATACTAAACCGAATAAGAACAGAAAAGGAAACTCTAAATTAATCTTATTTATAAGCTTCAATGCAAATACAATTTTAAATGAAGTAAATTAAAGCCAGCTGTCTATTACAAGAATAATGCATTATATACAAACAGCACATTCCTATCCATGGCTAGGACTTTACTCCTTACTGGCCAAAAGTAACAGAGCTGGTTCAGTTGGTTCAGTTGTCAGAACTGCTGGCTATTGGAACCACAACCATCTCAAGTCAAGAAACAAGCCGTAAGCCGGATTTCCCTCATCTATGTAAGTATGTACCAGTCCTTGGGATAATGCATGAATAGAGAACAAAACAAATGAGGATCTAGTTACGGTGATTTATTTACAGTTGTTACAGTCACAGAAAAAGAAAAGACCAACTGAACCACAGATATATAGATGTAGATATAGATATAGATATAGATATAGATATAGATATAGATATATAGATATTTTTTAACTTTCCTTTGAATTTAAAATTATTCAAATCCACAACTCCCATATTATTTACTTTCCCTTTTGAAATTGACTAAGCTTCAAGCCAGAATCTCTGATGGGTTGACCAGTATATGACCTAGAGGATTTTTCAAAATGCGTTGCTTCCAGGCTCATGTCATTATAATATGGGATCACCTGGGATTTTGACTCAGGCCATTTAATTCCAGCTTTCTTTCCTTTATCACCACACATTAAGCTAGCATTATCCTACTTTTTAAATATTAATTAATTAATCCCATTCAAGTATAGAACAGGAAAATTGATCCAAAGTAGCATTACTATTAATTCTGTACTTGTTGAAATAATAAATGCATTAAAAAGAATAAATAAGAAGCATAAATTCGGGAAAAGGACACATGAATTCATGATATAAATCTGCAAGGAATATAAAAGTGAATCAAATGAATTGACAACAAAAACTAACAGAAATAATGCAAGAGTTTTCAGGTTGCCAGATACAAGATCCCTATACTACAGTTAGTTGATTTTTACATAATAGTTATTGTGAATAAGATTACCAAGTAAAATACAAAATGCTCAGTTAAATTTGAATTTCAGATAACCAATACAATTTTTTCATACAAGTATATCCCAAATACTGCATGTTGCATACTTAAACTAAAACATTACTCATTGCTAAATATGACAACCTTCATTGTGAAAAATATCATACATAATTATTAATGCACACATATTATATAAAAATAAATACTCATGCCCTGTGTTCACCATACAACTTAAGAAATAGGACATTGCCAAACATTTTAAATCTCATTTTGTGCCTCTCTATATAGTATCACACCAACTCTCCACCTGTAGATGACCAATATCCTGAAATAATTATTTCCATGTTTTTAAATATAAGTTAACTACAACTGTATTCCCATTTAGGGCACTGTACATTTTGTCTGTTTCAAAAATATTATGATAATAATGTAATAATGTTTTCATAATGGACATATCTTTGATTTGTTTTTCACAAAAGCAATATCAGAGTATTTATGCATGAAGAAACATATTTCTGCATTTACCTGGAGTTCATTATCCAATGCAATATAATATGTAATTTGAATGTACCAAAAATTATTAATAGATCCTATGCTTATAAAAACAATATAAGATTGATAATATATTAATATTTTTCATATATAAAATATAACTATATATCATGTATATTATATATTCAAATATATACATAAATATAAAATTCAAGGCATATGTGTATGCACATAAATATGTGTGCATACAATTTCAAGATACACATACATTGAAATTGTAATATCATTAAAGTGTGTACATGTTTAACTTTGTTAGGTGATTTTTTTTTTTTAAGGAATGATTGCACCAAGTTACACTACACATAGACTTGTATTAGTGAATGTTGGATGTGCCACCTCCTCACTATCGCATATCTGCGTGCAAAATATTTATTGAACGTGTTAAAATAATTAAACAAGGAGGTCATTAGTCTAAGGTGGCTCTGATGCTTCAGTAAGCTAGTAAGCAAATCAAAACCTAATCCAGAGTCAATGCACTTTAATCCAAGAGCAATTGAAGAGCAATTCGTCCCAAACAGCCAATCAGGCTTTCCCAAATCAGGCAAGTGCTTAAACTACAGCCAAATAATTTCCTTGCTCTGTTAATGGTCTTCTTTATAAAGGCCTCTCCTGTAGCTCCTGTGGATGGAATGCTTGCTCTTAACCACTTTTGGTTTCAGGCTGCCTGATTCCAACCAACGTATGCTCAAATAAACTTTTAAAAACATAGTTGTCCCTCAAGCTATCTTTTTTTTTCAAATGCTTCTGCATACCAGGCTTTGCTTTAGATACTATCTTTTAAATATATTTTTTTGAATTTTGGAATACTTTTCTATTTACAGAAAAACTTCAAAGATAATACAAAGAGTTCTGTTTTGTTTTGTTTTTCCCCTCACCCATAATTTCATAAATGACATGTATTTTAATATTGCAAATGTGGTAGATATGGAATAGTATTTTATTTTATTTTGAATTTCCCTAAATAATACTATATTTAGACATCTCTATGTGAATTTATGAGACATTCTTTTTGTGAAAAGTTCTTTCTATGTATTTTGAGGTATTTTCTATTGTTTTTTCTTTTATTTTTTATTTATGAAACTATATAAATAATATAAATCAGTGAATTCTTTACAACACTGTCTAGTTTAGTATTTGTCTTTTAACTCCATTTTTTATATTTTCATATTTGTATTTAACATCATTGTCATGAGCAAATTTTATAGTGTTAAATAAACCTTGCTTATCTGAAATAAGACAATTGATCATGATGCACTATGTCATATACATATGGTTGAATTATTCAGTTTGTTAATATTTGGTTAAATATTTTCATCTATATTTATGAGTGTCCTTGTCTGATTTAGGTGCCAAGGTTATGTTAATAACAGAATATAAGTTGGAGAGTGTTTACTTTGTTTTATATAAGACTGAAAATACTTGCTTCTTGAAAATTTTATATAATTTGCATTTTGCAAATTAAGATGACCTAAGAGCTTTTTTTTTTTTAAAGAGGGAATTTTTTTTAAGATTTATTTATTTGAGAGAGAGCATGTGCAAGCATGAGGAAGAGGGGGAGAGAGAGAATTTGAAATCATGACCCTGAGATTCTAACCTGAGCTGAAACCAAGAGTCTGATGCTCAACCAACTGAGCCACCTAGGAGGACCCACAGGGAAATTTTAAACTGGAGAATCAATCTCTTTCATAGAAATAGGTCAATTCAGATATTCTGCTCTTAGAGAGTACATTTTGGTAATTTACATGTTCTCAAAGCTATTTCATTTCACCTAACTTTATAACATACTGACACATAATAATCACAATATTATATTTCTATCTTTTTCCTTTGATAAAGTTATGCTTTAAACTTTTAAAAATTCTCCAACATTTATCTTCTGTCTTGCATTTTTCAATTGATTATATATATTAGAAGTTTTTCAAAGACACTTTTATTCCGACCGAACCAAATTTTGATGTTTTAATTTTCTTTAATATATCTTTTGTTTCATTAATTTCTGCTCTTATTTCCTTCCTTTTGTATTATTTCTGAGTTAACTCTTATTTCTTCATTTGCGGATTTAACTTGGATACTAGCTAATTTTTAACCATTCTTCCTTTCTAATGAAGGCTATTTATCTATTTGTAAATATCTCTATAGCTAATAGCATACATTTTGTTTATAGTACTTTTATCTCTCAATTCAAAACATATTTTTTATTTCCATTATGACTTGAACCATAAATAATTTATATGTGTATTGTATTAAAATTTAAAATGTACAAGTTGCCTTTATCTGTTTCTTATTTGTTATATTTAATAGTGCTGGGGTCAGTAAACATGGTATGTATGCCACCAATTCTTGAAAATGTGTTATAACTTGTTTTACAGCCTAGAATATGATCAGTTTTCTTGAATGTACTTGGTACTTGGTACTTGGTACCAAAAAAAGAATTGTGTATTGTCCTGTGTGTGTGTGTGTGTGTGTTTGAGAAAAGGAGGCAGGAACTATGCATATGCAGTTACATGAATTGATAGTTGATCTGCTTGATATTTGACAAGAGAAATTACATAAAACCCCTTTATGTGAATTTCTCTAACTATGCTCTTGTTTTTGTCTCTATTGAAACATATTTTAGGGGCATGCTGGCAAAATTATTTGGATTTGTTTCATCCTATTTATGTTATCTCTCCCACATTTCTGCCATTAGCCCTCCCTGTGTCTCTTGCTTACTGCTGGTTTCCTTCAGTTTTTTTTTTCCTTTAGGATTCTCTTGTTACATCTTTTATCCATCTATTTGTTATAAGATCAATTTCTATTAACTTAGTGGTTACTTTACAAATTATCTTATTCTTATTTCATATAAAAATGTCTAGAGTGATAGGGGGGAAGTCTGACTTGCCCTTTTCCCCAGTCAACTCCATTAAAACTATCTGAATCAGAATGACAAATACAGTGTTTCATTCTTGAAAATAACTGAAATTCCAAGATTATTCCTATCATATTATACAATTTGTATGGTTTTTATATAACCACAAACTTACCAGTTTAAAAAATATCAGTATTCCTTCTAGTATTTCAGACTTGTGACTATAGACCTTTCTCTTCTTCCTGACATACATTTTTATATGTCTTTAATGATGGTAAATTTTCTGTTTGCCTGAAAAATGTCTATTATGCTCCCCTTGGTGAGTAATATTTTAGCTGAGATTACATTTCTGGGATGACAGTTCTTTTTCTTAGCATTTGCCATTGATAATTCTGTTGTCAGTTTCTTGTTCTTTTGTAGGAACTGTTTCTGTTACTCTCTTTTTTTAATTTTAAAATATTTTATTTATCTTTAGTGTTTTCTACTTTAAATTTGATGTATCTGGGTTTGTATTCCTTTATCACTATTCTTGTGATTTTTGATGAACCAAAAAATTGCAGTTCTTAGCTGAAGAAATTCACTGTCTAGAAGTGAATTATATATTCTAAAATTTAAAAATTAAAAACGTAAAAATCACGATGAATTCTATCAAGAAAAATAGATTCTATCAGCAAGAGTAACAGAAGGAGCCACATTTAGATAGATGCATTAGAAAAGGTTTTTGGCATCCCTTTGGAAATCTGAGACTAGACATGAGGTGCTTCCATACAGTTGAGAAGATTAAAACCCCAGGACCTGGGGATGAGTAGGTTCTGTCTGGCATTTAGTAAGACAATGCAGCACATAGAGGAGCAAAGGCTACTGGTGGTGGGTGTATTACATGTGATTTCTGAACACTAAGTTGTTCCTAAAAGTTCCAGGGGCATGGGAGCACTATATCTGCAAGTCTTAAAAAACAGTGTAGTCTTTAAACTCCATCAAGTAGGCTTCTGTTACTTATAAGCAAGATTCATATTTAATACAGAAGATTTTACCAGATGATAAACATGATTATATTCAGGTTTAATAGAGGTCTCCCTGTCTACATTATGAAGAATGGATTAATAGAAAAGTAGACAGGAGTAAAATACGAAGTTTCTTTGAAAGAAATGATAGGGGAAAAAATAGAAAGAGATCATGGGGCACTGACTAGAAAACTGCCAGTGAGGATGAAACAGAATAGATGGACTCGAAATCTCCTTAAATGTTAAATTAATCAAAATGAAGTGACTGACCATAAAATGAAGGAAAATAGGAATCACAGCTATGATGATGTTTGTTAGGGCCAGAGAACATGGACTGATGCCTGGTGTCTGTGTGAAGGTGTGAGAGTTTGGAGGGTTGTTAGAGATGGGAAGTCCATTTTCAACATGTTCAGGTTAAAGCGTTTATGGCTATTTAAACACTTATCTCTCAAAAGCAGTTCACTTCACTAGTCTAGGGCTCAGAAGAGAAATTGGGATGGAAATGCAGATTTTGAATTCATTTGTATATAAATCTAATTGCAACCATGGGAAAGGATTTGAGCTTCTAAAAACTTTTGTAGAGTAAAAACAAAATCTCTAGGAAAGAAGCAAGGATTCATGGGACTGCCGAGCCAAAAGAGATTTAAAGGGACTGGCAAGAAATAAATTAAGAGAGCATTAAATCATCAAAGAAAAGGAAGAGAGATTTTTCAACAAGACAGGACTTATTCAAAGGGAGGACAGAAGGCATATAAATAAGACTGGGAGGTTCTTCTTGACCTGCTTCTCAGAGAAGGTTCTTTTGATGTGAATAGAGATTACTTGAGTGGATAATAGAAAGAAATGTGTGGGCTTTCTAGATAAAGCAAAAGGCTGTATATTATGTAACAAATCCTCAAATCTGCTCATCACTCTACAAATATATATCCTTCAAAGTATGGTCTCTGGACCAGCAGCATCAGCAATATCTGTAAACTTATTAGAAATATACAATTTTGGGCCCCACTCTAGAAAAAAATAAATCAGAAATGTAGGTCTAGTGTGAGAGTTCCATCAAGTTGTAGCTTAACAAGCCTTTCAGGTGATCCTGATGCCTACTGAAATTTGAGAACCACTGCTCAAAAGTAAAGCAAGAGCATTTGCCCATTTTCTCAAACTATTATCTTGCCATATAATTCTAAACATCACATTTTTCTTTATCATCCTCTATATTTAATGTCATTGAAACCCAGCATGAATTTTAAATTTCATTTAACAGTGATTTTAAGATGGTAATAATTCTACTTTAGAGCTCTGTGTGAATAACTGAGTTTACATGTATAACACTGGGATAATTATGTAAAAGAATATAAGTGGATAAAGAAGATGCGGTGTGTGTGTGTGTGTATACCATATATATATATATTCCATATATATATATATATTTTAAGTTTCCAATGTTTTTGACTACTGATGTGACTAGAATGATGTTATAACTCAAGTTCCTGAGCTATACCACATCACATATCACAGTTTGATTTATTTAAGAAAAGACAAAGTCCAAAAAGATATATTCGTCCTTATGTTTATTGCAGCATTATTTACAATATTTACAAGCCAAGATATGGAAACAATTCAAGTGTTATCAATAGATGAATAGATAAAGAAGAAGAATATGGGATATTATGCAGCCATAAAAAATAATGAAATCTTGTTATTTGTAATGACGCCCTTAAGATCACGCCCTGAGCCAAAGGCAGATGCTTAACCATTAAGCCACCCAGCTGTCCCCAAAGACAGGCTCTTCAATTCAGAGAACAAACTTGTGTTTGCCAGAGGGGAAGTGGGTGAGGACTTGGGTGAAATAGATAAAAAGGATCAAGAATGAAGTGATGACTTCACTTAATTTGATGACCACTGAGAAATGTATAGAATTGTTGAGTGCATATTGTGCATCTAAAACTCTATGTATATCGTTGAATTATAATATTATACACCTGAAACTAGATATATAAAACACTGTGTATAAATTATGCTTAAAATAAATAAAACAAAAAGAATATATGTGACATATGTTTTCTGTAAATCATCTTGAGTGAGTGATAGGTACAGAGGTAGAATTGATTGGTTTGAGAGCATTTATTATTGACTCTACTAAAAGAAGAGGACTTGTTACCTGAGTGCTTAATAACTTTTTGTTGAAAAAATAAATTTGCATCATTTCCTTCCTTCTGCTTCTTCAAACAAAATACCTTGTTTCTCAAACCCTCCTATACTGTCTCTTCTATTAAATTTTAAAGACACAAAGCATTGTTTAGGATTGAATAAAATATATATTTCTTCTTACCAGACAGGCTGAGCATTTTGTCAATGATGTTTTCTTCTTGTTGCTGGAATGCTTCTTTATATCATTTCCGTTTTCTACAGGAAACTTTTGAAATTATTCTACTTTACAGAAATGTGCACAGATGCTAAATGAGCAAACTGATGATTTGTCACAATGAATGAATTGTGTAATCACCAGATCAAGAAACTGAATATTGCCATCACCTGAGAGTGTCATGTTCTCTCCACTTACACTAACAATTTCTCAATTCTGCAAAGATAACCAGTAGTAATTTTGCATTCTTTCAAATTCATATGCTATATATTCTTTTGTTCCTGAATTCTTTCATATGTTAATCTACTTGAGAATAATTCTTGGTGTGGATGGTAGAAAAAATCAATTCCCCCTATAAAATACCACAAGACAGTAATATTCCACAATGCATCAATTTTTAAGCAGTTTGTAATTAACATTGGCTGTAAATCTAAAGCTATGAACATTATGGTACATATCTTTGGGGACCACATGCATGAACACATTCTGTTGAGTATTTGGTTAGATATGGCATTTTTCTGTCCTAAGATTTATTAGATACTGCCGAACTGTTTTCCAAAGTAATTTTGCAAATTTGTATTTGTGTGTAGGTAAAGTTGTTTTGCTCTTATCATCAAATGATAATTTAGTCTTTGGCTCTTTGAATGCATTATTGCTATATCGTCCTTTGTTGCTATTGGAAAGTAACTCTCAATACAATTATTTCTTTGTCCTCAATGTTTCTTTTTTTAAGTGCTATATTTCTTTTGTTGTACTATAACAATGTAGTTTTGCAACATTCTTAAATCTGAGAGAACATATATCCAACTAATTCTAGTAAATTCCCAATTACTTTCACTATAAAAATGTTTCTAAATACCTGCATTCTCTCAGTCTGAAACTTCTATTATATAGAGTATCATTATTATTTTATTTACCCAATGTCTATTACCCCTTCTATTTTTCTTACATTTACTTTTCCTCAATGTTTGCATTTTTTTTCAGCTCTAACTTCTTATTCACTTATTCTATCTTCTCCTATGTTTATTTTTCTGCTAGAACCACTTTAAGTTTTAGTTTCAATGAATACACTGTTTTTGTCATTTCTTAAAGATTTTTAAGTTATTTTTACATAACTGAATATTTGATAGGTCTTTTTCAAAAACTTGCAATTGCTTTTTACTTTTATTTTTACCATATAAAATATGTTTTCATATAGTCTTTATCTGATAATTTCATCTGTTTGTCATGAATAATTATGCTTCAAACCCTGATTAATGTTGCTTTCTCTGATTAATATTTGTATTAATTGAAACTATGTATTCCTGAGGACTTCATCTTTAGAAATACGGTGGGTTCTAGATTTCATCCCTTCACCAATGCTTTTACATTTGTTTCCATAGATATCCATTAGATATTGGCAGGAAAAACAACCTTCTTATGTTATCTTCTCAATTTATGGGTGCCAGTACCTCTGAGAACCCAAACCTTAATAAGAATATTTACAATAGCTGGAAAATACTTTCTTTTTCTTAGCACCCGGAACAAGGCCAAGAAAGAAAGGCTTTCTTCCCACCTCCTGTTCCTAATAAGTAGATTTTGTTTAATTCAGCCGTTCACTGAAAGTTTCACTATCCACATATCCTGGATGTTCATATGAAGGTCTCAATTACAACTATCTTCTCAAACTTGCCAAAGGCTTTTTTCTCCTGCATGTGTGACCCTTAATTTCAAGTCTCTTAGTTATACTGGTTGGCAACATCTACTAACAGTTCAAATTTTTAGTTCTTTCTTTTTTATAGCCTTGGAGATTTTCTTTAATCTCAGTTTAGCTATGTATGAAAAAAAAATACGTAGCATTTTAGTAGTTTTATAACAGGGGATTTTTCTGGTCTAGTCTGCAAAATTTTCAGAAATAGAAGACTCTTAATAGTCTTAAACTCTTACGTTTTTTAAGAATCATATTGGGGGACCCCTGGGTAGCACGGCAGTTTGGCACCTGCCTTTGGCCCAGGGCGCGATCCTGGAGACCCGGAATCGAATCCCACGTCGGGCTCCCGATGCATGGAGCCTGCTTCTCCCTCTGCCTATGTCTCTGCCTCTCTCTCTCTCTCTGTGACTATCATAAATAAATAAAAATTTAAAAAAAATCATATTTTTTCTGATTTCCCTTGCTATTCTTATATTAGACTGCCAAGTAAATAATATCCAATAAATATCAATCACTTCCTGGCTGTTAGGATGATTAAAATAGCTGATTGATTGACTGATATGATATGGAATGCTAGCACTGTTAGTACTAGTACTACTAGTAATATCAATAATGTTAGATAATAAGATGAAGGCTGGGATCATGAGAAACTATCAAGAAATAGGTAGCAGTCTGATTAGCAGTCCTAATTTTAGGAATGTGATTTTAGTTCAGGAAGAGTATCACTGAAGGGTTTAGGTTTAGTTGATATTATGACAAGGTCATGGAATAGGTCTATAATATTCAGAGCAAAGCTTTCCAGAAAAACAGAACCAACATATTGTATATATGTTATATTATATATATATATATAATATGTTATATTATATATACATGTATATATACACATACACACATATATTTTATACATATAACTGTATATTTAGTCATAGTTCTTATGGTTAAAGTTATGTTACATACTAAAATGAATATTAATATATATTTATATACATATAAGTATATATGTATATATATTTATGTACGTATATATGCACATATACACACACATATATATATTCCCATGTCTTGAAAACATATACATACAAGAGAGGGGGTAGATTTTAGGGAACTGGCTCTAATTTTGGAGATTTGCAAGTCTGAAATTTACAAGGGTAGGCTGACAGACTAGAAATTTAGGTGACGTGGCGTTGCCGTCTTTGGTCTGAAATTTATCTGCAGGACAGGCCAGCACATGGGTAACTTAGCTAGAATTTCTATGTTTCTATCTTAAGGCAAAATTGCTTCTTCCTCCAGAAAGCTGTCTTTGTTCTTTAGGAATTCAATTGACCAGATGTAGACCATGCACATAATGGAGAATATGGGCTTTACTCAAAGGTTATTGATTGTAAATGTTAATTACATTTAAAAAATATTTTTATAGCAACATTTGGGTATTTGACCAGACAACTGGGCACTCTACCTAGCCAATTCTATATATAAATTAACTGCCACTTGCTTAATGCAAACAAAACAAACAGTATTTAAAAAGAATAATAATCTAACAAGCAGGCAGAAAGGAAATTGTTCTCTGAAATCATTTTCTTGATGCACAGATATGCCCTAAAAGTCTTCTTAACTCAGTGCTTCCTTCACTAGCCACTAACAAGTGGTCACCTTCATTGTAGAAAATGAAAACTAGCTGCTAAGCTTATTATATGAGATTGACTTATCATAAATCACTAGATAACATTTCAATAGTAGACAATCAATGACTTTCATATTTGGGGCTAAGGCTGAATAAATAAATTTATATAGTAATTATATAAATATATAATATATACATATTTATATTAAATATGTGTTATATTGCAGCAGTATAATTTGGGGTCTTCATTTCCCTCAAAATGCTTTTTGTCTCTTTGCTGCATTTTAGTTCTTTCACCCATAAGTATGAAAGAAATCTTTAAAATGGTGTTTCTCAGAGAGGACCATCAAGTTTGAATACTTAAAATGACATTTATGCAGTAGAAAAAGCAATATACTGCTGGCTTCAAGTCTTTGAAATTCAGCTGGGACTTAAGGAGTCTACATAACATGACACACTATCATGTGTCATTTTCACTGCTCAGAGACCAGAAAAAAAATGTTCTTTGCTTCTCAGTTATCACTAATCTAGTATTCTTTTTGCATAAAGGTTTAAACCAAAATCCTCCAAGGAAAAATAATCTGTCAGGACGTTTTTCTGTTCTCCTCTTAGAATACTGAATACAAGACATGAATTCTTAGATTAAATCTGAGAAGTTAACAAGCATGGGAGCAATTTAAGAAAAACAAATGTTTCTTTTTTTTTTTTTTAACAAGGGGGCCTAGCATATAGAAAGGAGTGCCAAATCAGCAGTATATTTAAGTAATCATATACATATTTATATGTTGATCTAAGTAGCAACTAAACACATTCTTCAGAAAGAATATCAGCTGTTTTTAGCATATGGGGAAGGTAAGAGAATATAGATTCAGACTTTGAATATAGATTTCAACTATCCCCATGCAGTATCATAGATGAGGGAGACCAAATAGCCATGTTCCTATTTAATTCAGTAAGTCCTTGCTGTTACATTAGTTTTTTTATACTGCTCTGAGGGAAGGGTTCTATATTCCCATATAATCAACAAGAAAGAAAAAAATAAAGATTACTAAGTGCAAAATTTTCACATGAATAATGCAATCATTGTATATCCTTTGAGATTGTGGCTATATAAAATGTCTAAGTAGTTTAAATTACATCTGTGCATCTATAAAAGTAGATTATAATCATATTTTGCTTCATTGAGGAGTTTTTTTTTTCTTCCAGGGGAAAAGAACACTGAATAGATGAAGTTAGTTCTCTTCCTTCTTAGGACTGCTACAAAAACTTGATAAATAGTGGCCACTCTAAGTCTCTGGAAAATCTTAATGACTTTTTTTAGTATTTGTTTCAGATTAAACTATATGATTAAGCTCCACCCAAGAAATTAAGAAGGTGGCTTTTTTTTCTTTAAAAGTAACATGTGCCTGTAGTATTCTTATTGTCATAATTCTGTTACCCTATCTCATATACTTTTGTCCCATTCCTCCCTAACCAATGCCTTATCTGTTGAAAATATGGCTAAAACCATCTGAACTTGAGTCGGGGAGGTGGAAACACCTGGGAAATTGCTCTGTATTGTTTTACAATTTGGCACTGGGAGTGTGACACTAGGCTACTCTGATTTATTTCAAAGTCTTGAGAATGAAATATTCAGATGGAATGTATACTTCTTTCAGTTACTTTCATATTTGAAAATCCAGAATCACCAAACTGGAGTAGAATATATCAATTCTTCATTGGATTTGTATTTTCCCTTCATCTAGGGTTGTTAATGAGATAACCGAATGGAGAATTGACTGTCTCTAACAAAAAGTAAGAAAGAAAAAAGAGAGGCAGAGTGGGAATGAGAGGGAGAGAAAACCAGGGAGAGATGAAGGAAATAAGAGAGGCACCAGGGAGAAATGAAGGAAGGAAGAGTGGCAGTGAGGGAAGGAAGGAAGAGAGAGAGGAGGGAAGGGGAGAGTGAGGGAGGTAGAAAGGAGGGAAGGCAGAAAGGAAGTAAAGAGAAAGAAAGAAAGAAAGAAAGAAAGAAAGAAAGAAAGAAAGAGAAAGAAAGAAAAAGAAAGAAAAGAAAGAAAGAAGAAGAAAGAAAGAAAGAAAGAAAGAAAGAAAGAAAGAAAGAGAAAGAAAGAAAAAGAAAGAAAAGAAAGAAGAAGAAGAAAGAAAGAAAGAAAGAAAGAAAGAAAGAAAGAAAGAAAGAAAGAAAGAAAGAAAGGTTTAGAGGACAAAGAAACTCTGGACAGCTATTCTCCAGAGTTGGAGTGTTTTCTTTTAACAGTTGGCACATATCCTATTGGAGGTTTCTTATTTGGCAGGAAATATGCTTCTCTTCTTCTTTATAGATCAAGCTGGCTCCTCATTTATTTTGTTTGTTTTTAGTTTCTTTTGGTTTTTGTTATGTTTTATAAATACGAAGTCCTTTAACTAACTTGTTCATGTTTGAATATCCAAATGTTTTTCCCTGGGCTTTCGATAGCTCTGTTTTTCCACAGAGTAAATCTAAAAAGTAAACATCCATTCAGCTTTCACTTGACCAGCATATCTTATATATTTATTTTGTGTTTTGGGTGGTGTGCTCTCTGTACAGTGTTTAGATCATTAGTGTCAAGGTTAGGTTAGTTTAAATACACAGCAGATGAAATGCAGTGATGGTAATGTGTGATGGTTTTAATTTGCTATCACAAAGAACATGAATCTATAGGGAACCTAAAATAATGAAGCCTGCATAGCTGTCTTGGTCCAGCAGAGACCAGGTGGTTCTATAAAAATTCCCTGCATGAAGTTGTAACTACGGAAGGTTTGAGTTGTTTTGGTGAACGGCTGATATATATGGAGATTTCAGCTATACTTTTATCAAAATGCGTATGTGTACACTATAACAACTTTTCAGCTTGGTCTTTAACTCATCATTGAATATAAACTCCAAAATGAATAAACCTATTAATTTTTCATGAAAAAGAAGAGAAAACTTGTTTTTGCTACTGTTTATGTAGATAGTGTAGATTGTTTATGTAGAAAACAGAATGAGAGAAGTAAAGATAGTGTTAGGGAGTAGGGAAACATGGTGCTCCCTTATAAATGATCTGATGGAAATATTATAAAAGGAATTGCTGAGGTTCAAAGGCCTCTTTCTCTTGCCAAGACCAAAAACATGAAAAGGTCTAAATTTAAAATTTCACTATTCAATCAACTGTGAGAGTTAAGAATTCCTATGAAGATTACCATGAACTTTGGGGCACACTGCATTATACTTCTTCCTTCCCCAATTGCTAGTTGGCTCACTACAGCTCAGGCGCTGCTTCTTCTGGACCCGGGACTGGATGTTTCCTAGCAGGAGGACAAGCTCACTGCATCTTGTGACATGTTCCAAGGACAATGAGCTGCCTTCACAGCTTATGTAGTTTTGTTTGAACGTTGCTCTGATTTTGCTTTGATAAGTATCTGATTGAAATCAGATATAATATCTTTATTTGACTCATTATTGTATATTGTGAAGTAATATTCAGAAAGCCCTCAAGTCACAGTGAATTTCAGGAGAAAGCAGGGAATTTGATAAAGAAACCTGAATAAGGTAGTGTCAGGAAAGTAAACAATAAGTATGCTGTGGAAAATTAAGAAAATAATGAATGAAGAAAACATCACAAGCATGATAGGAGATGAACAGGACTAACAGTTCTTTAATCTTCTAAAAGGCTAATAATCACACAGTAGCATGTTAAGACTTCTCATGTCTTCCTGGTCTGCCTGACAAAGGATACATAAGACCTTTTCCAGAGGATGTGGACAGTGTTGGCAGCTCAGGAGCAGAATACAAGATATAACTTCCACAGGCTCATCTTGTCCCACCTCAGGCTTTGAGCAGACCATTCTCATTGCCCTGGTATTTACCTGAAGACTTTTAAGGACTTGAAGAGGATGGCTGGGAGCCTCCTGTATTATGACTAGACATGGGGAAATCAAGGCCCACAAGGATCCACTGCAAAAGGTTTCCTGGAAGGATGTGTTAATATATGTACTACTTCCTGCTTATCCTTGTGATTTTGCTCAGCCTAGACTAAATATTCAATCAACAATCCAGAGAAAAGCCACCTACAAAGGCACAGTTCCCATTTAAGGGAGAAGAAAAAAACTTGGATGAAACAGATAAATTCTCCCTTTTTTTATTTTTTCCAGCATGTGGTTAAAATTAGGATTTTGGCTTCCTGCAGATCCTTATTTCATTCATTTATACAGCTGGGCACTTTGTTTTGGAGATGTAGAGAGTCTGCTTGAAAGACCAAGAAAACTAAGTTTTTAAAAAGCATTAAATCGGATCAGTTTAGAAAATTGTTAAATCCTAATGTGATGCCCATATCAACTTAAATGACTCCAGGGGAGTAGTTGAAGATGTTTTATACATTTGCACTCCTTAGCATAAAATAAACCAGGCACATCAAGTGGAAGAATGTGTGTGGGTTTCTCCCTTCTTGGTCCTATAGGACATCTGTTTATGTCCTATAATGATAACATGTACATCTGCCCGCCCCCCCCCCGAAAAAAAACCCAAAACAACAACAACAACAAAAAAAAAAAAAAACCCTCTCTTTTATAAGCCATCTTCAGTTCTGATATCTTTGACTGGACGAGGTTTGTGCAATGAACTATTCTATCTTTGGAAGAACAATCTTTTCTTCATCATGTGTGGCTTTTAATGTGCCCTTTATGCTGTTTTCTGAATGTTGATAGCTTGCCAGTAACAAGAAAAATATGTCTAGCCCACTGATCAAAACCATCAAAATCTTTCTCAAACTGAGGGCTAGCAGACAGAGCTATTTGTCAACAGCATGTATTCCCCTCAGGTAATTTTGATTCTTTCTTTTTCTTATTTTTAGTACCTCTTTTATCAAGCCTCTTAAATTCATGCCTAGCATGTCAAAAGCACTTTAAAAACAGCTGTCTACTTCTGGCTTTGGAGAACAGCACAGGATTAGGCAAGGATAGAAAGAGTTAATTCCTGCAGTTTTCACACTGGAATAAAGTTAATAGGCTGCCAATAACACGGGTTATAGTTGCAAAAGCTAAAGTTATAAGTAATCCTAAAGGGAAAGAGGAAAATTGTTCCTGACAAGCTGAAATTACTTTATAAAACCTCTTATGTGTTGAGAAACCCTAGGTTGGTCAGGGCATGAAGCTTATTTCAATGTTTAACTCAGCCTGTTTATAAAGAGAATATCTTGCCCAATATCCATTTTCCTAAAGTGTGCCCTTTAACCTGCTATTTTTTGTTTCTTTTTATTGTTGGCATGGAGACTAAGAAGCACTCCACTAGACTGATCAATGCGTGGTTACATCAACATAACATTTTCAGTCAAGTTCCCAGGAGCCTTCCTCCTGAATCTGTCATTTTGATTCAGATAACTAAATCAGGCTAAGCACAGCAATGATAACGGATGACTTGCCTCATTAGCTGGCTCCCGCTGCTTTATGCTGCCAGGAAGCTCTACAGTGACTGCCTATGATATTGGGAGAGATAACTGTTTTTTGAAATTATTTTGGTGCATTTTTTCCTGCAATTCTCTCTTGCATTTTGAAGGTAATTTTATAGGATGACATATGTACCAAATCCATATTCCTGGATCTTCTTTCTTTAAATATATGTCATGTGATTGGTTTTGTGAAGACTAAGCCAACAAAAGGCTTAATCTAGGGGACTATTTAAAAATGTCCTTCAATTTGTCTCCTTCAAATGTTACAAATCTGATAGCATTTTAATTAATAGTATTAGCAATACTAGGATGATCTGTCTTCCTACATAAAAACAGGTTCCGCCATAAATGCTGTCCTAGCTCCAAAATTATATTTCAGTTGGGCCCTGGAACTCACTGAGCTTGAATATATGTGAATAATAGCTTTAAAGAAAAGAGCAACTATTTGTAGAAAATTTGGTATGGATGGAAGACTAAACAAATAAGAAACAAAGGATTTCATTTAGTCATCATAATCTGAATTTAAGAGACTCCTCTTCAAGACTCAGGAAATTAGATACAATTATTCATGTAGCTGAAAGCCGACTATAGAAAAAATGAATGGGAACACACAATTGGAAGCAAAAGGAGCTGCAATTAGACCATGAACAATGTTCCAAGGAGAGAGAATATGGACAAAAAAAAAAAAGAAGAAGAAGAAGAAGAAGAAGAAGAAGAGAATTGTTCCAAATTAAACATTTTTTAGCAATATTACTACTTTTCAATACAGATCTGATTATGAACAAAAAGCTAATCTTTAAAAATAGCATCATTTAAGCATCTTTCTCTTGACCTCAACTGACGGCCATTCTCTGCAACAAATGCCCTAAATGATTACTGGTTTACATTTTAGGCACCCCACACTCATCCGTGTCCTTTTGCCAAACATTAGGGGAAAATGGACATGTTTCATGAGCCTACAATCTCATTTAAATGGAGAAAAATTTACAATAGGGTTATGTGGATAAACCTATTCAAAATATTTTGATCAAAGTTGCACTTTGACACCCTTCTAAATAGAAAGGAAGAAGGATATTTGAGTAATAAATAGTTTTGTCCCTGATGTCCTACAGAAGTCAATTTGGTGAGCCTAAATCCCCATGTATGGAGTATTTTATTGTTAAACATTTCATATTAAACTACTCCAATCCAGTAGCTCCACCACAATCTCACAATCCATCAATACATTGACCTGCCTTCCTTAAACAGATCAGCATCTATGGCCCATCACCATAATATCCCCTTTACAAATATCCACAAATGTCCAATTTGGCAAAAGTCATAATCTGTTTGGAAACTTTTTTTTGTCTTTCTGCTTGTACCTGAGCAGTTGAACTTTGTACAGGAAACATTTATGTAACAGAGGTGACTGGTTTTATTCTAAATATAGGGTATCAAACTCAAATAGATCTTAAAGATTATAGCCCCAGAGGTCTGGGGGAGCTTATTTTCAGTCTCTAACAAAAAAGGCAGTGTTATTTATTTCTTCTTAGCTGTAATCTAACTTCTCATGTCTGTTCTGGTCCCCATGACCCTTGTATAATCCTTTTATTTGATGACATTGTGTCATATTTTAGGAGAAAATAGAAATCATTAAGGACTTTTAGAATTTTAGAATTTTTTTAAAGACTTGATTGACTTATTGATCGATTAACTGAGAGAACAAGCCCATGAGTGGTGCTTGGGGGGCGGGTGGAAGAATAGATAGGGGATTCGGGGATGAGGAAAGGACAGAAGGAAAGGGTGAGAGAGAACTTCAAGCAGACTCCACACTGAGCATGGAGCCCAATGTGGGACTAGATCTCAGGACCCTGAGATAATGACCTCAGAAAATCAAGATGTCAAAACTGGAAATCAAGAGTCAGAAGCATAACCCACTGAGTCATCCAGGTCCCCAGGACTTTTAGAACTCCTTGCCACAAAGTTTATTATTCTACTTTGAAGTATACTCATGCTCCCATTGTTTTAAGGAACTAAATGTCTCTTTAAAGGCCAGTACACCCACTTAGTCTGTATATAGGACATTTTCTCTTTTATTATTCACATTCATTTAGACATTTTCAGTTTGGCTGTTTCTACATTTCATTCCCTTAAAATCATGTATGTATTCAAATACTTTTCATTGTCTTCTTCCCTTCTAGCCACTTTCTCATTCCCTTCACATCAAAATGGCTTGGAAATGTAAATTATACTCTATCTCAACTTCCTTCCTTCTCATTATCTTTCCAAACTTCTAGCACCTGGCTCACACCTTCACTGGGCCACTGAATATGCTCTGTCCCAGTTATCAAAGGACCCCAGGATTTGCTGAATCCAGTGGTCACTCTTCAGTTTCCATCATATTTAAATACTCATGAGTATGTTTCACAGTTGACATTCATCTGCTTTCTTCTCAACATAATCTCTCTGAATTTAGCTGATACTAAAATTATCCTGGATTTATTCCTATCTCAGTCTCTGTTTTCTTTCTACTTCCCTGATTCTGTATCCTCTTTGCTGAGTCTAATGTTTGCAGTTCCTCAGAACTTTGCCCTGGGCTTTTTTATCCTTATTTTCTCTTCCTGGGTAATCTTATCCAGTCTTGTCCCTATCTCCAGATTTGTTGGAGATATTTATTAGACTGAATCCATGTGATCACCACTGGAAAGTAACTCAGACATAAGACAGAAGAAAACTTTTAAATGATTTCAACTTAAGTGTTACACTAAATTAGTTTAGTAAATTAGTTTACACTAACAATTTAGCACACTAAACAAATGCTAAAAGACACCCGGACACTTCTTCACTTCCAAACCCATCAAGTGGGGTACCTGGGTGACTCAGTGGTTGAATGTCTGCCTTTGGCTCATGTTGTGGTCCCGGGGTCCTAGAATCGAGTCCTGCATCAGGCTCCCTCTGAGGAGCCTGCTTCTCCCTCTGCTTATGTCTCTGCCTCTCTCTCTGTGTCTCTCATGAATAAATAAAGTCTTTAAAAAAAAAAAAAACCTCAAGTGTCCTTGGTATTTGTTCTCAAATAGGTTTGAGATTTCAAATACACATTATGCAAATAAATGAAATATTAATAGAAAAAAGCTATCATTGAGTGAAAACTGACTTAAAGCTTTGGAAGAATTTGAGGACTGTGAATTACTAAAAACAACTTTTTAGTTGTTTACTGAAAACATATGAATTATAAAGGTGAGAAGCCTTGAGAGAAACAAAAATGACAAACATTTAGAAAGATTTAGTTCTAAGATGTAATTGCTGGAGCTCTTAAATTTCTGTTCAGATTTCAAAGGAACCAGATATAAAAGATATAATAGAAAATTTGTTATGGAGGTGCCTGGGTGGCTCAGTCTGTTAAACATCCAACTATGGTTTCGGCTCAGGTCATGATCTCAGGGTTGTGAGATCCATCAGGCTTTGTGCTCAGTGAGGAGACTTCTTGAGATTTTCTCTCTTCCTCTCTGCCCCTTCCCTCACTCATACTCTCCTTCTGAAATAAATAAATAAATACATATTTTTAAAATGTTGTTATGAGTGTGGTTGATGCAAGAAAGAAAATAGAAATTTTATCATCAGGTTTTACCTGAAAAAAATAGACATAGGTGTTTATGTTTCTGTGCTTTAAGTCAAGTTGCATATTTGAGGTATAAATAGCAATGAAATATATAATGGAGTGAGTTAAATAGGTACAACAAAGTCTTTTATCTAATTAAATATGTTTTGGAATTCTCTCTTTTCAATATCTTTCCAGTGTCAAGTGGATCTCATGGAATTTGGGTCCTAATGAGTCTGGCATGGCCTAATTTTGAAACACCAATCTTACTTTCAATGTAAATAGTCTCCCTTTTCCCAGCAAAAGGCTAATTCACAGTTGTAAACCTCATTGGGAAAGGGGCCATGGGTTGTCCTTTCGATCTGTATTATCTTTTTTTCTCCTTTGACAGGTTCTTCCATAAATAGGACTGAAAGAAAGATGAGAGAGGCATAAAAGAATTCCATGTGGTCATATGATATTCCTACAGTCATGTTCGGCACCCTCTGTTTGGTAAACCCTCACATTTCGGTTCTCATGTGTCCTGACAGAATGACTTTGCAAGGCCTTTGGAAGGACTCTTCCCACCAGGGTTCTCTGATGTTGGTGATGTAATATCTGGCTCAACTAATATCTTTCATGGTACCCCCCTAACAGTTCCTTGTAGAATAATCCCTCATCCCATCAAGGAGATCTCTCTCCAGAGAGAGAGAGAGAGAGAGCTCAAACATAGATATGTATGCAAAAATACACAAATCAATGATTTACTACAAGCCAATGTTTTGTTATCACCACCCAGGCCAAAAGATAGGATACTGCCACTAAAAAGCCCCCTATATTCCATTCCCCCACTTGCTGTATATTGTTTGTTTGTTTCATAAGGTAATTATTAACCCAGCCATAAGAAAAAAATCACTTTCTTGCTTTCCTTTATATTTTACTATTCAGGCATATGTATCTAAATACTATAGTTTGGGTTTGACTGCTTTCAAAAGAAAAGAAAAACACTTTATAAAAATGGAATCTGAATTATTTTAGCAAATTTTTATTATACAATAATTTTAGATTTGCAGAAAAGTTGCATATAGTTCCTATATTTCTGTACCGTTTCTCATGTTCTTTAGATTTTACATAGTATGATATATTCATCACAACTAATGGGCCAATATTAAGACATTATTAAAGTTCATAATGTAGTATTTCCTTGTTTTTTACCTAATGTCCCCCTCCTCCACTGTTTTTTTTTTTCTGTAACATGATCCTATGCAAGATACTACATTACATTTAGTAATCTTATCTTCCTAGGCTCCTCTAGACTACACTCCTTTCTCACTCCTTGCTTTTGATGACCTTCACAGATTTGAGAAGTACCTGTCAGGTATTTTGTAGAATGTTCCTCAGTTTGAGTTGGTCTGATATTTTTCTCATCGTAAGACAGGGATTGTAGATATTGAAAAGGAAGACCATAGAGATGAAGTAAAATCCACATAACATCATATCAAGGGTACACACCTTAGTTCCTACACCAGATCCACATGACCCAAATGTTAAATGGAAACTTTCCAAGGTGAACACACTCCCCAATCCAGCTTTATACTCTTTGGTTAAGACAGCCAATTTCTCCTCTCCTTCGCCCTAAGGCATGTGACTAATGCTAATAGAAAGCAGTAAACAGGCACTGGGGCTATAGCATTTTCAACTCCACTCCAAGATGAAGATTCCAATTATATTTTAGACTTCAGTTCTCTCAATGTTCTTCTTAGAGAAGTTCCTGAATGTGGAATTTACAATACTATGGCATTTGCAGTGCAGTGTCTACAACTCATCTTTGTCTGACTAATCACTGATACTTGATCACCTGGATGAAGTACTATTTGTCAGATTTCTCCACTATAAAGTTACTTTTTTTAACCCTATTTCCATAATGTTCTCTTTGGAAAGAAGTCATTATGTGCAGCTGATATTTAAGTAGCAGTGAGGTAAGCTTTGTTTGTCTCTTTGACTTAAGAATATCTACATAAATTATTTGGAATTCTTCTGCATGGGTCCTTTGGCTCTTATTTCCCATTTATTTACTTATTCAAGCATTTATTTATGGCAGGATAGATTCATGGATATTTATTTTATACTCTGGGTTATAATCCAATACTCTGTTATTTATTTTGTTGTTTAAATACATCCAGCTTTGGTCATTGGGAACTCATTCAGTTGGCTTCTCTGCCCTTTTGATATCTCCTTCCGTCACTGCCTTGGTTTTGAGCACTACAGTACTTTCTAACACCAGGAGATGTTTAGGCTTGTTTTTCCTTCTCCAGGTCTAGAATATGTCATTTCTCTGATGAGCCATAGCTTATTTTATTAGCCATATGATTATTTTATGATTTTTTATGTCTGGTTTCTTTTGTTCAATGTTATATTTGTGCAGGAACTCACCAATGTTGCGTTTAGCCTTAGTTTTGTTATTGTTTGTTTCTTTGTTTTTCTCTATAGTAGGATCAGCAAATTACTGGTATCAAGCCAATTATGGCATTCCTGTTTTAGAAAATAAAGTTTCAGTAGAACACAGACACAGTGTTTATTTATGTATTGCCTATTACTGCTTTCATGTTACAAGAACAGAGTTGAGTAGTTAAGTCAGAAACATTAGGTCTCACAAAGCCTAAAGTATTTAGTGTCTGACTCCCTATAGAAACTATTTGGTGACCTCTGCTCCATAGTATGCTATTACATAAATATATTATAAATGGTATATCTATTCACCCTCACTAGACAGTTGGGTCTTTCCCAGTTTGGAGTTCTTGAGAATTACATTGCTGAAAATATTCTTGTATGTATTTTTTGGCACATGCAAATTTGTGTTTTGATTAGGTTTTCTACCTATGGATGGCAATTGCTAGGAATGGTCTGGCTTTAGTTAATACATTCATGACATTTGTCAGAGTTAGTTTAGCAGTTTTTGATTTTGACTCTATTCCTTCATATCCTTGCCATATTTGTATTTTCAGAAATTTTTAAATGTTACAAACAGACATCTAATTTCCTTGTTGTGTTTTTAATTTACTTCCCTAATGATGAAGGAGGTTTAGCAACAATTCATATGTATATTACCTATTCTCTTTTATGAAATGATTATTCAAAAAGCTTTTTATTCTTTAGTCTGGTTGCCTTTAAAAATAAAAATCCTATGTCTTTATATAACTCTTTTTTTATAAAGCATCCTTTTTTATATATGTTGGAAATATATTTTCTCTCCATTTTCCTATTCTTTCTTTACTAGTGAATAGAAACTCCATTTCATTTCAGTTAATATTATTTTTTTATGTTTAATCCTTTTTGTTTCCTGTTTAAGAAAACTTTTTCTATTTTGAAATCACAAACATATCCTATTATTTTGTAAGACTTTATCTCTTGCCCTTTCACTTTAAATTCTATATTCCAACTGGAATACAGTTTTGTTGGTGTGAAGTAGAAGTCAAGCTGCACTTGTTTAGGTATCGATATCTTAACATGTCAACACCATTTATTGAAAAGCCTATCACTTCTCCTTCTATATTGCCACTTTTATTAAATCACAAGTCCATAAGTGTGTGAATCATTTTCTGGGCTTTCTATTTTATTTTGTCACCTTTCTATATTTGTAAGAACTCCATATTATCTTAGTATATTTAAAATAAGCCTAGAGGGCACCTGGGTGGTTCAGTCAGTTGAGTGTTTTCTTTTGACTCAAATCATGATCCCAGGGTCCTAGGATCAAGTCCTCTGTCAGGCTCCCTGCTCAGCAGGGGGTCTGCTTCTCCCTCTATTCACCACCCCCCTGCTGTGTTCTCTCTCTCACACACTTGTTCTCTCTCTCTCTCAAATAAATAAATTTAAAAATAAATAAAATAAAATAAATAAAATAAATAAAATAAATCTTGATATCTGGTAGAACAGGTCCACAAACTTCAGTGATTTACTTTAATGTGTAGCTTTAGCTATTCTTGATATAAAATATTCTACAATTATCATGAGTAAACATCAAAAAACATTGGGATTTTGTTGTGGAGAGCACTGAAATTATAGACTGTACTGAGGAAATTGTTTTGCCTTTGCTTCTCTCAATACATAAACATGAAGTAATTCTCAATTATTTATGACTTATTTAATTTATGTCAACATTATTTAAAATATAATTTTAAAACTATTGATCCCAAATGCAGAAATATTGCCAAAATACTTCATTAATTATAACAATATAACTTCAGATTCTTTTTGTTTTCCTACTTAGCCAGTTATATTCTCTTCAGATATTGAGGCATTATTTTTGCTTCACTAGCAATATTAATTCTTCCATTTCTTTTTCTTGCTTTATTGCATTGCACAACGGTAGCAGAAGTGATGGTACTCTGTCTTTTTTGCTGATTTCAAAAAGAATGATTTCAATATTTTACCATTTTGTGTGATATTTTGTAAAGAGTTTTCTTGAAAATCTTTCTCAGAATAATGATGAGCCTGTTTAAACTCAACTGGTTAGAAAATCTTCCTAATGGATTTTGAATTTTATCAAATTATTTTTATGTTACTGAAGATATTGTTTTCTTTCTTTTTTATTGTGTCACTGTTGTAAAACAAACTGTCTTTAAAAATACTAAATTAATCTTGCATCCACATGATAAACTCAACTTGTCATGCTGTCATATGTATAAATATATATTTTAAAATAAATTAGAAGTGCAATAGTAACAAATTGCGATGAAAATATTTTAGGGTCTTACTCTTTTCTGTAAGTGAGCTTAGCTTGTATTTTTCCTTTCTAGTAATGCTCTGTTTAGGCTATAGTATTAAAAATATGATGGTCTTTTAAAATACATTGTTAAGTGTTTCCTATTCTTTGGGAAAGTTCATGTAAAAATTGCATTTTAAAATATGTATGGTTAAAAAAATAAAAATAAAAATAAAATGCGTATAGTTAGATATTAATTAAATTAATTAAAATTAATTTTGACTGAGTTATTTTTAAGAACAGGTTTTCAGTTATAATTATTTAAATTTTAGTTTATTGTGGTTAGAATACATCTAATTTTAAGTGTACAATAAATTATTGTTGACTATAGTCTTTTTGCTGAATTTTTTAATTCCTATATTATTTTTTGAGATGGATGCGTAGTTCATTGATTTTCAGCTATATCCTTTATTAACATATATTTAAAAACTATAATCTCTCTCTAGATAGTTTTAACTATATCAGAACTATAAATTCATAATCATTACATCTTAGTGATGATTTCAAAATTTCTAAATTACATATCTCTACTTGCCTAAACATCTTTGGCATCAGATGCTGATTTTCATGCTACACTTTATATACGCATCCTTTGTTCTTTTTTTTTTTTTTGTCTTACCATATCCTTGTGTTTTAGAGCTTTTTTCTTTTCCATACTACATAATTGTATACTTACCTTTCAGTTTTCATTGTTATTTGGACTGCTCTGATTATTCCCCACTTTTAGAGTTCTCCCCAGATAAGAAGACAACACCATTCACTATGGTTCCTCATATTACAGGTGACACATGCCAAATTGCTCAAAGATCTTTCCAACTGCATTCTGTTCTGCTCTACCCGGGTGGTATTTGTGTTTTTACAGTTCACTAACCAGCTATCTGATGAAAGACATGCTAATCTACCATATGTCCATACACCATCATGCTCAATCAATGATACTTATTTACTGCCTTCTTTTCCTTAACTGGTAGGTGGTTGGGAGGAGCAGAAACACCACGATTTACTGCAGTAAATTGACAAATTATACCACAAATTAATTCTCTCTTGTAACTAATGATTATTCTGATGAAATGAAGAGGTAAATCAAAGGAGTGTTACTGTCATCCATTGCTAAGCTCGAAATAATGTTAGCAACTCTTCTGTAATGTCATTAGAATGTGAAGGTGTTCAGTACTGTTTACCTTTAGTTTTAGAACTTTAGCCAAATCTCACATAGCACTAATGATCTATGTGTTTTCCTGCTATGTAATAATATTTTATGATTCATTAATTTACTAATTTACCTCTGTAAAAAATTTGTATTAATTATAAGGGCATTTTCTAGATTTAGAAGAGTTTATTTCGTTTTCCTTGCATTTTTCTTTTTTTTTTTGAGATTTATTGATTTATTCATGAGAGACAGAGAGAGAGAGAGAGAGAGAGAGAGAGAGGCAGAGACACAGGCAGAGGCAGAAGCAGGCAGAGGCAGAAGCAGCCTCCCTGCGGGGAGCCCGATGCAGGGATCACATCCTGAGCTGAAGTTAGATGCTCAACTGCTGAGCCACTCAGGCGTCCCTCCTTGCATTTTTCAACTCACCACCCCCTAAAGTTTTTCTTATCTCAATATACAAACACCAAAATTCCACCATTTAGTTAGGCCAAAAATCTATTATTGTTCTGTAGGCATCCTATTTTCCCTCACATCTTATAATGAATATATAGACAGGTTCTATTGGTTCAAAATATATCCTTTCCAAAATAAATCTTGTTTCTACTTCTTTCCATGTCCTCTTTTACAATCTATATTTAAGTGCATATCATTTACTATATGTCCACATACCATCATGCTCTGCAGACAACATTAATTTAGGGCCTTCTTTTCCTTAACTAGTAGGCCGGTATTGGGAGAGAAGACACAGCACAATTTACTTTATTCACCTCAGTATTACATAAGTTCTGTCCCTTATATTACCATCATCCATGAGTCTTAAATGATGTTTATCATGTTCATCTTTTTAAAAATATAATATGGCGGGGATCCCTGGATGGCTTAGTGGTTTGGCGTCTGCCTTTGGCCCAGGGCGTGATCCTGGAGTCCCGGGATCGAGTCCCGCATCGGGCTCCCGGCATGGAGCCTGCTTCTCCCTCCTCCTGTGTCTCTGCCTCTCTCTCCCTCTCTCTCTATGTCTATCATAAAAAAATAAATCTTAAAAAATATAATATGGCATATCACATATGTGTAATGTAATGTAATAAAAGAAAAATATATTTCCAAATTCCCAATCAAAGGGTTATATGGTATGGTAAAATTATCAAACATTTTAAAGTACATATGTCAGAATCATTCAAAATTTTTTTTAAATTTTTAGTCACCTGTGAAAACTCATCTCTTAAAAACATATTTTGGCACTATTGTCTGTATCTCTTTGGCTTTTAAAACCAAAAAAATCTATTAGCTAACACTTATTAACACATTGAGAATTAGGTAACACTTACTGATTTGCCAAACATTGTTCTAGTTTTTTTCCAATAAGTAACTCATTTAATACTTATATAAGACTTATGAAGTAAAAATTATTGTGATCCAATTTTATTTTTAATTTTTTTAAAGATTTTATTTATTTATTCATGAGAGACAGAGAGAGAGAAAGAGAGAGGCAGTGACACAGGCAGAGGGAGAAACAGGCTCCATGCAGGGAGCCTGCCATGGGATTTGATCCCAGGTCTCCAGGATCAGGCCCCGGGCTGAAGGCAGTGCTAAACCGCTGAGCCCCCCGGGCTGCCTGTGATCCAGTTTTATAGATGAAGAAGTTAAGTGGTAAAACTAGAATTTAATCTCAAAGGGCTTCAGATTACAAATTTTAAACAGCTACACTACTGCTGCTACTCACTATGTGTATTACTATATGTATGTGCATTAATACATGTTTGTCTATGCTTATCTATATCTATATATCTATATCTATCTATCTATCTATCTATCTATCTATCTATCTATCTATCTATATGCATGTGTGTTCCTGGCTGCATTTTTTCCAAATGGTGTAATCTGTGTATTGTATTGCTAAAAAGCCTGCCTGGCTTATCAATAAATGAATTGTTCTCTATTTTTCATTTGAATAAACTACAATCAATTTACTGTATCTTTATTCCTTAAGTCTTAGAAATGCCTAAATAATTCATTCTTAAGTATATCTGAAAGACTACATTATCTTTTAAGTCTTGCTTTGGAACTAAAACTAAACTAAAACTAAATAACTATTTTGTAATAAAAAGATCATTGTATAATAATGTTTCTTAAAAGGGCATTTAGATCAACAAATCTGTCATCTATACCTAAATATCAAGATACTTTTCCTCAATTTAAAACTATGTTTTTCTGGATTTCATAATTATATTCTGAATTTCTCAAAAATCTATTTAATAGTAAAAATCATCTTATGTGTATTTGTTTTGTAGAAAAATAACGTTATATAACAATGAATCAATGTTTACAGTCCAATAATAATTAAAATTTACTATTTCTTTCATTTGAAAAAAAATTGATGAACAAATGTTTTAAAACAGATTACATGAGCAGAACACTTTACTAAATTTTTAATCATGGATTTTAAGAGTTCAGCAAAGGAAGAGATAAAGAGTAAAAAACAAAAACAAAAATAAAACAATCAGTGCTATCACCAGGATGGACTAAGGGGGCAAAACCAAAACCAAAAACCATCATACTGTTTTTCTAACAAGGCAAAGAAGCTTTATAGTTCTGTTTAATTTATGATCCACAATTACATGCTGAATTTATCTTTTAGAATCACTGTGACATTGATGGCATATAATATGCTAAGAAATATTCACAATTCCTGGTACATGGTGACAACAAAATAAATATCAGGGGTTTTTTGATATTTTATTTATTTATTCAGGAGAGACACACAGAGAGAGGCAGAGGCAGAGGCAGAGGGAGAAGCAGGCCCTATTCAGGGATCCGGATCTGGGACTCGATCCCAGGACTCCAGGATCACACCCTGGGCTGAAGGTAGGCACTCAACTGCTGAACTGCTGAGCCACCCAGGCATCCCTCAGGTTTTTTTTTTTTCCTTATACAGATGAAAAGATGAAAGGCCAGAATAATAACTTCTGGGACTTGGAAAATACATTTCTCTAGATTAATAGTTTAGGCTTCGTTGCTTTAGTGCAAGTAACAGGTTTCTATAGCTTAATACAGAGGCAGACCACTTTCATATTTATACACAAAATGAAGAGAAGTTGTGATTAATATGCTTAGTGCAAATGCTAACTGCCAAAACTGCAATATTGCTTCATTCGGTAAGAAAGGGAGGAGTAGCAAGTGAAAATGAGACAGCCATATTGACCAAGGAACAATTTATATTGGAAAGAGGTACAGAGTGTCAGAATGACTTCTTGACTTTCAGCTATTGCAAAGAAAAAAAGCCACAGAAAGCAAAATAGATCCTGGGAAATATTTCCATAGTTAGATTTTTAGATATTTCCATGTATGCATAATTTTACATAATATATGCAACAAGTGTTAAGTATATTTACTAGAAAAATTTTAGAGCTACTAATGGCTAACAGAACATATGAAAGAATACTCAATGTGACTCAGGGAAATTCAAATCAAAACCACAATGAGATATCACCTCACACAGGTCAGAATGGCTAAAGTAACCCAGGAAACAACAGATGTTGGTGATGATGTGGAGAAAGGATTTCTCTTTCACTCTTCGTGAGAATGTAACCCTGCAGAACCCCAAGTAATAAACTAGGCAAACTATTGCTATCTCACAATCTTACATCACTTACTTCCAGCTTCTAACTTTCTTATGGATTTGAGTGTGAAAATTTTCTAGATTACGTGCAGAAACCGAGCTGCAAAGCAATCCAGAGAACATACCTACCTATTAAGGAGAACCCTCTCGCACTACTGGTAGAAATGCAAACTGGTGCAGCCACTCTGTAAAACATGATAGAGGTTCCTCAAAAGGTTAAAAATAGAACTACCCTATGACCCAGCAGTTACACTAGTAGGTATTTATCCAAAAGATAAAAACATAGTGGTTTGAAGGGGAACTTGCACCCCAATGCTTATAGTAGCAATGTCCACAATAGCCAAAATACAGAAAGAACCCAGATGTCCAATGACAGATGAATAGATAAAGAAGTGGTATATATAAACAGTGAAATATTACTCAACTATCAAAAAGAATGAAATCTTGCCATTTGAAACAACATGGATGGAACTAGAAGGTATAATGTGAAGCAGATTAAGTCAGTCAGAGAAAGACAAATACTGTATGATTTCATTCATATGTGGAATTTAAGAAACAAAACAGATGAACATAGGGGAAGGGAAAGAAAAAAGAAATAAGGTCAAAACAGAGAGGGAAGCAAACCATAATAGACTCTTATCTAGAAAACAAACAGGGTTGCTGGATGCGAGGTAAATGGGGGCGTGGGGTAACTGGGTAATGGGCATTAAGGAGGATATTTGATGTAATGAGGATGCTATACGTAATTGATGAATCACTAAAGTCTATCCCTGAAAATAATAATAATAATAATAATGATAATAATAATAATAAACCCTATTATCACAATCATATAAAAATCTAGATATATCTAATAACATATCAGCTTGCAAAAGGAGAGAGAAGCCAATAATTTTGGGGAATTTTTCATAGAAACTATAATTGACATGAAATATACTAAACAAAAATGTGAGTCATATTTAATTTTTTCTACAATTTTGTCATTAAATAATGATGTCTTGTTTATGGTAGGAGTTTAGCACACTTCTATTGTTCCATTTAATTTCAATAATATGAGCTTATCATTTCCATATTATAATAAGAAAATAATTCTTTGGCCTAAGGTAATAATGAAGCTTCAAAATTAAATCTACTTCCCATTTCTATCAGAGAAGCTCAATCTATTTAACAGTATTTAATATCTAATTACAATTAGACTTTCAATTTTAAAAGAAACTATGCAGGAGCTAACAAAAGAAAATGAAACAAAAAGTATTTGTTATGCATTTCAAATGACTTAATGCAACATATAGAATATTTTGTTACAGTCCATAGGAATGATTTCATTAAAAATAAATTCTTAAATAAGAAACATTGTGATTTTCAAGATTATTTTCTTTAGCTTGTTATTCTTCATTTGGATTCTATTCACTCCATGTCTAAGTATCAAATGAACATCTAATAATCTAGTATATAGATTGAATATTTCTTGTTTGTACAGAATGCTTTGGAGAGCATGTAAAGATGTCTATTAGTAAAATTTTTAAATAACCAGTATATTATTGTCTAAGTCAAATTTATATTAATAATCCCTTTTATATTGCTACTCATAGCATAAAAAGTAATATATAATGTTTACACTGAATTGGAGGTTTAGATAATTTGAACTAAAATTATATAAAAATAAATATACAATGCATATATAAATGTGGTATGTGTGTATGCAATACATGTGGGTGAATAATTGGACAGATATGTAGATAGATAGAAAAACTCGAGAGAAGTGGGGTAAGAGTGGTAAAGGAATATATCTTAGATCCAAGTTAATGTTAGAGCTGAAGAATTCAAGTAATTCAAACCTACTATTTTTCATGTAAGAATACTGAGGTCCAAACAGTAATTTCCCCAAGATTATGTAAATAAGATTAACTTTATAACAATAAAAATACATAGTCAATTAATTGACTTCTCTAAAACAGTGGTATATCCTCTGAACTATGTACTACCAAAACCGATGTAAAATTGAGGGGGTGAGTTCTGTTCAAAATGATAAACTTTAATTTTGGGAGTTACCTTGGACTCTTGGCCAGTAGCATGCTCTAAAAATTTTTTCTATTTTTTTATAAGATTTTATTTATTTATTCATGAGAGGCAGAGAGAGAGAGAGAGAGAGGGAGAGAGAGAGAGAGAGAGAGAGAGAGAGAGGCAGAGACACAGGCAGAGGAAGAAGCAGGCTCCAGTCAGGGAGCCCAAGGCTGGACTCGATCCCGCGTCTCCAGGATCACACCCTGGGCTGAAAGCGGCGCTAAACCGCTGAGCCACCCGGACTGCCCTAAAAATATTTTCTAATAAGTGTTTCGGAATGGCTTATATTTATCAAAAAAAAATGTGCTTTATTTTGTCTCTCAACTTTCTCTAAGGAATTCAAGTGACATATACTTGTAAATATTCCTAGAAGTTCATGTTTTTGTATAGCCGTTATATTTTAGTAGAAATTCTCAGGCAAATAATGTAAAATAATTTAAAACCATCATAACCAATATACACATATAATTAGAGTTATCGGTTATGTACATTAAACATCTATTTAGATTTTCAAAGAGAACTTTAAAATAATATCTTGCTCTTCCCTAATATTCACTACAATGTAGAAGCTCTATCTACTACAGTAACTAAAATTAAGGAAATTTGTAATATATCTGAGTAATTCAATAATTTATTCAATAGAGTAGAATAACAGGGATATTCATTATCTATTAACCATTGTATTAAATATGTAATATAAGGGAAAGAAAATAAGCACTTAATATTTGAGAGCTTACCCAAACATCCCACAACTAGTAGGTTAAAAATATACTTATCTTGACCTTATTTTTTTTTAAGATTTTATTTATTTATTTGTGAGAGACAGAGACAGAGAGAGGCAGAGACATAGGAAAAAGGAGAAGCACGATGTGGGACTCAATCCCAAGACCTGGGATGAAGCCCTCAACCAAAGACAGACGCTCAACCGTTGAGCCACCCAGATGTCCCGATATTTTGAATTTATTATGTTAAAAGTTCTCATGGGCAGTCCAGGTGGCTCAGCGATTTAGCACCGCCTTCAGCCCAGGGCTTGATCCTGGGGACCTGGGATCGAGTCCCCCCGTCTGGCTCCCTGCATGGAGCCTGTTTCTCCCTCTGTGTCTCTGCCTCTCTCTCTCTCTGTCTCTCATGAATAAATAAATAAAATTAAAAAATAATAAAAAATAAAAGTTCTCATATACATTGCACACACACAAAATAGCCCATGGTTTTGATAAATAATTGCTAAAAATATAAAAAGCTGAGTAGGCAGCTTCAAATATGCATGCTGTTTCAAGCAAAATTTAGTCCCACATTGAAACATATTTTGGTATTTGTTTTTAAAGATAGGTTAAATATTTAGGAAGAAACACAGACAAAAGAATCCACCAAACAGGGCAGCCCTGATGGCCCAGCGGTTTGGTGCCACCTTCGGCCCAGGGTATGATCCTGGAGACCCACGATCGAGTCCCACGTTGGGCTCCCTGCATGGAGCCTGCTTCTCCCTGTGCCTGTGTCTCTGCCTCTCTCTCAGTGTCTCTCATGAATAAATAAGTAAAATTTTTAAAAAAGAAAAATCAGAAAGAATGGAACTATACCTGCAAAACATAAGAGAATTGATGCAATCTCAATATTCCTAGCCAGAAAATGTGTGTATGATGTGTAAATGCATAAAAAAAGACTGAGTATTTTTTCCCTCTTTTTAAAAGTATTTTAAAGTATTTTTTTTGTTAAAGTATTTTTTAAGTATTTTTTTAAACAAAGATATAGATCTGCTGCCTTGGGAAAAAATTGCAAAGAATGCAAAAACCATGTCATGAAAATTATAGGAATGAGCACTGAAAATAATGCATATAACCTATATCAAAATAATAGTAAAATATAGACATTATTGAAAAATAATATATCCAATACTTAAAAAGCATTAGAAATACCAGATAATAACACATAAAAAAGCAGCGATGTAAGTGTGAAAAACCTGAAATGGAGATAATTTTAGCAACTGACCAATTACTGGAAATTGTGTGTGTGTGTGTGTGTGTGTGTGTGTGTGTGTGTGTGTGTGGTTACAGAGAGACAAGGAGAGAGAGAGAAGGAAATATTTGGATCATGTTCCCATGAATGGGATGTGATTATATCTCCTGCTCTTCTATCAGTCAAATTATATTACATGTTATCCTTAGAATCATATTTATTTATAACATGGTAAAACCATATGATACTTTATATAATTAAAAAAAACATGAGAAAATAAAAGGTTTGATTATAATCCCCAAACAATGCTAACTTTGTAAACATTTGCTATGTGAAAACAATGGAATTGTCAGCAACCATTAGAATGTCTAGGAGTAAAAAAAAAAAAAAAAAAATGGTAGGAGTAAGATGTAGCATTAAATTACTTAACTTACACGGCAAGTAATCAAAAGGTATAATATAAAATCAAGAACTGAAGTTTAATTTTATTTTTAAATGTATGAAGCTCTTGAATAAAGTAAGTTGCCTCTAGAAACAGCAGACCAGGTAAGATACATCGCTCTTCTTCAAAACAAACAAATGAAAAACTAGAAAATCTAGGCAAAATATTGTCTTACATCTACCTGAAGGCAGCAAGAAACTAATAAGACAGTGAAAATTTATAAAGACAAGATTTCCAGGAAGAAGGAAACTCAGTATTAGGACTAGCATTTTGGAATACTTTTCCCCTAAAACTGCACTGCCCAGAAGGTAGACTAGTCACATATTGGGTATTTAAATTTTAATGAATTAAAATTAAATAAAAACAGCAATTCAATTCTTTAGATGCACTAATTGCATTTCCAGTGCTCATGCACCACATGAAGTTAGTGGCTACTATATGGTAAAATGCAGATAGAAGACATTTCAATTGTGACAAAAGTTTTCACTGGACAGGGCTACACACAGGTGTTTCTGTCAGTTACAGAAGAGACAAATTAGCACTGAGCATCCATGCAGAGATTTAGACAAACTTATGGAGTTAGAGGAATTAATTTTAGATCAGTGTCAGCCAAGGACTGTGATCCCTCTTTAAAAACCCTGTTTTTTGTTTGGGATATCCAGAAGGATATACCTCCGAATAAACTGGATATGATTTATTCCTTGTATGGACTGGCCACACTTTCAAATCATCTCAACAACTATAAATATGTTAGACTAAACTTGCTTAGCCAAAGCTGCTAGTTCTCTGGCACAGAAAAGAGAGAGAGTGAGAAAGAGAGAGAGAGAGAAAGAGAGAGAGAAAGGAATACTAAGTTTTTTTCTGAGCAAAGACAAAATATGTTCAATCATGAAGTTATTCCCTCAGTTTTTCTTTAATATTTAGCATAAAATTGAAAAGTCAGATACAGAAAGGGATATAAAAACCAAGAGAATAAAATCTTTCAAAAAAGGGGGGTGGGGCACCTGGATGGCTCAGTTGGTTAAGCGGCTGCCTTTGGCTCAGGTCCTGATCCCAGCACCCTGGAATCAAGCCAAGCTCTGATCTTCTCCCTCTGCCCCTCCCCCCTACTCCTGATAGCACTTTCTCTCTGTCTCTCTTTCTCTCTCTCATAAATAAAATATTTTTAAAAATGAGAAAAAGAGACATAATACTTAATCATGCCTAATACTCTCAAAGATTAGGATCTTTTTCATAGAAAATTAAAGATTATTTTTAAAATAAAATCAACATCAACGATGATAGCTTCTACCATTGGAAAAATGTGAAATTAAGAAAGCAATGTATGAATTTAATATATTTGAGGGAATGAATTGAGAAACAGTGAATGAAAAAAAGGTCTAAAAAGCTCCAAAAAGCTGTCCAGAATCAGAAAGAAGAATATAAAATAATTGAAAATACAGAAGAAAATATGAGATTTAAGGGATAAAGTGAAAGATTTTCTTAAAGTCTAAATGGAGTTATGAAGAGAAGAAATAGAATGGGTTCTAAGTACCGTTTGAGGAGATAATGAATAGGATTTTTTTCAAGATTGATGAAAGAAATCAGGCCAAAGATTTGAAAAACTTAACAAACTTCAAACAAGATGAATACTTACTTTACCTGCCCTATCATAATATAAGGTACTGATGATACTGCTTAAAATGAAATACACAATAAATTCCTAACAGCACTCCAATTCCTCCACCTCTGAAAAAGACAATTTACCTTCAAAAGGTGACTTCTCAAAACACACAATGGAGACCAAAAGACAATGAAAGAGAAAAATAACTGCTCATTTTCTAGCATCATTAAGGTAATCAATGTAGGAAATACAAAGAGAGGACTTAATCTATATATACCATAAGGAATTAGACTGACTAGCAGCATTAGAAGTTTTCAGTACTGCTATGGTTTCTATTTTCATGTGTATGCATTACTTTTTTCATAACATAATATACAGAATTCTTTATTTTTAAATACATTAAAAAAGAATAGCCAGTGTTGATGTGAACTGTGGAAATGTAAAGGATTATTGCTCAGATTGTAAAGCTTTAATAAATGCTGAACTACATTTGGAAAGATAGTTGTAATATACAACAAAGTAGGCTAAATAACATAAGCAATTGACATAAATTTTAAAGAAGAAAAAATGCTTTAAGAGGATAAAAATTATATTACCTAGATTTTGCTCTGTAAGAGCCAATTGATGCTATGAGTACCGAAGAATTGAGTAATATGAGCAATAACGCTGGTGTTCTCAGGGGGAAAGTAGGGCAGTTTTAATTTAAGATGGGGGTGGTGGGGACGCCTGGGTGGCTCAATGGTTGAGCACCTGCTTTTAGCCCAGGGCATGATCCTATAGTCTCAGAATCCAGTCCCACACTGGGTTCCCAGCATGGAGCCTGCTTCTCCCTCTGCCTGTGTCTCTGCCTCTTTCTGTGTCTCTCATGAGTAAATAAATAAAATCTTAAGAAAGAAAAAAAAAAAAAACAAGATGAGAGGGGGAAAAGGTAGCATACTTTGAAATCTAGGATAATGTATTTGCATCAGTTTGAGGACTACACAAGGCATAGTGAGAAAAGTTGGCAGTGGGGGAAGTGGGCAATTCTTGACAGGGTAAGAAAATGTTATGATGCCACTAAGTATGTTAGTATAAACATTCCAGTGGGGCTTTGACTCCTGGAATATCAGGGATAAAAGCCTCTACCCTCTAGACTCTGGTGAGTATAGAGAGATTAAATCTTGCAGTGTTATCAAAGACCCATGTGCCTGACAGAGCTACAGGAAGACATTTGTGATTGGTCTGCTCCCACAGGGTCTCCTGTTCTCCTGGATGAAATTTGCTATTTCTGAACATGTTCATCACTTTATAGAATTAACAGTGGACCATAGTGGATTAGAAGACACACATAATGCTTAATATAGGAAGCTATACTAATACAGCTTACTACAGATATTTTTTAGATAAACGAAAGCCATTTACATCCCAGTCTTCTCAAGTCTTTCTTACCTAGCCAAAGAGGTTTCCCTGTATTCATCAAGAACTCAACTTCTAGGGAAATAATTCCAGCATGTGGACTAACAGGTGTCCAGTTCTGGCCAACAACATGCTAGGGAATCTTCCTGGATTTTTCAGAACTAAGTTTTTTTTCCCCTTAGTAACAATGCAATAAAGTACAGATGCAAAAATTTTCTTTCACACCCTGTGATATGTTACCTGTTATAGGGATATAATAACTAGAGCTGCCACACCCAAGTTATAGCCATGAATGGAAGACTAAAAGGAACATACTGATGTTGACCATGACATTGCTAATATGCCAAATACTTGAAATTGCTTATTAATTAGTTAATTAATGCTGTCATTAAACTATAGGAGGAATTCCTGGTCTGAAGTTCATGTTTTTATTTTTTATGCAATTACAGTGTATTAATATTCTTTTTAAATTATTTTTTTATTTAAATTCAATTTGCCAAAATATAGTACAACATATAGACACCCAGTGCTCATCCCAACAAGTGCCCTCCTTAGTGCCTGCCACCCAGTTACCCTATCCCCTCACACACCTCCCCTTCCGCAACCCTTTGTTTGTTTCCCAGAGTTAGGAGTCTCTCATGGTTTGTCTCCCTCTCTAATTTGTCCCACTCAGTTCCCCTCCTTTCCCTAATAATCCCTTCCACTATTTCTTATATTCCCCATATGAGTGAAACCATATGATGATTGTCCTTCTCTGACTGACTTATTTCAATCAGCATAATATCGTGTTTTTAGAAGGGCCTCTTTCTATCCCTTCTCAGGAAACTCCCTACCTCCTCCTCTCCCTGACCACAGGACACACAGGTTTTGGTTTTGTTTCTATTTTCCAATAGTGGTTTGGCTAGAGTAGTTATTGTCTAAAAGTTTAGTTTCTTTAGGATGCTTCCTTTCAGTTTCCTTGGTGACAGAGAGCATGCTTCTCTTGGGACGTTTTTGTTCTGTGCCAGTTGGCATTTCCAGTATGCCTGCTTCTTCAGCTACAAGCCTGGGATAGAAACCCAGGGAATTTACTATATTATGTCATTTTTTGGGTTCTCACAGTCCTAGCTGATCCTGATACTTTTTGTTACCTATCAGAGTCTTCTTTATTTAATGTATTTATTTAAAAAAAATTTAGGGAGAGAGAGAGAGAGCACACAGACATGCATGTGAGAGCCCACACATTCCATGGAGGGGGAGAGTTGAAGGGGTTGGAGAGATGTGGGAGAGGTAGAGGAAGACAGAGAAAGAGAAATTTAAGCAGGCTTCACACCCAGTGTAGGGCTATATATGGGGCTTGATCTCACAACTCTGAGCTGAGTTCATGACCCAAGCCAAAACCAAGAGTCACCACCCAGAGGCCCCTTCTTTATTTTAGATATGCAGCATATTTATTTGTACTTATCTCCCATAGTGGAGACAGAAATCTACTCCGAACAGCCCAAGGTCCAAAGAGTTGTCAAGGGGCATCTGTGCAGTATGTGGGTTGTTCCTTTGTACATAAGTTTGGGTTCCAAATATGTGTACAACAGGCCACAAGGTTAGTCATGGAGTCTGATATGGGGGGGAAAAGGGAGCAGGATAAAGACTAGGGGTCAGCTCTGCAAACACTACCATTATCTGAATTGGAATTCAATAGAGTATGAGAAGCCTAAATTAAAACTTCTTTAATCTCTACCAGGGCTTTTGCTAAGAAGTGGGATTTAAACATATTTTATTTAACAGCTTATTTAAGTAGCATTTTAACTACCAAATACTTAAACATATGAGATGTAGGCATATGTATATCTGTGCATGTGTGTATGTGTATGAGAGAGAGAGAGACAGAGACAGAGACAGAGATATGGAAGGAGAGGGTGAGAGAGACTTATGAATAAATATTCTATTTCAAAATTAATTTTAAATTTAGAGAAATGTTGCATGCCTAAATTGTTGCTAAGCATAAGAGCGTTAAATATTCTATTTCCTTGTTAAGTGCTGTTATTGCATCATCGCAGAAAAACTTACATTTTAAAGCGAATTTGAAAGAGGAGATCAATATTATCCCCAAAGGGGGAAGTCCTGGCTTTCTTGCTAAGTCTGAAATTTCAGCACATTTTTCCACACTTAAGGTTTGGGCTGTCCCAGAAAATAGTATTTAAAAGCTTAAAGTTACTGTTCCACAATTATATTTACTTTTTACATTAACACATTCAAAAGTTTATATTATCCCTGTGGAAGAATTGTTTCTCTCACAAATATTTCTTAACATAAGCCAGATCATAATGCATTTAACATGCAAATTTAAGTTAGCAAGGAATAGTTCAACCTAATTGCTTTCTAAGCCCAATCAAGAAATTTAAGTTACTTGAGAGCTGACAGTTTTGGAATGCAAAAGATTTGTCTTTACATATTTTAACTAATTAAACTTGCAATTATTCAGTACTTTCCTTTTTAAGCACTTAAAAATACTTTTTAAGTCAATTTCCTGTGGAGTAGAGCACTAAATGATCATCAGCCACATTCCTCAAATAGAAAACATGGTGTAATAAAAATTATTGATGGTTTCTCTTCTATATTATGTTTATATTAACATAGCTGAAACTTTCCAACAGACATTGAAAATGCTCCAAGGAGTATGCATTTAATTATTTCCCTTAAACTTAGAAACTCTTTCAAAATGCATATATAATTTTTTGAATAAAAATATTAGAAAACCATAAAATGGTAATGACTATATGTGGGGATTCTTGCCAGCATGAGTAATGTTAACATTATTCTTTCACAGAGATGTTCAGGGAAGCTGCCAAGGCCCACCATGTGTCTGTCCCAGATATAAGTCTGTGTTTCCTTGATTGAAGAAGTGGGTGAAAATATTCTAAGGAGATGACTTACATGTTAGAACAACAATGATCTACAGGTCTCAGGTTGCTTGGAGACCTCACACACTTGAAAAAAAATCCACAAATTGGGAAGAAGAGCGGGAGCTTCTCAAATATCCATTAACATAAATGGTCCTTTCATTATTTATAAATCTTACAATTATTATTTTATATAGAGATGTTGATCATGTTCTAAATTGCTTATTAACTATAGTTTTTTATCTAATTCAGTGTGAATCTTTTCTATTCCATTCATAAAGTTGACTGGTGAGATATTTTTATTTGCATGAAATATATCCCTTTTAAACTTGACTGAATAAAAAACAATTTCCATAGTGGCCTACATTTATTGGAAAAATAAGCAAATCTCAAGCCAAGACAGCCTTCATAATTGGCTTTAATTAGTCCTATTGTTGACAGAGGCCACAGAAGATAGAACTATTTTCTCTCTACAGAGGAGGTTCCATAGTGTCAGAAACATCAGTGGAACAGTTGTAAATAAATTTGGAATGGTTCTTTTGCCCTAACTAGATGTACTTGCTTTCCCATTACAGATGCTCAGCACCTGATTTGCTAGATGAGCTTCAAAAGAAACAGAAAAAAGGCAAAAACTTACAAAAAGGGAAAAGGGGCCATAGTGGGAGTTAGTTTGTATGGAGATGTAGTTTGCCCAATTCCAATTTTCTATAGTTAGGAAGGTTTAGTCATTAAATGACATTAGATGCTATCCTAAACTTACATATTTAGCTTAAGGAAGACCATAAGAAAACCTCTCTGAGTTTTTATTTACACAATTATAACTGATATCTTTATCTTCACTGTTTTAAAGTAATAATTCTGTTTAAATCATTTTATTTGGAAAATAAATTATTTTCTTACTAAGCGTTACATTTACAGTTCTTAGGATAGTGTGTTTTCTGTATTTATTGGGGGTAGGGAAAACGAATCTGTCCCATTGGAAAGTGAATGCAAACACATGAATCAACTGATATCCTTTCCTAAGAAGAATAATCTCTCCATATAATTAATAACCTTTGGAGTAATATTAAGCTTATTCATTATTTAATTAGTGGGGTAAAATCTTTATAACAATTTAGTAAAAATATTCTCAAATTACATGGATTAAGATACATAGTGAAATCGTATAGTTAATTCATTCTACTTGGGTTAAAATACATATCCTCCTCATTTAGTGCAGCCTTTGAACATCCCCCAAATAAATGTTTATATTATATTCATACATAATAAATGCATTTTAACTCAGTCAGTCTGGTAAAACATTAATTCTAATCTGTATTTTTGGCATATTTTAAGGGTATTCTTTATAGAAAAAAATTGCCTTGCCTTAAATATCTCATCTATTAAAATAATTCTCCTGTTACTCCATTAAGGTTGTGTT
Organism: Nyctereutes procyonoides; assembly: GCF_905146905.1. Taxonomy (NCBI): domain Eukaryota; kingdom Metazoa; phylum Chordata; class Mammalia; order Carnivora; family Canidae; genus Nyctereutes; species Nyctereutes procyonoides. The sequence goes on from NW_026575045.1 coordinate 8,573,665, forward strand.
ATTTTTCCTTTTTTTTTTAACTTTTCTACTTCTCCTTCCTCTCCTCCTCCCCCTTTTCCCTTTCTTCTTCTTCTTTTTCCTCCTCCTAATTCTCCTCTTTCTACTCTTCCACGACTTCTCCTCCCCCCTTTCCCTCTATCTTCCTCTTACTCAGACCCAATATAGTTCAAAGGATTAAAATCATACAAAATGTTATGCAACTAGAATAAAACCAAGTTAAAAATAAGCAACAAAAAGACATTTGAGAATCTACATACATTTTAAGTTAAAAAACTTTTCAAAATAGCCAATCATTCAGAAAAGAAATTACAAATAATGATTAGAAAATATTTGAGATGACAGAAAAGCATAACATATCAAAATTTACATGATATAACTAAATCACATTTAGAGAAAACTTTACGGCTTTAAATGCCTCAATTTTTTTAAAAATCTGAGGAAAGATCTTCTCAATGTATAACTTAAGCTTCTATTCAAATATGTAGAAAAAAAGAAAGAGCAAATTAATGCATAAAAACAACAGAAGACAAGAGATAATAGAAATATTCTAGATCGTTCTAAAAGAACAGTTCTTTGAAGGACAGAAGAAAGCAAAGTCTTTAAAATCTTTCTCTCTAGAAACCTAAATTAATTAAATAAATGATAACTGTTTGTTAAACATTATTTACCTTTTTTTGTGTGTGTGAGGGGGAGAGAGAGAAAGAAAGAAAGAGATATATGGGGAGAGGCAGAGAGAGAATTTTAAGTAGGCTCCACACCTAGCATGGAGCCTGATGTGGCACTTGATCTCACAACCCTGAGATTATGACCTGAGCTGAAATCAAGAGTCCGACCCTTAAAAAAAATAAAAAAAAATTCAAACCCTTAACTGAGTCCCCCAAATACCCCAATATTTATCTTTTCTTGAAGAGAATTTTGACCCACTTAAACAAAAATGATTAATAAATGCTTTCTACTAACATGAAAACTACAAAAGCATATTTCATAATATAGTTTTAGATGTCATTAAAGAGTAGAAATTATTTTTGTGAACTTTTTGAAAACTCACAAACATTGTACAAATCCTCTGATTAATGGTGATTAGATCTCACAAGGTCTATTTGGTCATTCAGTTTTGGAAGAAATTTATAAGAAGGCTTTCTTACCAATGGTTGTCTTCCCCAGTGCTTCCCCTGCTGATTTATGTAACTATGGAATTCTGTGGTACCTAAAGACAAATTATGATTATCATTTTCAAAACTTCATATCTAGCATACTTGAGTGCAAATCATACTTCCTAAAGAAAGCTGTCATCATCTTTATTACATTTACACTCAGTAAATGATGCTAGGATGGCTCTATAATTTTACCAGATTAAAAATAAAACTATATTCCTAGAATAACCAAAAAGAATGAAGGATACATTTAGTATTCAAAAAGTGCTTTGCTACTTAATGAAATAAAATAAAACATTAAAATGCTACTACTTACCCAACTTCTATGAACTCTCTTGGTAATCACTGATTTAATTTTTTCCTCTGAAAACTGACTTAGATTATGTACTATAGGTGTGATGATTTAGACATAAAACTTTCTAAATAGCACTTTATGTTAATACATTCTCAAGAGAAGAGATACTATTTCATCAAATAAATTCTGCAATTTTAGAAAGAGCCACATTTTGCCAACCTATTGAGTGTATCTCTATATTTGATTACTCTGCACCTGTGTGAAATGATCATTAAAGCAGTGTGTATCCTGAGTGAATTACAGAGTTTGCTGGTCTTTTATTGATATTATCCTCATTTATTTATGTTAAATCTACTTAAAACATCAGACTCATAATAAGGACCACAGGACACAAATTTCTATTACATCTACCAACTGGAATGTAAGCCAAGTGTTAAGAAGTAGGTGTAGATATTTTATGTACCGTATGTTAGAAACTTTCTTATTCTCTATCAAGAGCTAATAAAAATACTGTAACTTTATGGGTATGTCATTTATCATTAGCTGCATAATAAAGTTGTGTGCATATTTGTATGATCTTGAAAAAATCCACAAATAATTTCCCAACTCTGTAAATATAATTTCATGAGTAGAGTTACCCATATTACAAACTCTGGAAAAGTTCCTTGTGTGGGTAATATATATACATATTTTTAATTTACTCATGAGAAACACAGAGAGCGAGAGAGAGGCAGAGACACAGGCAGAGGGAGAAGCAGGCTCCATGCGGGGAGCCCGAGGTGGGGACTCCATCCCGGGACTCCAGGATCAGGCCCTGGGCTGAAGGCGGCGCTAAACCGCTGAGCCACCCGGGTTGCCCGGGTAATATTTTCTTTACATGGAACTACCTTTCTCTGCATTTTGAAACAAAAGGGAAATGCCGAAGGTGACTTTTCACTTCTCAGGACAAAAATTTATAATGATTTATTCAGCCTTAAACAGAGTTTTCATCATAAGAAAAATATAAGGAAAAAGCCAATATGATTGCATTTTGTTTTAGAAACTAAATAGTTTCCCCTTTGTATTAAAAATTATAGTGCTTTCACCATTGGAATATGGAGTTGACCTGAAAATACTGATGTGTATTTTCATGGTCTATGTGTACTTTACATGTCTTCATAGTCAAATGGAATTTTAGCTCAACCTCCATTTCTTATAGACTGATCCAGTGTCTCAATTTCTCAGGGAATTTTTGTTTTCAAGGGTCAGAATGTGGAGTAGCTGTGAGATCATCCTTTGATTTTTGGATCCTCCCACCATCCAACACCTTCCTTTCTCTTTCTCAAGTTATTCTATAATCAAGAGGTGTTTTTGTTGTTGTTGTTTGTTTGTTTTATAACAATCCAGGCAGCCAAATTTTATAGCAGTTTTAAAAAGCCTTCAGGTATGTTACTCAGAAATCCCTTCCATTTTGTTATTTCATTTTTATAGTTTTCTGGACTATTTGGCCCCAATTGCTCATTCTTATTAATTTCTAATGTGTTTTCAACTCCTGAGGTTTGCAATAGTTTCCATTTGTTCTTGTAACCCACTCTTCATCTTTTGTCCCCTTGTTCTGTATCCTGGGAGTCTAATGTATATGGACTACCTTCAAGGGCTCCTGTATTGGTATTCCCTAATACCAATCTGGCTTCAATCAGTGGGATCTACCAGTTGGGACAGTAGGAAAGGGAGGAATCAGAGTATCTGTGCCACTCTCACCCCACTAGACTTCCATGTGTTTATTATATCCCTTTACAAAAGAAACCTGCCCCTGTGGTTGACCATAGACATTCTCCCACCAGCATTGCCTTCTGAACCTTGCCTTCCATGCTAAAAACAGTCTATTAAGGTTTTCTTTTCTCAAGTAATTCTTTCTAGGAAAAGATATGGTGCCTGCAGTTATCATAACATTTTTTCCTCACCCTGATGTACACATCTAAAGATGAGTCTTTGGTTTGTTTGATGATGATGATGATGTTTTTGAAGTAAGCCACAGAAAAATAAGTGATGATTATGAAGAGTTTTGTAGATTTTGACTCTTTCATGAACTGACAGAGGGATCAAAAATTAATGTACCTAATTATATGAGGAGAGACATAACCCAATATTTGCTAATTACATGTACTAAAAACTGTTGGAGAAGCATTTTCTGAAAGAAAACTTCTCCCGATGGCATACTTTTGTCAGGAGAGCACCTGGCACCTGTAAGAGAGAAATTCAGAAAAAAAAAAAAAAAGGTGAGATAAAAAAGAGAGAACTTGAAATTAAGCAATGTAATTATGTTTTATTATAAGGTTTAGGGTTGATTTTAGCTAGTATGTTAGTGAAGAGGCTGACAGACTAGATAGACTGGAATTTCTATAATTTATTAGTTTTCTCTTGCTCCTTAATGTTACTACAAATGCAGCAGCTTGAAACAACATTAAATTAGTTATTTTTTGAGAATAGTTATATTTATGGCTCTAAGACCTTGGTATTTCACATATCATTTTAACTTTTTCTGAACTATTTCATTAACATTGGATATGAACACTTTAATTATATCACATGTATTTACTGATTTAATGAACATTTTAATTAAACTCGTATGATATAATCCCCTGTGTCTTAATTTTCAGTTAAGAAAAAAATATGTTTATAAGCAACAATATTCAATTAGAAGCACGACTGAATGACTAAAAATATTACAGCTACTTTCTACCACTATTGTATGTATTAATTTGGACACAATTTAGATGGTCTAGGCACATGTGAGTAAAGAACACTGGAAAAATACATCAAACACTGGATATTTTATGACATCAAAGCCAAAGTTATATAAGAGCTCATTTCACTGCCTTGGTTACTCAGCACCTTACTTAAATCCATTAGACCTCACCTGCAGGCTCAAGATGGCCTAATTTCTAAGCTGGCAATCATCATGATGGTTAAATGATTAAAGGGATAATATTTATTATCTTATTACCACTTCTTATGTGCTGTATACAATTACTATCTAATTTAAATCTCAAGCAACCCTTCAATCTATCTAGTTACTATTTATTTATTCCCAGTTTATTGATAGGAGAATAAAGCATAGAAGGAAATCATAAATAACAAAATCAATCAGCAAGTGACCTAATTTGGGTTTTGTTGAATTCCAAAGTGCCATTTTTGCTGGGTTTCCGTTAGGCCCTTGAAGAATCTTCACTGAACTTTGGGAACTAAAGACAAAGTGAAAAATCCTCCTTTCAAAAGCTCTGTTGGCTTTTTTCTAAGATGAAGTGTTAATAATGTTGAGTCTGGAGTCAGACCTTCAAATCTTAGCTTCATCATCTTCTGGCTTAGAGATCATGAGCAAGTTATTCAATTCCTCTCAAGTTTTGGATTACTCTTTTGTGAAATGAGGACAATAATATTTATCTCATCTTTTAAGATAAGAGCACATAAGATTCTGTATGTCAGGAGACTAGAATACATCTGGCCCCTGAACTACTATGTGGCTCTTACTGGCTTCTCCAATTAACGATTGTATTCCCCTTCTTCTAATAGTACAATATTTTTCTTCAAACTCCCTGAGTCTACCTGACTCCAGATGAAGTTGGTGGTCCTCCTTCTCTCTCTGTGCTGCACCCTCCATCCTCCACTGTGTGATATATATATCGCAGTAACTTGCTTAGTGATAGAATCTCCCAAGAACAAATATATTCCTCAGCAAAAGCATGCTTGCTTTGGGATTTTGCTCCAAAAATTCATCTCCTAGCCACATTTTTCACTGACATAACAGATGGGCTATAACAGTTCTGCTGACCATTACTCGAATTAGTATTTAAACCAGAGAAGTCCTCAAGAGGCTCAAGAATGGATTCTGTACTTTTCTCCTCAGTGTGCATGCCGTGACATCATAGCTGTAGCTAGAAATCAGACATGGAAGAAGTTTATCAAAAAATAGGCAAACACTACAAATCAGGATGTTGTTCTGTTTTGTTTTAATTTGTTTTTTTTTTTTTAAAGCTGTTTTATCCACTCACCATTGATTCATACTAATAAGTGTTAACTGAAAAGTGCTACTCAAGTTGTGGTCCATAACTAATGTCAATCATTGAATTGTTTGTTATTATTCAACATCAGATTAAATGTATCAATTGATTAGAATCATTTGGAAACAGCATCTGGATATTGCTAGTACATTCAAATGCACGATCTTTTTTTAAGTATTTAATTTTCAATTTTACAAAATGCTTCAGTCTATGATCAACTGGGAAAAAGAATAAGCCCACTGATGCATTGCTATAGACATCATGCTTAAGTAGTCCCCCATTCCGTGGCATCTCTATGACCAGATCACTTTCAACTTTTGCCCTGCCATGGAAACTGAAACTCATCCAATCCCTTGTTTTGCTTCCCCTTCTCACAGTTTAAAAACTAAGAATGACTGATGTCTGAGCCAACTCAAATTACTGTAGTGAACTTAAGTAAAGCTCACTTATTGCTATGTTCTATGCCTGCCATTTTTATGGGAATTCATTTTTATGAAGCAAATAAGAACATGTCTCTAATGTGGCAAGATATCTAAGAATCAAAGGAAGAGATTGGCATGGGCAAAAAGAAGAGAAAATGGTGTTGGCCAACGTGGCCTAAAGTAATTCTGCAGTGAGAAGCTTTGTGGATCTTACAGACCTGCTTGGATGTTCTGGTGCAAAATATCTTTATTTTTAAACCCAAGCTTATTTTGAAAGCCATAATTTACTTCAGAAACATTGGCTCGTATTTCAAGTACTTCAAATAACTTATTGAATATTTTATAGTTTGTATTTTCCCTGGTCTATATTTATACTAAAATAAAAGCTTCAGTGTTATTTTAAAAGCCAGAAACCAGAGATGGAATGAAAACCTTAGGCCGAAAACTTAGTACACCTATCTCTTGCACATCCCATCTGGTTATGTGACTATCAATTTCAACTCTGGGCTAACTTTTTTATTTTTAAAGATTTTATTTATTTATTCATGAGAGACACAGAGAGAGACAGAGACACAGGCAGAGGGAGGAAAAGCAGGCTCCATGCAAGGAGGCCAATGCAGAACTCGATATCGGAAGCCTGGGATCACGCCCCGAGCTGAAGGCAGACATTCAACCACTGAGACACCTAGGAGTCCCAGTTCTGGGCTAACTTAAGTGAACCAATTTATATTCAGTATCTCCTGTCTAAACATCAGATCTACACCCTACTCTTCCATAAGTTGTCTTCCTACAGACTCCTGACTTCCTCACCCTGGTAAAGAGCGAATTGATATGTATACAGACTCATTTACATTTAGTGTTGGACTTAGTATTCACTGTTATCAAATAGGAATATTACTAGTTTCAATGTACAGTCAATATATGTGAAATGTACAAAGGTCACACAATTAATAGATGACAAAACCAGGGTTAAATATAAGTCTTTTATACTCCACAGACAATGTGTATTCACTCCATAATCATATTACTGCTTGTCTATCATTGAAGCCATCATTAGGAAAAAGTCCGTTTCCAAAATTTGCTTCATGACAGGGATGACTCTACATTTATAATGAGTTTATATCTTCTGTATTTCCTTTCTGCAGAGGAAAGGAAACTCTTTGTAGAGCCCTCATTTAACTAATTCATGAAAAATTCGACATCATCTCAGTTCTGATTATTTTAGTGAAATATTAATTTCTCTTAGAAGCAAATCCATTTTAAGAGCAGATAGAGGAATAAGTAAAGTTCACTCTGGAGACTACAGATGCTGGGGCACTTAAAAGGTGAAAATAATACTTAATCAAAGGAAACAAAATACAACAAGGCCACAAAATAAAAGCACGACAAAAACTATCATAGTTCTAACTAGATTTCATGCATTAATTATCATTAACCAGATTTCAAATATAGTAATGTCAGTTTATATTAACTAAAACCATTATTTAAAAAAATTAAAGTGACATCTAATAGGATCAAGGTGGAAAAAGATGGGACATCAGGAAAATCCACTTATCTTTTTGATTGAGAAAAATGTTCCTGCATGAGTGTACCTATTTAGTTTTTTGTGTGATCAAAAGAAATAATAGTTAGAAACCCTAAACATATTCTATGTAGAGAAAAATAATAAAAAATGTAATTGGTATGCAAATTTTGAGGTATAATTTACACATAATAAAGTGTACAGATTGTCTATTAAGATTCAGAAGTGTATATACTGAAAAAGCACCAAATAATTCTTTATGTAGAACTTCTCTTTGGCTATGAGAAGTTTACTATTGTCCTTTTCCTATCAATTTCCACGTATCATGAAAGACTACAACTTTGATATCTAGTATTATGGGTTAGTTTTGCTTATTCTATTGATCATAATATATAGGAAAGCAAATTGTGCCTGCTTCTGTCTTTTGTCCTAATGTTTTTGAGCTATTTCCATATCAATGCAAAGCGTAAGTATGATGTCACATTTTATAGCAAAAAAGTATTTATTTTAAATCACAACGTATTGATTATTTTCATGTTGATGGGCCTTTGCCTTTGTTCTATTTTTTGGTATTACTAATAAGGTATCTATCAACATTCCTGTTATGTGTCTTTTTTCTAGAAACAGTATTTTATTCTCTTTAATAAGTAGCTGTGGAACTGCTGGGCCAAATAATAGGTGTGTATTTAACTTTATTTAAAAAAAAAAAAACTTCCAAACAGTTCTCCACACTCACAAATCTTATGGTAATCTGTGAAAATTTCAGTTGCTTTATACTGTCCTCAATAGTTTGTCAGTCTTTTTAGTTTGGCCATTCTAGAAGATGTGAAATGGTACCTGACTGAAATTTCCCTGATGTTGAGTACCTTTTCATGTGCTCATTGACTATTTCTTTTTGTCTGCTCATGCTTTTTTCCCCTATGTTATTGGGTCATTTTATTTTAATTAGTGGGTCAGAGAAGTGTCCTATATTCTGTATAAATAATTGTTGGATATATACAATATGAATATTTTCACTCAACCTGTAAAGCCCTTTTTGTTTTCCTTATGGTGACCTTTAAGAGTGGAAATTTTTAATGTTCATGAACCCTAATTTAGCACCTTTTCTCTTATATTTATTTTTTAAAAATATTTTATTTATTTATTCATGAGAGATACACACACAGAGAGAGAGAGAGAGAGAGAGAGAGAGGCAGAGACACAGGCAGAGGGAGAAGCAGGCTCCATGCAGGGAGCCTGCCACAGGACTCCATCCCAGGCCTCCAGGATCAGGCCCTGGGCCGAAGGCAGGTGCTAGACTGTTGAGCCACCCAGGGATCCCCTTCTCTTATATTTAATGCTTCAATTTGTACTATATAAGAAAACTTCGCCTACTTCAATTTATTATTTGTATAAATTTTCTTCTAAAGTGTTTTGTGTTTTGTTCTTAGGTTCAAATTAAAATGATTTGGGGAGGCCCGGGTGGCTCAGCGATTAAGCGTCTGCCTTTGGCTCAGGACGTGATCCCAGGATCCAGGATCAAGTCCCACATCAGTCTCCCTGCACGGAGCCTGCTTCTCCCTCTGCCTGTGTCTCTGCCTCTCTCTCTCTCTGTCTGTTTCTCATGAATAAATAAATAAAATCTTTAAAAAATTAAAATGCTTTTGTAGTTCTTATTTATTTTTTACTGATATACAGAGGATTTCATGGGATTTATTGAAATTACAAAAAAAAAAAAAAAGAAAATACAACATGTCTTTTTCCCTTTTAAATCCAGATTGGCACCTTCATTCAAGTACCTATTCTCCTGTTAGTGTAGGTTTTGCTCAGCTATCTACTATATAGTTCATTAATCTTACTGATCCACACTTACTAATTTGATTATTGTAACTTCTTAAAATGCAGATGTGTAAGTCCTGCAAAATTAAGTTTTAAGATATACTGGCTCTGCTATAACTTTTGCATTTCCATATACATTTTAGAAAAAGATTCTCAAGTTCTACATATTAAGCACACTTGCATTTAATTTTCAATTTTTGAAACGAGGTATAATTTACATATATTGAATTACATAGATATTAAAGTTAACACAAAATTGATGAGTAATGACAAATGCATACACATATGTAACAGCCCACAACCCTCTCAAAATACAAAAAGTTCCATTACCTCAAAAAGTTCACTAGTATTTTTCCCAGGCAACCCCACTCTTAAACCAGAAAGTGTATCAATATACTGATTTATGTCACCATAGATATTTTTCTTTTTGTCTAGATTTTCATATAAATATATCTATCTGGGATGTATCCATTTTTGACAGTTTCTTTTGATCAACACCTTAAATCAGTTTTTGAGATTTACCCAATGTGTTTTGTGTATTTGTAGTCCATTCCTTTTATTAGTGGGTCTAATGCAATTTTGTGAATGTAATACAATTTGACGTTCTTCTATTAATGATTATTTTGAATATTTCTAACTTAGGGTTATTATAAATAAGTCTTTTATGAACATATATTTTAAAACTTTTTGTATAGATCTACGTTTGTAAATTCATTAACCTTTTTAAGTATCTTTAAGAATCTTTTCTATTCATTGATTCTTGTCTTACATTCTAGGTCACACACAAAAAATCATTGCATGTGATACGTTGTGGATTTAGTTAATTATAAAGTTTCGAATGAATGATTCTAGGAATGATCTAAGAGTTGTATGGGTAAAGGGTGATCACTTGTCTCTTCTAGGTTTTCTCACATCATTCACAACTGCCCTAGTGGCAATAGCCTTGCTTGCCAGAGCCTAGTGATAGACTACAGAGGAAACCATTGGCAATGGTATGTTTTACTTAATAGATTAATCTTCTGGCAGCCCCGGTGGTGCTGCGGTTTGGCGCTGCCTGCAGCCCGGGGTGTGACCCCGGAGACCAAGGATCGAGTCCCGCATCGGGCTCCCTGCGTGGAGCCTGCTTTTCCCTCTGCCTGTGTCTCTGCCTCTCTCTCTCTCTCTCTCTCTCTCTCTCTCTCTGTCTCTATGAATAAATGAATAAATAAAATCTTTAAAAAAATAGATTAATCTTCATGACACTCAGGACCATATCAACCACTGTTAGGTACTAGGGTTACAAACCTGAAAAAAGTAATTACGGCCTTCAGGATAGTAATATCCAGAGACAAGAGAGACTTTGCATAGATAATTACCATGCAAAGTGAAAAGTATAATAATAAATTGTTTGCCAGGTATTACAGTAGCACAAAATGGATAATTATTTCAAGAATAGTGATTGGTTCCTGAAATAGGTCTTAAAGTGTGAGTGGGAATTATTTAGGCTGAGTGTGGTACCAGTTGTAGGATTCCAAGTCTAATGAAATTAAAGGCAAAAATGTAGGCTAGAATTATCATAGTGTGTGCAAACACAATGTATATATTTTTATTTCACTTAACATAATTTCATTAACATTTTCCATATTTTTACATAATCTGCATAATCAACGTGTTAAGAGTTGCATAATAGTATACCAAGTTATCATTTAAAACATGTTAAGGGTAGTTAATTTTCTTCTTTCAAAACATATTTTCTTTCAAAAGATATTGACATTTTTGGAAATAAAAGCTTATTAAATCTTAATCATACAATGGAATTAAAAAGATGTGAACTAGATTGATGCATTTATTATGTTATTTCTTCTCTATATAAAGTTATGCATATTCATCTTTATAAATAAATGTTATACAGCATTTTTTCTAAGTCAGCATACCCTTGTTATTTTGAACTATAGAAGTTATATGAAGTATTCTGACACACTTATGTATCATCTTTATTATCTATTCATTGTTGAGGTTGCAATCAGTTTAAACTATATTTTTCTTCTTTTGGTTTATATATAACAAATAATTCTGCATGTTTATACAATTGTTTTATACACCAATTTACACATGTATTCATCCATTTTTATCTACATACCACACATGTATATTTGTACTGAGGTTATTAATTAACTAGGTTCTTTTTTTTAAGATTTTATTTATTTATTTATTCATGAGAGACAGAGAGATAGAGGCAGAGATATAGGTAGAGGGAGAAGCAGGCTCCATGCAGGGACCCCAATGCGAGGCTAGATCCCAGACCCAGGGATCACTCCCTGAGCCGAAGGCAGACCTTCAACCGCTGAGCCACACAGGCGTCCCAATTAACTAGGTTCTCAACAAGAATAAAAATGAGAGATGACCTTATGTGCCAATGTATTTTATAAACTAAGAAAATAAAGGTGAATGGGATAAGAGTATCAAAAAGTCGTACTGCTTATACCAGCATACTCATAATTTTGTATTTACCATTAATATTTTTTCATAATGGGATTAAATAATTTCATAAAATTAGGGAGCTTAAATTGGAATGAATTCATTTCTTATTAAATGATTTTTTTTATAGAATGAGGAACTCCATTTCACTTGGGTCACCTATACCTAATATATTATGTGAAAAATCATTTTTAGGTATCTCTACTTATACTTATGGGCCATTCAAGTGTCAAGTAATTTCATTCATTGCCTTGATGTGATTTCTGTTTTCTTTCAGTTATTTAAAGCCTAAATAAAATCAAATTATGTTTCTTATGTTAGAGGAGAGGAGAGGGGAATAGTCAAAATTGTCTTTCAATAACATGATAAATAAATCAGATGAATGTTTTTGACTTATTTATCGTTTCTATAGAATGCCTTATGAATTATAATACAATAAAGATAACACAAAATAGAAGTTAGAATACTAGAATTTAGAGCTTATAAGAAAATGCTGTTAAAGCCACTTAACGCTAAAAAAGAAAGTATTCAAATAAATGTTGGTGACATGTTCCACAGAAGGATTTTAGGTAAGAGGAGAATGATATGTCATTTTATTTCAATCACAAAGAATCAAACATTTCCTCTTTTTTGAGTTATTAATGCAGGATACCAGCTATCATCAAGGTTATATTTTCTTGGTTTCCTGGAATCAAATTTAAGTTTTATTTTCTCATTCATTTATGCATCTTTTATTTTTGTGTAATTACATTTATTTCACTGATGATTGTAAAATATTAAGATAGATTGGGACTTCAACATGCCTACATGATGCAAAGATATTTGTGAAAAATAAAAATTTTGTATGGCCTATAATTCTTAACTTCTCAAAGAAATTTGGACCTATTCACTTTGTACTGCTGCAATATAAATATTTAATGTTTTGTTACCAGAAAAAGCGATGAGGATTATGTTGTTACCAAGTGATTTCCATTTCTCCAAACTAACTACTATGTCACACTACAAAGTATTAATAAAATAATCAAATAGCCCAAAACTGAAAGGAATTATCTGTGATTCTTAGCAATAAAATAACCTTGTAGAGTATTTTAAATAAATCTAGACCTTTAATGGATTTTAATAATCCAAGGTGTCCCAGCTTATTTTGTGTCATTATTTGCTTGGTTCAGATATTGTGCTGATATGTGCACCCCAAAACCAATGCCACAGCATCTTTCATTAAAGTGTCATAACCCTCTTTTTGCAGTTTTCTGCAGATTAATTACTTTTTTTTCTTTTAGCAATGGAGTCTGTCATAATTTGGACCAACATTTAATCTAATTAACCATGGATAGGAGGGGAGGTAGTTGGAGTAGATTAAAATAAATGAGGAAGTTGGATGGGTAGGAAATTGAAAGTTTGTGCATAAGAGTTAATGGTATTTACAACAGAGCTTATCCTTATATCATCAGCAGTATTTTTCTTTGTATTTATATTTTTAATTCATCATATTTTAGCAATAAATACACAAGAAGAAATAATGTTTTCCATAAACATGTCTTTTCTTTTAATTTCGTTTTGTAAGAACTTTTTACCCTCCTAACAATTAAAAAGATAGCAGACAGCAAACATTTGCCTCTCTTGGGAAAGCATAGCTTGGCTTAGCATACTATGTGTCCCAACATATAGAAGAAAACAGAGTATTGGATATGATAACACAATTCAGAAAAATGTTTTAAAATATACATGTTTTATTTCATCCTATAAGAAAAATGCAAGCATAAGTATCCTGATCATATGCTGATCATATAATAATGTTTCTTGTGTAATTTTTTTTCTTCCTAATAACTCAAAGGCTTTTGTTTCAAGTGCTACCTTTACATGTATTAACTGTTTGATCTTTCTTAAAACACCGAAGCACATTTATCCATAAAATGGAAATGAATATCATTTTGTCTGCCCATAAAACATATCATTGTAAGGTTCCTGTTTGGTAATAGATACAAATGTACACTAGTTAAAAATGTAACATGTTAACATATTTCATTCTAATTGTAACGGAACAATAATCATTATGAGAACTCTCAAAGGTACACCTAGATGAACATTTTTGGCTCACTGAAGGTTATTTCACTGACAAAAGAATGATACTGAAAGTAGAAGATAAGGATAAAGGGAACTGTACACAATTTCAAAGCTACACTGGACAATTCATCTCCTGAGGCATAAATATAGTTAGTCATACAATGATCTATTTCATGCAGCTCTGTAGCCCTGCTATTAATTTGGAGGATTAGTGATTCATGCATCTTTTCTTTTCTTGCTATTTATGTTTATACTTTGATTTAAATATAACCCATGGCAGACAGTTGACATGACCTAACAAAAAGCGTCAGATATCAGAAAGACAACAAATAGTTCTTTACTGAATGCCAATAAAAGAGGCATATATTCTTCTAAGCTGTCACACTATAATTTTTCACTTTTCTATAGTGTCATATTTTTACACTAGAAAAGATAGTTTGCATGAAATTCTAAGGTTGGGAACATTAAATAGGTTGGTGCCACACACATACAAAATGAAACAAAATCAAAAACCCAGATTCAATGCTAAAAAAATAAAAATCTAAAATATCTGGGAGCATGAAATTGAGATCAATTACAATCATTCATTTCTCTGACACTGTTTTTTTTTTCATTTCTCTAACACTAAATGGTTGCCAATATAGAAACAAGGTGGTAAGATTTTTATGATTTTTTTAGTTACTGTCTCATATCTATGCTTTGTTATAAAACTACTCATCTAGAGAGTTCTACTTCAGTTTATAGAAAAATAGCATTTTCTTTAAGGACAAGTAGAAGTCTGAATAGTGTTTTTAAAGATGTTTATGGGTATTAGAGAGCTGAGGCAGCCAGGAATTGAGGGGACAAGACCCACCCCATAAAAAGGGAAGCTCATTAAAGTGGGTTAAATTTCTATGCAACACTTTTGCCCTTGAGCCATTTAGTAATATTGAAGTTTTGCTGCACAAGAAACTGAGTTTAGCATAAAGCAGTTACGATGGAGAAAAGTTAGCAGAGGGAGTTTGGAGAAGAAAGGTCAACACAGCTTTAGGGCTAAAATTGCAGAGATAAGAAAAGCCCAGTGAGGTGACTCCAAAAGGATACCCAAGTGTACAGAATGAGGCATTTGTCTTTCTCAGCTAAGCAGTGTTAGAAAGTAGCTAAAAAGCTGATTGCAATATTTGGCTTACCAGGTAAACAAAACTAGCTAACAAAGGGTTAAGCATCACAAGCTCTCAGTCTAGATCCTGGAAGGACACATTCTATAAGTCTGGGTAAACTGGAGATAGAAAAAAAAAATAAAACAAGAGATATCAGTAAAAGAACGAAAAGTCAAATCACAAAAGAGAAGATAGTTACTGTATGTGTATCCAATAAAGAATTTTATATTCAGGGATGCCTGGGTGGTTTAGCAGTTGAACATCTGCCTTTGGCTCGGCATGATCCCGGATTCCCGGGTTCGAGTCCCACATTGGGCTCCTTGCATGGAGCCTGCTTCTCCCTCTGCTATGTCTCTGCTTCTCTCTGTGTCTCTCATGAACAAATAATCTTTGAAAAAATTTAATATTCAGCATATATATATATATATATATATTACCATGAATCAATAAGCTATATGCACATTCCCATAAGTCAATAAGGTAGGTAACTCAACAGATAAAACAGGCAAGGAACTTTAACTCAACATTTCAAAACAAAGAAAATATCCAATCAATAGTTAAACTATTAAAAGAGTTGCTAAGATTTATGAGTATCTGGAAAATGGGGATTAAAACAATAATAGGACTTCACCAAACACCTATCACAGGAAAAAAAATTAAAATAACAAGTGTTCATGGGCATTTGGAATAGTTAAGACTATTTTGTGAGGGTATAAACTGGTATAAAAACTCTAAAAGACTACTGGGAACAAATTCATCTTCTTTGACCCAAAAAATTCAATCCTAGATATATACACAACAAAATTATGTATAGTAGTTACAGGGGGAAAATTATAGGAATTTCATAAGCATTGGTATTTATTTTTAAAAAAGGAAAAAAATACACCTAGAAACTATCTAGTTTATTAACAGATGATTGGATAAATACCTTGGTACTTCTATCCCAGTGGTTCTCAAATGGAAATGCTTAGTGATGTTGGGAGATATTTTTAATTGTCATAACCTGTGGCAGAGAGATATGGTATTATAGACATCTAGAAGGTAGGGACCAGTGATATTGTTAAACATCATGCAATGCACAGGAAAGCCCCACATCCAAGAGTTGTCTGGTCAAAAGTATCAATAGTGCCAAGGCTGAGAAAGCATGGTGTATAAAATAAAATATTATATTGTCCTAAGAATGAACAAATTTATGCTATACATAAATCACCAACTTATTCCATAAACATAAGATTGAGAAAAATAAGCCAGACACAGTGTAGGTATTTTAAAATCCCACTTACATAAATTCAAAAACCAGCAAATCCAATAAATGTTGACAGAAGACAAGAATGCTGGGGAAGTAGTGGCAGAAAGGATACAGGTATTATTTTATTTCTTGCTCCGAGTCCACAGGTATATTTGCTTTTTAAAAATTATAAGGTTATGTTATGCATTGATATGATATATGGACACAAAGTTTACTAGGATTTTTCATTGAATCACCAGCCTGAGATATTTATGGAATGTTTAATACCATTAAGATTTCGTGTAGGTAGGTAGTTTGGAATTAAACAAGGCAATTTCAACTTCTAAAAAAGATAATATAGCATGCTATTTTAAGTGAAATAAAATCATCCAAACAGATGTCATATTTTCAAGGTGTGTGTGTGTGTGTGTGTGTGCATCTGTATGTGTTTGTATGTGAGACCTACATTATCAAGGGGGTCTTTTCAATACAGTGTTATAATATTTAAAAAATCATTTCAACTGCTTATACTTATTTTTATTTTTTTTCAAAGACAAGATTCTTCAAAGTGTTTTTCATTTCTTAAAAAGTAACTTTGCTTCCACAAGAATAATAAAATAGACAGTGTACCAGGATAGCCTACAGTACAATACCATGGCAACGGATACTTTGGCTGAGTCTTTCTGACCATGGGCAAATCTGCCCAAGTCTGTCAAATCCAATATCTTCAAATTGCCATCAGAAATATTAATATTACAAGAAGAATAATACTCCATCTTAGTCATATATTTTGCTAAGAAATATAACTAGCTATGGGTGAATCAAAAATAAATCACCTGACTGAGGATTATACACATACAGAAGTAAACATTATATATAAACCATTTTATAATTTCACTGAATTACTGTATGGCAAAAAAATATATGGATCAAGTGAATAACCATAGAAAGTTTTATGCTTATATGTGCTTACACAGTTCTAACAGAATATTAGAGAATTGAAATCTGAGTGGTAATTGACTCTATATAATAATATATCTGTATATATAAATCATAAGTAGTAACATATCTACCAGTATAAAATTTATTTATGTGCATTGTATTTAAGGTGAATATTTAACATTTTCTTTATTAAAATATTTTATGTATTTATTCAAGAGAGATACAGAGAGAGAGAGAGAGAGGCAGAAACATAGGCAGAGGAAGAAGCAGGCTCCTTGCAGAGAGCCAGATGTGGGACTCGATTCCTGGACCCTTGGATCATGCCCTGAGCCAAAGGCAGACACTCAACCACTGAGCTACTCACATGCTCCTATTTATCATTTTAAATTCAATATGCTCATATGTACTTTCTTGCTGGTCTTTTCCATGTATGCCTCCCTAGTCAAGGACAGTGTGGCTCTATAGAAAGGTGTGGTCAAGAGAAATTAGAAGGACAAAGGATGAGGAGGGACAAGGGGAAAGGAGAGGAAGGGAATTAAATAATAAGAAGGAGAAGAAGAAGGGGTCATTGAGGAGGAGAAGGGAGGAGGCTAGAGTAAACAATGAATTCCCCGCCTCCACTGCAAATGGGTAAGGCCATCTGACTAAATTTTGATGTTATTGGAATGTTTTAGGAAACTCTTGGTATTTTCTTTTAAATGACATTTCAGGCCCTTCTCCCATTTTCCTTAATCCTGGGGTGACTTTGTGAATGGAAATCCCATATAGCAGAGAGGAAATCACATAAAACATCAAGAGATGTATCACTAAGCAACCATCATAGAACGCCATTACCTACCCTCAGATTTTTTTAAAAAGATTTTATTTATTTATACATGACAGAGAGAGAGAGAGAGAGAGAGAGAGAGAGAGAGAGAGAGAGGGGCAGAGGGAGAAGCAAGCTCCGTGAAGGGAGCCCGACGTGGGACTCGATCCCAAGGCTCCAGGATCACACCCCGGGCTGAAGGCGGCGCTAAACTGCTGGGCCACCGGGGCTGCCCTACCCTCAGATTTTTTTTTAAAGATTTTATTTATCTATTCATGAGAGACAGAGACAGAGACAGAGACAGAGAGAGAGAGAGAGAGAGAGAGAGAGAGAAGCAGGCTCCATGCCAGGAGCCTGATGTGGGACTTGACCCCGGGACTCCAGGATCATGCCCTGGGCCAAAGGCAGGTACCAAACGGCTGAGCCACCCAGGGATCCCCTACCCTCAGATTTTTTAGGTAAGAAAGAAATACATGTCTGTCCTGTTTATGCCACAATGTTTAGTTATACTCTCCTCACAGCCAAACCTATCCTAATGAATATGATGTGTACACCTCCTGTGTGCTGGACAAGGAGCTGGAAACTTGGGATACAAAGTACAAAACATGGCCCGTTGTGCTCAGGATGCTTACAGTCTGGCATTTGAGGAATAAAAAGTAGTGCACTAAATAGCTATGAATGTTGCAATGTTATCCACAATGTGCAATAGTACAATATAAGGTCCAATAAAGCCTCATCAGGAGGATGACCCTTCAGTTGACACATGCCACAGTTATTCCCATGTGGACAAGAGATCATTCAAGACAGAACAGGCCTTATATTAAGAGGTATAAACTTAATGAATGCAGGATTCATATAAATGTTAGCAATTCCTATTTCAAAATCATGGAATTTATGAGGGAAAAATAAGAAAAGCAGTAAAACCATATGTTTAGGAGCACCTGGGTGGCTCAGTGGTTAAGGGTCTGCCTTCTGCTCAGGTTGTGATCCCGGGGTCCTGGGATTGAGTCCTGATTCAAGCTCCCTTATGGGGAGCCTGTTTCTCCCTCTGCCTATGTCTGGGCCAGTCTCTCTGTATCTCTTACGAATAAATTTAAAAATCTTTTAAAAAGGCCTATATATTTAAGTGAAAGCCAAATATGGAGACATTCTAGGATTGACTGCAGAATTCAAACTTTTCATAAGGAAAAGTAGAGTATTTGAAGCATTTTAAGTATTGGAAATGAGTCAATCATGCATTTGTTTTAAAATATCCTGTAGGAAGATGGACCTGAAATAATGAGATGGGAGACAGAAAATCTAATTATCCTGCATTTAGACAGGACAGATACAGAAGGTCGAATTGATATTAAAAATGATAGTTGTAGAATCAAGAGGTGCCTTTTCCTTTATCACACTTGTTGTCATATGCTTATTGAAACTTACTATTACTAGAGGATGGCTTGTCGGTGTTTGAAGTTGCTATCTCTTTAAAAATATTAGCTGTGTTTCTGTACTCAATTCCATTCTCCCTGCTATTTCCAAGGAGTCAATTATTGAATTTCTTCTTTTACATTATTCTCTAACACTAATGAGATTTTACATTAATCTCAAGGTGATTTCAACCACTTCAAAGGCTGAAACTATCATCTCTATATTACAATATTGGAAGGCTATGTGCACATAGATATCTACAAGAGAAATATTAATGTTACTTAATGTATACATATTTAATATTTGAGCAAAACTAATAATGAAAGCATACTGTTACCAGGACAGAGATAACTGCTAAGCCGTTATACAGAAAGTTCAGAAACTGATTGTTGGCAAATTCCCAGACTTGTTTACACCCTTCCCGTTCAGAGCTCACTTCTCCCCAAAACAAAACTTTTGAAGATAAAAATTTGTTTTTCTATTTTGAATACTTTATGTAAATAGAATCATATGGAATACAATCCTTTGATCAGGTATCTTTGCTTAGCATTTTATTTGTGAGTTTTATTCACGTTGTTTTATATACTTATAAAATATTCTTTCTTATTTCTCTATACTATTCTACTGAGTAAACATTTATTTATCCAGCCCACTGTTAATAGGCATATAGGACTATAACCGACAATGCTGTAATAAACATTGTTAAAAGAATTTATTTATTTATTTGAGAGAGACAGAGAGAGCAGGAGCAGAGGGAGAGGGAGTGGGAGACACAGACCCCCCACCAAGCAGGGAGCCAAACTCGAGGCTTGATGCCAGGACCCTGAGATCACTATTTGAGCAGAAGGCAGAAACTTAACCAACTGAGCCACCCAATGCCCTATAACAAACACTTTAATACATGTGTTATGAGCGACATGTAGTCACACTTCTTCAGATACATATTCAGAAATGTGTCATAGATATGCATATGTTCAGCTTTAGCAAAGACTGCTTAAAGGCTTATTAGTCATGCAAACACTTGTATATACCTTTTCACCTGCCTCCTCTGACAATTTTAGTTTCTTATCAAATTTAGCATTGTCTCATTATCTGTTTTTCCTTTTAGCCATTCTGGTGAGCATGTGGTATGGCACTTTTAGTTTTTATTTCTTTGATGACTAATGATAGGTTGCATTACTTTTCCTTATTAATTTGAGATTTCTATATATTCTAATTAAGAATTCTTTATCAGGGGCAGCCTGGGTGGCTCAGCAGTTTAGCGCCGCCTTCAGCCCAGGGTGTGATCCTGGAGATCCGGAATCGAGTCCCACATCGGGCTCCCCGCATGGAGCCTGCTTCTCCGTCTGCCTGGGTCTCTGCCTCTCTCTCTCTGTGTGTCTCTCATGAATAAATAAATAAAATATTTTTTTTTTAAATTCTCTATCAGGTGTATGTGTTGTGAATAACGTCTTTCACTGACTGGGTTGATGTTTCTCTCTCCTTTGAAGAACAGAAGTTTGCAAGTATAATATGGCCGATTTTATAATTTTTCTTCTTGTCCAAACTTGTATGTCCTATTTAAGAAACATTTGCCTAAGAAAAATGAAAAAAAAAAAGAAAAAAAAATTAAAAAACATTCGCCTGCCCAAAGTTCACCAAAATGATCTTGAGGGTGAAGGTTTTTACTTACATATTCAATTAATGCTTTGATTTATGTACTTTATATATCTCAAGTTTTTCATTTTAAAAAGGATGTTAAATTTAAGAATAATATCCATATTGATTTTCTCCTTTTTAATTCCTGATATTAGTCTAATGGTCTTTTGTGTTCTCTCATCCTCTCTGTCTCTTCCTTTCTCTGTGTCTCTGTCTCTTGGCCAATATTGCTAGATAATTAACAACTTTAGAAACCTTTTCAAAGAACTAATTTTTGGCTTTCTACCTTCTCCATAGTTATGCATTATCCAGAATGTCATAAAGTTGGAATCATATAGGATGCAGCCTTCTCAGATTGACTCCCTTTGTAATTAATAGTTATAAGCATTTAAGATTCCCCGATGTCTTTCCAAGGCTTGATAGCTCATTTCTTTGCAGTGCTGAATAGTAATCCACTTTCTAGATGTACAACAGTTTATTCACTCATCTACTGAAGCGCATCTTGGTTGATTCCAAGTTTTGGAAAATATGAATAAAGCTGCTATAGACATTTGTGTGTAGGATTTTCGTACATGTAGATTTTCAATAGCTTTAGGTAAATACAAAGAGCACAATTTCTGGATCATATGGTAAGAGTATGTTTACTTTTATAAGAAATTACCAAACTATGTTCAATAGTGGCTGTGCCAGTTTGCATTCCCTTTAGCAATGTATGAGAGTTCCTTTTGCTCTATCTCCTGGCCAGCATATGGTCTTGTCAGTGTTCTAGATTTTGGTCATTTTAATGGGTAGTGAAATGGTGTCTCATTGTTTTCCTTTGCATTCCCTAGTGAAACAGGATATAAAACAGCATTTTATATGCTTATTTGTCATCTATACATCATCCTTGGTCATATGTCAAATTCTTTGGTCCATTTTTTTTATTTGGTTGTTGTTGAGTTTTAAGAGTTCTTTGTATATTTGTCTTTTTTATTGATATTATTGACAGCTTGTTCTATCATTTATTGAATGAGATATGTCAAAATTTCCAAACATTACTATGGATTTGTCTATCTCTATTTTTATTTCAGTCAACTTTTTTACTGTGTAATCCAAGCCAAGTTATAAAGATAAATGAATTTAAAATTGTATAACTTCCTGTTGAATTGGTCTTTTTATTTTTATGAAGTATCTCTATTATATATATTTTCAGTCATTTCATTTCAGTTTATCAATTGGAAAGATTTCTTGGTGATGTCCGTCATTTCTCAAGTTTTCATATGATTCATGTTTGTATTTCTTCTATTGGGAAGTACTTATTCATTTAGTTTAACTACTTCTCTTTTTAGTTCTGTTTTCATTAGAAAATATTAGGATCTATTTATGTATTTTTCATAACATGTATTTGATTATAAAATAATATATGACATATAGATATTATGAAGTATGGTTCCTTTATTTCTATAATCCAGTACCTAGCTTATAAACTTGTTACCAATGCTACTGAAGTACTCACATTTTTCCCATCCCCTTCCTTCAACTCTACTTAGTTAGTAGCAATTCTGAATTCTGTGTGTGTTGCCCCCCATCTTTTTAATATAATTTACCTTGGTGTGGACCTCTTTGAGCATATACCTGAGTTCATTGCATTTTTCGCCATTGGAATTGAGGTGTTTCACCAACTGGAAAGTTTTCAGTCATTACTTCCTCAGAAATTCTCTCTGCTTCTCTCTGCTTTTATATCTTTCTCTTCTCTTTCTAAAGCCCCCTTAATTCCTATGTTGGCATCCTCACTGGTGGCCATTATGTCCCTTAAACTCTGTTAAATTTTTTTCAATCTTAAATGAAATTTTTTTCAATCTTTTTTTTTTTTTTCAGTTCTCAAGTTGGATACTCTCAATAACCTTCTCTTCAAGCTTTCTTATTGTTTCTTCTGCTCAAATGTGCTGTTGAATCATTGTGAATTTTTTATTTCAGGTTTTGTAGTTTTCATCTGCAAAATTTATATTTGGTGACTTTTAATAATTTCTACCTCTTTACTCATACTTCTGATTTGTTAACATGATTCTTCTGATTTTCTTAAGCTCTTTTTGTCCATGGTTTCTTTTAGTGTGAGCATATTTAAGACACTTGGTTAAAGTCTTTTTCTAGAAATCTCAATGTCTAGGTTGCCTCAGGGCCATTCTTTTGTTTCTTTGCATGCCATTTATTATTTATTTATTTATTTATTTATTTATTTATTTATTTATTTACTTATTTCTTACTTACTTACTTACTTACTTACATACTTACATAGTTATTGGTGATGAAAACAGAACACTTTAAATAGTCTATTGTGATTACTCTGAAAATCAAAATTCCCTCCTTCCTAGAGTGGGCATTGTTTACGAGCTGCAGTTTGTCTGCTGTTTTGTGACTTTTCTAAACTACCTTTGCAAAGGCTATATTTTTTGACAAATGGCCACTGAGGGTTCTGCTCCATTATTTCAGGTCATCTGGTGACCTAATAGAAATTTTCTTAAATATCTGAAGCCAAAAAGAAAAACAAGAAATAAACCAAAAAGAAAAGCTTTTCTTGGTCTTTGTAGATCGGCTCTAAACTGTGGAAGGCTGACTAAAACTCTGCATTAGCTCTAGACTTCTTTCTTATTTATAAAGTCCTCAACGATCAGCCATATTTACAAGCTGCCAGTGCTCTCAGGTTTTCTCTGGGTATGACTTTAGTTAGCTCTGATCACGCTCATGGCTCCCAGGATTCCCTGGTGTACTGGAACCCTTTGAAATCCTTAAGCTTCCATATGTCTTTCTCCCCTGCCCAATCACTTCCAGTCTATATGCTGTTTGTCGTACTTGCCATTCTAGCTCCTGATAGCTACAGGTAGTATATATTTTTAAATGGTTTCAACCAATGCTGTCCAGGAGAGTGCTTCAGCCCAAAGAGTTTTCTGAAGAGAAAAGAACAAAGGAAAGCCTCTGAGCAGATCCCTTAGGGAACCAATGTCAAACCAGAAAACTATAATTCTTTGAGAACAGGGTCTCTATTGCCCATTGTGGCAACAGTGATATAAACGAAAAATGCGAGTTATGAGCCCATGATCGCAGTTCAGCTGCAGAATATGGGATGGGATGTGGATAAACTGCCATCATGCTCTTACCAAATTTTAGTTGCCTTTTTCTTCATTAAACCATTCCCTGGTTGTTGTTACATTTTTTATCAGATTATTGAGTTTTGAAAAAAAATTTATTCTGATAGTTTTTGCCGCCTTAATGGTTACTTATGTAGAAAAGCAGACCCTTGTTGCCACAGACTCCACCATTTCCAGTGGCATCCTCTGCATTCCTTTGTTTAACATTTTTCTAATTCATCTATATGTATAACCAATAAATGTGTAATACTTCAAATGTACTTTGCACTCAAATCAACATTGTGTTTTTCATGCCTATGTGCTATATGCATTTTTGTTTAAAATTTTGTTTAGTTATATTATGTATGTCATGATATATACATGTATACATGTACATGTATAATATGTGTGTGAATATTCCACAATTTATTAATCCATCCTTCTCTCAACTGACATTTGTGCTGTGCCATTTTCAATGTTTTAGTGTAACAACTACTACCATGAATATTCCTATTTTTGGTACACTTTTCACTGTCAGTTCTCTAGGCTATTGAATTGCTGGGTTGTGAGGAATGTTCATTTTCAGTTATACATGGTCATTTCATAATGTACTCCAAAGGCTTTGTGCAAAATATTCTGACCCACAGTATATACTTTGGGAATGGTAGTTCTAGGAGGCTCTCAAATTCTTAAAGATGGGACTCTTTTTAAGGAATAATTTAACAGATTGTCTTTTATCTTTGAAAAAAGCATTTAAGTGTACATTTTTAATTTTTACTTAGGAAGAAGGCCTTTTTATTGAGGTGTTATGCAGTGATCAGTGTTCTTCATCTCCTCTGAATAAACTCTAATCCAAGGCGTAGGCCATGATTACCAGAGTTTTTTAAATTTTTATTTAATTCCAGTTAGTTAACCTACAGCATAATATTAGTTTTGGGTATACAGTATACCGCCTCAACACTCCTGTACAACACCCAATGCTCATAATAAATACACTCCTTAATCCTCATCACCTATTTAACTTACCCTTTCACTCACCTCCCCACTGATAAACATCAGTTTGTTCTCTATAGCTAGGAGTTTCTTTTTTGGTTTACCTTTTTCTCTTTTCCCTTTGCTTATCTGTTTTGTCTCCTAAATTTCACATATTAATGAAAACATATAGTTTTTGTGTTTCTCTCACTTATTTCACTTAGCATAATACTCTCTAGCTCCATTATGTTGTTGCAAATGGCAAGATTTTTTTCTTTTTTTATGGCCTTTATGTTCTCTTTTATGGCTGAGTAATAGTCCCATATATATATTTATATAAAATACATATTTATATATATATCTTATCTTATTTGTATATATATGTATATATATATATACATATATATATATATATAATATTTTTTCCATTCATCAGTCAATGGACACTTGGGTTATTTCCATAACTTGGCTATTGTAGATAAAGTTGCTATAAACATCGAGCTGTAGTTTTCCCTTTGAATTGGCAGTTTTGTATTCTTTGGTAAATATTTAGTAGTGCAATTGCTGGATCATAGGGTAGTTCTCCTTTCAGCTTTTTGAGGAATGCCCATGCTGTTTTCCAGAATGACTGCATCAGTTTGCATTTCCTCTAACAGTGCAACAGGGTTCCCCTTTCTCCATGTCCTCACCAACACCTGTTGTTTCTTGTGTTATTGATTTTAGCCATCCTGACAGGTGTGAGGTGATTGTAGTTTTGATTTGTATTTCTCTGATGATGAGTGAGGTTGAGCATTTTTCATATGTCTGTTAGCCATCTGGATGTCTTATTTAGAAAATTATTCATGTCTTCTGCCCATTTCTTAACTGGATTACTTGTTTTTTGGGGTGTTGAATTTGATAAGTTTTTAAATAAATTTTAAATACTAATCCTTATCAGATGTGTGATTTGCAAATATCTTTTCCCATTCTGAAGGCTGCCTTTTTGTTTCATTGAGTATTTCCTTCACTGTGCAGAAGCTTTTTATTGTACCCACAGGGCAGCCTCGGTGGCGCAGTGGTTTAGCGCCGCCTGCAGCCCAGGGCGTGATCCTGGAGACCCTGGATCAAGTCCTGCATCAGGCTCTCTGCGTGGAGCCTGCTTCTCCCTCTGCCTGTGTCTCTGCCTCTCTCTCTCTCTCTCTCTCTCTCTCTCTCTCTCTCTCTCCCTCTGTGTCTCTATGAATAAATAAATAAAATCTTAAAAAAAAGAAATGAACCCACAATTATATGGTCAATTAATATTAGGAAGAGCAAGAATATCCAGTGGAAAAAGATAGTCTCTTCAGCAAATGGGTATTGGAAAAATTGGACAGCAACACACAAAAGAATGAAACCAGACCACATTCCTACAACATACACCAAAACAAATTAAAAGACTATAGACCTAAATGTGAGACATGAAGCCATAAAAATCCTGAAGGAGACCACAAGCAGTAACCTCTTTGACAATAGCTATACCAATTTCTTTGTAGATATGTCTCCTGAGACAAGGGAAACAAAAGCAAAAATAAACTATTGAGACTTTGTGATTTCCAGTTTTACTCTACCTAAAGTATACTGATAAGTTGAATACAATTTTTGTAAAAGTAGAAGTGTAGAAAAATGATATCTGGCTATAATTTTCCTCCAGTTTTTACAAAGATTTTGCTTATCTTCACAGAAATTCACAACCTTGCATATATTTGTTTAATCAATCATATTTATTTACCATATGCAATAATTGAAAAGCTGTAGTTTTTACATAAATAATGACACTCCATCTTCCTATCATGTTTCAGTGGTTTAACTAATATTTAATCTATTATGATTGTGTATAAAAAAAGTTAAACTAGTATAAATAGGCATGGGGATAAGCACAACTTTCATTTAATAGATAAACAAATCAACTGAAGTAGAAATGACAGGGTACTAGCAGCCATCATGTTGGGGGGAATTTGCCACAATGTATTATGGAGGGTATACTATGTATTACACTTGTCTGTCAAATGAAGGAAATTATTTTAAAATATATATATATATATGTATATATATATATATATTTATCTGTGTTTTATGAATCTGATTTTAGCACAAATGTAGTATAAAACCACACACTTTTAGTCATAACACCAGACTCTTTTAGTCATTTTTTACCAGTATTACTTATTATTTTCATTATTCTGGAAATAATAGAGCAAAAGTTTAAAAAAAAGAGGAAATAAAATTCATATTCAATTCAGATTGAAATAAATATATAAAACTGTCTTTGTTTACCTATAACATGCTTATCATATAGAAATACCAAGTTTAAAAAAAAAAAGAAAGAGAAGAAAGAAAGAAAAAATAAAAGGAAGAAAAGTAAAGGGGTGGGGCAAGATGGCAGAGGAGTAGGGTCCCCAAGTCACCTGCCCCACCAACTCACCTAGATAACTTTCAAATCATCCTGAAAACCAACGAATTGGACCTGAGATTTAAAGAGAGAACAGCTGGAACGCTATAGAGAGTAGAGTTTGTGCTTCTAAAAAGGTAGGAAGGTGGAAAAAAAAAAAAAAGAATCAAGTGGGGGAGTGGCCCCCGAGGAGCCAGGCTAGGAAAAAAAAAAAAAAAAGAATCAAGTGGGGGAGTGGCCCCCGAGGAGCCAGGCTAGGGGGGCGGTGAGAACCTCCAGGACAGGAAAGCCCAGCCCCGGAGAATTAGGAACTTTTAAAAATCTGCACTGGATTCTTCCCGGAGGGAAAGGAGCTGGCAGGGAACTCGGGCAGAACCACAGGAGGGGCAGTGGAGCCCCCAGGTTCCCGGGGTCACTAACAGAGGAGGTGCACCCAGAGGATAGTGCACCACTGACCACAGGCCAAGTGCGTTAAAGGCTGGAGCGCACCCAGCGGGGCTCTGGGAGCAGCTCAGGTGGCGACTCCCGCAGAGGGGGCTGTGCAGCCCCAGGAGCATAATTCCAGAGACAGAGGCCCCGGATTCCAGGGCGCTGGCAAAACAGCCCAGGATCCTGCACTCTGCTTGGGACAGGTGGAAGCCTGGAGGGCACAGGACACCGAGGACTCCCCTACCTCCGGGTGCCCCCTGCCCCTGGGGCATCCAGGCCCCTGCGGACTGGGAGCTGTGATAGTTATTGCAGGAGCTGATTCCAGGGCTGGAGAGCTGGCCCCTGCCAGTGGGGGTGTTCCTCCTGGTGTCACCATGTGCCTGGGAGGGGCAGGGCCACCAGGCGACAGGGGCCTCACAGGATAAACAGCTCCCACTGAGCCCCACACCAGGCAGGGGTTGGGGCAGCTCCCCCAGGTGCACATACCTGACAGCACAGCAGGCCCCTCCCCCAGAAGACCAGCTGAAAGGACAGGGGAAGGGCAAATTCTTGACCGAGCAGCACTGGAAAGCTCCAGGGGAAGTCAAGGGATTTATAGTATATAGAACCCGAGGATACTCCTTGTTTTTCATTTTTATTTTTGTTTTTGTTTTTGTTTGTTTTTCTTTCTTTCTCTTTATTTTTCTTCCTTTTTCCAGTACAACTTGTTTTTAGCCACTCTGCACTGAGCAAAATGACTAGAAGGAAGAACTCCCCACAAAAGAATCAGAAAAGTACTCTCTCCCACAGAGTTAGATAATTTGGACTACAATTTGATGTCAGAAAGCCAATTCAGAAGCACAATTATGAAGCTACTGTGGCTCTGGAAAAAAGCATAAAGGATTCAAGAGACTTCATGATGGCATGAAGGATTCAAGAGACTTCTTTAATTTAGATCTAATCAGGCCAAAATTAAAAATCAATTAAATGAGATGCAATTCAAGCTGGAGGTCTTAACGATGAGGGTTAATGAGGTAGAAGAAAGAGTGAGTGACATAGAAGACAAGTTCATGGCAAGGAAGGAAGCTGAGGAAAAAAGAGAAAAACAATTAAAAGACCATGAGGAAAGGTTAAGGGAAATAAACGACAGCATCAGAACGAAAAATCTACATTTAATTGGGGTTCCAGAGGGCTCTGAGAGGGACAGAGGACCAGAAAGCATATTTGAACAAATCATAGCTGAGAACTTCCTTAATTTGGTGAGGGAAACAAGCATCCAGATCCAGGAGATGGAGGGGTCCCCCTCCTAAAAACAATAAAAACCGTTCAACACCTCGCCATCTAATAGTGAAACTTTCAAATTCCGAAGATAAAGAGAAGATCCTTAAAGCAGCAGACAAGAGATCCCTAAATTATACGGGGAGAAATATTAGACTAACAGCAGACCTCTCCACAGACACCTGGCAGGCCAGAAAGGGCTGGCAGGATATATTTAGGGTCCTAAATGAGAAGAACATGCAGCCAAGAATACTCTATCCAACAGGGCTCTCATTCAGAATAGAAGGAGAGATAAAGAGCTTCCAAGATAGGCAGAAACTGAAAGAATATGACCACCAAACCAGCTCTGCAAGAAATATTAAGCAGGACTCTGCCAAAAAAAAAAAAATGCCCAAAGAAATAATCCACAAAAACAGGGACTGAATAGGTATTATGATGACACTAAAGTCATATCTTTCAATAGTAACTCTGAACATGAATGGGCTTAATGATCCCATCAAAAGACACAGGGTTTCAGACTTATAAGAAAGCAAGACTCATCTATTTTCTGTCTACAAGAGACTCATTTTAGACCTAAGGACACCTACAGCCTGAAAATGAAAGGTTGGAGAACCATTTACCATTCAAATGGTCCTCAAAAGAAAGCAGGGGTAGCCATCCCATCAGATAAATTAAAGTTCATCCCAAAGACTGTAGTAACACATGAAGAGAGACACTATATCATACTTAAAGGATCCATCCAACAAGAGGACCTGACAATCATGAATATTTATGCCCCTAATGTGGGAGCTGCCAAGTATATCAATCAATTAATAACCAAAGTTAAGTCATACTTAGATAATAATATACTGACACTGGGAGACTTCAACACGGCAC
Organism: Nyctereutes procyonoides; assembly: GCF_905146905.1. Classification (NCBI taxonomy): domain Eukaryota; kingdom Metazoa; phylum Chordata; class Mammalia; order Carnivora; family Canidae; genus Nyctereutes; species Nyctereutes procyonoides. The sequence goes on from NW_026575045.1 coordinate 8,603,647, forward strand.
TTTCTGCAAATGATAGATATTCTAAGCACAACATCTCCAAAAAAACAAGAGCTTTATTTTTATTTATTTATTTTTTTGAAACAAGAGCTTAAAATGATACACTGGACCAGATGGATTTCACAGATATGTACATAACTTTACTTCCAAACACAACTGAATACACATTCTTCTCAAGTTCATATGGAACTTTCTCCAGAATAGATCACATACTAGGTCACAAATCAGGTCTTAACCGATACCATATGATATCCCCTGAAGATTTTCAGACAATAATGCTTTGAAACTTTAACTCAATCACAAAAAGAAATTTGGAACAAACTCAAACACGTGGAGGTTAAAGATCATCCTGCTTAAAAAAAAAAAAAAAAGAGCATCCTGCTAAAAGATGAAAGGGTCAACCAGGAAATTAGAGAAGAATTAAAAAGATTCATGGAAACTAATGAAAATGAAGATATAGCCGTTCAAAATCCTTGGGATACAGCAAAAACAGTCCTGAGAGGGAAACACATCACAATACAAGCAACCCTCAAACAATTGGGAAAAACTCTAATACACAAGCTAACCTTGAACCTAAAGGAACTGGAGAAAGAACAGCAAATAATACCTACACCAAGCAGAAGAAGAGAGATAATAAAGATTCAAGCAGAACTCAATGAAATAGAGACCTGAAGAACTGTAGAGCAGAACAACAAAACCAGGAGTTGGTTCTTTGAAAGAATTATTAATAGATAAACCATTAGCCAGCCTTATTAAAAACAAAAGAGGAAAAACTCTAATTAATCACATCATGAATGAAAAAGGAGAGGGATGCCTGGGTGGCCTAGTGGTTAAGTGCCTCCCTTTGGCCCAGGGCATGATCCTGGAGATCCGGGATCAAGTCCCACTTTGGGCTCCCTGCATGGAGCCTGCTTCTCCCTCTGCCTGTGTCTCTGCCTCTCTCTCTGTGTGTCTCTCATGAATAAATAAATTAATCTTAAAAAAAAATGAATGAAAAAGGAGAGCTCACAACCAATACCAAGAAATACAAACAATTTTATAAAAAAGCATATTATGAGCAGCTATATGCCAAGAAATTAGGCAATCAGGAAGAAATGGACGCATTTCTAGAAAACCACAAACTACCAAAACTGGCACAGGAAGAAAGAGAAAACCTGAACAGGCCAATAACCAGGGATGAAATTGAAGCAGTCATCAAAAAACTCCCAAGATACAAAAGTCCAGGGCCAGATGGCTTCCCTGGGGAATTCTATCAAATGTTTAAAGAAGAAACAATACCTATTCTACTAAAGCTGTTCTGAAAGAAAGAAAGGGATGGAATACTTCCAAACTCGATCTATGAGGCCAGCATCACCTTAATTCCAAAACCAAAGACCCCACCAAAAAGGAGAATTACAGACCAATATCCCTGATGAACACAGACACAAAACTTCTCAACAAGATACTAGCCAATAGGATCCAACAGTACATTAAGAAGATTATTAGCCATGACCAAGTGGGATTTATACCTGGGATGCAAGGCTGGTTCAACACTCATAAAGCAATCAACATGATAGATCATATCAACAAGAGAAAAAACAAGAGCCATATGACACTCTCAATAGATTCAGAGAAAGCATTTGACAAAATACAGCATCCATTCCTGATCAAAACTCTTCAGAGGGTAGGGATAGAGGGAACATTCCTCAGCATCTTAAAAGCCATCAGTGAAAAGCCTACAGCATATATCATTCTCAATGGGTAAACACTGGGAACCTTTTCCCTAAGATCAGGAAAATGACAGGGATGTCCACTCTCACCACTGCTATTCAACATAGTACTAAAAGTCCTAGCCTCAGCATGCAGACAACAAAAAGAAAGAAAAGACATTCAAATCAGCAAAGAAGAAGTCAAACTCTCCCTCTTTGCAGATGACATGATACTGTACATTTATAACCCAAAAGACTCCACCCCAACATTGCTAGAACTCATACAGCAATTTGGCAGTGTGGCAGGATACAAAATCAATGCTCAGAAATCAGTGTCATTTCTTTTTTTTTTTTTTAATTTTCATTTATTTATGATAGTCACACAGAAAGAGAGAGAAAGGCAGAGACACAGGCAGAGGGAGAAGCAGGCTCCATGCACTGGGAGCCCGACGTGGGATTCGATCCTGGATCTCCAGGATCGCGCCCTGGGCCAAGGGCAGGCGCTAAACCCCTGAGCCACCCAGGGATCCCATCAGTGTCATTTCTATACAATAACAATGAGACTGAAGAAATAGAAATTAAGGAGTTAATCGCATTTACAATTGCACTAAAAGCATAATATACCTAGGAATAAACCTAACCAAAGAGGTAAAGGATCTATACCCTAACAACTACAGAACACTTCTGAAAGAAATTGAGGAAGACACAAATAGATGGAAAACTATTCCATGCTCATGGATTGGAAGAATTAATATTGTGAAAATGTCAATGCTACCCGGGGCAATTTACACATTTAATGCAATCCCTATCAAAATACCATGGACTTACTTCAGAGAGTTGGAACAAATCATCTTAAGATTTGTGTGGAATCAGAAAAGACCCCGAATAGCCAGGGGAATATTGCAAAAGAAAACCAGAGCCAGCGGCATCACAATGCCGGAATTCAAGTTGTACTACAAAGCTGTGATCATCAAGACAGTGTGGTACTGGCACAAAAACAGACACATAGATCAATGGAACAGAAGAGAGAACCCAGAAATGGCCCCTCAACTCTATGGTCAACTAATATTCGACAAAGCAGGAAAGAGTATCCACTGGATAAAGGACAGTCTCTTCAATAAACGGTGCTGGGAAAATTGGACAGCCATATGCAAAAGAATGAAACTAGACCACTCTCTTTCACCATACACAAAGATAAACTCAAAATGGATGAAAGATCTAAATGTGAGACAAGAATCCATCAAAATCCTAGAGGAAAACACAGGCAACACCCTTTTTGAACTTGGCCACAGCAACTTCTTGCAAGATACATCTATGAAGGCAAGGGAAACAAAAGCAGAAATGAATTATTGGGACTTCATCAAGACAAAAAGCTTCTGCACAGCCAAAGAAACCGTCAACACAACTCAAAGACAACCTACAGAATGGGAGAAGATATTTGCAAATGACCTATCAGATAAAGGGCTAGTATCCAAGATCTATAAAGAACTTATTAAACTCAACACCAAAGAAACAAACAATCCAATCATGAAATGGGCAAAAGACATGAACAGAAATCTCACAGAGGAAGACATAGACATGGTCAACAAGCACATGAGAAAATGCTCCGCATCACTTGCTATCAGGGAAATACAAATCAAAACCACAATGAGATACCACCTCACACCAGTGAGAATCGGGAAAATTAACAAGACAGGAAACAACAAATGTTGGAGAGGATGTGGAGAATGGGGAACCCTCTTGCACTGTTGGTGGAATGTGAACTGGTCCAGCCGCTCTGGAATGCTGTGTGGAGTTTCCTCAAAGAGTTAAAAATAGATCTGCCCTACGACCCAGCAATTGCATTGCTGGGGATTTACTCCAAAGATACAGATGCAGTGAAACGCCGGGACACCTGCACCCCAATGTTTATAGCAGCAATGTCCATAATAACCACACTGTGGAAGGAGCCTCGGTGTCCTTCAACAGATGAATGGATAAAGAAGCTGTGGTTTATGTATACAATGGAAGGGATCCCTGGGTGGCGCAGCGGTTTGGCGCCTGCCTTTGGCCCAGGGCGCGATCCTGGAGACCCGGGATCGAGTCCCACATCGGGCTCCTGGTGCATGGAGCCTGCTTCTCCCTCTGCCTGTGTCTCTGCCTCTCTCTCTCTCTCTCTCTCTCTCTCTGACTATCATAAATAAATAAAAATTAAAAAAAATTAATTTTTAACACTGGGTGTTATGCTATACTTTGGCAAATTGAACCCAATTAAAAAAATATGCACACAAAAGAAAAGAAAGAAAAGGAAGAAAAGTAAAATGAAAATACCAAAGTATAAACTCCTGGAATTCACATGTAAGTATGGCAGGGTGGCCGTATTCAAGATCATAAGAAAAGAGCTAATTGTATTCCTAAATATTCATAACAAAAATATATATATTTATAGTTTTAAAAAGCAAGAAGACCATTTGAAAGAACACTAAATATTGAAAAGTATACTATAGTTGTAGATTGGAAGTTTATAAATACTTTAAGATGTAAATTCTTCCAAAATTGATAAACTCAGTATCAACCAAAATACCAGCAACCTACTTGTTGATGGTGAAAAACGGTTTCTAAAAAATATAAAAGAACTTAGAACAGCACACAAGTACAAAAGAATAACAAATCTAGAGGACTCACACTACTTGATTCAAAAGTTACTAGAAATCACAGTAATCAAGACAGCATGGTATTGGCAAAGATTCAAATATATACATCAATGAAACAAACTAGAGATGTCAGAAACAGAACCATATGAATATAATCAACTGACTTTTGACAAGGATGAAAAGAATATTCAATGGAGAAAGGATATTCTTTTCAACAAATATGTACATTTGAACACATGCAAACAAATGAACCTAGATATAGACCTTATACCATTTTCAGGAATAAACTCAAAATTGATCATGAACGTAAATGTAAAATGCAAAACTACAAAACTTTTGGAAGACAACATAGGAGAAATCTACGTGAAAACCATGGCTTTTTAAAAAGTGGAATATATAAAAGAAAACAATGTAAAATGAAATCCTTACATTCTGAAAGACACACTGTCAAGAGAATAAAAGGACATTCCATTAGCTGGGAGAAAATTTTTGCAAAACACACATATCTGATACTAATTTGCATCTAAAAATATAAAAACTCTTCTGCCAACAAATAAAAGTCCAGGAATGGACAGCCTCAGAGGCAAATTAAACAAACATTTAAAGAAGAGTGAATACATATTCTTTTCAACCTATTCCAAAAAATAGAAGAAGAAAAATTCCCAAAATCATTCTAGGAAGGCAGTATTACCTTGATACCAAAACCAGAATAAGATGCCACAAAGAAAGAGAACTATAGGCCAATATTCCTGATGAACAAGATGCAAAAATTCTCAACTACATACTGGCAAATTGAATCTAACAGTTCATTTAAAAAATCATTCACCATATTCAAACAGGATTTATTCCTGGGATGCAAAGGTGGTTCATTATTCACAAATCAATCACTGTGATACATCACATCAATAAAAGAAAGGATAGAAACCACGTGATCATTTCAATAGATGCAGAAAAAAAACATTTGACAAAGTACAACATCCATTCATGATAAAAACCCTCAACAAGTAGGTTTAGAGGAAAATATACCTCAAAATAATAAAGGGCTTATATGAAAAACCCACGGCTAACATCATAGTCAATTGGGGAAAAACTGTTCCTTTTCCCCTAGAGTCACTCCACTTATTGAACTTAGTACTGGAAGTTCTATCTCAGCAATCAGACAATAAAAAGAGGCATTCAAATAGATAAGGAAGAAGTAAAACTTTCATTATTTGCAGATGACATGATACTCTATATAGAAAATCTGAAAGACTTCATCAAAAAACAACTAGAACTGATAAATGAATTTGGTAAACTTGCCGGATAAATTATATTTGTATATATATATACATATATGTACATATACATGTATTTATATATATATACAAATATATATAATGGAATATTATTTGGCCATTAAGTAGAACAAAATCTTGCCATTTGCAGCAACATGGATGGATCTAAAGCCTATAATGCTAAGCAAAATAAGCCAATCATAAAAAGACAAATATCATATAATTGCAGTCTTGTGTAGAATATAATAAACAAAACAAATGAACAAAGAAAAGAGTGAGAGATTGAGAGAAAACCCACAAAACAGACTCGTAGACAAACAAACTGATGGTTACCAGAAGGGATACGGCTGGGTGGCTGGGTGAAATAGGTGAAGGAGATTAAGAATATATTTATCTTGATGAGCTCTAACTAATATATGGAACTGCTGAATCACCATTTTATATATCTGAAACCAGTGTGACACTGTATATTAACCACATTGAAATTATTTTTAATTTAAGAAAAAAACTAAAATCCAATAATAAAAAAATCAGTGAATCAAAACAATAGGCACAAATATGATCAGATGTCTCACCAAAGGATATATAGAGATGGTAAATAAGCATATGCAAATATAATCAATACTATTTATTATTATGTGAATACAAACTTAAAAAATGAGATATCACTTCACACCTATGAGTAAGGCTAAAATCCTAAAACCACCAGTAAGTTGTAAAGATGTAAAGCAATAGAAACTCCCATTCAGTTTTGGTGGAAATACAACTGGTACAACCACTTTGGAAGACAGATTGGTAGTCTTTTAAAAGCTAAACAGTCTTAACATATATTGTGATCACATTCATTCAACTGATATGAAAACATCCACACTAAGAAACTTCATGTGAATATTTATAGACATGTTATTCATAATTGACCCAAACAAGAAGAAACCAAAATGTCTTTCAATGGATAAATAGACAGAAAAGTTGCTGTCCACCTGTAGAATGAAATATTAATCAATTGTAAAAATCCAGTATAAGAAAACAAAAATATATAATGCTGAGTCAAAGAGGTCAACTTGAAAAGGCTATATACCGTATGATTCTAATTCTATCACCTTATGCAAAAGGCAAAGCCTTATAGATAATTAACAGATCAGTAGCTGTCAGGTGTTTGGGAAAGGTGCAAGATTGAACAGAGAAGCACAGAGATTATGTTATGGGCATAAAAATACTTCATATAACATACAATGATGTATATATATTACACTATATAACTTTTAAGTGTAAAAAGACTCGATTTATCCAGTGTAAAGTTATTTAGGAGGTTGTTGGATCACAGGGTGGGATGCAGATTATTATAAAAAATGTAAACTGCATTAAAAATGCATGGAATAACCTCACTTCAGAGAGAAGGAAAATACTGTGACCAAAATAACTCTGGAAGGGAGTAGTGTCTGTAAGACTAAAAGCAAAAGGAATAGTATATAAGCCCTGTACTATTGCTGATAAAGTTGTGTCTCATGGGAGAACAGGTTAACAATCCTGAAACAATTATTCATGTATAATGGAATCAAACAATGAAGTGATAGTCAGTGGTTAGTGAAAGCCAAGTTTATCATGAGAAGAAGGCAGAGTCATCCATGTTGTAATGGACTTATGTTGGAGACACGAGTATAAACTCATGTTTTTAACTTCATATAAATATAGATGATACATATGGAAGTATTTATAAATATATGTATACACATTTATTAGTACAGCAATGTATATTTCCTTGTTTTATATGAATATATTTCCTTGTTCTGTCGATTTAGATAGATGTCCTAAAAGAAACAATAGTAGCAAAAAGCATACCTTAGTAGTCCCAGATCTTGTTTTTATTTTTTAAAGATTATTTATTTATCAATGAAACACACAGAAAGGCAGAGATACAGATAGAGGGAGAAGCAGGCTCCCTACAGGGAGTGTGATGCAGAACTGGGTCCCAGGACCCTGGGATCACGACATTAACCCAAGGCAGATGTTCAATCACTGAGCCACCTGGATGCCCCTAGATCTTGTTTTCTAACATAATTTCTCTAAAAAAGGATTGTGGGCTCTTTGGAGAATGGGATGATTTTGAGACTCCATAAGAAACATACAGAATGAGCATTATGAGGTGCCTTAAAATAAGAGAATGTCACACGTGGGCACACATTTATACACAACTGGACAGGTATGTGTCAAAAGAACAGAGGAATCAACTAAACAACTCTCACTGGCCAAAGCTATAGTAATTTGAGGAATAAAATAAATAGGAATGACTACATCCAAAGAATGAAACAAATAACTTCAAGTTCATGTATAAGCAAAAGATTAAATAAACACGTGATTGGGAGAACAGACATCTCCTGTGTAGACGAATTCCAAAATATTTATGCAGATACTTCTACTTCAAGAAGAGGGAAATATCAGAAAGGGAGACAGAACATAAAGACTCCTAACTCTGGGGAACGAACTAGGGGTGGTGGAAGGGGAGGAGGACGGGGGGTGGGGGTGAATGGGTGACGGGCACTGAGGGGGCACTTGACGGGATGAGCACTGGATGTTATTCTGTATGTGGGTAAATTGAACACCAATAAAAAATAAATTTATTATAAAAAAAGGAAGAGGGAAACATACTTCCATTCATTATGTGCCAGCTGTGTGTAGAGACCTTCTTTTGAGTATAGAATCGAAAGGCAGAAAGAGTAACTTCACAATGGAAAAAAATAAATAAATAAGTAAATTCTACTTTAGTCAGATAAACTTAAAATTATAACTGATAAATCATCTTGCTAGCAAGTTTCAATTTGTTGTGAGAGTGGCAGCTTCTTCCCCCAAACCCATAAACCTCATCTAGAAAAGAGGAAAACATCAGAAAAAAATTGAGGGGCATTCTACAAAACATTTGGCCAGTATTCTTCAAAAGTGTCAAGGTTAAAAAAAAAGTGTCAAAGTTATCAAAAACAAGACTGAGAAATTGTGACAAAACAAAGACATAAAGAAATAATGACTAGATGTAATATGGTGTATATATATATATATATATAAATATATATATATAAAATGTATATATTATATGTATATATACACACATACAGATGTGATACACATATATACATACATATATAGTGTATGTGCTCATAAATTATGTGTTTATATTTTGTTATAGTTTTCTTATTCATAGATATGTCATGTTTTAATTATTTCCTTTCAACACAGTACTGCACTGAAAATCTATTCCAATCTTAATGTGTACATAGGAATATGTGTCTCTGTGTGTGTATGCTTGAATAGATTTTTTAAAGTGTTTGGGATATGGTGCCTTACTTAAAAGACTAACCATATTTTACACTGAAATTTTAGTAATTTAGTGATCTTATTAATTTTACATTGAATTCATTGCTCTGCCTGGAAATTAGTTTTTAAGTTAAACAGGAAAGTCTTTTTTTTTTCTTGCTGACTATCTGGTTTTGGAAAACCACCTGTTGAACAGAAATTCTTTTCATAATTGATTTTGAAGTCATTTTTACTATATACTAAAATGTAATGCTTTTTATTAACTCTAAATTTTGTTTATATTTGAGCTGTATCTGCTCTGTTTCTAGCCAGAAACCAAGTGTGTAATTAAATTTGTGAAGCAAGTGAGATTGATAAAGAGTGAATGGAATTGATATTTGCAGAGATATTTCAATATGTCAAAAATTGACAAAATCTTAGGAAAAATGACTTTTAATGGAGAGCACTACTCATCTAGATCATTGACATACTGAAAACAAGCCTAATTTTAATAGCATTTGGCCTGTTTTTACCTCCCTCCTACAGATTGGTACTTTTTTGAATTAGAGTTATCTGTTTTGCATCACCTGAGGTTTATGTTTAGTAATACAAGCATCCAAACACTAGCAAATGGGAGAAATAGTATATATATATATTTATATATATATATAAAATTTTAAGGGCTAAAAAGTATATATAAATATAAATACTTATAAACATAAGTATTCATTTACACTATTATAGTATAGAATATATACTATATATAATATATACTATACTATTTATCTATATGTATTTATGTATTTATATTATTTATTTATGTATCATGTATACCATGTATTTATACTATTTATTATACTATATATGTATTTACACTATTACATATGTATATATAATGTGTATAGGTAAATATATATTATGTATATATGTATATATAAATAGTACATATTTTGTATATTTCTATTTTTATATAAATATATATAAATTCTACATGTGTATATATAAAATTCTATGTGTGTGACTATATATATATATACTATCTATATACACACATGCACACAGAATTGCATTTATATGTATATATGGAATTGCTAAGAATTTATATACATTCTGAAATATATTCCTCAAGTGCATGATCTTCCCAAAAATAGTTTTTAAACTACCTCCATGTTCTAATACTTACTTGAACCAGTAAATAAACACAGTAATTAGCTTATTTTCATCAATCATAATTTTAGTTTTATTCTAATTTTTAGCATTCATAAGTTGAAACTAAAACTTACCAGAATTGTGACTGTGATTAATAGTATTTTACTTTCAGTGTTAAGAAACCTTCTGCCACTATTTTTTAAAAGATCTCAAAGGTAAACTCTATTTAATTTCTTATGCCAAAATTTATCTGTCCTTCCTCTGTTCTAACACAGTTCTCCCAAATATCTTTCAGCAAAATGAAAAATGACAGAACTGATACATACAAATCTGCTTAAAGTGCTACATTAATTATACTTAGCTATTTCATCCATCAATGTTGGGAATTAATATATAAAAATATTCCTCATTGTTTCTTCACATGAAGCATAGCAGAGTAGCTTCATGGCTAATAGACATATAGGCTAAATTCCTTTGGATGTGACAATACTACATAGGAATATGCTGCACTGTTTACTGATCATCAATATAACTAGTTTATTCAGGGCACTCTATGACTTCAGGTTAAAAGGACTAATGAGGGGATCCCTAGGTGGCGCAGCGGTTTGGCGCCTGCCTTTGGCCCAGGGCGCGATCCTGGAGACCCGGGATCGAATCCCACATCGGGCTCCCGGTGCATGGAGCCTGCTTCTCCCTCTGCCTGTGTCTCTGCCTCTCTCTCTTTCTCTCTCTGTGACTATCATAAATAAATAAAAATTAAAAAAAAATAAATAAAAAAAATAAAAGTTTAAAAAAATAAAAAAATAAAAGGACTAATGAGATTATTTTCATATTTTATTATTAAGTTGAATATGGCTCTTTAATAGGCCAAATCCTTCTAGATCTATAAACAAAAAAAACTTTATCACAAGATAGGGGAAAAAGGAAATACATACCACAAAATATATCACACACTAAATTTCTTTTTAAGTTGGATTCTTCACAGAACATGTTTCAATAGTACTATTTACTACTACTATCTTATTTAAGATAATAGTTGGAGAAATGCATTTTCTCATATCACCAAGTTCATTTAAGATAGAAGAGGATATACCTGCCACAATCAAAGAAAAGGAGTAAACAGAAGTTCATAACAAATATACTTAAAAACCAGCTGCCTAAACTCAGGTATGTTTTCCAGGACCATTGCAATAAAATTTCATTGAATTAAAATTAAAATATCTTCTGATTGATATTTAACTGTAAGTGATATGTTTTCTTGAATTATTAATTTGTATGTCACATATTTCTTCCTCTAATCTTCATTTTTCTTTACAATAAAGAGCAATATGTATATGAAAAATTAGCTGAACTAAGGGGATAAATATTAAAAAGATCCATCAGTGACTCTTTTGTCTTGAATAATTAATCTAGTAATATTTTATCAGGATGGGCTAAGTTATGCTGCAGGAAGAAACAGTCCCCAAATCTTAGTGGCTTCACAGAAAAAAAAAATCTTGTTTGCTCTACATGTCCAACGTAAGTTAAAAAGGGATGGATCGCTTATTTCACTCCCTCTGGAATAGACAATGTTAGAACTTGCACCTTATCATGTACATCTACAGTGTTTCGGTTGAGATAAAGGGAATATGGCGAATTGCACAAAAGCTTTTAAAGTTCCCAATTAGAATTGAGATATATCACTTTTGCTCACTTTGCATTGATCAAAGTAAGATATGCAATCACAGAGTTTCAAGCAGGCAGGAAAGTATAATCCTGCCAGATACTTGACAATGGAAGAACTAGAAGTATTTGGTAAACAGCCATAATGTCCAGGGTCAGCATTTTTAGGATCAAACATTCAGTCCAATTTCTGTATTTCAGGAAAAAAAGCATTCATATCTTCCAAAGCCATACAACCTCAATTTCTGTGCAATCACAGAACCTAGACAAAGTCCATTAATCTTGAGTGGCCCATGGTAGTGGCTCCTCTTGATTAAATCAAGAAAAGTGAAACAAATGAGCATTTTCTTGATGAACTAAAACTAAGTGTTCTCTTGATCAACTAAAATAAATACATTAACTAATTAGTAAGTAAACTGAATTCTCACAAAAGTCTTGCATCTTAAAATGATAGGCGCAACAAACACTGATACGTAACAATTCTGAAACTTACTAGGAAAACTTTTGAAAAGTCCTCTACCTTAAATGTGGGTAACATTCCTTGAAAACAGTCCATTTTTCCTTGAAAAAGGTTTCCTAGCTGAATTTTTCCTGAGGCCATTATTTTATTCTCTTGAAGATTCTTTTATTCATATTTCTACATTGAACATATCTAAGCTAGACAGTGGAGAATAAATATTTCTTGGGGACTGAGCAACTTTATAAGCATATTTCCACATAAATTTGGGATCTCTAGCATCTTCATAAGTCTCAAGAAATGAAAACCTTCTTTACCTTGCAGATATGGTTTGCTTGACAGGGTAACTTTCTTAAAAACCTACTGAGCTTCTTATCTATTGGATTCCAGTCAGATCATGGGACAATAGAAATATACCTATAAATCTTTTATAGACTTAACTGTCATAATTTCTACATATTTCTTCCTTTTTTGCCCTATGCTTGTCTTTCTCAATTTAACTGTGGGTCTTTGATGGAAGAACAACACCTTAAAGTTTTGTTTTTGTTTTTTTCCAGTGCCAGGAATCCAAATGAAAAAAAAAAATTACTGGCACCGATTTAGTCCAGTCAGTATCTTAAGGTTTCCTTGGCACTTGAAACATTTCTAAATTTTACCTTTTGCTGTTTTTTACTGAGAAGTAGTCATCTTACCTAATTCTAAAATGTCCTGGAATTGTATATCTCTGTATCTCTTCATTTGTCTTTGTATAAGCTAGCAAACTGGCCAATTCTTTCTTAAATTTATTTCTTATATGTAATACCTTACACTGCTCAGGAAATATCAACAAATCCTTGCTAAAAACTTTATTTTCAAAACTTTAAAGCAAAGAATTCAAGTTCTTTATGTACACAAAAAGCCTTCCAAATAATCATGGGCTACAGTTTTATCAAATGTTTTGGCCATTGCAAAACATTGATCACTATATATTCAGACTTCTGTTACAGATGTGTCACCACTCACTACTCACTGTGCAAGCCAACACCACCACATCTTTCAGTGTTTGCTTCTATATTTGTTTTCTGTTTTCTTTTGTTATGAAATCAACTCACTCTTTGTGATTCTAAATTCTTCATTATCTAAATCTATCACAGTGGCCTAGGTTTTGCTGCTGTAATCAACTCCAAATCGTAGCACTTCACAAAATAAAGTTTATTTTTCATTCCTGCTGTATATGGCCTTGTTATCTGCTTATTAGGCCTACTCAACTAACCTTTGTACAAAATTGGTACCATTTCCAGGGTAATAAAAAGACTAAATAGCAAATCTCCCATTGGTTTTCAAAGCACTTACATGGCCTGACACCATCACTTTCATTTACAACTTCTTTTTTTTTTTAACAGATTTATTTTTATTAGAAAGAGTGAGTGGGGCTGGGAGCGTGGGGGCAGAGGGAGAGGGAGAATGAGAGGAAGAGAAGCTGAATTCCAGCTGATCAAGGAGCCCAAACATGGGGCTGGATTTCAGGATTCTGGAATCATGCCGTGAGCTGAAATCAAGAATCTGAAGCTTAACTCACTGAGCCACCTAGGCACCCCTCATGCACAAGTTCTGAATCATAAAAATTTGGCACAGGGCTATACATAATTTAAAAGTTTTAGGAATATATCATCCTATCATATGCATAGAAAGGAAAAAAATTGCTGAGTAGCAATCCAGGCTAAAGATTTTAATGCTCTTTAATGTTTTTATATAGGGATTTTTCCATGCCTATGTGTAATATATGTATCTTAGTAACAATAACTTTAATAAGAACATAACACTTATTGACTTAGAGCCACTGAAAATTTTTCTCCCATTATTTTCCAAAATGTGAGCAGAAGACAAATAATAATCATGTGTGGAGACCTAATAAAATTATAGAACTCTAGACTTCTGCAAAATGGATTCTGATTTGGCAGAACTAAAATAGTCAATGTTTTAAAAATATATCAAGTGATATTCATGATCAAGTGACTGGGAACTATTTCTCTGCAACAAAATATGGGTGAAAACAATTAGTCTACTAAAAAGGATTCTACAATTTTATTTTAGGTCTTAATTTATTAATACTTTTAGATTTTTAATTTTATTTTAAAGGATTAGGCTTCTATTTTGAGCAGTTTTAGGTTCACAAAAAAATTGGACAGAGTACAGTTTAAGTTCAAAGGAATTTGTTGTGGGACGCCTAGGTGGCTCAGAGATTGGGCACCTGCTTTCGGCTGGGGGTGTGATCCCGGGATCCGGGATTGAGTCCTGCATAGGCTCCCTATGAGGAGCCTGCTTCTCCCTCTGCCTGTATCTCTGCCTCTATGTTTGTGTGTGTTTCTCATAAACAAGTAAATACTTTTTTAAAAAAGGAATATGGGGATCCCTGCCTGGCTCAACGGTTTAGTGCCTGCCTTCAGCCCAAGGCCTGATCCTGGAGACCTGGAATCGAGTCCCACATCGGGCTCCCTGCATGGAGCCTGCTTCTCCCTCTGCCTGTGTCTCTGCCTCTCTCTCTCTCATGAATAAATAAATAAAATCTTTTTTTAAAAAAAGGAAAATGTTGTGAGTAGCATAGATAAGAAATTTTTTCCTTAAATGAATTTCTGACATTCCATAAATAAGTACCTGGGTGTTTTTAGACAGAATAGTCTAAATTTTTTATTAACTTGAATAACACTGGAACAAATAAGATAAAAGAAGCCTAATTATTTAAGGAATTTGTCTTATAGAATACACAATATATATTTAAGAATTATTCTAACATAAAGTATTAAGATTAATAAGAATTTAAAGTATATTAGTTTATCCTTTGAGTAAATCAGGGATTTACCTTCATTATAAAAAAAGAGGAAATATATTAAGAGTGCTTCTCCAAATCTACAGAACTTGAAATATTGCAGGCACTCAAATACTTATCGAATTAATGTGTTCTCTGGAGTGGTAGATCTTGGAATTGATGAGATAATAATCTAGTCTAGAATCATTCCCACTTAACTAAACCACATATTAGTTCCTTTCAAAAAGTGCATGAATATTTTTATTATGTAGAAATATGGATAAGTACAAATTTATCAAAATGTAACAATAAATCATAATACCAATGACACAATGTTTTGTCAAGTTAGCATCCATCACCAAAATTGAATTTTAAAAAATAGATAAAGATTACTAATTAGGTAGTAAAACTGGGGGGATTGTGGCTCCTGGTTTAAGTTTTGTATAGAGATTATTCCTGCCATGGATTTTTTTCAAATGCAAATGAGTCTAAATAAAATTCATTCATATTCTATCATAGGTATAGTGAGCTCCCTGAAAGCCACTCAATCTCCAATGATATTCAGGAAAGGAGGATGTTTGCCTAATGACCTGACTCTGAATGCCCACTTCTGCCTGGATTAGTTCAATTTATGGATAATGTCTCTAGTTCACACAGCCTGTCTTTGTTTAGCCCTGTGAGGCCAGAAATGAGTAAATTTACCTCTTTCCTTGATGTCCTCAAAAACAATAACCTTCCCAAACTTTACATAAGTTTTGCATGTGTAGCACAATTTATTATTGTAGGTTTTTTTTAAATAAAGCACAAATATACTTAAAATACAAATGTGTTTTAGCTTTTATGTTTATGTCTATGATCCACTTCAAGTCAATTTGGGGGTAAGCTATGAGGTCAGAGTTAGATTTTATTTTCCATATGATTAATTGTTTTATTATCTTAATTTGAAAAAACTATCTTTCTTCCACTGTATTACTTGGGCACCTACCTTTGCCACAATCATTTGACCATGTCTGTCTATTTCTTTTCCTTTCTTTTCCCCCACATTCTTTTATTCTACTTATTTCTACTGTGACTTAATAAGGCTAACTAGGGGCTTACCAATTTTACTGATTTTTTTTCAGATCCAGCTTTTAATATCATCAATATGACTGATTTTTTTTCTGTTTTCTAAATATTCATAGTCTTATCTTTATTATCTGTTTACTTCTAATGACTTGTATTTAATTTACTGATTTTTTCTAATTACTAATTTTGATCATTGATTTGAATCATTTTATTTTACCTCAATTCACTAAAATATTATTTTAATAATCTTATATTTTGAAAGAATTCTCTATATACATAAGGGTAGCAAAGTCAGTGCAGAGTTGCCATATACTTTACTAAGTTTCTCCTATTAATATTTATTTTCATGGTACATTTATCACAGTTATGATATTACAAAACCAACATTGATACATTACTGTTAGTTAAACTGGGTTTAGTTGTATATAACTAGTTTTTCAGGAAGATCTTTTTGTGTTTCATGATCCAATCCATTGCATCACATTGCATTTACCTCTCATGGCTCGTTAGCTGCCTCTGGTCTGTGATGGAATCGTTTTCCTTGTTTTTCACATAGCTGCCTCTGGCCTGTGATGGAATCCAGTTTTCCTTGTTTTTTACAATACTGACACTTGAGGAATACTATTCAGGCTTTTTGTCATTTGTCCCTCAATTTCACTTGTCAGATGGTTTTTGTGTTTGTTAGCTGGGGGTTGTGCGTCATTAAAAAGAATAGCATGGAGGAGGCAAGTACTTCTTATTACATTATTTCTGAAGTTACATGACATCATTAGTGATATTAATCTTCATCATTTAGTTCAGGTAGTATTTTATAGGCTTCCATATAATAAATGAAACCACTGTTGTTACTTTTCCACATTCTTTTGAAGTGAGTCACTAAGTTTACCACCCACATGCCCACAAACCCTGGAGTTAAGTTCTACCCCTTGAGGGGGAATATCCAGATTTATTATTGAATTTATTCTCTAAGGAAGATTTATGCCTTCACTCACATTTATTTATTCAATCACATATTTATATTAGTATAGATTCATATTTATTTTATACATTAAGCTATAATCTAATATCTATTATATTTTTGTGCTTAATTTTTTGTTAAGCTATGGTTAACAAACAAAATATGGTTAAGCTATTGGGAATAGTTTATATTGTTTCTTCTGTCCTTTCTCTATTCCCACATTGTTGTTGCTATTGTTGCTGTTATTTGAGCACTTCATTACTTTCTGGTACTGTATAATATTCAAGGCTCATCTTGTATTTTTCCTGTCTCAGTCCTAGACTGTGACATTTTTTTCCAAGTCTCTCTAGTTTCTAGAATGTAATTTAGAAACCAAGACTGGGCACTGGTGTGTTTATTCCTGCTGGAGTGCCAACACTTCTAGGATCTCTGTGGTCAGAAAATATATATTATAATATATATACATATATATATGCCTAGTTCATTATCTCTCCATGTGTATATGCATATTAAGCTAAATATAAATTCATTAGAAGTGTCTGACTCTAATCAAGTACTATTAGGTTCATTCTAGCCTTCCTTTCTTGACTATTTATAACTTCCCTTTCTGAAAAGGAGAAACTTGGCTCCTGAAATCCATTATCTCTTTACTTAATTGCTCAACCTTAACGTGCAGTGTTTCAGAATTGCTAACCCATACCTTCATCAAAACAAAATTTACCAATTACAGTACAGTGTGTATATATAGATCCTTTTGTTTTTAGGTTTATAGTTTCCAGTCAAAACACTGCCTTCCAAAGTTGTATAGGAAAGACCCTTTTTGCATTTTTTGTTTTTTCCCTTCTCTTTCAGTATGATCATATCAAATATCTGTAGTACAATTAGATTCATCTGTTATCCTCTCTATACCATCCCAGTGCCTACCCCCCACACACATCCTGGTTTATTTTTTAAATAATGTTTTAACTTTTAAAAATTCTAAGTTAATGATTTTGAGTTGTCTAACTATATGCTAATTTCAAACATGAATGCACTCATACATTTATTCAAAACTTGATTGATGTCTTAGAACATAAATTTTAGTAAAAAGATATAGAAAATTACCACAAAAACAAAAATGACAGGTCAGGTAGTATCCATTCTAAAAAGAAAATAAAAATATAGTAGGGTATGTAGACAGAGTAACCTGTCAGGAATGTTTTATTGATAGGCTATCAATATAAGTCTAAAAAGGTAAGAATTTAATAGAGATTGAAGTAAGTAATGGTGTAGGCTTTGTAGGTTTTTCCTAGAGTTGTTTTGTTTTCCATGCAAAGTGAAGAGTGAGTGACCCTGAAATTACAGAGGGTTGTAGGTGTATTCTAGAAATAGAAAGAAGATAGGGCATATAGGGCAACATGAACCCTGGGGGGGAATAGAAACAGATGTGAGGTCAGGGAATTAGTAAGATAACTAAATCTTGTAGGTACTAGTAAAGCATTATAAGAAATTGAATTTTTTCCCTAAATAAATGAAGAGCTGAATGGTTTTCAAAGACTGTTGGCAAGATAGTCAAGTGAAGGAAGTACCTCAAGGAGGGGTGAAAGGCCAACTTTGTACCATGTTGTTGACAGGGCTAGTCAGTTGTGGACTAAGATCTGAGAAGAGGAATGTCAATGAAATGGTGAGAAAAAAACCTTAACAAACTAAGTTCAAGGGATGCTACAGAAACCAGCAAGTACAGACCAAAAATATGGAAAATTCTTTCAGAGTCTTTCTCTAATATGGAACAGAAAAATGGAGTGGTCCCTAGAGGGAGATGTGATCACAAGGACATATTTATTTTAAGATGAGACATATTATACTTAGTTTCTATGGTGATAAAAACAATTCAGTAGAGAGACAAAACTGTTGGTTTGTGGGAGAGAGGGTGTAACGTAAGAAGTGAATAGGCAGGAAAGTGTAGAATCATGTGTACCAATGGAGTTCTCTTTAAAAACCAGAAGGGCAAAGAACCATGTATGAATATTTGTTGATACAGTGAAGTATGGAACTGGGTGGGAGAGGAGCCTAAAAGAAATAAGTTGAATAATAAGATGTTGTGGTCAGGGCCTTATTTTAAGATTTTGGAAGGATTGCAGATAAAGGATATGATCCTTATAGTATTGACTGAGATGGGATGGAAAACAAGATCATGAGAGATGGGGAAAGTCAAACTACAAACAGTATCTTTAACATCAATATTAACTCCTTAAGAATTGTAACAATAATGGTAGAAATAAAACAATTCTCAAAGTCATTGAAGACTGAGAAAGAGTGAAATGGGTGTTTGTTATATAGAATTCCAAAAGAATGAGTAATAAATACTTGTCAAGTATCAGGGATGATGAGGTCTGTTTTTGGTTTATGATGCTATGTTTTGTTTGTTTGGCTGTTCATTTGTTGGGGAGGACTGTGAAGGAGAAGGGATGACTTGAAAGTAGCAGTGAAAATAAGAAGTACAACGTCCTGTTTCAGAAGCTAAGGTACTTGAAATGAGAGAGGAAAATAGCTTTGAAGTACTGGAGTTTTCTCACAGGTTAGACTGGTTTCAGTTAAAGCTATAAGACAAAATCAGGCCTACTTCTAATTTTGTAATTAACAAGAAAAGAGTGTGGTTGGAAGACTTCATGTCATTTGTCTAAATATTTTTAATATTTAAATCAAGGTCACAAACTGTTAACAAATTGTATTCTATCCTCTTATCTTTAAATGTGTGTTATGATAAAATATGTAAAATATTTTTAAATGACTGAGTTGATAAAATATTAAAAATTATTGAACATGATTATTCTCTGTGTGTGTGTGTTCTACTGATGGACACCTATATTTGCATGAGTAATAAAATGAATATATCCATTATTCTAGCATTATTATACATTTGTTTCACAAAATTTATTTTCTCATTCCAGCACAATCATTACTTAAGCTGTTCTAAATAAGATTGTCACGAGTTCTGTGACTATAAAGTATTGAAATAATATATACAACTGATTGAATTGTGTCCTAAAGGTGGTGCCCTACTCTGATCCGATTGGTGGTCTTATAAGAAGAAAGTGATTTCTCTCCCTCAAAGAGCATTCACTGAGGAAAGTCCATGTGAGGACACAGCTAGAAGGTGACTTTTCTGGAGGCCAGAAAGAGAGTTCTTACCAGAACCCAACTATGCTGGCACCCTGATCTTGAACTTTCAACCTCCAGAACTATAAAAAAATAAATTTCTGTTGTTTAAGCCACCTAGACTATGATATTTTATTGTAGATGTCTGAGCAGACTAACATATATACTTTCTTAAATATGTAAACTATGATGTAAAATTTTAAAAATACATTTCATATGTCTTCAAAAATACTTTTTCTAAAATATTCAAAAATATCAATTATGATTGAAGAAAAAGCAAATAAGGAATTAAAATTATAAACCAAACTTATTTAATGAAAATTTAAAGGGTTTTTTTTTGGTAAACATATTTTGTTTCAAACATATTGAACATATTGTAAAAAAAATAAGATATCTAGCCGGCAATAATCATCTAGTTGCCAATACGAAGGATCATAATCATAGTCTACAGGTGTTTAATCTAGAGCTCCATATATAAATGTTTTGTGTAATATGAAATATATAATATTGTGAAATAACTCTTATATATGAATTATTGGAAATAATTTACTAAGTTGCAAATATTTTACTAATTTGCAAATAACTCTATAACAGTAATTGTAACAGAATAAAATAAGAAAATAGATGTTAAGCACTACTTGGAAATGGTACTTCCTCATGCAAGAATCTATTGCATTCTTGCTGAGTAGAAAATTTGCAAGCTAACTTACCTTTTGTTTGCTTCCTTGGTTTGTTTAAATCTTTTTTATTACAAAAGTATTTCTGCTGTTCAAACTTTCCCTACACTTCCTATAAGCATCCATATTCAAGATTCCTGGAAGCATCATCCACAAAACTCCATAGCATCTAGATGAAATTGCATTTTGTTTCTGAGACATAGGACATGAGACATGAAGAAGCCTGTCTCTGAAGCCTGATCTATGTTATTCAGGAGAACGAATATTTAGAGTTATAGGGCATACTCTAACAGTTCCTAGCTCCAGACTTGGCCCATGGTTCTTTTATAATTAGGTATGCATATGGCTATGGTTTTGTGAGATATGGGTTCTTTAAAAGTAGTGCTTCTAATGTGAAGAAAGATTTTTTTCCCCTCAGTCTAAGCGGACAGACTAAAATATAGGGGCCCACTGAATTCACCGGACTTTCTCCAACTCAAAGATTAGATTTGTGAAGTATTGGGAATGATGATGCAAGTAGGAGCTCTGAGTGCACTGAATGTCCCCCTGCAGTTCCTTAGTATCAACTCAGAGGACAAGGAAGGAAGGGCCTGGGAGCAGGGAGAGATAGAAACCCTCCTTGTGTCTCCTTCGATGAAAGAGTGAAGGCTAGAGGAAGATCACCTCCCAGAAATAATCAGAATTCCCTGGGTCATTATAATTTCCATTTGATGACTACCTCTACCTTCTCTTTTGAATACTTTGATTTTTATTTTTCATTTTATTACATTACTTGCACTTCTAGTACAATGTTAAATGCTAATTTTGATACTGTAATTTAATTTATATAATATCATATAAGTAAAATAAAATTATTCTATAAAAGAATAATGCTAATACTACAGCATTGAGCATTATATTTTCTACTTAACTAGTTTTATCATGATCATGATGATGGTGTAGTTATCATCATTGCTGAGGCTGCTGTTGCTGTGCTGGCCTATGTGAGTTTCTTCTCTAGACTCCACTCACACAAGCAACTTTCCTAAGAAAACGACGTATTTTTTTCAGATATCTAAACTTCTATGTAAGTTATGTGCATTAGGGGAAAGCTAATTCTATTCACATTGAAGGAAAGATATTTTAGTCTACAGCTGAGAATTGTTGAAGGTGGTGCCCTATAGGACAAAAATAACGAAGCATCTTGTCCCCACAGCTGTTAGGAATTGTGGTAACATGATGAAAGCCACTCTACCAACAAGAACAGTAGACCATGAAAAATTGAGTAATGAGGTTTAAGCATTAACTGTATCATATAATTAATCTATATGCCTGAGCTTCAGGTATATGATATAACACACTTCCACAATTTGTGCTGGTTTTTATTTTACTTGCATAAGAAAGAATATTAGCTAATAAACACATGAAGGAAATGTACTTCTATTCTAAAACAGCATGGATGCCATTCAATAAAAATAGTTAAGTTCTGGAAGATCCATAATGTGTTCTGTTATTAAGAATAAGAAAAAAATTGGAGTCACATAGTATTATAGAAATGCCCTGGATACAAAAAAAAAAAGATCTTTACTATTAAAATCTAAAAGATACTGATCAATAATTCTTTTACTAAACAATTGAACTTAGTTTCCAACTATTTACATATACTCTTCTCATTTGTATTAATAAAGTAAAATTGGTCTATAAATATTTGTATTTTTTATTACTCAATCTGCCTTTGCTGTTAGCTATAAAATGAGTAGGCCACCTTATATTATTTACTATAATCTGAAATAACCTTAATTCCCAATTTAGATAAAGTGGTAGTACTAATTCCCTTAGAATTTCAAGGACTTTTTAATAAAACCTGGGTGATTTGGAAAATTTTATTTGGAAAAAAAAAAGAAAATATTTTAAAGTTTTACTAAGCAAAGTCCCTCTGATGCTTAATTCTTTTTGTGGTCAGTGGTTCCGATAGAGTTAATCAGTCTATATTTTACAGCGAACTGAATCCCAATAAAAATTTGCCATCATCTGACTGGTTCATAGATTGTTTTATTGGTTGACATCCTTAACTTTTGAATTTTTTATTGAATTAATCCAAAAAATAGTCTTATATAATAAGTACCATAAATATGCACAATTTTAGAGTCAAATATATCCTTCTTTCCCATTCCAAAACTCACTAATGTTTTTGATGTATGGATTCTCTGCTATAAAAATGTGTGTGTGTGTGTGTGTGTGTGTGTGTGTGTGTGTAATCCTTTGAGGGTTTTTAATACCAATTTTTAAAATACTTAAGGAAATTATGAAATGTTTTTAACTTTTAATTCTCTTTAATACTATATGAGCAATTTTATAGATATTTCTCCAGTTAAAAGGAAACATCTATTTACTGTTGTTCAATTAGAAAAGGCAATTAACACCTGCCTAATGAAAAGTATATTGTTTATTTTATTTTTAGATTTTCAAACCAGAGCATGCCCATCAGGACTTCTACCTGCTAAGGAATATAGAATTATTTTTTTAAAAGTCTGTTAAGAATTGATTGAAATGTGACTTGACCTAAGGAATTTTATTCAGCCATAAATAAACAAAAGAAAGGAAACGTATATTTGCTTGTCTTCAAGTCTGAAAATTAGGCTTTGATCTACAATTAAATTAATGTCCCCTGAGAACATCTTCTCTTAACTTCCTAAACATTATTTCTGAGGAATAGGCTCATTAGCACCAAAGTTCATTGTTTTAATTATGTTAAAAGGAAGGAAACATTTTTATTATTTTCACTAAATATACCTTATCAAATGTCACTTGTACCTGCATTTTAGAGGGAATGTGAATTATTTGTGCATATTTGTAATTCAGAGTTATATAAAATATTAAAAATATTTATCCTTTTATTCTTAATTGAATTTAAATGTAATTAAGTCAGACTGTAGCATGATAAAACAGGCATGAGACCAAGAAAGGGAAAGGAAATAATTGGCACTTTGCCTACCATAAGGAGGCCTTAGTAAAATGGAATAGGGAAGATGATACAAATATAGGTTGTTATCAAATACTTAAATTTATTCATTCATTCATCTATCCATTCATTCTTCAACATATTCATCACTTATATAATGAGTATTTGCTACATATTGGGCATTGTGCTGGCTGTCATGTAATGTACTAATGAGAAAAAGAAAAAAAAGACAAAACACACAGTGCAATCATGGAGATTACAGTATTAGGAGTGAGTAAAATGTAATAAAAATTCTCCAAATAAATGTGAAATGTATAAGTGTTATAAGTGCTATAAAAGAGAGCTATATTATGCTTTGAGAGCTTACAGTACAGTCTATTTAACCTTGCAGGAAGATCAGAGAAGTATTCTTGAGGAATTAAATGATTAATTCTTATCATTATATGTGGTGCTTATAATATATCAGCATTTTTTTTAGTTCTTAGCATGAATTATCTAATGTGGTCCTTACAACAATGATATGAGCTTTATACTTTTATTATGTTCCTATTACCTGGGAAGACCTGAGGCTCAGAGAGATTAAATAACTTGCTGAAGTTTGCACAACTGCTAAGTGATACAACCAGGAGTGGAATCTGTGCAGTCTGGTGCCAAAGCCTGCAGTTTTAACCCCTATAATACACTATCCCCCACTGAGAACCTAACTATAATGTCAAGAGGAGGAGTTTATTAGGCAAGTCTCATCATGTTGATTAAGCAACAGTCATCAAGGGAACAGTAAAGATAGTTCAGGAGAGAAGTATAATTATAATAATTATAACTCAAATATGCAGCGACCTCATGAATTAGGAAAAGCAGAGTAAAAAGAAAAAGGAAAATGTATAACTAGGCTTGAATCTACTTGATGAAAACAATCAGTAGTTCTCTTATAACTTTGCATAAGAATCTACATAAACTCAATGCACAGAATGCAGATGAATCATTATTAATAGAAATAACTACTCTATGGTAGAATACTCTGCATCTATTCCTAACCTTACTTCTTAAAGATGAATGACCACAAGTGGGTTATTTGTCTTCAAACTAGTTTCTTAAACAGTGTAACAGGAATTGAACTACCATTTTCCCATCAAAGGTATACAGTCTTTTCCCCACATAGCTCTAAAACTGAGTTCGCTTTGAGGCTAATATGTACATTTATATTTGCTTCTGTTTTGTGAAAGTTTGTTGTTAAGCCAATGCTAAATCTTAAAAGCCATGTTTTCATTCACATATTCAAGCAATATAAAGGCCTATTAAAGATACAAGACAGATGCAGTGAACAAAACGAAGCTTACTATCTAAAGCAAATGACAAAGTTAGCAAGTAAGCCAGACTATAAATATCATTTAAGGTAATAATTGATTATGAAACTTACAGAATTTGTTATTAAATGGATAAATCTTGTGTGGGTGGAAATCAAACACTTCTTTCTCAAAGGCATCAATGGGAGGTGTGCCTTAGTGGAGGAATGCATAAATATTCTTGATAAAAATATAAATCATGGAATAAATACTTATGACTTAAATTCTTCATTTTCTGAAAGCTATACACTAAAGAAAAATGTGTATTTTAAGTTATTATTGTTTACATTAATTTTTTGAATATCATACTTATATAAGTTACTCTACTGTAGTAGAGCTTCAAGAAAAGAAAACCAGTTGATATAAATTCTGTCATAAAAAAATAAGTAAATCCTGTCATAAAGTCTGCTTTTTCTTTAAGCAAAACAACTCCAATATTTTTTATGTGAAGTCATTTTTTTCATCATTGGATTTAAGAAACATAACTACAGTTATAGTAATTTCTATTTCTTTTCTTCAATGAAAATTTATCACCTCATTCTGTCAAAGATATCAAAATTTATTATCAGTTGAACACTCAGGATCTCAATAATCTTTAACATGCTCAACAGTTTCTAACAATCATGCAGTATGTCTAGTAACCACTGCTACAAAAATACATCATACAGCATCTCCCTGCTTCTCAAATTTCCCTTCATTCATTTTCAGAAGACTTTTCCTTACTTTCCATTGAAAAAGTCAACCATTCTTCAGGTGTGAGCTTCGATCTTAAGTCTTCTCTATCTAATTTAAATATAAATACACAGATATTATTCTCTTTGAGAGTACCCAAATGTTTTCCTTAATCCATCTATCACATTTTGTAAGTATTGCTCATTTGAGTCTTCAACTGTTTAGTATACACTTTCCCTCCCACCAGCTGTAGGTTCATAATGTCAGTGGTCATGTATTTTGTTCATTCTTCTCTACCCAAGGTCTACCACAATGTCTTGTACAGAGTATGAAAAATGTTTTCTAGAATGAATGAACATTGGTTTTGATAGTCCATTGGAATGGGAAAATCCTACCTCCTTTTTGTTTTTCTCTTGCATAAGATACATAGGAAATATTTCACAATTGTCAATTACTAAGTTCCAATACATATCCCTATTTGTGCTATTGCTGAGTTCTTCCAACTGCAAAAGGCAAGAATATCTGTGTTTGACAGAATAATTTGTTATGAATATTTCCTCCAATAGTCTCTTGGTGCAAATGCAAATTAAAATAGAGAATAAAGACCAATTTTTATCTTCCTAATCGACAGTTTTCTTATCCTTGTGGATTAATTTTAGAGACCAACATTTAGATAAATATGTCTGTGATTTTTTTCTTCTGATTTTATTTTATCTAATTTTATAGGCCCAAGAGAGTTCATTGTGCTTAATTAATTTCAATGGTCGAATTTCTAATCTTTCCATTTTCCCTAAGTAGGTCTTGAAGGGAATAAATTGAAAAGGCATCAGATATTTTCCCCCCTGGTTCCAATGTATTCTATGCCCACAAAGAAGATGCAGCAAATGCTAGAATACATGAGTGTTGGCTAAGGATATTACACATAATATCTGATGAACTCACATACAATTTAATATTTATTCAATTATTCTCCTTTACTGTGTCTGATCTTGGGTTACCACCTCCCCACTGTCTCCTCACCCCCTAAGAAAAAGCCTATAACGAGGAAACTAGAGTTATAAGTGGAAAGAGTGACACATAAAGGGAATAAAAGCCAATCCAAGAGTATTTTTGAACTGGTTTGACTCTGATCTACTGGAGCTTGATCTCTCTGGAGACAGTGCATAGACTATACAAATTAGAATAGAATAGAATAGAATAGAATAGGAAAGGATAAGATAGGATAGGATGGAGAAACTACATAAAATACATTTGAGACGTTTCTGCCTGAAACATGGAATTTTACATCCATCCTAACACCTGTCCCTTCTCGGTTAAATATGAGTAAGGTGGTGCACATGTACCAACACGGTTGAACAGGTTTGGCAGTTCCCCATACATAGAACTACAGAAGCCTTAAGAAAGAGGGCAAGATTAGGGCACCTGGGTAGCTCAGTACTTGGGCGTGTGCCTTTGGCTCAGGTCATGATCCTGGAGCCCCAGAATTGAGCCCTGGGATCGGGTCCCTAATCGAGTCCCGCATTGAGCTCCCTGCAGGGAGCCTCCTTCTCTCTCTGCCTATGTCTCTGCCTCTGTGTGTGTGTGTCTCTCACAAATAAATCAGTAAAATAAAAAGTCAGAGAGCGTGCAAGATCAGGTTGAGGGCTGTGAGGCTATTGCTTATCCCTGTGTGCAGTCCATGCCAAAGGAATAGAGAACAAAGGTGAGCTAAGATATTGTGATCTGTGGTATAAGATGTCTGCTTAACACTCTGATTGAAAAAGTGGCATGTTTTAATTATAGTTCATTACACAGGTACAAGAAAAACCATCAAAAGAGGTCAGAAAGAATATTAAAGTATTAGTGATACTATCAGTCAATTATCAGTACCTGGGACACTCTACAGAATACCTGGCCAGTACTCTTCAAAACTGTCAAAGTCATGAAAAACAAGAAAAAAAAAAAAAAAAAAACAGAGAAGCTGACACAAATCAGAGGAGACTGAGGAGAAATGATGACTAATTATAATGTGATATTCTGGATTGGATTTTAGAACAGAAAAAAAAAAGATATCGGTAGAAAAACTGGTAAATTTCAAATAAAGCCTGCAGTTTGGTTAATACAAATGAACAAATGTCACTTTCTTAGTTTCAATAACATATCATTGTTATGTAAGAAGTTAACTTTAGGAAAACTGGCTGAAGGGGATATGGAATTTTATTTAATTTCTTTGCAAGTTTTCTCTAAATCTAAAGTTATTTAATTTAAGTCTATTTGGGCTGCTGTAACAAAATACCATAGAATAACATCATAACAACAGAAATTTACTTCTCACAGCTCTGGAGGCTAGGAAGTCCAAAATCAAAGTGCCCACATGGTTACGTTCTGTGTGGGGTGAGTACCTGTCTCTCAGTTCATTAATGGCCATCTTGTTGTAGCTGTAACTAACATGACTAGGGGCAAGGGAGCTTTCTCTGGTCTCTTTTATAAGAGCACTAATTTGATTCATGAGGGGATCTGCCCTCCTGATCTAATTCCTTCCCAAAGGCTGCATCTCCCAATACTATCAGCGTGCACAATAGGTTTCAGTAGCAAACACAAACATTCAGTCCATAGTGATTCGTAAAAACAAACAACTGTATATAAAAATCAATTATAAACATGACATTCTTCTTTGGAACATTCCTTTGCAAATATATATGTAAAATATTTTGCATACGTACTTGCCAATTGTTATCCTGCTGTAAATACCAGAAGCAGTATGTGTATGTATGTGTGTACATACTTCCTGCTGACATGTTTAAAATTTTTCAGATGATAAAGGATTGATATAAATAATAGACTTTTAGTTAAAATTAAAAGGGTAAAAAGCTAAATTAAAATGGCTTCTTTGGCATGATTAAAATTTATTTTTATGTTTTATATCGAGATTAACCCTCCCTTTCCATAAAATAAATATTTGGAGTTTGGACCACAGGGAAGTTCCTAAATTGATCCATTAGGTTCCATATGTTTATACTAAAAATCTCAAGTACTTCTGAAGGGAACGCCTGGAGCTTGAACAAAACCATCGACTCAGTCAATCAGATCATCACAACTGATGCTCACATAGTGCTGGCTATGTCAGACACTCCTCCTAAGAGGCTCATGTACAATCAGTCGTTTTACTCTCATAAGAACCATGTGAAGAAGTTAGTAATAGTATCATTTCTGTTACTAATTTATTGAAGAATAAAAATTTGCCCAATGTCGCATAGTTGATAAGTGGTGGGTCCAGGATTTGAAGCAAGCCAATCTGGCTCTTGAATTCAGCATTTTTCCCACAAAAGTAGATTGCCACATCAACTGTGAACAAAGCCATTTCTGTTTCAGGAAGAATTAAAACATTCCTAGAAAATTTTGAATTTTTGTTTGAGCACCAACTTAGGCAAATTGATCATTTTTAAAACCTAAGAAAAAGTTCAACTTGTCCAAGTGGATAACCAATATCCAAGTGGATATATATATATAATTTTACTTATTTATTCATGAGAGATACAGAGAGAGAGGCAGAGGGAGAAGCAGGCTCCTTGTGGGAAGCCCACCATGGGACTTGATCCCAGGACTCCAGGATCGTGACCTGACTGAAAGGCAGACACTCAACTACTGGGCCACCCAGGTGCCCCAGGAGCCAGATATTTTAAAGATATTTCAGTTGTAATACCGAAAGACACGACTTCTTTCCTTACACTTGCTAATTATCATTACACGTTTTACATATTGGAACATGGTCCTATGGAGATTACTATTCTAGGAGAGAAAGAAATTTACCTCAGATGAATTAAACAATTAATGTACACCACATTAATATGTTAAAAATATCAATGAGATCACAGATTCATAGAGGGCTCATCAGAAAGGACTAGAACCTGAATTCCTAGATAACTTAAACAATAGGGATTCTGCCTACGAGAGAAGTACAGAAGCAACAATTAAAATTGCCCCTTAAAACTACACAAGCAAACAGGATTGCTACCTTTGAAAATAGTAACACAGAACAAAAGCATTTCTTTTGAAACAACCACACAGTTAGTGCAAGATGATACCTAAACATTTTACAAAACAATTCAAGAGGGATGTATTGTTATAGCATTAATTTTTTTTCTTCCAAATAATGGAAAGTTTAAAATTAGTCCTAGAAAAAAAAGACTACTGAAAACTTTCCTTTACAATGTGATAGGAATAAGCAAGAGTAGATGACTATCTTATATTCTGCCAAGACAAGCTGTCTGCTTAGTAGTTCAATTTACTTCCACTGACAACTATATTGAATAATTTAAAAATATGAGTTCACTGAATATTTTTAAATCAGTTAATTTGAAAAAAAATCAGTTAATTTGAGAAACGTATCCAATTAAATAACTTTTCTGATAGTGCATTTCTCATGAAAAAAAAAAAAAAAAGCCAAACCAGAAGAATCCCCTCGATAACTGGGTAAGGTAGGGCCATTACACACATGATGTCCTTTTGCAAAATTACCTTGGCACTTAGTGATCATTTACAATTATTGAGCTTTAGAAACAAAAAAGTCAGTTATTTTACCAGCAAAATGAGTTTATTCAGGAATAGGAGAAGAATTGTAATTCAGGACAAGCAAACTATGGCAAACCACAGGCAAGTCTGGAGAACAGAAAGATGGGCTTGCTTTTATAGGGGAAAGGAGGAAGCTGGGAAGGACCATTTTGCTCACTGAGCTGTTGAGGGGCAAAGAAAAATCCTTCCTTTTGCTTGAATCTGTAAAAGTAAGCTTATTTTATCTGGGGAATGTGAGGTACAATTCTTACTGTCAGTAATCATGTGAGAACTCTCCCTTCAGGGCTTGCCAACTTTATTTAAAAATGACATGTCCTTTATTTCTACACTCTTTTATAGATTTAGTAATGTTGACTTGTCAAGTTCCAAGGAAAATTCTACTGAGAGGTTAACTAGAATTCTATTTAATTTATACATTTTTTTTAGGTGGAGAATTGGTATCCTTATTATTTTACTTTATATAAAAAGTATATATTCTCTCCATTTATATGTAACTTTTTAGATGGTCTTCACTCATGTCTGGTCATTTTCTTCCTACAGTTTAATAATATTTACATCATATTTATTTCCAGTTCTTTATGCATTATACTGAAAAGCATACAATCTTCATATACCATATCTCAATTTCTAATTTAAATTGCCTTGTATGAAAACTATTGAGCTTTATATATTAATAGTTAATCTAATAACTTTGCTGAAATTATTATTTTTTACTTTTTGGTGTATTTTTAAATATTTATTTATTTATGAAAGACACAGAGAGGCAGAGACCTAGGCAGAGGGAGAAGTAGACTCTCTCCAGGGAGCCTGATGTGGGACTCTATCCCAGGACCCCAGGATCGTGACCTGAGCTGAAGGCAGATGTTCAACTGCTGAGCCACTCAGGAGTCCCTTTGGTGTATTTTCTATGTAGAAAATGTAAACCATAGTCTTAGGCAATGGTTTCTGCTTCCTTTCTTGCATGAAGAGTCCCACTGTGTATCTTGATTTCAAACACTGAGCCTTGCTCCAAATACCTGTCTCATATAAAAGAATTAATTTTGCCATTCTTCTGTATAACCCAAATTTCTGGCCACATCTCCCTGCTTTCAGACTTGGAGTCTGGAAGACCAGAGGGTTCAGTTCAGCAACCCTCTCTGTTTTATGTTTTCTTTCAAGTTGGTGCCAATGGATTCTCTGGAGTTCTGACAACAATATGATTTTCTTAATATCCCTTATTTATATGTCTTATATTTGTTTCTATGATTTTATGAAGAAAAAGATTTACTGCATGAATTTACAAAATTAAAATGAGCAGAAATTCCCATGAAACTTATCAATTAAATATATTATTCAGTAATAATCAAATCTTTGCAAGGTTCCAAAATCTTAAGTATAATAGGCTAAATTTAGCATTATAACACAGAATTGCGGAAAAAAAAAATGAATTGCTCTGGTTCAAATCTCAGCTTTATGGCTAATTAGATATGTTACCTTACAAATTATAGTTTCTGTCCTTAATTAACATTAATACCTTTTAGACGTTCCATGCCCATTTATGAAATAAGAATAAAATGGATCTTGTCAATCCTTCTAGTTATTAAATATTTTATATGAATGATCTAAATATAACATATCTTCACACGGATTCTCTTTTAATCATGCTTCAGTTGAATATTCACAAAAGCAAATTTACTTGGGCAGAAAAAGCTTGATTCAGATGACACAGTTGGAAAGGTGGCCTCTTCCACTCTAACCAACACTGAGGTTTATACTGATCCTCTAGGTGATCAAGTGTGGCATCCTACAAAGCTATTTGAAAATGAGAACTGAGGCATTGCCTACTATTGTTTTTATAAACATAAGAGAGTAAATCTGTAAAAAAAGAAAGAGTAAGTCCACGAGACATAGATAATAGGAGTATATTTTTATATTATTCTTATCAAAAACATGTATTTATGAAACAAGATCCAGGGATTATTCAAGAGTGATTTCTATTAATTTAAATTGAATAAGTATGAGATTATCAGCCTTTGAAAATTAATAAATGAGAAGCTGAAAAAAGGCACACACAATGACATTTATATAGCACTCTGTATTGATTCATATTTATGTGGACACTGAGGATCTACATTCCATGAGAACTTGGTGATAAACAAAAAATGGGATCACTTTTGAAATAAATTTAGAAACAAATCTCTTTCAAGTTGAAAGGAATTTAGAAATCAAAATACAGTATCAAGTAGTCAGTTAAAATATAAACAATTTACTGAACCAACATGTCTGGGAAGTCACAAGAACAATATGAAAAAAGAAGGAAAATATCCCTTGCTGAAGTCCAAAAGAATGAAAGATAAGAGTTATTCTATTTTTTTTCTTTTTATAATTTACACTTCTAACATTAAACTGAGAAGCAGCATTACAGACACCTGCTTCAGGATAGTCATTGTTTCCATGGTGCCACTTTCCATCACCTATTTTTAATAGTTTACACAACAAGATCAAGGGTGTCCCAGCTGTTACTGCCACTGTTGCTAAGCAACCTTTAAATCGGAGTTCAAGAAGACAAAGAATCATGCTTGAAAAATTTCTCAAGTGTCTGTTTTATGCACCCCCACCCCTGCTTTCTTCATTTTGCACAATTTTTTAATATTTACATTCAGATGCTTGCTTTTTAAAAATTCAATGTACTATATATGAATCCACCATTCCAAGTGCTACTAGGATTAACTAAATATTTCTAATGTAATATACATGTTCACCTACAGGCTACATCTAACACAAAATAAACAAATGTGAAGTGTTCATGTTATTAATCAGAGTGGGAGGCTGTTTTAGATCTTCATAATCTGCTGCAAGACCTGCATTGCTGTGCCTGAGAGTCTAGTGAAATGACACACGTATCAATAGCTAGAGATTCACTGCCTGCAGAGAATTACAATACCCTCTTGTGCATTTTGAAATCTAAATATCGTCACCTGCAAAAGACAGTGAGGTCAAAATTCTGTAAGAAATAGAAGAAAAGCCAGAAATGAAGAAATTAAGAACTTTGACCTTGGAATTTCTGACTGATGCAAATTGTTATTAGTTAAAAAGAAAATATTTTTCAAATATTTCTATAAACAATGATTGTTTTTCTCTAAAAGTAATTATTCAGAAACCATTGACACATTTATCTAGTTAATAGGTTGGTAAATATAAGTCAGCATGGAAAGTAAATAAAAAATGGAGAAAGTATCTTAGTTTTCCAAGCTAATATTTGATCGTGACTTGAGCTTTCAAGTCACAATAAAAAATTACTGAATAACCCACAAAAAAGATATCTTGATATGATTCAAAACTAGAGATTTGATAAAGTGTACATTTGTATGCAACTATGTACATTTACCAAAATTAGTCAATCCAGCTGAAGTTGGTATACCAGAAATGGTATACCATTTCTGAGAATGTAGGTTCTGATCCATATTGTAGTGGTCCAATGCAATGGTGCATACTGACTTACTACCTAGATCCTCAGATTTTCCTTTGGCTCTCTTTCTAACCAAACACAGAGCTATAATATTTTCTTTCTGAAAATTTTCATTTTGTTTTTTTTTTTTCTATTCATCTACTATCTTCTGGCTCTTTTATAAATTCTGCTAAATCTCTTGGTATCTGTGTTTTGTGATGGTGGTAGTGGTTTACAAATTGCTGATGGTCACTGAATTTATTTAAATTACTATTATTTGTTGTCCTGGTTTCCTTAGTACTTGCCACTTCTGTTGTTGTCCTTTTAATTTATTTGTCTCCTGCAAATATATGTAACTGTTAAAAATGTCAATTAATTATTATTGACCATATTTTCTACTCAAAGCTATGAACGTAATGACAATGGATTTGAGCTGGATACATGTGAAAGTGACCAAGGGGTCATCACTGACAAAAGAAATTCTCTCATGAGTACATCTAAATTATAGAGTCTAGAGTCCAAACTCCCTGAGCAGTAAGTAAACTGTGGAATATTAGAAATTAGCCTGGAATGTTCAAGATTAATAAGTAGAGACTGAAGTCTAGTATGTATTGATATGGCTATTGACTACACTTGCTAAAAAGCTCTAACAATAAGATTAAATAAACACGTTCTCTAGTTCTTATCTCATTTCTCTACCTCTTAATGCGTCCCTTTGCCATCTTTCTGTTTTTGCTACAAAAATTGTTTCCATTTATACAGTGTTTCATTCATCTGGTTTCTTCCATATTTTCCTCTTAGTTTGAAAACATGCTCTATTAGTTTGCTAGGGCTGCATAACAAAGTATCACAGACTAGGTGACTAAAACAACAGACATTTATTTTCTCTCAGTTCTGGAGGCTAAAAGTCCAAGATCAGCAGAGCTGCTTTCTCCTTTTACTTGGCTTATATAGATGGCCATCTTCCCCTTGTGTCTTCATATGGCCTTGCCTCTGTCTATGCCTTGTGTCCTAATCTACTCATCTTCCAAGAATACCAGTCACAGTGGTTTAGGACCCATCCTAATGACCTCCTTTAACACTAATGAGCTCTTTAAAGACCCTATATCCAAATACAGTCACATACTGAGACACCAAGAGTTAAGACTTCAAATAATGAAACTTGAAGTAACACAATTCAGCCCACGTCAGATACCTAAAAATCACCCTAAATAAAAATTATCCATGCAAGTTCTCTCTACTTCTCCCCTGGTGAAGTGATTCCAACACTCATTTTCCTGGGGGAAAAAAAAAAACTTGATAAGAGAGTTTTCTACATTTACTCTTTCTGTATCTGCACCCTCTATTTAACTCTTAATTCATTGGCTTTACCTTCAATGCTGAGAAAATTCATTCAAAATATTCCCAAAAGAGGGATCCCTGGGTGCTTCAGCAGTTTAGTGCCTGCCTTCGGCCCAGCATGTGATCCTGGAGTCCCGGATTGAGTCCCACGTCGGGCTCCCTGCATGGAGCCTGCTTCTTCCTCTGCCTCTCTCGCTCTCTCTCTTTCGCTCTGTGTGTGTGTGTGTCTCATGAATAAATAAATAAAATCTTTATATATATATATATATATATATATTCCCAAAGGATGCCTTCATTTTTACATATCCTAAAAGTGCTACATAGTATTATTTTACTACAGATAAATACTTCTGTTGGTTATTTTACAATGGAGTTTATTTTGTGTAAAGTTCTGCTTTATGGCTCCAATTCTGTGTCACTTTTAAATGTCTCCTTTTTTCCCCTACAGAGCTCAAACTATCACCTACCATGTGATCTGTCACACGTCTTGACACAAGTTTGGTCAGGAACTCACAGTTTAATTGAAGTCTCTATACCAGAATTTCTATCACATTCTTTAGTAAATATCATTTGTTTGTTTGGTTATTAGCTTCTGTTCTTATGTACATTTTATTTATTTCTCTTCGTTTTTGTTTTTGATGATTCCAGGATTTGCTTATCAATCTATTCTTCTATGCCTACAGAGAAGGTACAATTTTCTAGGTAAATCAATGCAAAATAACATGAAAATGTGGGCTGACATAATGCACAAATATTTTTAAATACATCATATGTACTACCAGGAAGTTCTGCAAATGCTGGTTATTGAGCAGTGACCAAGGCAGACATGCTGCCTATTTTCATGAAGTATATAATCCACTGAAAAGAGAGAGAAAGAAACACTGAATAAATACAAATAAATATCTATTGTAACAGGTGGAAATAGGGCTATGAAGACAGAATAGCATCAGGAGGATATGAACTGATATAGCAGGCTTTGTATAAAATGGCCTTAGGCCAGAGAACTAAATATAGAGAAAAAATGAGTCATGCAAATATTTGAGAGTGACATTTCAGGAAGTGCAAATAGTATGCGCTAATCTTGGAATATCAAGGAGTAGGAAAAAAGGTCAAAATGGGTAAAACACAATGAAGAGTGAGGTAGGAAATGAGTGCTAGCATATTAGATCTGAGTGTCATGATCATATAGAGACTCTATTCCTTAGTAATAACTTTGACTTTAATTTGAGTCTGATGTTCATGTTTTGAGTAAAGGACTGGTGTGATGAATGCATTTTTAAAAGATTACTCTAACATATCTTCTTCTGACCCTGATAGAACTATTTGCATTAGACCAATGTTCCAAGCAAGAACAGTAAGAAAAGCCCCAGATATTTTTTTTTTAATGAAGACATAAAAGAACTGATGAGTTTCACAGAACTGGAGGTGTCAAGGTTTCAGAGATAAGGGAATCACAGAGACATGAGCCGACATTTTACATCTGTTTCACAAAGCAAATTTGCAGATTTCTCAGAAAATATGCTGCAGAAATCCAATGTCAAGAGACACAAAACTAGAATAGTTTTGGACATCTCACATGACTAAATAGACAAAATTGGAGGTGAGAGCTGTCAGTAAACTCAGCAGAGAAATAAGTCAAGATCTCAAAAATGAGAAGGCAAAGAAGTAAGCTGGAGCTCTATACTCTACATATTTTCTAACTGAGCTCAAGTGGTTGAAGGTAAATGACAGTAGAAATACTAAGCCAGCAAAACTTATATTAATTTAAAATAAATAATTTTCAGTCAAGAAGTGATATATAATGACACTGTCCAATAGCTAATTCACTTGGAAGATTAAACAATTCTGAATGTATAGACAATCAGAAAATAGCTTCAAAATAGTTAAATAGACAAATATATAATCACATTGGGAAACTTTTATTACGTGACTCTCAATGAGTGGCTTAGTCTGGTTGGGCTACTATAACAAAAATACCATAGATTGGGTGCCTTATAAACAGTTCTGGGTCTTGGGAAGTCTGAGATCAAGGCACTGGCAGATTCAGCATCTGGTGAAGGTTTGCTTCCTGGCATCCAGCCATGTTCTCACTGTGTCTTCACATGGTGGAAAGGGTGAAGGAGCAATGTGTGGTCTTTTAGAAGGGGACCAATCCCATTTGTGAGGGTTCCATTATCATGACTTAGTCAGCTCCCAAAGGCCCCACCTCCAAATACCATCATTGGGGATTTGGTTTAAGCATAGGAATTTAGAAGAGGGGGCACAAACAATCAGTAAAGCAATGGATGATAGAACATGTTGACAAAATGAAAAGTCATCAAATATGGTTTAAAAACTTTTTTTAAAAAAATTATAAACTTATATCAAGACTAATCAAGAAAAGTAAATAAAAACACAAATCACAAATAGGTGACATGAAAAAGAAAATATAATTACATAT
The DNA here is from genome assembly GCF_905146905.1 of Nyctereutes procyonoides. NCBI lineage: Eukaryota > Metazoa > Chordata > Mammalia > Carnivora > Canidae > Nyctereutes > Nyctereutes procyonoides. Next base: position 8,641,130 of record NW_026575045.1, read on the forward strand.
CTAATGTACAACAAGATAAACAAGTACAAACATGTTTATGTAAAAATGTAAAATTTAGATGAGATGAGCAGATTTTTAGAAAAACATTATTCTCTATAATTGACCAAAAAATAGAAAATAAAGAGACAATATTTTAAAGAAATGGAATCTTTCAAATGTCTCAGAAGATGGGGCATCTGGGTGGCTCAGTGGTTGTCTGTCTGCCTCTGGCTCAGGTCATGATCCCAGGGTCCTGGGATGGAACCCTGCATCAAGGCTTCCTGCAGGAAGCCTGCTTCTTCCTCTATCTGTGTCTCTTCCTCTCTGTCACTGTCTCCATGAATAAATAATTTTTTTAAAAAAAGTATCAGAAGGTAATCTTCAAAACAACTTAGTTTTATGGGAGAGTGCATCAATATTTTAAGGAGGAAATACCAGCAATCAGAAATAACTCCTATTGAAGTTAGAAAAGAAGAAAGTTCTTTCCAAGTCATTGCTTGAAAATGGGTACATTTATTGCTCAATCTCATAAAGTATTAAAAAAAGAAATTTGAGGAATAAACTTAACCAAAGAAGTGAAAGACCTGTACTCTGAAAACTATAAAATATTGATGAAAGAAACTGAAAATGACACAAATAGAAAGACATTCCATGCTCATGGATTAGAAAAACAAATATTGTTAAAATGTCTATACTGCAAACAACAGATTTAATGCAATCTCATCCAAAATATGAACATAATTTTTCACAAAACCAGAACAAATATACTAAAATGCGTATGGAATCAAAATGACCTAAATAGGGAGGCAAAAATATACAATGGGAAAATACAGTCTCTTCAACAAATGTTGTTAGAAAAACTGGACAGTTGTATGCAAAAGGATGAAACTGACCACTTTCTTACACCATACTCAAAAATAAACTCAAAATGGATTTAAACCAAAATGTAAGACATGAAACCACAAAAATTCTATTAAAGATCACAGGCAATATTTTCCCTCACATCATTCACAGCAACATTTTTCTAGATATGACTCCTAAGGCAAGAGAAATAAGAGCAAAAATAAATATTGAGATTGCATCAAAATAAAAAGCTTCTTCACAGCAAAGGAAACAACCAGGAAACAAATAGGTAACCTACTGAATGGGAGAAGACATAACCAAAATACATAAAGAGTTGATAGAATACAACACCCCCCCAAAAATAATCCAGTTTTAAAATGGACAGAAGATATGAACATTTTTCTAAAGAAGACATACAGATGGCCAACAGAAACCTTAAAAGATGTTCAATATCACTCATCATTGGGGAAATGCAATCAAAACTACAATGAGATATCACCTCACATTTGCCAGAAGAGCTAAAACCAAAAACACAACAAGTTTTGGTGAGGATGTGGAGAAAAAGGAACCTTCACACACTGTTGATGGGAATGAAAACTGGTGCAGCCACTGTGGAAAACAGTATGGAAGCTCCTCAAAAAGTCAAAAATATATCCGTGCTATGATCCAGTTACCATACTGCTAATTATTTATCCAAAAAATGCAAAAGTGCTAATTCAAAGAGAAAAATGCACCGTTATGTTTATTGCAGCATTATTTACAATATCCAAATAATGGAAACAGCCTAAGTGTTCATTGATAAATGGATACACAGATGCATTCTCTCTCTTTACCTCTGTCCCTCTTTCCTTATGAGTACATATACTACTATAAGTACATACACACACAGACACACCACACTATACACACACACATATACAAACAAGGAATATTCAGCCAGAATTAAATCATGGAGAACCTGCATGACTTAGTCTGTTAAGTGTCCTACTTTTAGACACTTTTGGTTCGGGCCATGATCTCAAAGTTACGGCATCAAGCCCCACAGGGAGCTCCATTCTCTGCGGGGTGTCTGCTTGAGATTCTCTCCCTCTCAGTTTCCCCCTGCCTTTCTCCCCGCTGTGCTCTCTCTTTCTCTAAAATAAATAAATAAGTCTTTAAAAAAAAAAGAATAAAATCTTACCATTTGCAACACCATGGAACTAGGGAGTATAGTGCTAAGCAAAATAAAGCAATCAGAGAGAGACAAATACTATAGGATTTCACTCATATGTGAAAATTAGGAAACAAGCAAGCAAAGAAGAAAAAAAGAGAGACACAAACCAAGAAATAGACATTTAACTATAGAGAAGAAACTAATGGTTACCAGTGGGTGGGGGTATGGGTGAAATAGATGATGGGGATTTAAGGGAGCACTTGTGGTGAGCACCAGGTGATATATGGAATTATTGAATCACTATATTACATACTTGAAGCTAATATAACACTAATTTGCTAACTGGAATAAAAATAAAAAACTTAATAAATGCTTTAAAAAATAAAAAAAAGAAACTCAAAGACAAATCTGTCTACAAATGCAGAAACCTTAAACAAATATTAGCAAATCAAAACCACATATCTATTTTTTAAAAAACCAATTTGCTTATATTGCAGTCATGCAAGATTTGCATAAATATTGAAATTCAATCAATGTAACAACTCTTCTTATGAAAAAATAAACTTTAAAATTATATTATTCTTTAAATAGCTGAACAAAAGATGATTTGATAAAATTCAACGTGAATTCCTTTAAAACTCTTAGCTCTAAGGCAATAGAAGGATTGGAAAAAAAACCTCTTTAAATGTAACTACAGAAAGCCTATTTCAAACATCAAACTTAACAATAAAAATTTTAAGCGTTACCTGAGGTCAGAAATGCAACTGAATACTCTTGTATCCATAATATTCATACTCTTGTATCCATAATATTCAAATAATCTGTACAAAATAAGTGTCACTCCTATAGAAGCTGGATAAAAGTTTGAACAGATACAGAGTGCTAAATACTCAACAGACATATGTAAACATGTCTAACTTCAATGGTGATGAGGGTAATATACATTAAATGACAACTAGATAACATTAATCACCATAATGACAAAAAATAACATTTAAAGGAAAGGCACAAAGTACCAAGTATTGGTCAGAACATGTCTCAGGTTAAGAGCTCATATACTGCTGATGGTGTGTAAATCTAAATACTACTTCAAAAGTATTTTGGCTCTTATCTATTTAACTTTATCTTGTGAATATCTCCCAATTCCACTTCAAGATATAAACCTAGGACAAAAGTATATATATTTTCTGAAGACGTCACAAAAATGTTCATGCTACCATTATTTGTAAGAGCGCAATCTGGAAAAAAACAATAATAAATGAATATACAAATGTGGTTTAATGAGAACATTAACTCTTGGGACAAGATTTGGAGATTTAGGAAAAGAAATACAGAATTTGACATTACACATGGTAACATTAATAAGCCTATCAGATATCCAAGCAAACATTATTTGGCATAAAGAAACTGAAGTTCAGGAGAAAGATTAGAAATTGAAACATAAGTTTAGGAGACATATTTTTGCTTGGCATTAAAGTCATGGGACTAGATAAAATCAGCTAGAAGGTAAATATAAGAAAGAAAACATGATCAAGGATAGAGTTTGGAGCATTCCTAAATTTAGGTTCAATAAGATAAAGAAAAAGAAGCTAAGAAGGTTAGGGAGGAATAATGAACCAAGAAAGAGTGATGTCCTGACACCACATGAACTGTTTTAAGAAGGGGTGATCACCAGTTTCAGGTATGCATTTTAATTTATTAAAGTGAGGACTGAGAATTGAGTTTCAAATTTGGCAATACAAATATCACTGGTGATTGTAACAAGACTTGTTCATATTAAGTATGAAAATAAAATCTGAATTGAAGAGGACACAAGAAAGAAAGAGAGGACAGGCAGTAGAGGACCTGAGTAAGACAATGTTCTGATTTCTTTGTATATGCAAAAGCTAAGAATCAGGGTTGAATTTTCTGGTGGGGTTACATGGTGAGACTTATTTTTAATCTTAAGACTGAAATGTTTATAAATGACAAAAAAAATGATGTAATACTGAAGAGAACTAAATGATGCAGGAGTGTGAAACGTTAATTACAGGAGCAACATTCTTGAGTAGATGAGAGAGAATCCAAAGTATATGTCAAGGATTCGGCCTTATGCAGGGACAGAAACATTTCAATTCATGTAACAGAAGACATATGAGAAAGGATACAGGAGCTGAATATGACCAGGTGAGGTACACAGAAGGAAGGTTTAATTCAATGCCCTCATTTCCCATTGTCATTGCCCTGCATTCTTTATATTACAGAGTGTTAAATTTTAAAATATGGAATACACAATGGAGATCAATATTCATTTCAAGTTTGTTTCAGCCATATAGTTTCCCAAGCAAATAATAGATAATTATCTGCCAAGAGCATGTGCAGAAATAAAGAAATCCAACCTGTTTAAAAATTATATTCACTGTCAATGAGCAAAATCCCATAAGATTTTTGATGACATGCTGTACCTAATTCCTGTAATTACTGATATATATAACTCCCCTACCCAAGTTACTTATGTATATTATTTTTATGACCATGTTGAAATTGAATTTTATTAACCTACCAAAGAGTATCAATGAGAGATGTGGCCCTAGATATGGAATTTCAGAGAATAATTGTCTCCTTCTAGCACAGAATCACATCTTCTGTTAACAAAGAATATAAAATAGCAACTTCTTCAGCTGGAGAATACAAGTCATTGAAAGTGAGAGGCCTTTTGAAATTATTTGCATATTCCAAGATATCCCTAATGTGGTTGACTGATAGTGCAATTGATACCCAAATTTTACATAACCTAATTGAGTTGTGTACTATGTCTAACCTCTGTACTACTTCAACAACATTTAGAATAAATCTCTGAATCTGGATTTTATCCTTATTATTCTATTGCCAAAGGAGCCCATATTTATTTTTTGATCCTACTTAGAGTCCAACTTAGGTTTCATTCCATTATTTCATGCAAGATTTTAAAAATCTGGGTTTGTTATTCTGTGTTAAATGTTCCAATGTATCTGAAGCAAGTATTTCTCTTCTTGGGACTGCCATTACTTATGTCCTATAAAAATTGGTTTTGGAAACAGCTGCCTTTCCACAGAGCTTCTATCAGTGGGGTATAGTCTCAATGGATTAGAAATCAAGATCTTTCTGGGTAATTTGCCACTGCCAATCATGACCACTATATTATTATCCAAGTTGTTTCTTTGTATTTTTTTTCCCTTATGGCCATCTCTTGGTCTGATATGAAGGATTCCAAAACCATACACTTTCCATTGAGGATCTACTTCTGGCAACCCACTCTCAGGTATTCTTTATAATATTAACATATGTGAATTCCATGTACCAGAAACCAATTGAATAAAATAAAGGGAAAATCTGAGTGATTAGAACTTCTTGGAAAAGTTCTTGGGTTGATCATAAAATCAAAGGTGGAGCTGAAGAAACAACCTGTCAGAAAATCAAAGGAAAGAAAAGATCTGGGAATCTCAGCAGCAGGAGTTGGATATTTGCCTCCTTTTCAAATTATCATGAAGTAACTCGAATTCTACCTTTAAAGGCTTTTATTCTCTGGGTACCGTCTCACAATTTTTAAATTTCTCAAAGACAAACTATAAATAACATACCATCAGTCTGTAGCCAGTAGAGATTTTTTTTTACCAGATATTCAGCCAAAGTGGCAGGTGGGGAGCTTGTGGTTACATGTAGGAAGTATATAATATAATACATTCATGTTATATGTGATAATGTTTGCCCTCCTGGAAAATTTAGAGAACTTCATTATTTTTTTTGGCTTTCTCTTTCACTTCAATTGGTTGACAGGTCCTATAATAAATATTTTGATTATACCACCTACCTGGCTTTCAAATATATTGCCTCTCCCTATAGTACTGTTCTAGTTTCATCTCCAACCCAATTTCCATTGGTTTTCTTACACAAGTCTAAAATTGTACACATAACATAGTCTTAAAAACAAATTTTAAATCAATCACCCGTCTCTTGACATTGCCTGCAATGCTTTTCTCAAAATATGAGAAGTGGGCAAAAAGGGCATTCTGTGCTGAGGGTAAGAAAAGCAGAGGTAAAGAAATGTGGAAGTTTGAGATTCATGTGGAACATCATGAACATTAAGTTGTCTGGTATTCTTCCTAAAATAGCAAAATATAAAGATAGGTAGATGCATAATCACAGAGGGTAATAGTTGCCAAAGTCTCATAAGAGTCTCATAAGACATAAATGGTGTCTTAACCATTTGAAAAATGCCTTTCAGTTAAAATTTTATAATATTCACAAACTTTGGGGTTTTTTTAAAGATTTTATTTATTTATTCATAAGAGACACAGAGAGAGGCAGAGACACAGGCAGAGCAAGAAGCAGGCTCCATGCAGGAAGCCCAATGTGGGACTTGATCCCGGGACTCCAGGATCAGGCCCTGGGTGAAAGGGAGGCGTTGAGCACCCACTGAGCCACCCATGAGTCCCACAAACTTTGAATTATACTAGTAGTTTTAAAAAGTCAGTTTCCAGTCAGTAATTTAGATTGCTTCATAAAAATAGTTTCCTGCTACTTTGGTCTATAGTGGGTTTTCTGAGCCCATAAAATGGGATATTTAATAAATACCAAACAAATTCTGAAGCAGGCTCTCTGAAGAAAAATATTGACAAAAATTCACCTATACTTTCAAACATTTGTTAATCACAGGCATAAATGGGCATGATGAAGACAGTTATCACTTATTGGTTATTGCATGTACTTTTGAAAGGCTGAAGGATGCCTTTGCTCCAGAACTCTAAACTTTTGCAAATATTAATTAATACAGTAGCAGAGTTCATTTCATAATTATTAGGGAACGGAAGATCCCACATTCAGTTGTTGTTTATCAACATCTTTCTTTTCTAAAGAAATAGAGGGAAACGAAGACTCAGGCATGGTCCCCAAATCACACAGCAACTGAGAGTCAACTCTTATTTACTATTCATTTCACTCTCTTAAATTACCATTGTATCCACTTTCAAAGAATTCTCCCAAAAAACAGAAGCATAAAAGGGAAATAATATAAAGATTAATTTCACCAAATAGTATCAGTATTTTTTTTATCAGCTGAAACCAGCATAGGAGTGTTATTCCTCCTGGTGTTCCTCAACCAGACTCGTTTGCATGATAAAACAATTTTACTCTCATTAGCCTATTGTAGCATTTTAGTCTGTTTCCCATCCATCTCTATTCCAAATGTGCACCATAGAGGCTTACTTTTCTATCCATCTGCTGTGGCAATCCCTTCCTGTCTATGCTAATGATAGAAGGGGGATATAAAAAAAGGATCCTGTGGCTGTTTTAGTTTAGTTTGGTTTTGCAATGCGTAGGCACTGAGAGCAGCAGGTCAAGGAATTCTGGGAACTGCATCTTTTTGACACACAAGACCTTTGTGGAATGAATCAAAGTTAAATCCCATGAAGAAATGCTAGTGTTTAATAATCATTCCATTTATGGAAGCTTTACTGTGAATTCATAAAAGCAAGGACAGCTTTGTCTTGCTAGTCCACAAATCACCATCATAAGCAAGGGCACTCTTGAGTAAACTAAGCAGGACAATATAGCATGCTTGGCAGTTGCTAGTATTTAAATATGGATGGGAGAAGCAAAGACTTGGAGATGTTGTCCTAAAGCAAGCAAATGACAGCTCCCACAAGAAAAGGGAAAAATGTGAAAACATTAAACGAAAGAGAAACAATTACTTGCTCATTACAAACATGTCATATTGTATTCTTTATTTTGATTGTGGAAAATTAGCCATTGACTACCAAGAACAATTGATTTTCCTTCACAGCTGTTTTCTAATTACATCTGAACACTGAAAATTCTAGTGAAGCCATTCAGCTGTACAAAGAGAATTTTCTTTTATTATTGTTGCTGTTGCTGCAAGTTCTGCCCAGCATCATGACTATAGTTAGATGTTCTGTACTGTATGTCTGTGGTGTTTGTATTGTAAACCATGCCTTTCAGGGATGTTATAAGAACTCAAATATTTGAAATTACATGGGGCTGGACTTGGTATACAAGCTGTTGGCCCAGATGCTATTACGTAGCTTGCTCTTTCTTTTTACCACCACCATCAAAACAAGGAAAAAGAATAAAGATAGTTTAAATCAGTACATCCGTTTGTTAGTCACCGCACAGTCTTCAATTGGATCTATTTTTGTGACTGTGGTTTCTGATGAGTGTTTTGGCACAATCTCGCTGGGAGGGTGGAGGGTGATGGGCAGTTTCCTGTCAGTTGATCCTATGGGTAAATTCTATGCAAAGAGCATGGAGATTATTAACAGGCAGGAGTCCAAGGTTTCAAAGAAGAAATTGAAATTTTGAATGTTTGTCGTAAGCTCTTCAGAATTTCCTTCCAAAATGATTTCAGTCTTAAATGAGGCCAGAAATGTGAAACTTGCTCTTCATAGTTTTCTAGGACTTGTGGTTAGTGAATTCTGGAAAAAGAGTTAAGCTACTTCCTCCAGAGCTTAGGGTTTCCAATTAATGCTTGCCATAATTTAGGTGAAGTCAGCAATGGTAACAATTATACAAGAGTAAAGTGAATCTTAAAATAAGTTTCTTTTTTCCCAATGACAGAGTTTAAAAAAGTCATTTAACTATACAAGGCAGGGTTATTTCAGCAAGCACTCGTCTCTGTTGTCATTCATTACATATTTTCCCTTCAACTTAACCACAAAAGTGTTCACTGGATGGTGATTTTTTCTAGTTTTGAATGAGAACACTAACCTTTGTCATCCCTCAAGTGATGCAGTATAACCATACATTTGCCATTTTATTTGGAAGACTCGAAGTGTCCTCTAAGGTCTATCATATCTTAATATTGTTTTTGCCAAGATCAAGGGTACAGTGTTATATTTATCTCATTTTTTCAACTTTTACCAATTTTGGATAAAATTTCATTTGTGACTTTTATAATACAAAGTATAAGAAGAAAGAAAATAATATAAAACTAAGTTGTCAAGGATAAACCAGAGCTAGACAGTAGTTAAAGCAAGAAAAAAATATTTTACTCAGGAACTGTTACAATAGGGGAAAAGAGATGCCGCCTATAACTGGGCTCAATTCCAAATACAATATGGACAATGGGGATTTATATCCAAAAAGCAGGTTGAGGAGGTTGACAGATGGGAAATTAGTACATGAAACACAGAGGTAAGCAGGGATTTAGATTTAATAGATCTAACATGATTCTTTCTGAGTATAGGCTGGAGCTAACAGATAACACTCGGGAAATAGTGGAGATGAGGAATTTGATCATATATCAAGGGTGATCACTTATCAAGGGTGGGGATTCTCAGTAAACCCACTTAGCAGGATTCCAGCTAAAACTGGACTCTAGAACATGTTCAAGGATGAAGCACAGTCAAGTTCAAAGGAGACAGTCTAAAGTTTGGCTCAGAAGAGAGTTTTTGTCAAAAATGTTTTGACATCATATTAACTTCATCTCATTACATATTTTTTCAGTTTTTGGCATTACAAAATAAAAATCCATCAGCATCAAGTTTTTGAAATTCTAAAAAAAGAGTTATTGAAATAACAAGGAAAACAATAAGAGCTTTGGGTATGATGGAGGTACACAGTTAACAGGGCTTTTTTTTTTAACTTCTGTGATTTTTCTCATGTAACCATATAAACCATGAATAAAAAAGCATTTACTAGCAATATGAACAAATGCCTAATAACCACTATTAAATAATTAGAGCTCAGTCATTAATATCTAAGGCACTGTAAGTAGCTCATATCTAAAAGGGATTAATACACAGAAGAGGAAGCCAAAACAACTGTTGGAAAGTGGAGGAATAACGTCAGAAAAGCGGCCTTCATGAAATCCTTAAGTAAAGGAATCTCAGGAAGCCATTCATGATTTCAATTTCCTACTAAAGGGTAATTGTCAGGAGGATTCCCTAAATCTGTGGACACAAACACATCTGCCATCTGCCAAGCCCACCTATTGATCTCCTCTACCATCTGCGAACAATGACTTCTACTCTTATATTATCTCATGAGATAGCTTCTCACCAATTAAACCCCAAGAGCAAGTAAAGTCAGGATACATATTTTCCAGTCTTTATGCCCGTGGGAAATAGGAAATAATTTAGAAAGTTAGAGATGATAATTTATGAACAATATTTATAAGAACTATATGTACATACTGTAGGAATCCAATCTCTGAAAGTAATGGAGTCATAGAAATAATTATAATAATGGTATCTCGTTAATAATAATAATGGTATCTCATGTTCAATGTGGTAATCATTGAATTTTTCTTACAATACTATACTTTTTTAGACTTATCAACTATTCAACCACAGCAGTTAAGGAGAGAAGTGGAGAATAAAATCACATGCTTTTTACCAAAACAACAACAACCAACCAAACAACCTCAATTTTGAAATGACATACTGAAATGGCATAAAGTGAAAAGAGTGTCTATAATGATCTAACACTCTTTATGAGAAAATCATAGAAAGGTATATATTAATTGACAGGCAATATGCATATTATAGCATTCAGTTTGGCCACCTGAGTCGTTCTGGGGCTAATATTACCATAAACATAAATTACATGATATGTGAACGCAGAGAACGTATATGTTCAACATTTTTTTTTTAATTTCTTTATGATAGTCACAGAGAGAGAGAGAGAGGCAGAGACACAGGCAGAGGGAGAAGCAGGCTCCATGCACCGGGAGCCCGATATGGGATTCGATCCCGGGTCTCCAGGATCGCGCCCTGGGCCAAAGGCAGGCGCTAAACCGCTGCGCCACCCAGGGATCCCTGTTCAACATTTTTAAGATGACAGATTTAGGTCTAATGTATGGATATTTAAGAGTATATGTTATAGGCAAACGTATGGATATTATAAGAAAATATATTTTGGGCCAATATTAGGATGATTTTCTAAATATTCAAGTAAATATAATTTGCTGCCTCCTGTGTCTAGAGATACAATATAATTTTAATACCTTACCAAGAGTACATAAAGCTAGCACTTGCATTGGGTGGTTATAGTTGATATAGTCTCAAAGTTTTCTTCCAAATTACATATTCTACATATGATTACAGTGTGTACTAAGTACTTAGAAGCCAAGATCAATATTAAAAAAGTAATTTGTATATAATTTGAAAAGCCTCTTAGTAATAAATGGGCAACGGGTTCCTTCTCACTCTCTTGTGCCCTACCCCCATCCCTGCAAGTGTGCACAAAGAGGTCATGTAAACACAGAGCAGACTGGCAGTTGCTGTAACTGAAGGGGAGAGCTCTCAGCAGACACCAACCATTCTGGCACCTGATCTTGGACTCTTAGTCACCAGAACTGTGAGAGAATAAAATTCTTTTATTTAAGCTGCCCAATTTGTGCTGTTTTGTTATGGCAGACTGAACAAACCAATACAAAGTATAATAAAACTGAATTGTTAAAAAAAAAAAAACAACTGAATTGTTGATTCACCAAAAATAAATAATAATACAATTTTAGTTTCTATTTGATTTGTCACAATTGTTTTGGAGTGAACATTAGCATGGTCACTCACCCAAAACTTGATACCTGTATTTATTTACAAGCATCCGTTTAATTCCATTACTTGGTAGTCACTTGAATGCATGCTCTACACTTATGCCAAACTATGGTACAGCATGTATTGGTCCCATCTAAGGTTATAAATTTGATTTAAAAGATTCAGGGAATATTAAGCTGATACAAATACTTAATTCCTCCAGACGGAAAAAAAAAGCCTCGATTTATTTTGCTAAGATAATGTGAAACAACAAAATAAAACATCTTCAATTTTTCACTATTACAAACCATGCTGCAATGAACATTATTTTACACTGTTTGAGTTTGACCCCCTCTACACACACACCCCTGACAAACCCAACCAAGTCAAGAATTTGATACAGACAGTTTGCTCTGGAGAATATCCCAGCCACCACAAATGAGAAAATAAGGAAAGAAAAACAGGAAAGAGAGAATGGACAATAAAGTATGTTTTAACAAACTGAATACCACACTGAGCAACAGGGATACAAAACCCCTGTGGATTGTATGAAACATACCTCAGGATTATTCTGCCAGAGTACAAGGAGGCTGGAACATGTAGCCACTGCCTTTCTACCTCCTACGTTAAGAGTTGTCAGGGGCACCTGGGTGGCTCAAGTGGTTAAGCATCTAATGTGGGCTCAGGTCATGATGTCAAGGTTCTGGGATCAAGCCCATGTCTCAGGCTCCCCACTCAATGGGGAGTCTGCTTGTCCCTCAGCCTCTCTCTTTGCTCATGTGCACATTTTATATATTAAAATAAAAGTTGTCCTCAGAATCGTTAGCACAGGGCACTTCCTGATTGCTCCTGCATCCATTACTGAGGTCCCATTTGTTTTCAATGGAAGAAGAATCCAGAGAAGGGGGATCCAGGCAAATGGGTTTAGAGTCAGTATGTCAGCAGGTCAGTAGCTGCTTATAGTAGCAGTAGGCAACCTCAGGTAGATCAAAGGACATGATTAAATTGTCTTACAGCTGTATCTTCAACTTCACCAGATATTGCCAAATTGCTCCTCAAGGTAGTGATGCCCAAAGACAATTCTGTAAGAAACATAAAAATTTCCAATGGCTTGACCTTCTTACAAGTATTTGCTATTGCAAGGATTTTAAATTTTTTGTCATCTTGTTACTATGAAGTAGCATCTTTACTGTATGTGAGCTTGTAATACCCTGCTTACTAATGAATTGATCATTCATACATTCAATTTCTGTTTTTATTTCCTTCTTTTCTGATTTTCTATTCATATATATTTTTCCATGTTCATGTTGTTTTCCTTTTTCTTATAAATGTGTTAGTGGTTTATATACCTTAAATTTCCAATGTCTTTCCTATTTTTTTCTTTATTTATTTCTGGTAGGAGTACAAAATGGTACAGATCCTCTGGAAGATAAAAACTACACATGCATTCACTATATACCTCAGCAATCATACTTCTGGATATTTATCCTTGGAGATAAGAAAACTTGAGTACACACACACACACACACACACACACACACAAAACCATACGTGAGTTTTCATAGTAGCTTTATCTGTGACCGTCAAAACAGAAATAACCCAAATGTTCTATACTGTGTGCATGGTTAAACAAACTGAGGTAAATCCATAGCATGGAATACCAAACAGTAATTTAAAGAACAACTATTGACACGTGAAAAAAAAATTGGGTAAGTCTCAAAGGCATTGCTGAGTGAAAAAAACCTTATACTAAAAAGTTACACAGTGTGCTATTCTATTTATATAACATTCTTGAATGACAAAAGTATAGAGATAGGAAACAAACTAATGGTGTTCAAGGGTTAGGGACATTAGAAAGGAGGGTGTGACTTTTAAAAAAGGGACAGCACAAGGGAGATCTTGTGTGATCGTATCCTCTATCTGTATACATAGATTATACCAGTGCCAATTTCCTGGTTTTGGCATGGTTAGCTAACTAGTTAGGTGAGACCTAGCCATTTAGGGTAACTGGGTGAAAGATACACAGAGCCTCTCTGCACTACTTTAAATCTTTGTAACTTCTTAAAATACAATTATTTCAAAATAAAATATATTTTTCTAAAAGAAAATAAAAAAAGCAACTGCCAGGCCACCTGAAAATGTAGTTGTACTATTTTACATTACCAGTAAAAAAAATGGGTGAGTCTTTCTTTCAGCATTTTAAAAATGTCACTCCATTATATTTTTAGTTGCATGGTTTCAGGCATAAAGTCTGATGTATTCTTAACCTTGTTCCTTTCCACGCAACTGGACTCTTTTTTTCTGCCTGTCTTTAATTTTTCTCTTTGACTTTTGTATTTTAAGTTTCAATGTGATATACCTAAGTTTTCATTTTATTCCTTTAGTTTTTTTTTTTTTCCAAACACTTTTGTGATTGCAAACACTTCTTGCTCTCTGAGAGCAAAAATACTAGGTATTTTGTTTGGCGTCTGTCACAAATTTGTAATGTTCTTGAATGTTATTTCTTCAAGTATATTTTCATCCCATTTCCCTGTTTCTTCTTCTTAAGAAATTACAGTTGGATTTATGTTAAAGCTATGTAATATGAATATCATTCCACTGGTCTCAGAGCACCTGTCCTGTCTCCCCCCCACCCCCCAGGTTTTTTTCCTTTGCATTTTGTTCTTCCCCTCCCCCCACGTCCCTGGACAGGGAGGAATTTCTATTGACCTTCTGTCAAACTGGCTAATTCTTTCCTAGGTTGTAGTCTTAGTCTGTTCAGTCTACTGAAGAGTCCATCTAAATCATTATTAAAATTTATTTACATGTTTTATTTTTATCATTTCAATTTCTTTCCTAATAGCTTCTCTTTCTTTGCTAAAATTACCAATTTGATCTTTCATGTTGCCTATCTTTTTCATTAGAACCTTTAATATACTAATCATAGCTATTTTAAAATGCCTTGATGATAGCTCAAAATCTGTACCGTATCTATATATGGATTTTATAATTGGTTTGCTTATTTAAATTATGAATTTTATTGTCTGTCATAGACATTTTTGTTGACTGCTAAACTTTTTTGTTGACTGCCAACTTACTAGGTTGGTCAATGCCTATATATACACACATACAGACATACACACACACATACATGCATACATACATACATACATCTTACAAGTCTTTCTTTCAGGATTTTAGGCTTTTCCTTGGGGGTGTGTTTTCACCTAGATGGAAGTTAGTTACGATTTGAAGTTTGCTAGATTTTGAGTATATTTGTTCGACTTTGAGATTCATCTTCATTGTTGTTCTTCAGGAGATCCTGTTACCACTATCACAACTGTATTCTAATATTATGTGTATTCAACACTCAGTTGGTGGCGGTTGTCCCTTTCCAGGGGAGAGGGAGAAGAGATGAGGGTTCTCCTATGTTCGGAACATGGATTTCAGAATATGCCCTTCAGAAATGTTCCTGCCTCTCCTCCAGATATATGTTGGCTCTACTAGGCATCCCATCCACCTCCCCTGAGAGTTAGAGATTTATTTTTTTTCATCCTTGCCCCCAGCTGCATTGGTCCACCAGTGCTCTCAGTTTATAATCTTCCTGTCTTTTACCCTGAAGATTAAATATTTTGGTCCATAGGGAAGGCAGGGAGGTGGGCTGCAGATTTGACAGTAGCTTCTATTCTCATCCCCTATCCAGCATCGTGAGAGAAACTTTCTCAGGGTTTTCCTGAACGTCCTTTGAGCTTCTTACAGTATTCCTGGAGGGAAAGCTTGCAAGAACTCTGTGTGTGGCTCCCATTCGGCCTTTGTAGATTATTAAAAATTTCTAGCTGTATCTTCTTACTGGCTTAGATAGTTGTAGGTAGTTGCAAACAGGAAAATACTCAGATTCTGCTTCATCCTGAAGATTTCTGTCTCCAGATTTCAGGTTAATTGCTTATCCTGTGATCTCAGTCTTCTACAAAACTTCAAGAAAAGTAATCAACTTTCAGTTTGTGCTTCCTTTCTTTAAGAGTGACCATCTACCTTCTTTTCATTTCTCTACATGTCTGAGCTGAATTGGAGTAACAATTAATTACTTAAAATTGAGGATTACTAAATAATTGTACTGAGGTCCAGCTTTTATTGTTCACCAGTTAGAAAACTGAGGCTCTAGAGTATAGATTAAAAAAAAAATCAAGAAACAAAAATAAAACAAAATACCAGTTACTGGGAAAACAAGAACAGAATCGAGATTTGTGAATCCAATCTAGTTCGTACAAAATAAGATTATATCTCATTTTTCTTTATTCTTTCAGTTAATTATGAGTTTTTTATAAGACAAATAAATATGGAAACCACTAAGGTCTTTAATTTTGTACTTACATTACACATAAATGTGACTCTTAAGAAACACGTAGAATTTTAGTGGGGTATCTGATACAGAATACCAAAGTTTAATGTTAGTAACTTCATGACATTTTATTTCTTTGGCATGAGAAAATATATAGATATCATATACTTTAATGAATTTTGGAACAGATTATTTCTGAGAAGTATTACTAAAATATTTAAGAGCCTGTAAAATCAGAAAATGAATTTTATATCTGATATAAATAATTCAAAATTAACCACTATAGCATTATATTTAGACTTTTATGTTCTGTACCTTTATTGATATAAATACAAAGGAATAAAACATTTGTTTTTATGTGATTATATTTTAGGTTACAATTGGCTAAATTATTATTCATCCCCTTTCATCTTTAGGGGAAAAATAAGTCCCAAAGAGTCTCTAGACATTTTCAAATAAGCATTACAGATCTTTATTGTATATGTGAGTTTATTTTTTTCATTTAGTTATGATTTGCTTTACAAAGTTACAAAATAACTCATTTTCTCAGTAATAGCTGTGTGGTTTTAGGGTGAAAATAACTATATTGATCAATGCGAAAACTACAGAGTCCAAATGACATATATATGGTTAATTTATTTTCCACAAAGATGACAAGAAAATGAGGAAAGGGTTGTCTTTACAAAAGAAAAAAAAATCTGGAAACATTAGAAATCTATATACAAAAGAATAAACTTCATCCCATAACTCACATAACAAAAAATAACTCAAAATGGATCATGGAAATGAATATAAGAGGTCAAACTGTAAAATTTCTAGAAGAAAAGAAGAAAAAAATGTGTCATTGGTTTATGCAAAGATTCTTTTTGTTTTGTTTTGTTTTTTGTTTTTTTGTTTTTCTGTTTTTTTAATGATAAATTTATTTTTTATTGGTGTTCAATTTACCAACATACAGAATAACACCCAGTGCTCATCCCGTCAAGTGCCCCCCTCAGTGCCCGCCACCCAGTCACCCCCACCCCCCGCCCTCCTCCCCTTCCACCACCCCTAGTTCATTTCCCAAAGTTAGGAGTCTTTATTTTCTGTCTCCCTTTCTAATATTTCCTACCCATCTCTTTTCCTTTCCCTTCTATTCCCTTTCACTATTATTTATATCCCCCAAATGAATGAGACTATATAATGTTTGTCCTTCTCCGATTGACTTATTTCACTCAGCATAATACCCTCCAGTTCCATCCATGTTGAAGCAAATGGTGGGTATTTGTAATTTCTAATGGCTGAATATGCAAAGATTCTTTGCAAAGGATACAAAATTTGGACTTCATAAAAATTAAATTTCTGTTTTTCAAAACAGACTGTTAAGAAAATTAAAAATCACTTCTGAGATGGATAAAATTCTTGCAAATCATATATCTGATAAAGGATTTCTACTTAAAATATATAAAGGACTAAGGTGGCTGGGAGGCTCAGTTGGTTAAGCCTCTGACTCTTGATTTCTGCTCAGGTCATGCTCTTATGGTCATGATCTTACAGTCCTGAGAGCAAGCCTTGCATAGGGCTCCACACTGTGTATGGGAGGGTGGAGCATGCTTGAGATTCCTTCTCCCCTTCTTCCTCTGCTCCTCCCTCACTTCTCTCTCTGCCCTACCCTCACCTCTTTCTCTCTTAAATAGATAATAAATAAATACATACATACATAAATACTTAAATACTTAAAAGATATAGAGAACTCTTCAATAATAGCAACTTATTAATTGAACAAGCAGTAAAAATGGATAAAATATTTTACCAAGGAAAATATTCAAATGGGATGTAAGTACATTAAAAAGATACCCAGCATCATTAAGCATTAGGTATATAGAGACTAAAACCAAAGTGAGATGCCTCTGTACCCAACAAAATAGCTAAAACTAGAGACTCTGAAGATAGCAGGTATGGATGGAATAAGGAGCCACTAGAACTCTCAAACACTGTTGATGAGAATGCAGAAGGGTAATCTTGGTGGGTTCTTCTACCATTTCTCAGACAGTTGTATATTTATTTATCATGTGACTCAGAAATTTCACTGTAGGTGTCCATTGAATAAAATGATTGTTATGGTTCACAGAAATACCTGTCCTCAAATGTTTATAGTAGATATATACCAAAAAGTCCCCAAATTATATCCAATTCACTCATTTCAGATGAATCTCAAAAAAAATAAATGAAAAGACATACACAAAATATAATGTATAATTTCTTCTATATAAAATCTGCGAAAAGGCAAATCTAGGCAGCCCAGGTGGCTCAGCTGTTTAGCACTGCCTTCAGACCAGGGCGTGATCCTGGAGAGCCAAGATCTAGTCTCACGTCAGGCTCCCAGCATGGAGCCTGCTTCTCCCTCTGCCTGTGTCTCTGCCTCTCTCTCTCTGTGTCTCTCATGAATAAATAAATTAAAAAAAGACAAATCTATTGTGATTGAAATCAGATCACTGCTTGGGACTGAGAGTGGGAAATTAACTATAAGTAGGTCCCAGAGAATTATTTCAAGTGATGAAGATATCCTTTATTATCATCATTTTGGTAGCTGCACATATTTGTCAAAGCTCATATAATCTTAAAACTGATTAAATTTATAGTATATAAGTTATACCTAAATAAAACTGGTTTTAAAAGTATGCTACACAAAAGTAATAAATGAACAGAAAATAGTCTTTTAAAAATGGTATTAGTATAACAGGACATCCTATGTAAAACAATGAATTGAGGTATAGACATCGTACTCTTCATAAAAATTAACTAAAAATGGACTATATATCTAAATGTAAAATGCAAAAATAACAAACCCTTAGAAGATAATATAGGAGAAAAGTCTAGGTAAACTTGGTCTAGGTAAAAAAAAGTCTAGGATATGGAGATGACTTTTTGGATACAACATGAAAGGTATGATATATGAAAGAAATGACTGACTTTATTAAAATTATAAACTTCTGATTAGTAAAAAAATGTTGTCAATAGAATAAAAAGATAAGCAAAAAGGTCAAAGAATGACTGGAAGAAAATATTTACAGAGACAGGTCTGATAATGGGTAGGAATAGAAAATAAACAAAGAATTGTATAAAATTCAACAATAAGAAAATGAAGAAATGGGCCAAGGACCTTAAGAGACAATTCATCAAAGAAGACATCTAGATGGCAAAAGAGCATATGAAAAGATGTGGAATATCTTGTCATTAGGGAAACAAATTAAAACAACAATGAGATACCACTACACACCTACCAGAATGGCCAAAATTCAAAACACTGACCACCAAATGCTGCTGAAGAATTCTTACTCATACTGATGTAAATGCAAAATGGCATATCCACTTTTGGGAGGCAGTTTGGTGGTTTCTTACAAAAATACACATACTCAGAGCACCTGGGTGGCTCAGTCGGTTAAGCGTCTGCCTTAGGCTCAGGTCATGATCCCAGAATCTGTGCTCAACACGAAGTATGCTTGTCCCTCTCCCTCACCCCTTCCTGTGGTTCATACTCTCTCTCAAACAAATAAAATCTCTTTTAAAACAAATACATACATACATATAATTTTAAAAATATGCATATTCTTACCATTCTTAATCTAACAAACGAGAACAAATATTCTAAAAATAGAGAAATTAAACCCAATTGCCTTAGTCTACTTAGTTTCAAGATGCTATATTAGTCATTTATTGCTACCCCACAAATCACTTCAAAATTGAGTGTCTTTAAAGAGAAAATACTAATTATCCCAGAGTTTCTGTTGGTTAGGAATTAAGGAACAACTTCTCTGGATGGCTCTGGTTTAGGATCTCTCCAGAGGTTGCAGGCATGAGCTCAATCAGGGCTACATTTTTTTGAAGGCTTGGCTGGGCTGCAAGATTTGTTTCTAAAATGATTTATCCATATGGCTGTTAGCAAATGTCTTCAGTTCTTCAAGATGTGGATGTCTTCACAGGATGCTACAGTATCCTCCACATTTGGCAACTCACCCTTTCAGAGAGCAATCCAAGAGAGAAGGAGAGCAAGGAGAAAGCTACAGTCCCTATTGTGATCTAGTCCCTAAAGGCAGGCACAGTTGCTTCCATTAATTGTATTTGCTAGAAGTAAGTACTTAACTCAGCCCACACAAAAGGGGTATGGGATGAGGCTCCACCTCTTGAAAGAGGAGTATCAAAAAGATTTGTGGACCAAGGTAAGTTTTTAAAAATACATTAAAATTAAAATTTAAAGCAATTAAATAAGTAAAATATATCAAAATTAAAGACTTCCTGGAATACTGAAGGAATGAATTAGTCCACAAACATGAGATATCAGCCCTTAGTTTTCTCTTAGTTTCTCCTTTTCCTGTGTGTTGTTCTCTAAATCTAAAGAGAAAAGTATCTAAAAAAGAATATAGTAACAACTACTTAAATATGTTATTTTGTAAGATGTAATTTTCAGCTTAAATAATAGTCTGAGAAAATAGAAAATATATTTTACTGGTGCTTATTATTGCTTAGCATGAATTGGCCTAAATGTAGAGATGACAGCTGAGAACATAATGATCATTTTGCAATACATACAAATATTGAATCATTACATTGCACACTTGAAACAAATATAATGTTATATGTCAATTATACTTCAATAAAAAAGACAATATATTTTACTGTTGCTTAATATTACTTACTATAAAATGACCTTAATGCAGAAAAACCAGGATGCTGTCAGAGTCTGGCTAGAGAAAGGAGCATAAAACCAGAACAAAATGGTTTTCTGTTGTCTGATTGCTGAGGCTAGGACTTCCAATACTATGTTGAATAGCAGTGGTGAGAGTGGACATCCCTGTCTGGTTCCTGATCTTAGGGGAAAGGCTCCCAGTGCTTCCCCATTGAGAATGATATTTGCTGTGGGCTTTTCGTAGATGGCTTTTAAGATATCAAGGAAAGTTCCCTCTATCCCTACACTCTGAAGAGTTTTGATCAGGAATGGATGCTGTATTTTGTCAAATGCTTTCTCTGCATCTAATGAGAGGATCATATGGTTCTTGGTTTTTCTCTTGCTGATATGATGAATCACATTGATTGTTTTACGAGTGTTGAACCAGCCTTGCATCCCGGGGATAAATCCTACTTGGTCATGGTGAATAATTTTCTTAATGTGTTGTTGGATCCTATTGGCTAGTATCTTGTTGAGAATTTGTGCATCCATGTTCATCAGGGATATTGGTCTGTAATTCTCCTTTTTGGTGGGGTCTTTGTCTGGTTTTGGAATTAAGGTGATGCTGGCCTCATAGAATGAATTTGGAAGTACTCCATCTCTTTCTATCTTTCCAAACAGCTTTAGTAGAATAGGTATGATTTCTTCTTTAAACGTTTGATAGAATTCCCCTGGGAAGCCATCTGGCCCTGGACTCTTGTGTCTTGGGAGGTTTTTGATGACTTCTTCAATTTCCTCCCTGGTTATTGGCCTGTTCAGGTTTTCTATTTCTTCCTGCTCCAGTTTTGGTAGTTTGTGGCTTTCCAGGAATGCGTCCATTTCTTCTAGATTGCCTAATTTATTGGCGTAGAGCTGTTCATAATATGTTTTTAAAATCGTTTGTATTTCCTTGGTGTTGGTAGTGATCTCTCCTTTCTCATTCATGATTTTATTAATTTGAGTCTTCTCTCTCTTCTTTTTAATAAGGTTGGCTAATGGTTTATCTATCTTATTAATTCTTTCAAAGAACCAACTCCTGGTTCTATTGATCTGTTCCACAGTTCTTCTGGTCTCAATTTCGTTGAGTTCTGCTCGAATTTTAATTAACTCTCTTCTTCTGCTGGGCGTTGGGTCGATTTGCTGCTTCTTCTCTAGCTCCTTTATGTGTAAGGTTAGCTTTTGTATTTGAGTTCTTTCCAGTTTTTGAATGGATGCTTGTATTGCGAGTGAAGTAAGTCAATCGGAGAAGGACAAACAGTGTATGTTCTCACTCATTTGGGGAATATGAATAATAGTGAAGGGGAATATAAGGGAAGGGAGAAGAAATGTGTGGGAGATATCAGAAAGGGACACAGAACATAAAGACTTCTAACTCTGGGAAATGAACTAGGGGTGGTGGAAGGGGAGGAGGGCGGGGGGTGGGGGTGAATGGGTGACGGGCACGGAGGGGGACACTTGACGGGATGAGCACTGGGTGTTATTCTGTATGTTGGTAAATTGAACACCAATAAAAATTAATTTATTAAAAAAATGGTTTTCTGATGCTTTGGCCTGTGTTGTTTCCCTTTTCCTTCCATTTCTCAAGGGCTGGGGTATAACAAAGAAAGGAGATAATAACTTCATAAAAGTAGATACATAGTATCTTCTTGATAAACAGTTCACTTTTTTGGAGGGGAGAGGGATGGCATAAAACCTAGTGTTAGAAATTCTCACTGCAGCTGCTTGTCTATTCTTTGACTATTTTCAACCCAGCTATTCAATTCACTGGGAAAAGCAAAACTTTGGGGCTTTAACCTCTATTTCTGTATATTTTCTACTCTAGTTGTTCACAATCCTCTAGGGATTATAAATGGCTATGATATAAAGACAAATAAAATATTTTAAAAGGGAAAACAAAACTACTATAAAAATTACTGGTGATATGAAGATGAAAAAATTATAAATAACCAAAGCGAAATAGCTTTTATTAAAATATACCTCTATTGGAATTGTAAACAATTCAGTAGAAAGATTCTATGACAGAATAATACAGTCAAAAGAGACATCTTATTGAACTAAAATATTAAGTTTACAAACCCTTCCTTCTATAAATCATCAAAAAGGATGAATAATATTCAAAGTATACAAATTTGAGGTACATAAAGCATAGAAATAGACAATAACTCCCTAAAATAAGAGTTCTAGAAAGAGCTAAAACACATATGGAACAAAGTATATATTTGAAGCAGTAAAGAGAACAGATTCAAATATTCGAAAATATTTCATATTAAAAAAATCTCACAGTATAAAGAGCTTTTACAAAACCTGGGCAGCCCGGGTGGCTTAGCGCCACCTTCAGCCCAGGATGTGATCCTGGAGACCCGGGATCGAGTCCTACATCGGGCTCCCTGCGTGGAGCCTGCTTCTCCCTCTGCCTGTGTCTCTGCCTCTATCTAACTAATCTATCATCTATCTATCTATCTATCTATCTATCTATCTATCTATCTATCATCTATTTATCTATCATCTGTGAATAAATAAATAATAATGAATAATAATAAATAAATAAAATCTTGAATAAATAAATATTATAATATGAATTATTATATGAATAATAAATAAAATCTTAAATTATAAATAAATAATAATAAATGAATAAAATCTTAAATGAATAAATAATAATAAATAATATGAATAAATAAATGAATAAATAAATAAAATCTTAAAAAATAAATAAATAATAAATAATAAATAATGAATAAATAAATAAAATCTTAAAAAAAAACAGAGTCAGACACATAATAGAGAAACAAAGATTTTCTTTAAAAAATCTAATTCATCATGAGATTTATAAACAACACTAAGGACAAGAAGACAATGGAGTTGTATCTTCAAAGTGTAAAAGATAAAGAATTGTATGATACTATTATTTTTATTGCAAACTAAACTGATAAAATAAATATGTAGGTGTGCCTAAGTGGCTCAGTTTGTTAAGTATGTGACTCTTGATTTTTGGCTCAGGTCATGATCTTGGGATGGTGGGATCTAGGCTCCCTTCTACTTTGGGCTCAGTGGGAACTCTACTTGAGGTTCTCTCTTCCTCTGCCCTTCCCCCTCTATCACACATGTGCCTATGTGCTGTCTCTCAAATAAATAAATAAATCTTTAAAATAAAGTTATAATTAAAGATACCTCAGGAATTTTTTCATACAAAAATATTTAAAAATTATTTTTTGTATAAAAATAACAAGACTAAAATTGGGAGGACATGGAAACTGTACTCCTATCATTATAGATTAAAACCATAGAATATCAATATTATGAGATGGACAGATAGGTGTGGCTAAAGAGAATTTTAAAGTAATGGCCAGGGTGACTCAAGGGAAAATACATAAAGCAGTGACTGAAAAATTGCAAGGAAATCCAAACATAACGAGTTAACAAGTTTTGAATAACAACTAGGCTCAAAAATATATGTAATGGGGGCAGCCCGGGCGGCTCAGCAGTTTAGCGCTGCCTTCGGCCCAGGGTGTGGTCCTGGAGACCTGGGGTCGAGTCCCTGCATGGAATGGAGCCTGATTCTCCCTCCGCCTGTGTCTGTGCCTCTCTCTCTCTGTGTCTCTCTTGAATAAATAAATTAATCTTTAAAAAAATATATATGTAATATTTTCAAATCAGCAGAAAAAAAATTCTCTGTTCTTAAAATGAGAAAAAGTAAGGGCACTGAATATAAAATATGTGACATAAATCTTAATATAGCCATGATTATTACAAAATATAAATCAATTAAATTTAATGAAGCAAAAGGTGAAGGCCTCACCTGTGGTTGCTGGCCAGGACATCTACACACAGCCTTTCCATGTGGCCTTGACTTCACAGCACATACTGACTTCTTGGTTGCTCAGAGCTATAAAAGCAAATGCTCCAAGATAATCATATGGAAACCATATTGCCCTTTATGATCTGTACTGGGATGTGCCATAACCTTATTGCTACCATACTAACAAGCCTGCTCAGATTAAAAGGAAGAGAATATAGATCCAAACTTTCAGTTAGAGAGGTGTCAAAATCACATCATAAAAAGAACATGTGGTAAGGGGAGATACTACTGCAACCCTTTTTGGAAAATACAATTTACCAGTCTGCCTTCTAATTAAAATAATCCACTTCCTCCTCACAAACAAAAAGAGCAATACCTGCCCCTCCAAATCTTAAACCTTATCCTATTATAGAATCAGTTCATCAAAGCCCAAGATATCCTCCGGTAAATCTGGTCCAGTGATACATGAGGCCCCTCAGGCTTCATACCTTGTGTAGAGATCCTTGAACAAAATTTCTCTCAAACTGATGACCTGTGAACTAAAGGAATGAATTATCTTTCCCCCATGCAGGCAGCATTCATGATGGGACAGGCATAGGACAGCTGATATAGATGCTCCCATTTTAAACAGGAGACGCACTGGATTTTTTTCAGAATCCAGTCAGGCATGTATAGCCAGTTTGGTGTTTAGAGCTAAATTCCTCTGCCTGGGAGCTATTGGTGGCTCTAGGCTCCATGATCTGAGTTCATGGTTTTGTTTTGAGGCATCCTTCCCCCCCCCCCCCCGTAAGAAATGGTTTTCTATTTGCAACTGACCAATTTTCCTATCCTGCTTCCTGCCTGTATTCCTTAAAAGAGTGTGAAAGCCTTCATTTATTTTATATTGTCTCTTCTGCTATCAACTCAATATATCATTTCTTTAAAATAACATGTAGGCTTTCTAGGTGTCAATTTATAATATACTCCATTAGAGAAAAGCCACAGCCACAAAAACTTGTCACTGGTGAGCTCCCTTTGCATCTACCATGCAATAAAGCCTCTCAAGATTCTTAGAAACCCTATTTTTTAACAGAGATGACCACGGAGCATGCCATTAAAATCCTTAAGGTCTTTTTTTGTGTGTTAAAGAGTCTATGAGGCCTTTTTGGAGGTCTTACCAAATGGTTTTAAAGTTGCACCCTTAGGTTCATATTTACCATGACACATTTCCCTGACGGTGCTTGGGAATTAATCTATGATTTATGGCTATATCTTACTTTATTATTATTTTTTAAAGATTTTATTTATTTATTCATGAGAGACAGAGACAGAGACAGAGAGAGAGGCAGAGACACAGGGAGAGGAAGAAGCAGGCTCCATGCAGGGAGCCTGACGCGGAACTGGATCCTGGGTCTCCAGGATCACAACCTGGGCTGAAGGCAGCGCTAAACCACTGAGCCACCAGGGCTGCCCTATATCTTACTTTATGAATCTTTTTCCCAAGGGTGTTTAGAAATGAGAAACTTTCATTTGCAAACTCTGCAATTCTAGGATCATTTATATCGACACTAAATTCTCCCTCACACATTGTATATTTGGCAACTAGAAAATAATTATGCACGCAAAACTTTTCCTAGTAATCTCTGTAGCTAGATCATCAAGTGCATTAGTATATCCCCTATTTTCTATACTGTATTTATCAGTTTTATACTTCTCTGCATGAAAGGCTTTCCTTTCCTCCAGCTTCCAGTAACATTTTGCTCACTTTCTTTCAACCTTCACCTCCAGTCTCTTCGCAGTTCTTTATACTTGTACTAACACTGTCTTTTGTGCCCTTTAGGCTCTCACTTATGGTCTCCTTGATACCCTTCCAGCTTCTTCCCACTGATCTACACCAACACCCTTCCAACATATTTTAGAGTTTGTAAGGGCAGCATCCCGTTACTGACACTGCCTTTGGGCCACCTATCTATGTGTAAAAAGTTACTTCAAAAGTTAATATCTGAAAACAATCATTTAATTGTGCTCACAGACTCTGAGAAATAGCTAATAAGAATAAATACAGTGGGGGTGATTTCTCTCTGTAGTAAGGACTCAGCAGGAAGGAGTCACCAATTAACAATGGCTGGCCAGACTTCTTTATTTATATGCCTGATAGTTGATGGTAGCTGTCACTGCATATCCCAGCTGGGATGTGAACAAGTTGATTATCTGTCATTCACTTACAAATGGCCTTTATATGTGACTTGAGCATCCTGACGACATGGTAGGCTTGGATTTCTTAATGGCACTCAGGGCTCCAATGGCAAGTGTTCAAAATGAACCAGGTGGAAATTCAATTGCCTTTTATAGTGTTATTTCAGGACGTAAAACAAAACATTTATTTTGTTGAAAAACTTGAATATGGCCAGGGGTTGGTGAGGCTGGTTTATCTTTTTCTATATGGATTCATCCAGGGTAGCTTGATAGAGGGACAGATTCCTCACTTTCAAGATTACTTAGTCAGAGAGCTGATAAACTGGTACTAAGCTTGGAAGATCAACCAGGCCATCGTCTGTATGTGGAGGGTAGGGAGGGAAGGAGAGTCTCATGGAGTGTCTCTCTGGGTGAAACTTTTCAAAGGCCACTTGAACTTTCACACAGCATAGTAACTTAGTTCCAAGAAAAGATATCTCAAATGGAAACTATTTTTTCTTTGACGACTCAGATTTGGAAGTCACAGAGCATAATTTTTGCCATATCCACACACCTATCCATATCCAAGAGGAGAC
The DNA here is from genome assembly GCF_905146905.1 of Nyctereutes procyonoides. Lineage (NCBI taxonomy): Eukaryota > Metazoa > Chordata > Mammalia > Carnivora > Canidae > Nyctereutes > Nyctereutes procyonoides. Next base: position 8,668,165 of record NW_026575045.1, read on the forward strand.
AACGGATAAACTACACAATAAGAAAAGTGTTGAAAGGACACCTGGGTGGCTCAGTGGCTGAGCACCTGCCTTCGGCCCAGGGCATGATCCTGAAGTCCTGGGATCAAGTCCCACATCAAGCTTCCTGAATGGAGCCTGCTTCTCCCTCTGCCTATCTATGTCTCTGCCTCTCTTTCTCTCTGTCTCTCATGAATAAATAAATAAAATCTTTTTTAAAAGGAGTGTTGAAATTGCATTAGAAGAAGAGAGTATACAATGGGAAAAATTGTTTTACCCACCTTTAAAAAATGCAAACTGTCAATCCCTCTACTATTCTACCCTTGTAGAAGGGAAAAAAAGAACATGTATATTATATATGATGTATATAAGCATATACATATGTACATATATACATATATATGCATAAACAATAATTGGTTATAATATTAACATTTTATCAGATTATGCTCATTCTGTTCCATCCTTAAATAATATAATATCTTTACTAAAACGTGCATAATCCTCCTGATTTGGATACATAAAGGTAAATGATGTTTTTGCTTATTTGGTATCAGAAAATGTAAGTGTGGAATTTAATACCACATTTAGAGTGGCACTAAACACTAATTAAACTCTGCATATATTTGAACCCATCACGTAATTTTGAACAGACATATGTTTTTGCAAGGTTAAGCTGCTCAATAGCTCCTAATAGGCAGAGAAATTGATATATAAGAAAAACAATGGATCCTGATATGATAAAAACCTTATTTTTAGTTTGCTGATAAAAGATGATAAACAGAAGAATCATAACTCAAAGAGAAATTAAGTATCTGTTTTTAAAACACCACATTTCACACCTCTGTTTTGAAATATTTGGAGGAAAATTCAAACACTAGAAACCATAAAAAAAAGTCACCTACAATAAACTGAGTATGTTTTAACTAGCATCTAGAGAAAGGAACCCAGTTGATATAATTTTATACTGACAATTTAGCTATACCCAAACAACTTTTCCCAGAATTCCCTGCCCTTTGTGATTCTAGGTTAAAGTACGGGCACAAGAGAAATTTTTTGCAAGTTCGAAGCTGCAAAAGAAGCATGAATCATTCTGAAGGTCCTTATGGTGATCTGAGCTCTGCTAGAGCTTTCACAAGTTGCCAATACATACACTGAATCACCCTACTGGGCTGGCAGCTATGCTAGCTCTCATCAACTCTCCTATGTCAGCCGCTCCAAGTCATGGGTCAGGCACACGCACGGTCCTTGCAGCAACTTCTGCAAGTATCTAACATTTCTGAGGTTTGAGGCACTTAAAGACCTGTACATGCTTCAATTTGTCCATCCAGTTGCAATATTCAGGTCAAGCTTTTCCCTACCTGTCTCTATTCAGACTTACGTATAGTAACATTTGGCTCAGCAGACATAGTGGTATAAGCCTTCCTTAGAATTATTTAACAGCTTCCATGATTACGTAATTTTATCACTCTAGTAAACCCTGTGTTTCATATTACTCATACGTGTATACTTCCCTGGTCAAATCCTAACCAATACATGAAGGAAGTCAGTCAAATCTACATAAAGTCAGGGCTCAGTTACTGTGTTTTGTCAGTCTGCACTTAAGATTTTCCATGTTTCCCTCCCCAAAACATCTTTCTTCAAACTGAAGTAGAAATTCAAGAAATAGTTACTGAATGAGGACATGAATGTGTGGGGAAAATTAATGTAATATGGACTTTCGTTTCTCAAGCATCCTGAAATGTATATTACATAAGAATAAACTACTATTCTTTAATTTGTAATTTTAATGTGTAATTTTAATTGTTATTTCTATATAAACTACCCTACATCAACCTAGAGTGGGATTTATAAAAATTGAGATACAAGAAAATATATCAAATGTTTTATGATTCTAAAAAAAAGCTAATAGCATCATTCATTAACCAAATACGTTTTATGTGGAAGCAGTGAGATTCAGAGTAACTATACATATAAATAACTGATGCCCCCAACTCTCCATATAAGCCTACCATAAACTAACTTTGTTGAAAGTAATATAAGAGTGTCTCTTTCTTGCAAACTTAAAGAGCATAAATAATACAGTATCTCAGATGAGGTGACATTTGAACTGGGTCTTGAATAACAGATGTTTTCTGGTACACAAAAGAAAAAAAAAAGGATGTAGAGATAGAAGTAGCACCATAAAAGACTGGGGATACGAAAGAACATACAATGTCCAAGGAATTGTTACCGGCCTGATTGTGCTAGGGATACTCAGATTTGTGCTTTAAATAGATAATTCTGAAGTGAATGGGAAAAATAAATTGGAAGTGAGAATTTGAGAATGGGTCACGTAGGCATTAATAGTTCATGAAAGAGGCATTTTATATCATGAGCTTGAGATTCCTACAGGACATTGAGAAAAAGATATCTAGCGAGCTCATTTACATAAAGGCTTAAAGATCAGTTGAAAGGTAGGTTTAAAAATTGATCAGTCACTAGGATTTTTATAAAATTGATCAATCTAAACATTTTGGGAATAACAAGTTAGAATAAGAAATACAGACAGCTTTTTAAAATGGATTTGGGAAGGATGTTTTATTTTCAATTAATTTCTGTGCTTAAAATGAGTGATAAGTTAATGTTGAAGTCTCCAAATAAAATTAATATTCAAAAATAAAAAGTTATCTAAGTAATCAGCTTCTTTAACAGTGAAAGCATAATATTTTCTCTGAGAATGTATCTTTAGATAACCCTGGGGTCCCAGATTGCTTTTAGTTCTCTAAGATTAAGTTCTTAATGTCTCAGAGATTTCTACAAAGATTATAACTATTCTACTCTCTATGCTGGTGAAAGAAAAATATAGTCAAATTCCTTGGGGCTATGATCCAATCACAGCTGAAACATGGCATCTGAGAAACTATTTCTCATAGACCAATATTGGCTCAACACACACAAGTTATTATTTCACTGGAAAGATCCTTTCATGGAAGAATCAAGGGTAGTTTTAATTTTAATACTTGTATCGTGTCCCTGTTTTTAAAACAGTTTCAAATATCCCTTTCATTGAATAACTTAAACAAAAAAAGCACAGATAGAAAAAAATTAATTTGAGGTTTTGATAATTTTGTTTCCAAAAAATATTTTAGGGGAATAACAGCTTATGAGAGTAAGGCAAATATGATTTGCAATACATTAACTCTAATTTAAAGATGGAAACCACTCAACATGTAGACTGGTATTATGGCAAAAGGCAGTAAACCTAAAATCTGAGAAATCTCTTGAAGATCTAAGGGGAATTTTCCTGACACCATCAAGTTGCCAAGCAGTAAAATATTAAAAATATTTATGGAAATTTCTTCAGAATACTTAGGAAATAGATTGATTTACATTTAATTTATATGTTCCTGGCTTTAAACACACAAGTGGGAAAAGATGTTATCTTTATATACCACACCCCATAGGACCAACAAATCAAGGAATTAAAAGACATTTTCTTATGTCAAAGCAATGAGGACTTTTTTGGTACAATATTATAGAAAAGTAAAGAAATCTCATCATATTACAATATTTTAAAAACAAGTTCAAAGGAAAAGTATTTAGATAATTTGAGGAGAGCACAATGGAAGCAAAGATTTCACAGTCCAAATGAAGGAATTTTGTAATTCTATTTAGAGGATACACTTAGATTTTTTTTGGTACCAAATCAAAGATTAAGGCATGGAAATCACAGTAATCTATTAATATAGTATTATTTAGTATTTGTGAACAGCATACTTTCTGTAGCCCAGAAGATCTATAAATAAAAATATGTCGCTGCTCTCTTCAAAATATTTTCAGTGCATTGATTAAAATCTTTAATTAGGGAGCTACTTCTTCTAATTGTAGCATAAAGATAGCTGAACAGTTTTCTTCTACAGAAAACAAATATAAAACTAGACTAAACTGTCCGCAAGTGACTTTTCAGAGTGTTCAGGGGAAGAAAGTAAACAATTAATCTAGAAGTGTTTACCCTAGAAGAGTTGTTACTACATCAGGTAGGAATTAAAGCAAGTCTGTGGCCTTTTTGCCATATGAGTAGGGCCTGAGAGCCCCGTGAAGTAAAATTCAAGTAGACTACACAATTTGCTCAACTTTGAACGTGTTCCTCAACCTAGATACAGCTCCATAACCAGCCCTTATGGACTTCAGGTGGCTAACATCTGTGTGCAGAAATGAGGCACAGTGGACATTAGGGAACTAGGCTTAAAACAAAAATCAGATAGGGATATCAGTGAGTACACAGGATGAGGGAGCTATTCTGTTGTTTGAGTCCATGCAAACAAAAATCAGGAAACTGAAAAAAAATTAAACAGAAGACAGAGTCTCTACAAAGTACAATATACAATCCATAGTTTTCAACTAGAAGACCAAAGAACAATAATTATGAGGTCACTCATACTCAAGAAGAAAAACAGCAATAGTCAATAGGAACTGATCTGATGCAGGGACGTGTGTTGGATTGAGCCACATGTTTAAATTTGAAGCAACTATGTTAAATATTTTTAAATAAGTTTTTAAAAAATATTTTAACACTAATGGAAATATGTTAAGAATTATAGAACAATATTGTAGAGTCAAAATGCATAGTAATTAAAATGAAACTTCACTACATGTGTTAAACAGCATTTTGGAGATGGCAGGTGAAAGAATCACTGAATTGAAGATATATCACTATTAATTATTTAATGTCAAATCAGAGAGAAACAAGGATTGGAAGAAAAGTGAATGAAGATACATAGAACTGTGGAACAATATTACGCAATCAAATACATAGATTATTGTACCAGAAAGAAAAATAATAACTGTAAAATCCAAATTTGTATAAAAACCTTACTTTAGGGATCCCTGGGTGGCGCAGCGGTTTGGCGCCTGCCTTTGGCCCAGGGCGCGATCCTGGAGACCCGGGATCGAATCCCACGTCAGGCTCCCTGTGCATGGAGCCTGCTTCTCCCTCTGCCTGTGTCTCTGCCTCTCTCTCTCTCTGTATGACTATCGTAAAAATAAAAAAAAAAAATTTTTAAAAATTAAAAAAAAAAAAACTTTACTTTATAAATCCAACAAGCTTAATAAAATCCATGAAGAATCTAAGTAAAGAAAATTAGATATAGACCACCCATAATTAAACTGCTGAAGGCCAAGACCAAACTGAAAATCTCTTTTTTAAGATTTTATTTATTTATTCGTGAGCGACACACAGAGAGAGGCAGAGACACAGGCAGAGGGAGAAGCAGGCTCCCTGTGGGGAGCATGATATAGCACTCAATCCCAGGACCCCAGGATCTGGACCTGCACCAAAGGCAGACGCTCAACTACTGAGCCACCTAGGTGCCTCCAAACTGAAAATCTTAAGAGCAACAAGAAAGTAGAGAACAATGGACCCACACATATAGAGAACAAAAACTTGTTGATGGCTAATCTCTCATCAGAAACAACAAAGAACAGAAAGTGAAATAAGTCAATCGGAGAAGGGCAAACATTATAGGGTCTCATTCATTTGGGGATTATAAATAATAGTGAAAGGGAATAAAGGGAAGGGAGAAGAAATGTGTGGGAAATATCAGAAAGGGAGACAGAACATGAAAGACTCCTAACTCTGGGAAACGAACTAGGGGTGGTGGATGGGGAGGTGGGCAAGGGTGGGGGTGACTGGGTAATGGGCACTGAGGTGGGCACTTGACGGGATGAGCACTGGGTGTTATTCTATATATTGACAAATTGAACACCAATAAAAAATAAATTTATTTAAAAAAAAGAAAGTGAAATGACAAGTTGAGAACAATACAGCCTGTCACAAACACACACAATAATACCAAATGTCAACCAATTTTATATTCGGCAAAATTATCTTTCAAAAATTAAAGCAAAATATAGTTCTTGATTTTAGAAATAATAAACTCAGAGAATGTAAGATCTGCTCTACAGAAAATAGAAAAGAAAGTTCTTCAGACTGAGAGGAAAGGACACTAGACACCTGACTCAACTAGCCAGGACGAAATAAAAAGGGCTAGAAATGGTAAGCATAAGGGCAATGATCAAATATGAATATATATTATTTAATTTTTCTCTTGACTTCTAAAATCCATGATTGTTTAAACCAAAAAGTGCACACACACACAAACATGTGCACATGTACTGTGACACACACACATCAGCAGAAAGAACAGGCAAGGAAGTGGAGCTATTCTGAGACAAAATTGTTATATTTCAACCAATGTAAGTCAATAATAACATGAAATAAGTTATGATAAGTTAAGGATATATTTATAAATATCATGGAAACCACTAAAAAGCTAAGAGTAGGAACAAGGCAAGAAAATCTGCTCTTACAACATTTGAAAGGAGTTTCTAGCCAATAAAATAAACAGAAAAAGGGGGGGGCAGAGAGAGAAAGAGAGAATTAAAAGTAATACAACTGAAAAAAAGAAGAAGGAAAACTATCTTCATTCACAGTTGGTATAATGTTGTGTGTAGAAAATCCTAAGGACTCTACAAAGAGTTACTTAAATACAGATGAATTTAGTAGTCACAGGATACAAAATAATATGTAAAACCAAATACTTCCATATACAGCTAATAATTCAAAAATGAAATTTTACCAAAAATAATTTATAAAGAATAAAAAATGTAATTATAAAAAATTAAACATTGCTAAGAGAAGAGAAAGTAAAGAAAATTTAAATAAGTGATCAATCATACTCTTTTCATGTACTGGATACTCACTCTTGTTAAAAGTGCAATTTTCTCTAAATGTATATACAGATTAAAAAGTCTCTAATAGATAATCGTGGATTTTATTGAGAAAGTGAACACTGATTTTGTTACTTATATATGGATTGATTGATTGATTTAGATTTTATTTATTTGAGAGAGAGAAAGAGTAAGAGAGAAGCAGAGAGAGAGGGAGAAGCAGACTTCCGATGCAGGGATTGATCCCAGAATCCTGGGATCATGACCTTAGCAGAAGGCAGACACTTAATCAACTGAGCCACCCAGGCTCCCCCACTGATTTTGTTACTTATTTGGAAATCCAAAGCATCTACAGTAACCGGCCAATACAAATTTGGAAAAGCAGTACAAAGTTGGAAAACTAATATTACATGATTTCAAAATATATTATAAAGCTTTGGGGATTTGTAGTGATTAAGACAGTGTGGTATTAGTATAAGGATAGACATATATTCTTATATATAATAAGAATAAGATAAAACATAGTAAGAGAGTCAGATATTGACTCAAAGACATATGGCCAATTGATTATCCATAAAAATGCCAAGGAAATTCAATAGGGAAAGCACAACATTTTTAATAAGTGGTGGCTGAACAATGAGTTACATTAAATAACAACAAAAAAATCTTAGCTTTTCACACACTATATAAAATTAATTACCTTATAATGTATCACAGCCATAAAATGCAATAACTGAAATTATAAAACTTAAGAACAAAACAGGATAATTTTTTGTGTGTTTTGGAGTTAGGCAAAACTTTCTTAAATAGAAACAAAATCTGGAACTATAAAAGGGAAATCATGAAAAGATAATAACAAATAATGAAAATGCTAAAAGAAAAATTAAATGTCAAAATAATAGCCATTGAAATTAACAATGCTTGATCTTAAAAGGATACAATTAATAAAATAAATATGCAAGCCACAGACTGAGAGAAAAGTTTTCAAACTATACATCTCATAAAGCACTTATATCAAAAATACATTAAAAATTCTTACTACTCAATGTTAAGACAAACAACCCAAAAAAGGAATAGGCAAACATTTAAATTGACACATAACCAAAAAAGAGGCTGAGAGAGCACATAACATGAAAAAGATGCTCAGAAGGGCCAGTTATTGGGAAAATGGAAATTAAAACCACAGTATGATACCACTGCATGCCTACAAAAATGCCTAAAATAAGGATTGATTTTGCCATGTGTCAGGGAGTACACATGGAAAAACTGGATCTCTCAAAAATTGCTATTGGGGATATAAAATGGATAGTGCGGTAGCTGGTGTGTGTGTTTAAAGCAAAGCATGCACTTACCATAGGACCTGGCAATTCCTCTCCAAGGAATATATGCAAGAGAAATAAAAACATATGTTCACTGAAAAACCTGTATGCCAATTCTCAAAGCAACATTATTCATAATAGTTCAAAACTGTAACAAACAGAATTCATCTCAACTAGAGAATGAACAAAATGAGATGCATATGGGTACTCACAAGTAATTCTGAACACACAAAAACATGGATGAATCTCAAAAAATAATGTTGAGAAAAAGAAGAAAGATAAAAAAGACTACATGCTATGTAATTTCATTCCTGTAAAATTTCTAGAAAAGGGAAAATGTAGCATTCACATATACACATACTCAACATTACAACTGTTTGGGGATAAGGCTGGGAGCAGCAGTCATGAAGGAACCTGGAGGTACTGTACATGTTCTAAACTGATTTTTGGCAAAGGGTGCTTGACTGTACAAATTTATTAGAATAATGTATGTTTATGGTTAATATTGGTGAATTTTATGGCATGTAAACTATACTCAATAAAAGTGTCCAAAAAGAAATAAACATAAAATCATATAAAAACAGTAATTATTGTGTGCTAAGATATGTGCAGTGGTATAGAAGCAAAAACTAAATTTGTTTAGGATACAGATATCTCAAGTGCTCAGACTTCAAAAAAAATTTTTAATGATTAAAAATAATATCTTCTGACTTATTTAATGGGTATGAAATCATGAACATTAGTGAAACTCCCCAAAGCCAAAATAATTTTGTATCCTAGAACTGAAGGAGAATAATAAATGCAAATTGCCTACTTTGTCTTTATCTACTCGCATTACTAATATGTATTTATGACAGACATCACTTTTCTTGAACACTGAGGAAAATGGATAAAGAACAGTTTGCAGGTGATAAAACATACATATATGTCATTCCTAGCATTGTAAGAAAAAAAAGAAAGATTTTTCATGTGAAAACTTCAAAGGCAAAGGAACTCTACCACCAGGTGCAAATATTTTAAAAGATACATTTTTATAAGTTGCTAGACATGTTTCTACATTCATAAACGTACTACATTCGACTTTAATGCAGTTTGATAAGCATTGTTATATTTAAGCATTTATCTAATGAAATAATCTGGAGCTCTAAAGATACATAGGACTCTTCAATGTCCCCCATCTCCCATTCAATGATGTTAAGGTTTTGTTAGTATCAATAACTATCTTGCAGGTTAGTATTAATAACTGTCTTTCAACCATATCAGCTTCCACCCTTCAGGGTTTTTACATATCTCCTTATAGTCGAACTCCCTTTTGAAACCTTGACCACGAACCCCCTTTATAATTTCTGCTTCTCCTAAACTGTTAAAGACCCTAACACTTGCCATTTAAATTTGTTAATTTCCTATCACTAGCATATAAACTGTAATTGAGAATTTGAGGCACTCTTCTATGAAAATATACAAAATATTAGTGTATGGAACTTGTGACATTCAATTTGGTAATCAAGGGGTTTATTTTCTTCATTCTGGTTTATTCATAAAGAAATATTTTTGCTAACTGCTTACTATTCTTCAGACTCTAGCATCTTCTCTGGTACAGCACTGGGACTTACAAAAGTATCCATGTGATATACACATAATGAAACCTAAAATTTCCTCATCTGCATGTTTTGTGTCGAAATAATTTTAATAGCTAATAAAACATACTTAATAGCTTTACTTGAAAACATATGAAACTATATCTAATCAAATTAAACCACATTTTGTGTTTGTATTTATACTGAATGCAGTATACATTTAATTGACTATTTAGGAAATAGAAAGAAATAAAAATGGACATAAATACACATATATCTAAAGCAAAACAAAAAACACCACACATGTTCAGATGCAGCTTTAATTACCCACAAAGTGAATAATGCAGATTCCCCTTAAATCTAATCTAAATTTTGTAATATTTAGTGGAAATTGTGTTGGTAGCTTTCATTGCATGCAGACGCAGTTAGGGCAAAGAGAGCATTGCTGAAGTCATTATTGAAACCATATACACGTAGAAATCAGAGCAAGAGGGGAAGCTTCTTTCGCACGTAAGAACAGCTGAAATGCCTCTTGTGGTATTGACTTGAAAGGAAAATTATTTTGAGGTACCTAGAAGTAATACCTCACAGGATAACCTCAAATAAGATACCTTTGATAAATGCTTTCTAGATTGGAAGGAGGTACTACACAAAGAATTTAACTATATTCTGCTAATAATTAGTTCACTGATATGTATAATTTTTATTTACTTTAAATCTGTCATTAAAATAAACATTATACTCTTACCTTAGAAAACTGGTGACAATATTATAATTTAAAGAGGAAGATAATAGGTTTGATTAGAAATTCAGGTAGCAATTTAAAATTCATATACTAGAAAGAGATGATTGAAAGACAAGCAAAAGCACAGTTAATACTTTTATAAATACTCTGACAGCCACACATTTTGCTCTCCTGAAATGATTTGCCTCTGCCTAATAAATAAATTTTCAATTTTAAGACATTATTTTCCTCTACATATATTTTTATGCATGCCTTTTACTTCTAAATAGCCAACTTAAATATAGTTTACTTTGATCTAGAGCAAAAGGAAAGTTGTTAAAGCTGTTTATGATTATTGGACTGGAAAGCATAATTACTTTAGAATCCAATTTGCATTCATCAACTGTATCATTAGAATCAAACTCTAGCATTTTGGAAATGTGGGTTTTTAAATAAAGAAAAATAAATTTTTAAACGCCTCTCTTTTCAAATAGTAAGCCCATATAAATTATAAAATCAAGTTTTGCTTAATCTTTTCTTTTGCCTTTTACATATAATCTCATAGTAGGAAAAAACCTATCTAATCAAATATCCATCAAAATAAGGAATCAGTTTCAAAAGGCCTTTTGGCAATAGGTCATTTGAGCTACATATGAACCCCTATGGTAGAGAATTAACTTCCCCAGAAATTTAAACCAGTGTACATTACATCTTTTTGTAACATGGTTTTCTTATACTTTGGGATGAAATCTGTACTTTGCTGCATCCAGAAAGAAATCTTATTTTTCCTAACCACGGCCCTGCTAATATTTAGACAGTTACATCTTTTCAACATCTCCTTTCTTCTCTCAACTAAACAACTGTCAGATTTATAACAGCTCTTCATATGCCATAAATAATAGCTACTTCAAAATGCAGTGACCTTGTTTGGGATGGATTCTACTTGTCAGTCCTCCTTGCGCTATCTCCTAAGAAGTCTTCTAATTTAAGATATTGCCCATCTAGTAAATCTAATATAGAATCTTAACACATTTAATCAAATATGTATAAAGACAGAGAAAAATGCAGATAGGGATCGTTGCAAAATGGAACCAAAGAATGAGAACAGGGCCCAGAACACCACAAGAAATGCCATAGGTTTTTAAAACAATTGAGTGTAAACCTCAAAAATATAAATATGTAGCACCCAAATCATGCTTCAGTGGCACCTGAGAGGCTCAGTGGTTGAGCATTTGCCTTGGACTCAGGTCACAATTCCAGGATCCTGGGATCAAGTCCCGCATCAGGCTCGATGCAGGGAGCCTGCTTCTCCCTCTGCCTATGTCCGTGCTCTCTCTCTGGGCCTCTCATGATAAATAAATAAAATCTTTAAAAACAAAACAAAAACAGGGATCCCTGGGTGGCGCAGCGGTTTGGCGCCTGCCTTTGGCCCAGGGCGCGATCCTGGAGACCCAGGATCGAATCCCACATCGGGCTCCCGGTGCATGGAGCCTGCTTCTCCCTCTGCCTATGTCTCTGCCTCTCTCTCTCTCTCTCTCTCCCTCTCTCTCTCTCACTATCATAAATAAATAAAAATTAAAAAAAACAAAAACAAATCATGCTTTAATGAAAGTTGAGAAAAGCAAATGAGATTATTGTGCAGAATAAAAAAAAAACAAGAAGAGATAACAATGATGGGCAAACTTTTTAAATAGCACATGTGTTGTATGAATTATGAGATTTACTTTAAGCAATTGGTTTATGCTACTGTGGAGGCTGATAAGTCTGAAATCTGTAGGTATGCCAGTGGGCTAAAAACTCAGAAAAGATTTTTATGTTACTCTTGAAGCAAAATTCCTTCTCCAAGGAATCTGGTTTTGCTCATAAGAACTTCACCTGATTGGATGAGGCCCACCCACATAGACAAGATTCATCTTCTTTGTTTAAAGTTAACTGACTATAGATATCAATCACATCTACAAAATGCTTTCACAGCATCTATATTAGTATTTGACCAAATAATTGAGCACAGTAGTATAGCCAAGTTTAAACATAAATTTTAACCATCGCATTTACAAAGTTAAACAGTCTTGCCACATGATTCAGCAATCATGCTTCTAGAATTTATCCAACTGATATGAAAATGTATGTGCACACAAAACCTGTTCATGAATATTCATAGTAGCTTTATGTACAATTGTCTTAACTGGAAACAACAAAGATGTCTTTAATAGTTAACTAAACAAACTGTGGTACACCCATACAATTGAATATTATTCAGTAATTTTTTTTAAAAAATGATCTCTTCACCTATTAAGAAATATGAATGAATGAAAGAATCTTAAATGCATATTTCTAAGAAAAGAAGCCGGTCTGAAAAAGCTATATGTATGATTTCAATTACAGCTTACCTTTATTATTCAGATTCCTTACTTATGAATTCACCTATGTGGTAAAATTTACTTGTAATTCCAAAATCAATAGCTGTGTTAATTTTGCAGTTACTCAAGCATATGTGCATATGCGGTAAAAATCTTAGTCACTAGACATGCATATTCCCAGCTGATGCTCCACAAAGCCACATTCTATACCTAAGATCTGTTTAGCTCTCAAACTGTAAATAAGCACCCTTAGCACATCTATTTAACACCACTTTATTTTTTAATATATTTTTGTGCTTTTTTGTGCACAATTTCACTACTTTAAATCACCCCCAAATGTAGTGCTGAAGTGCTATTTGGTGTTCTTAAATTCAAGAAGGCGGAATCCCTGGGTGGCGCAGCGGTTTGGCGCCTGCCTTTGGCCCAGGGCGCGATCCTGGAGACCCGGGATCGAATCCCACGTCGGGCTCCCGGTGCATGGAGCCTGCTTCTCCCTCTGCCTGTGTCTCTGCCTCTTTCTCTCTCTCTCACTGTGTGCCTATCATAAATAAATAAAAAAATTAAAAAAAAAGAATAGGAAAAAAAATTCAAGAAGGCTGTGATATGTCTTACAAAGAATTTACATGTTACATAAGGTTCACTCAAACATGAATTACAGTGCCATTATCTGTGAGTTCAATGTTAATGAACCACCAATATATATTAAATAAAATATCTTTATAAACTGAAACACACATAAAACAAGGTTATATATAGATTGGTTGACCAAAGGGTTGTGACCAGAGGCTTGCAAGAACCTAACCCTCCTTTTCCTAGGAGTAATGGTTCAGTATTCACTAGTCTACTGTAGTCAGTGACTGATGGATCATAACTACCATGATTAATAAGAATTGACTAGGTATGACATTTTGGAAAAAGCAAAACTACAGAGAAAGTAAACAGGTGAGTGCTGGCCTTGGCTTTTGGATGAAGGGAGAATTTTAAATAAGGTCTTAGGATGAAGGGAGAGGTTTAAATAAGTGATACACAGAGGAAGTTTTAAGACAGTAAAACTTTCTGTATGATATTGAAATGGTGGGTATATGACACTATGCATTGCTCAAACCCATAGAACTGTATAGCTCAAAGTGTTAATCTTTATACATGAAATAAATTATTTATTTTTATTTTTTTAAAGATTTCTAATTTATTTATTCATGAGAGACAGAGAGAGAGAGAGAGAGGCAGAGACACAGGCAGAGGGAGAAGCAAGCTCCATGCAGGGAGCCTGACATGGGACTCGATCCAGGGTCTCCAGGATCACAACCTGGGCCGAAGGTGGCACTAAACTGCTGTGCCACCTGGGCTGCCCTATACATGAAAATTTAAGGAAAATCATTTCAAGGTCAGGAATTTTAGGAGGAAATGTAGAATATGGCAAGAAAACATTAACTGCATTACAAATATGTAAAAGTACCTTGTTGAAAAGCATGGGGGCAAAAGGTTCTGACTTTAAGTAATTTAAAAAATGAGTGAAGTTTATGAGATTAAAGACAGAGGAACTGTACATAAGTATTGTACTCAAGCTGTTAAAGTCTTCCTAAGTACTACATGTTTACAATTCTTATACCATTATACATGCTTATGCAGATCACAAAATCTAGAAATGGATAGCAGATATTGGGAATCAAGTATGTCAGTCTTGGAGTGAGGCAACATACAATAAGCAGACAATACTAGAAAGATCCACATGGTAATGGATTAGAGTTGAAGACATCAGTGTGAACTCTATATTAAACTATATTATATCAATTTTAACAATATTATATTAACATAGATACAGACGATTACATATAGAAATATTTATGTAAAATGCATTAGTTAATCCACACATGTTGATTCCCTTGCCTGTCAGCTGAGAGGATCTAGAAGTAATGACATTCCAGTAGCAAAGAGCACATCTCATATCCAGAGCTTGGTTTCTAAAACCTTTCTTCAATGAAAGGAATACAGTCCCTTGGAGAAATGGTTGATTGTAGATATGGAAAAGGAAAAAGATAAGATAAGCCTGGAACTTCTTGTAGTGCAAACAAATAAGGATGTGCTAAAAAATAAACTAAAAAAAAAAACATAAAGCATAGAATATGTCAATGAGACACATGAACCAAATAAAGAGCTCCTATTGGGCGAAGTTGGAACACACTAAGCAATTGATACAAAGTGTTGTTCATGCAAAACCATAAGCTCATACTGATATAAACAACTGATTTAACAAATGCAGAATAAAAAAATCTCATATGAAAATGAATTCCAAATAATTTATTTAAATACTCTGTCCTTAAGGACATAGAATATAATTCTCTCTTTTGTTTTTAAAGATTTATTTATTTATTTATTTTTGGAAGGTGGCAGAGGGAGAGGTAAAGAATCTCAAGTAGACTCTCCACTCAGCATGGAGCCTGACCTGGGGATCAATCTCATGACTGAGATCATGACCTGAGCTGAAATCAAAAGTCAGATGCTCAAACAACTAGCAACCCAAGTGCCTCATAACTCTCCTTTTAACTGTGTGCTATGGATAGGGACTTCCTTCCAAAGAGTATAGTATGGAAACGGAGAGAAAAAAAGTAATTTGGAGGGGAGGAAGTTAATAGACTCCTCAGACTGCAATCATAGTTAATATGATATGATGTTATAGAATTACACTTTACTTTGTGGTCTTTTGCCCACCCAAAAAGCCACATCTCCCTTATCTAATCATTTTGGGGGAAATTCAGACAAATACTAAGTAAAGGAGAGCCTATAAAGTACTTTACTAGTATTCCTCACACCTGCCTAGGTCATTAGAAACAAGTAAAATGGAGTGATATATATAAAGTATTGAGAATAAATCCACTAACTAACCTAGAATTCTGTACCCTGAGAATACCTGTATTCTTCAAAAGTGGAGAAAACACTGGGGTGCTTTGTGGCTCAGTTGATTAAGTGTCCAATGCTTGTTTTTGGCTCAGGTCATGATCTCAGGGTCATGAGATCTTGCTCACTGCTCAGCATGGAGTATGATTGAGATTCTCTTCCTTTCCCTCCTTTGCCCCTCTTCCCCACTCACGTTCTTAAATTCAAGATAAATAAATAAATAAAATCTTAACAAAAAGTGGATAAGACAGAAAGACAGATATTGAGAGAATCTGTTACCACTGATCTGTCTTACAAAAAAAATGCTAAAAGAAGTTCTTTAGAGAGAAGAAAAGTAATAAAAGTTAGAAACTTGGGTCTATATAAAGACAGGAAGAACAAACGCTATTTTCAATATTTTATCTCTTTGATAAAATCTTCAATGACTGTACTGACCTCAGGATAAAATAAAAACGTATTACCCTTCAAAGCAAAGTTCTCCAAAATCCATCTTCCCCCAATTTATTAAATCAAATTTATCACTAGTAATAGATTAAGTCTGGCTTTGTTCTCCTATTTTTTTTAAGTAAAACAAAACAATACAAAAAGGAAGAATATCTGAGAGGATGTAAGAGAAAGTAAAGTAATTTTTTTAAATTTTCTTACTCTTAATTGATCTAGCAGATAATAGTAGATTCTTAATTTTTTAAGAGTTTATTTATTTATTCATGAGAGACACAGGGAGAGGCAGAGACATAGGCAGAGGGAGAAGCAGGCTCCATGCAGGGGGCCTAATGTCCAGTTGATCCCTGGACTCCTGGATCACGCCCTGAGCCAAAGGCAGATGCTCAACCACTGAGCCACTCAGGAATCACAGTATATTCAAAAAAAATAATAAGAACAATGTATTCAATTATGTATGATTATGTGGGTGTGTGGGTGTGCATGTGTGTGTGTATCTAAGCATGCTTATGTATAAGAATAAATGACAGCAATGATACAAGAGACAAAGGGACAAGAGGAAAAAATTAGGGTTATATTGTTATTATAAGGTACTGACAACACCTGGGTAGTAATATAGTATTATTTGACAGAAGATCTAGTTAATTGTAAAAGCATATAGATTGTAAATTCTAGGGCAACCAGTAAAAAAAAGTTAAAAAGGAAAAAATACAATGTAAATGTTTAAAAAAGTAGGAAAAATTGGACTCCTAAAAAGTATTCAATTAAAACCACCAAAAGCAGAAAGGGAATGGAAAATAAAAATAAGAACAAAAACAGCAAATTGAAGACAGTAATGAATATGGAAGATATTAATCCGATTTATCAATAATCATCTTGAATGTCAATAGTTTAAATGCATGGATTGGAAGCCAGAAATTGTCATAATGGATTAGGAAATAAGATCCAACTATATGTTGTCTACCAGAAACCCACTTTAAATATAAAGACACAGATTAAAAGGAAATGAATTAAGGACACAAATACAAAGAAATAGGAAAAGCTGTAATCATTTCAGACAAAGACAATTTCAAAGCAAGAAATGCATGACATAATGATAAAGGGTATAATTCTCCAGGAACACATGACAATCCTTAATGTGTATGTGCCAAACAATACAGTGTCATCTACATGAAGCAAAAACTAATAGGAATGTAAGGAGGAAAAGAGGAATTCACTACCATATTTGGAGACTTCAAAACTTCCCTCTCAGATATGGACAGATCCAGCAGGCAGAAAATCAATCAGTAAGGAAATGGTTGAACTCAACACTGCCGTCTATCAACTGGGTATAATTGACTTAGATTGTAATATATAGACTACTTCATCCAATAATAGCAAAATATACATTCGTCTCAAGCTCACTTGGAGCATCTACTAAGGTAGACCACATTCTAGGCCATAAAACACTTTTAAAAAATTTAAAATAAATAGCAATCATTTAGGTTATCAGTTGAATGGCTACAGCTTCCACTTTAAGATCTGACTAATAGGACAGATGATCATGAAGCTCTTCAAGGATCCTGGGACTTCCTCACATATTTATCTCTCAAGTATTAGTGAAGGGTATAGCTTCTGAATCCTTCCAGTATGGGTGAATAGATCTTAAATGACAAATCCACTTTAATATTTCAATCTCTCTAACCCTCTGAATCCTTTCCTCTATGTTAAACCAAGGGAGATCTGGCATTTCCAAGACTCTCATGTTTTGGTCCACATTCAACCAACCAAAATGGAAGAGTCCTTTCTATTTCTGCAAGATGCAACTTTAAAGAATAATTTCTATTTACTGGGCCCATGTCAATATATTCAGTCTGATCCAACTTTATAGTCCTTCCATCAATATCCCATGCCCTTAGTATCTACCTCCAACACTTTCCTCAGATGTCTTTTTGTATAAATTAGAAAATTTGAGTAGTTCTTTTGGAGTGTGGTGAATGTCATCATGTGTCATACTTTGCTTTAGGAGTCTGCTGGGATTTACATTTAGTTAAAAGTATAGAAGCGCAGGGAGGTTGGGAGTAAGTCCTGAAAAATATCAGCATTGTTTTCATGGCAACCGCCTCAAGAGAGGCCATTATTATTATTACCTCGGGCAATTCAGGGTAAATTCATTCAGCTGATGTGAAAAGGCTCATGCCACTGGGGTTGAAAGGGCCACTTCTACTGGGAAAGGAAGACCTCTACCACTATGAAAAAGAGAAAGAGAGAGACAGAGACAGAGAGAGAGAGAGAGAGAGAGAGAGAGGAGGAGGAGGAGGAGACGGGAAGGAGAAGGAGAATAACTAAAGATCTCAAAGTCTTCCCAAAGTCCCCATCCCAATTTGTAGGATTTCATTCCTTCCCAATCAATATCCTCACTTTAACAGAGGAAACCTTCTGAGGCTGGGAGTTCAATTTTTGTTATAATTCAGCCAATTGGAGAATGAAATTTTGAGTTTGATTTTCAGACATTTCAGCCCTGTATCTAGTGGAGACAAGACCTTATTGGGCACATCTAGAAGCTTTTCATTCATCTATGCAGTACTTATACTGGGAAGTAGAATCCCTGAGCTCATCTTATTTCTTTCAACACTATGTCCAGTGACATTAGAAGCCACAGGCCAGGGCAGTCCATGTGGCTCAGTGGTTTCGTGCCACCTTCAGCCTAGGTTGTGATCCTGGAGACCCTGGATTGAGTCCCACGTCAGGCTCCCTGCATGGAGCCTGCTTCTTCCTCTGCCTGTGTCACTGCCTCTCTCTCTCTCTCTCTCTCTCTCTCTCTCTCTGTATCTCTCATAAATATAAATAAATAAATAAATAAATAAATAAATATATTAAAAAAAAGAAGCCACAGGCCAACATAATTATGTTTTCTTAGTTTTCCGAAAATGTTTGAAACTTTCATATACCTAGTCACTTAGCTCTTCATTCTTTATAAATGGTTGATTAGAAGGATCAAATGCAGATTTTTGCATATCTTTAACAGTTCGCATCATGGACTGTCAGTGTTCTTTTTATTACTTGAACTTGAATCATTTGCATCTTTATATCTAGGCAGATCAGAAAGCCAATTCCAGAAATTGAAACCTCAGAACCAATTCAGAAACTCATCCTTAAAATTCTGTTTCTCTAAAAACACTCTTGGTACCAAAACTGATTAGTGTTTGCCAAAGAAACAGAACCAAAAAGATATAAATAGATGACAGATATATAGAAAGATGGAAGGAAGGAAGGAAGGAAGGAAGGAAGGAAGGAAATAAGGGAAGGAAGGAAGAAAAAGAAAGAAAGAAAGAAAGAAAGAAAGAAAGAAAGAAAGAAAGAAAGAAAGAAAGAAAGAAAAAGAAGAAGAAGAAGAAAGAAGAATTAGAAGAAGAAGAAGAAGAAAGAAGAAGAAAGAAGAAGAAGAAGAAGAAGAAGAAGAAGAAGAAGAAGAAGAAGAAGAAGAATTAGAAGAAGGAGGAGGAGGAGGAGGAGGAGGAGGAAGAAGAAGAAGAAGAAGAAGAAGAAGAAGAAGAAGAAGAAGAAGAAGAAGAAGAAGAAGAAAGAAAGAGAAAGAAAAAAAAGAAAGAAGAGAGAAAGAAAAAGAAAGAAAGAAAGAAAAAGAAAGAAAGAAGAAAGAAAGAAGAAAGAAAGAAAGAAGAAGAAGAAAGAAGAAGAAAGAAGAAAGAAAGAAAGAAAGAAAGAAAGAAAGAAGAAATTTATATAAATTATCTTACATGGCTATTGAACCTGAGAAGTCTCATGATCTGTCTTTGCAAGCAGAATTAGGAAGACAGTTGGTATAATCTAGCCCAGGTCTGAAGGCCTGAGAATAGAGGCATTGGTATAATTCCCAATCAGAGTCTGGAAGCACAACAGGAGCACTGATGTCTCAGTGTAGGAGAAATGGACATCTCAGTTTAAGCAGAAAGGGTAATTTCATCCTTCCTCCACCTTTTGGTTCTACTCAGATCCTCAAGAGAATGGATGATGCTCACCCACACTGGTGAGAGCTTTCTTCTTACTCAATCTAATGATTCATATACTAAGTCCTTTCAGATATACCTTCACAGGCCCACCCAGAAAGACTATTTTACCAGATACCCAGGTGTTCCTTAGCTTAGTCAAATTAACACATACAAATTAATCACCATATCATACAACAATGAGATTCCTCAGTATTTACCCAAATAATTTGAAAATTTATATCCACATAAAATCTTCACACAGATGCCTATTGCAACTTTATTCATAACTCCCAAAAGTCAGAAGCAAACAAGATGTCTTTCAGAAGGTGAACAGACAAATAAACTGTGGTATACCCAGATAACGGAACATTAATTATTCAGCATTAAAAAAAAATTTAGCTGTCAAGCCATGAAAAGACAAGGAGGAACTTTAAATGAATATTATTAAATAAAAGCAGGTTGTCTGAAAATGCTACATATTGTATAATTTTAATTATGACATTTGGATAAAGCAAAACTATGGAGACAGTAAAAAGATCAGTGGTTTCCAGGGGTTGGGGAAAGGAAGTGATGAATAGATGTGACACAGATGATTTTTAGGGAAGTAAAACTACTTTATGATACTATAATGGTGAATATATGTCATTTATTTGTTCAAATCCATAGAATGTACAATACTCTATATTACATTAGAATGATTCCTCATGTGAACTATGGACTTTGGGTGATAGTAATGTATCAACCTAGATTCATCAATTGTAACAAATACATCACTCTATTATATCCAGGGGATGTTTGTCTAGGAGGCTACATACCTGAGTGAGGGTCAGGAGGTATGTGAAGAATCTCTGTGTTTTTCCACTCAGTTTTTCTATGAACCTGAAACTGCTTTAAAAATAAAGTCCTTTTAAATAAAAGGTGAACTGGGCCAAAGATTTCCAGCATAAAGTAGAGACAACAGACTTATTTATACCTTTAATATGAAGAATCAGATTTAATTTATTTTTAAAATAGTTATAAATCATTTTCTATTGAATACCAAAATTTTCATTTGCATATTTAAGGAGTCTCTTTAATTCAAAAAATTTCTGGTTATTTGATTTTTTTTACTATCTTCAAACTCTTAATATTATTATATGGCAAGGCAGTTATGTGAATTTTACTGAAGTTCCATAGTCATATAAAGATACAAGCACACCCTAGTTTATACAATATGATAGTTTCATGTACTATAAAAAGAGCAACACTAGCTCAGTTGGTTAAGTGTCTACCTTTGGCTCAGGGTCCTGGGATTGAGCCTCTATATCAGGCTCACTCCTCAGTGAAGAGCCTATTTCTTCTCCTCTGACCCCCCTCCTGCTGGTGTGCATGCACTTGCTCACTCTCTCTCTCAAAAAAAAAAAAAAAACAGACAAAATTTAGTATAGCTGCTTGAATCCAATAATTCTGAGACATTTTTGGTAATTCTAGTCATACCAGCTTTCTTTCATTGTTGGGTCAATCTCTCTAGTTTAAACATTATTAGGCATGTATGTTTGCATTGGTTATCTACTGCTGCCTAACAAATTACCCTAAAAGTTGATGGCTTAAAATAACACTTATTCCTCGTAATTTTTGTGGATCAGTAATTCAGGTTCAAATTTTATTGTTCTTTCTAAAAATCTCCTCCAACACTGCAATCAAGTTTTGGGGAAGGTAGACATCTAATGACTCAACCAGAGAAGGATCTGATTTCAAAGCTCACTCATGTGGTTTTTGGCAAGAAGCAATTCCTTACGGACTATAAGAGTAACTCAGTTCCTCACTGGTCATTGTTGGATGAAAACCTCAGTCCCTTGCCTCGTGGGCAACTTCACAGGATCACAGGGCAATTCATAATATACCAGTTTGCTTCACTATAGTGAGCAAGTTGACAAGATCTAGAGAGCATCCGCAGGATGGGAATCACAGTCTCTAATAGCCTTATCTTAGAATTGACATTCTCTTACTTTTGCCTTATTCTGTTTATAAAAACAGATTAGTAGCTTCAGGCAATGTTCATGGAGAGTAGATTACAAAGGGTTTGTATGCCCGGAAGTGGGCATTATTAGGAGCCATTTATAAACTGCCTAATACAATGCTTGATTTCTGCCATAAAACTACAAAATACTACTATGTAACACACATTACTATTTGAAACATAACTTTCTTGAGAATCCTGTTGTCCTTATAATGAAAAATCAGTTTGCAGAGTTGGCTGTCAAAAATTTTTGAGTAAAGAATGAATCTCTAGACAATCACTTATTTTCACATTGGCTATTAAAGACAGCTGCCATCTGTCATAACCTAAAATGAAAAGGTCATATTTCATACATAAAGATAAGTATTTGGAAACTTTTCCTTATGAGTTGTAGAGCAACACTTAACATGATTAAGGAAATTGTAGTCTTAAGAGGGACTGATTCACTAGGGCAGACAATATATCTCTTTCATGAAGCTTTCATTAATTTCCGATATTGGAGAACAGTATAGTCAAATTGGAGGACCCTAAGTAGAAGCAGCAGTCCCCAGAGTGTCTGCTAATTGTGATCCTAAGGCAAATCGTTAAGGCAAACTTCCCTTAATTAGATCTATTTCCCAAGTTGGAGGCAGAATAGTCAACAACTCCCACGACCGCGTAAGGATCTTAGCATTGATTGCTTTCTTTTCCTCATTCAGTCAATGAAGTAGTACTCCTGTTCAATCAGATGCATTTATTTCTCAATATTTTTAAGTGTTCTGACTAGCCGACATGAATTATCTTGAACTTTCCATCAAGAATTATAATGTTCAAAATCCACTAATTTTTCCACTGACTGGTTTTATAACCCTAATTGTTTTCCTCTACTCAAGCAAGACTCTCTATCATTCAGTTTAAATATAGGACTAAGCCCTGTAAGTTTATTTTACAGCACGACAGTAAGGCAAAGGGGGGAAAAAGTATGTGCACATATTTTAAAATGATACTTGTATTAAAATGTACTGCTTTATGCAATTACTAAATTGAAGAGTGAAATAATTCAAAATTGGAGAACGGTTTAGCAGAATTGCTTCATGATTCTATCTTCTATCTTAGGTGCTGAACTAGAGCCAAATTCACACTATTCTGCAGCCAGAACATGTAAGCAGAAAGATGGTCACTCTTCTGAGATTACAGACTAAATGCCAAACCAGATATGCAGCAGACTTAACCGAATGCAATATTCTATTCTATCTGTGGAGATGCAATAGCTGTATAATATGGGCTTTTCCTAGAGAAACACTAGATTAATTCTTAACAGTTAATCCAATTATTTTTTTCCTCTAAATCTCCTGGATGTCTTCACATCTAGCCTATATAAATTCATTGCTCGTAATCCTATGCTTGTTTACTGTTGGTTAGAATGCTTCTCCACCACATTCTCATGTTTCCTTCCAAGTGGAAGAAGTCCATCATTATTGCCCTTCTTTCCCTTTTTTATCTGTTAAACTTACTTGAAGAGGAGTAACTTAATCCACCTGATGATTTGGCAAAGTGAAACCTGACTCAATTATCCCAGACTTCTCTCTCCACTGCTTCTTGAGAATGAACTTCCTATAGAAGAAAGTATGTTCTGCGGTGATCCTTGACACTATCATTTACAGGGGCAGCCCATCACATTGGAAAGCCTGTAGAGATCCAGCACTATTATAGGTTTTAAGTCTCCTTAATTCTTAAATTCATTATTATTAAGAAGGCCAATTCTTGCAGATTCAGCATATTATTTAGCATCAGCTTGTCAGTAATAAAGATGATGTTACATCTTCTATTGACCTTGGTTTTCTATTTTACCTTTTCTATTTTACCTTATGCCTTGGTTTTCTATTTTACTGAATTGATATCAACTTCCAATGCTAAAAGATAAAAATATCATTTTTTAAAAAAATGTTTATTTGAGAGAGAGGGAGTGTGTGTGTGAGCATACTGTGGGGGTTGAGGGGATACAGGAAGAGAGACAAGCAGAGTTCTTGCTAAGCAGAGCACCCAACTCAGGGCATGACCCCAAGGCCCAGATCACGACCTGAACCAAAATCAAGAGTCAGATGCCCAATCAACTGCATCACCCAGGTGTCTACAAAATGCCATTCTTCTATTGAACGTAATGGAGATGATTCTAAAGTTTACTACTCATTATGATCCATACCTAATTTTTGGTTTGAGGCAATTTTTAAATATTAAGAACAAATTCTCCCATTCATTGTTTACCAAGAAGTTGCTAAATTAATTCTGTTTCTAGTATTGTTGCTGTTAACTTAATATTAAATAATTTAATTCCTTAATTAGTTTAAAAGAATTATAAGTGGTCTTAAAATGTATAATAAGTTGTACTTTTCTCCTTTTTTAAAAAAAGATTTTATTCATTTATTTATTCATGAGAGACACAGAGAAATAGAGAGGCAGAGACATAGGCAGATGGAAAAGCAGGCTCCATGCAAGGATCCTGATGTGGGACTCAATCCTGGGACTCCAGGATCATACCTTGAGCTGAAGGCAGCCACTCAACCACTGAGCCACCCAGGTATCCCTACTTTTCTATTTTAACTATTTTTAAAATTATTCTTAAAGCATGGCACGTGGATAGCATATTTTGTGAAACTAGCATACATAAAAAATATTTCTATATCTTTCATGCTGAAAAATCTACTTCACTGGATATAAAATTTAAAATCACTTGAAGCTTCAGCTACCGTGTATTTGTGAAGGTAATATTTCAAAATGTTTATTATAACCCTGTTAGCATACATTGCAAAGAAGCTAATTGCTCATCAAAAGAGGAATGAGTAAGTAAAATACAATTATATCAAATTATTCAAAAATTATATAGACATTAAAAAGAAATAAGTAGATCCACATGCACTAATCAGTTATAACATATCTATTAAAACATGAGAGACTCCTAATTCTGGGAAGAATTCTGGTGGAAGGGGAGGTGGGCGGGGGGATGGGTTAATTGGGTGACTCCTAATTCTGGGAAGAATTCTGGTGGAAGGGGAGGTGGGCGGGGGGATGGGTTAATTGGGTGACAGGCACTGAGGGGGCACTTAATGAACAGGATGAGCACTGGGTGTTATACTATATATTGGCAAATCTACCTTCAATAAAAATTATATATATATATAAATATATATCATATACATACATATATAATATAAAACTGTTTAATTTCTTTTAAATATGTAATCATACATATGTGTGATTAATCAGTTAAAATATTCACATTTTAATTTTTCATTTTTAGTGAGTTTCATGGAAATTTTAGTATAACTCTTGAAAACTCTATACTCATTTGTACTTCAAATATATTTAGAATTAACCTGTCAACTTCTAACAAAAAAAAAATCCACTGTGATTTTGCAACTAGATAACACTAAATCTACAAATAGGAGAACTGATATTATAATAATATTGAAACTTCCAATCCATGTACATGGTATAATTCTGCATTTATTTAGTTTTATCTCAACACCATTTTGTAATTTTCCATGTACAGGTCTTTCACATATTTTGCCAAATTCATTTCTAGTTATTTCATTATTTTGATGCTACTCTAAATGAAATTGTTTTAATTTTATTTTCTAATTATTCATGTTTCAAGTTTAGATATATAATTGGTTTTTATATTTTGACTTTACATCTTGCAAACTTGCTAAAGACTTATTCTTTAATTCTGATATTTTCATAAATTCAAAATTTTCTATCTCAAGATCACATTGCCTGTAAATCTTCCTCTTTAATCTTCAGGGCTTTATTAGTTTTTTTCTGTTTGTTTTTTTCCTTAGCTGGAAACTAGTAAAAATTTTTGCCTTGTTCCTGATAAATTTGGGAAACAATCAGTTTTTAACAATTGCAAATAAGTTTGCTATATTTTCTAGATGCCATTTTATAAGTTAAGGACATTCTCTCCTATTAATGGTTTTCTGAGAGGCTTTATGATGAATAGATGTTGAATTTTTAAGATGGAATTGAACAGGTAGTTCTAATTCTAGTTTGTCAGCACAGTATTATTTTCCTTCTATCAGTTCAATATCTGTATTTCCTTTCTCCCAGAGCAAAATGAGCTCTTCTAAGAGCCCAATATACTTACTCATTCCCTTAATTTTACAAAAAAAAAATCTTACAGTAAATACAAAAAAACTGCAACTATTATACACATAGTATGAGCAATAGCAAAACTCACTAAGCAATGGCCAAAGATTATTTGCAGTTCTATACCTAGTTTAGGGTATATAGTTCAAGTCAAGTTCAAAATTTCTTTAGCTTAATTCTTTTTCTTCTCTACAGATATGCTGTCAATTTGCTGTAGTCAGTTTACTATAATTTATTTTTATGTACAGTTTGGTATATAACCAAGTCAATATAAAGTCATCTAATATTTCAAGATTTAGTGTTAAAAGTATATGTTTGTCTGTAGTTCTATGCCCAAGTATTTTTGAATTAACAGTAATGGAGAATCTATGAAGCCTTAAAAATATCCTATCGCCTCTGGTGGATAAATACAAATATCTCTTGTTACAAATTCAAGATGGCTGATTATTCTGGGTGTGTACACCAATAACAACAGCTTCTATTCTTACACTTGAAAAAAAATGGTGTGTTTTTTTTTCCTATTGAAGAAGGTATGCAAGCTAGTCCCCATTTAAACCATGTATATTTGAATTTGCATCTCTAGGCATAGATTTCCATAACTGGGGCCAGAGTAGATTTATTGATGTGGACATAATACAAAAGATCCATTTTTTGTTGGACAACTATGTTTTTCATATGTGTCTTTTGGATGCTGTGTAGTTCTACAAATAGCTCTGTGTTCTGTGGAGTTTTACAAATGCCAGAAAGTATCATTGTGGTATTCCTGATTTCCAAATGCATAAACAAACTTGTACCCAGATGCAGCAGCATTAAATGCTATTAACAAAGTTCTCTCTAATCTAAAAGGATAGTGGCAAATGTGTTTCTGAAGGGAATGGCTGGTTTTTAATCTGTAGTGGAAATAAATCTCTCACTAAAATTCGAGGGTACATTATCATGATACTGTGTAGGGAGCAATGAAAGTAGATGAGTTGGCAATCAAATTTCATGCTTCAGGGCTTGAACTGTTTTTATGGGGGTTATAATGGGATCTTTTGAAATAAGTGAAGGAATTTTTCTTGCTGGAAAAAGTCTAGAGTTATCTATGTAGATCATGGTCCAATCTGGAGTTTCAAACTTACAGTTAACAGCTATTCAAAAAGAGAATTTGACAAAGTTAATCTGACTCTTAGTTTCCCTCAAGTGACACAGAAGGCATGATATGAAACCTTTTTGGACACAAAAGGAGTCCATGAAATTATTCGACTGGCATTATTCCTCATCTCAGAGGGAACTGACATCTTACTCTTTCATGAACTTGTAACCAAAAGAAACATCTTTATTCACACAATAAGGCTCACCTTCTGCTCACCAGTTCCATAGATCACAGCTGTATGTAGAATTCATAAAGAGCAAGAAGGGAAAAAAAGGAGACAGTAAAGAACTTGTTATCTATATACCAAGAATCACTGTTGGTTCTGTCCCAGGAACAGCTAACTTTCTTTCCTTTAAGAAAAATACATACATTTTCTTATAGTTTTGTGGTCCCCTTAAATCACTTCCAATTGGAAATAAAAAAAAGATTACTCAAAAATATATTTTGGTTTTATTTGCTTCTATAGGTCTGTTATACTTTATTGTATTTGTATTATATATTTAACTTTATTATGAAATCACCTTACAAGATTGCTTTGGATTTTACTCCATTCTGATATCTAAACACCCAAAGTGCCCCTTTCTCCAAATAATATAAATAATAAATTTTTATTCTTAAGAGAGTAGGATCATTGGAGGGAAAAAGACTTTTCAGGAAGTACCTAACAGAAGATATGTGTAAGAGGAATTTTATGGAATGGTACATATGAAATGAATGGTAGTTTCCATTTTATAGCTCCTAGTATAGTAGGTATTCGGTGTATATTTTCTAGCTAATAATACAAATTTTTTAATCAATTTAACTTGTACCTAACAGTATGTTAAGTTGCACATTAGAGAAATTGAGAATTAACAATCAGTAAGCTATTTACCCAGAGTCACATTAAGGTAGTAATCCAAGCTACTTCCTAGTATACTGAAATTGATATTGTTCACTGAAGCATAGCATACAATACATCAACGTTAGGACGTTATCTGGCCATAGTAAGAAAGAGCTCATATCCGAGGTAAGTCATCCATACATCATTTTGTTTTTTTTCTGATTAATACATTAAAGCACCTAGAAAGCTGTTTGAAAAGAATAAGACCTATTTCAAGAATTTTCTAGTATTAATAACATAGATCCTGAGTTCATTAGTCTTACACTTTGAAAGTCACTTCATAATTCTGATAAATACATTTAAAAGAAACAATAAGTATATTTTTGTTAAAATTATAACTTATAAAAAATAATTTGTCTTGCTAAATTACAGAGAAGTTACTTGTGTTAAACTCCTCTACCAATTAGGAAATGATGTTTTCTATCACAAATTAATGGTAATGGAGGTAAACATCAAATATACTTACTTTTTCTTTTTTTTTTTTACTAGTGAAGTTTTTTATCTTCACCATACCATTGCATGCATTTAAAACTACACCTAAATCGGTACTTTTTAAAAGTCTGTCCAAAGTTATAAATAACTACTTTGAAAAAACTGCCATTCTGTATAATCCTCACTATGAGATGCCACATTTTATCAGGTGTGTTTTTTTTAAAGATACTAGCCCACGCATAACCTGACATGATTTTAGCATCTACTCTTGACATGTGCAAATGATAACATTAAAATGTCCTATCACATTGTCTGGAAAAGGTTGCTAGCATTTTATTTTCACTGTTCTCTTCCTTTTCTTCTTCCTCCTTCACCTTCTTTAAATATGCCAACTCCAGGATATTAATAAGGTAAGTATTTCTGAGCAAATGATGGTTAAATGCATTTGAAAGAATAACTACTGCTTACCTATTTTTCCATTAAATATGATATTCCCTGCACTGGCATTAAAAATCATTCACAAAGTAAACAAAAATTAAGAATGTACACAATTCTATGTAGAAATGATGATTCAGTTTTGGTAGGATGTATGTTACTCTGTAAGAAGCAAAAGAAAATAGTCACTAGGAATGCTTGTGAGAGGCAATAGAATTGCCTCTTTGTTTCATGTGGTCTCAGGGAACTTCTCGACACAGAGGCCCATGAGTTCCAGAGTTCAGTAATTTGGAAGCCAGTCCCTGGAGTAGCAGCTGTAAGAGTTGGGGTGCTAGATACCTTTAGGGAAAGCTAGGGGCTTGGTTTTAACGTTGGATTGAGTCAGAGGAGATGATTGTTTATCAGCTCTCTTAAACCCCTAAGCAGGCTTATTAGAAGCAGGAACTTCAAGCAGAAGTGAGCAAGTACAAGGAGAATTACTCCCAGACAGCAAATGGGAAGTGGGAATTTTTGCCTATTCTTCTTATCCAGGGTCAGAGTGGGTAGGGGGTAGGATGACTACATGTATTCCAGATATTGGCTACTGTAGTGCAGTGGTATGTGTAGTAGTGGAGTGGTATCACATTGTTTTAACTTTCACTTATTTGATGAGATATGATGTCGCAAATCTCATATGCTCACTTAAACTCAATCTTTTCTTTGGCAAGGTATCTATTAAGTTCTTTGGCCCATTTTTAATTGGGTCATTTGTTTTCTTATCACTGAGTTTAAGCATTCTTTTTTTTGCCGATTTCTTTTTTTTTTTATAAATTAATTTTTATTGGTGTTCAATTTACCAACATACAGAATAACACCCAGTGCTCATCCCGTCAAGTGTCCCCCTCAGTGCCCGTCACCCATTCACCCCCACCCCCCGCCCTCCTCCCCCTCCACCACCCCTAGTTCATTTCCCAGAGTTAGAAGTCTCTATGTTCTGTCTCCCTTTCTGATATTTCTCACACATTTCTTCTCCCTTCCCTTATATTCCCTTTCACTATTATTCATATTCCCCAAATGAATGAGAACATACACTGTTTGTCCTTCTCCGATTGACTTACTTCACTCAGCATAATACCCTCCAGTTCCATCCACGTTGAAGCAAATGGTGGGTATTTGTCGTTTCTAATGGCTGAGGAATATTCCATTGTATACATAGACCACAGCTTCTTTATCCATTCATCTTTTGATGGACACCGAGGCTCCCTCCACAGTTTGGCTATTGTGGACATGGCTGCTAGAAACATCGGGGTGCAGGTGTCCCGGCGTTTCATTGCATCTGAATCTTTGGGGTAAATCCCTAACAGTGCAATTGCTGGGTCGTAGGGCAGGTCTATTTTTAATTCTTTGAGGAACCTCCACACAGTTTTCCAGAGTGGCTGCACCAGTTCACATTCCCACCAACAGTGTAAGAGGGTTCCCTTTTCTCCACATCCTCTCCAACATTTGTTGTTTCCTGCCTTGTTAATTTTCCCCATTCTCACTGGTGTGAGGTGGGATCTCATTGTGGTTTTGAACTGTATTTCCCTAATGGCAAGTGATGCAGAGCATTTTCTCATGTGCATGTTGGCCATGTCTATGTCTTCCTCTGTGAGATTTCTCTTCATGTCTTTTGCCCATTTCATGATTGTATTGTTTGTTTCTTTGCTGTTGAGTTTAATAAGTTCTTTATAGATTTTAGAAACTAGCCCTTTATCTGATATGTTATCTGCAAATTTCTTCTCCCATTCTGTAGGTTGTCTTTGAGTTTTGTTGACTGTATCCTATTCTGTGCAAAAGCTTCTTATCTTGATGAAGTCCCAATAGCTCATTTTTGCTTTTGTTTCTTTTGCTTTTGTGGATGTATCTTGCAAGAAGTTATTGTCTCACATTTATATTTTTCATCCATTTTGAGTTTATCTTTGTGTATGGTGCAAGAGAGTGGTCTAGTTTCATTCTTCTGCATGTGGATGTCCAATTTTCCCAGCACCATTTATTGAAGAGACTGTCTTTCTTCCAGTGGATCGTCTTTCCTCCTTTATCGAATATTAGTTGACCATAAAGTTCAGGGTCCACTTCTGGGTTCTCTATTCTGTTCCATTGATCTATGTGTCTGTTTTTGTGCCAGTACCACACTGTCTTGATGACCACAGCTTTGTAGTACAACCTGAAATCTGGCATTGTAATGCCCCCAGATATGGTTTTCTTTCTTTAAAATTCCCCTGGCTGTTAGGCGTCTTTTCTGGCTGCACACAAATCTTAAAATAATTTGTTCTAAGTCTCTGAAGAAAGTCCATGGTATTTTGATAGGGATTGCATTATACGTGTAAATTGCCCTGGGTAACATTGACATTTTCACAATATTAATTCTGCCAATCCATGAGCATGGAATATTTTTCCATCTCTTTGTGTCTTCCTCAATTTCTTTCAGAAGTGTTCTGTAGTTTTTAGGGTATATTTTGAGAACCATTTGAATGGTAAATGGTTCTCCAACCTTTTATTTTCAGGTTGTAGGTGTGCTTTTGTCTAAAATGAGTCTCTTGTAGACAGCAAATAGATGGGTCCTGCTTTTTTATCCAGTCTGAAACCCTGTGCCTTTTGATGGGGTCATTAAGCCCGTTCACGTTCAGAGTTACTATTGACAGATATGAGTTTAGTGTCATCATGATATCTATTTAGTCCTTGTTTTTGTGGATTGTTCCACTGAACTTCTTCTTAAAGGGGAATTTTAAGAGTCCCCCTTAAAATTTCTTGCAGAGCTGGTTTGGAGGTCACATATTCTTTCAGTTCCTGCCTGTCTTGGAAGCTCTTTATCTCTCCTTCCATTTTGAATGAGAGCCTTGCTGGATAGAGTATTCTTGGTTGCATGTTCTTCTCATTTAGGACCCTGAATATATCCTGCCAGCCCTTTCTGGCCTGCCACGTCTCTGTGGAGAGGTCTGCTGTTACCCTAATATTCCTCCCCATGAAAGTCAGGGACTTCTTGTCTCTTGCTGCTTTAAGGATCTTCTCTTTATCTTTGGAATTTGCAAGCTTCACTATTAGATGTCGAGGTGTTGAACGGTTTTTATTGATTTTAGGGGGGGATCTCTCTATTTCCTGGATCTGAATGCCTGTTTCCCTTCCCAGATTGGGAAAGTTTTCAGCTAGGGTTTGTTCAAATACATATTCTGGCCCTCTGTCCCTTTCGGCACCCTCGGGAACCCCAATTAAACGTAGGTTTTTCTTCCTTAGGCTGTCATTTATTTCCTTTAATCTGTCTTCATGGTCCCTTAATTGTCTGTCTCTTTTTTCCTCAGTTTCCCTCTTTGCCATTAACTTGTCTTCTATGTCACTCACTCGTTCTTCCACCTCGTTAACCCTCGTCGTTAGGACTTCTAGTTTGGATTGCATCTCATTCAATTGATTTTTAATTTCTGCCTGATTGGATCTAAATTCTGCAGTCATGAAGTCTCGTGAGGCCTTAATGCTTTTTTCTAGAGCCACCAGTAGCTGTAGAATAGTGCTTCTGAATTGGCTTTCTGACATTGAAGTGTAATCCAGATTTTGTAACTCTGTGGGAGAGAGGGCTGTTTCTGATTCTTTCTTTTGAGGTGAGGTTTTCCTTCTAGTCATTTTGCTCAGTGCAGAGTGGCCAAAAACAAGTTGTATTGGAACACGGGGGAGTATCACTGGTCCGTCCAGCTGGTCTTCTGGGGGAGGGGCCTGCTGTGCTGATTTTCAGGTGTTAGCACTTGGGGGAGCTGCTCTGCCCCTGCCTGCTGCAGGGCTCAGCGGGGGTTGTTTACCCCGTGGGGCCCCAGGAGGAACAGCCGCAGTTGCTATGGCAACTCTGGAAGCCTGGATTCAGCCTCCGCAGGAACTACGGGGCTCGGGCTCTCGGTTCTCCGTCCGCAGGGCCTGGAGGCTCCGGGGCGGGGCCGCTGATCTGCTCAGCTCGGGGCAGGAGCGTCCTCGCTGTCCTGGGCCCTCCCGGCCTCTGCCTGTCCCGGGGGAGGCCGGATCCTGGGCTGTGTCCCGGCGCCCTGTGCTCCGGGGCCTGCGCTGGTGGATTCGCGCTCCCGCCCCGCAGCCCCCTCCGCGGAGCCGCCGCCCGAGCCCCTCCGAGCTGCTCCGGTCCCCGCCGTGCGCGCTGCAGCCCTTAGGGAGCTCGGCGCACTCTCCCGGGGCGCAGGTGTCTGTTAGTGTCCCCGGGAGCCCGAGGGCATCCCCGCCCTCCTGGGTCCTGCTCCAACTCCCTGCGAGCCCCTTTCCGCCCGCCCGGGAAGGTTGGTGCAGCTCCTGCTCCTCCGGGACGGGGCTCTCCTGTCCTGGGGACACTCGCCCCGGCCTCAGCCCGGCTCCTCGCGGGGCCCCTCCCCCTCGGAGGCCTTTTGTTCCTTTATTTCTTTTTCCCCGTCTTCCTACCTTGATAGAAGCGCGGACTCTTCTCACTGTAGCATTCCAGCTGGTCTCTCTTTACATCTCAGGCCGAATTCGTAGATTTTCAGGATGGTTTGAAGGTTATCTAGGTAATTTGGTGGGGACAGGTGGTTTGGGGACCCTACTCTTCAGCCATCTTGCCCCTCCTCCTACTCCGAGTTTAAGCATTCTTTATATATTTTGAATAATAGTTCTTTTTCACATGTATTCTCAAATATTTTTTCTAAGTCAGTGGCTTGTCTTCTTATTCTCCTGATAATACCTTTTGAAGGGTAAACATTTTTAATTTTAATAAAGTCTACTTTATTATTTCTTTCATGGATCATGTCTCTGGTATTGCAATTAAAAAGGCATCATCATACCCAAGGTCATATAGATTTTCTCCTGTGTTCTCTAAGAGTTTTTAAAGTATTATGTTTTACATTTAGGTATGTGGTCCATTTGGAGTTAATTTTTGTGAACAATGGAAGGTTTCTGTGTAAATTATTTTTTTTCTTTTACTTTTTCTTTTTCTTTTTTTTTTTCTGTTGCATTGATACACTGTTTCCAATTATTTAGCAAATACCATATACTCTTGATTACTGTAGCTCTATAGTAAGTTTTGAAGTTGGGTAGCATCAGTCCTCCAAGTCTGTTCTCCTTCAATAATATGTTGCCTATTCTGGGTCTCTTGCCTCATATAAACTTTAGAATCAGTTTTTTCATATCCAAAAAATAACTTTCTGGGGTTTGATTGGTATCGCGTTAAATCCACAGAACAAAAAAGAATTGACACTGACAATGGTGTCTTCCTTATCCATGAACATTGCATATCTTTCAATTTGCTTATTTTTTCTTTGATTTGGTTCATTTATAATTTTCCTTATATAAATATGTACATATTTTGAAAGATTCATACCTATTTCATGTTTTTGAGCACCAGTGTACATAGTAACAGCATGTACTGTTAGTTTCAAAATCCTCTTGTTTGATGTTATTCATATAGGAAAATAACTGGTATACTTTTTTTTTCCTTCTCTTGCCTTACTGCATGAACAAAGACTTCCAGAACAATATTAAAAGGAGAGGTAAAGGGGTACATTCTTGTCCTGTATCTTACCTTAGTGGAAAAGCTTTGAGTTTCTCACCATTAAGTATGATGTTAACTGCTGGATTTTTATATATAATCTCTATCAGGTTTAGAGAGTTCCTCTCCATTCCTGAGAGCTTTTATTACAAATGGCTATGGCTATTGAAGTTTTTGTCAAATGCTTTTTCTGCATCTATTGATATAATCATAAGATTTTTATTTTTAATTCTATTGGTATGATAAATTACTTTAATTGGTTTTCCAGTATTGAACTAGTTTTGTATACCTGGGATAAATTTCACTTGGTGATATACAATTTTTTTATGTTCTATTAGATTCAATCTGCTTATATTTTTTTGAGGACTTTTCACACGCGTATTAAAAAATATAGCAAGATCAATAGCTGCAGGGGAGGCTGGCAGGCTGAAAACTCATATAGAAATAAAAACTGTGACATTGGGGTAGAATTTCTTCCCTGGGATATATTAGTTTTTACTTTTAAGGCCTACAGCTGATTAGATGAGACCCCTCCACATTAAAACAGTAATCTCTTTTACTTAAAGTTAACTGGTCTTACATGTTTATGGCATCTACAAAATACCTTCATATCAATTTAAATTTGGAGATAAAAATGAAAAATTAATAGAAATTGTGGAAGATAAAGTTAGAAAATTCTCCCAGAAAGATAAACAAAAAACAGATATAATATAAAGCAGGAAATGACAGTTAAGAAAATTACATATCGATAAAAAAGAAAAATGTATAAAATTGATCAGAAAAATGGAGAGGGGAATATAATAACAGTAAATAATAATTCAACTTCTGTTTTTTTGCCTAGAGACACAGAACGCTGGAAAGACACTTGCTTATAAACTAACAGCAAGAAGAAAACTGGACAGAGTGCAAAGAGACAGCTTCTATTTAATTCATCAGAAAACTGAGTTCACAGGGCAACCAACCTGAAATGGGGAGGTGAACCATGAGAAGCACCTAAAGGGAAAAACAGGCATTTGCTTATTTGGAACACAACACTCTGGATTAAATACCCAAGGATCTCATGATTCAAATTACAAACCTAACCGCTTTGTTATCAATGCAGTAGCCTGGAGACTATAATCTGTCTGTTGACTAGTTGTTTTACCCTCTCCTGCTAAAAAACCTATAATCTGCTGCCTACATATTGTACAGATTGGTGTATGTATTAATAATTAAGCTGCTTTGTAACAGAATTCCAATTATTCTGTTTCCAGGCTCACTTTTACATTTAATTCCGCTGATACCTAATACTGACAATTTTGAGATTCTTGTGGATAGAGAGTAAGTGGATTCTGAAAATTTTGATATGTTCTAGACCTTGAGGGTGATCTATGTACTACATAATTTTGTTCTTATCTATATGTCTATGTCCTTATTTTATTTACTTAGTATTTATTTTTTTTATTTTTAAATATTTTATTTATTTATCCACGAGAGACACACACATAGAGGCGGAGACATAGGCAGAAGGAGAAGCAGGCTCCATGTAGGGAATAGGATGTGGGACTTGATCCCGGGTCTCCAGGATCATGCCCTGGGCTGAAGGCAGACAGACACTCAACCACTGAGCCACCCAGGTGCCCCTGTCCTTATTTTTTTTAACATTACTTTTATTTTTTTTAAATCAAGAGCACAAAATGAGCTAACTGTGACTTTAGCCATGTATTCATTACATGTTGCCTTCTAAAGCAATGCATAGCAGCATATTTTTAAATTAATATCAAAAGCGAAAAAACCTGATACATTAAACAGAAACACTAATGCAAACTCATGTGCATGAAAGAATACATCAAAAATAGTCTCTTGGATTTGCATTTCTCTAATCCTCAGTATTTTAATCTCAAATAAATATGTTTATCTAAGTTAATGGTTCTCAATTTTTTAACTGAATTTCTGCAATCTATGAAGCAAAGTAAACATAGCATCAGGAATGGTAAAACTTTACTCCAAAGTGAGTAGTATAACAAATTTTAGAATTATTCTATACTCTATCAATATTTGTTGCAACCTGAAATTACATTATTTCCACATTTTTCTAATATAATTGGTTTTCTATGATACTATTTTTATGTCATTGTATTGTTTCTAGCTGCTAATATTCCAAAACATAAGATCAGTGCAAGTACTTGATTCAGAGTTTATAACAATACATATGAGACAGTGAAACATTGAATGATTTTATTGAACTGCCCTCTTGAGCTTGTGTTTTTAGTCTATCTAGAAGAACTTTGAGAATTTTGATATGGTGATTATTTCTCCTATAATGATAAACATTCTGTAGCAGTTTATCATTAGAGGAAGAAAGATAGCAAAAGAGAGAAATTAAGTGAGAGAGAAAAATTGTGTTAGATAAAAATATGATGAAAAATTGGTCAAAAACATGAAAATCCAACTGCCATCGATTAATAGTTTAACATTAGACCAACACAGAGATGCAATAAATTTGTATTTTAAAGAAAATGCTTTGTTGTAAAACAATGGCCTAATTGTTTAATAATTATCATGGGCATGTAGGAATGAAGGTCAGACAGATTCGAACTGCCAGGTTATCAGATTTCATTTGATGTTTGTTTGCCAAAGCTTTCTCTTATCTCTAGGGAACCCTGAAACCTACATAGGAGACATTTGTTAGAATGAACACACTTCATTGAAATAGAAGAACCAAATTCCTGAAATTTCAATGGTCAATAGTGCGTTCCCTCAACCAGTAATTTCAAACTGCAATATTTTATTTGTATAATGATAAAGAATACTAAACTGAAAGCCAATAAATAATAAAAACATGAAATGCACTTTTGCATTGAGTAAAATAGTTGAGAATTTCCAAACCCTTGACATTTTTATTTTAGAATAGACTGTTTTTTTGAGGTCCGTTGCCTCCTGCTAATTCACCTTCCTTTTACACACACACACACACACACACACATATGCATATAAACATACATATACTGTGCTTAATCATTTGTATTGGAAGAATTTGTAGGACAAGAAGTCATTTTCTCTCCATTAAAAAAAGTTTATGTACTCTTAATTACACATAATTTCCATTATAGTGCTAATTTAGTGAGCAATGAGAGGTTCAGTGTCCTTGAATAGACATGTTATCAGAGAAAACACAGGAACAGCAATAGGAGACAATCCAAACTTTCATTTATTTTGAAGATATGACATGAATCAGTCATTTTCTTCAAAATTATTTTGTATTCTAAATCCATGTTTGGAAGCTATGCATACTAACAGTGATTTTAAACCATGGGTTTAAACAGAACTGTAAGGATCAGCCAGGATGATCACTTGCCATTCTGAATCTTTGACATTTGTTCCTTGATTGAATCCACAAGGGCTAATATAAATACTTCCTTTTATTTACAACTTTCCTAAAATCCTTGCCAAAAGGAATACCTCTCCTCACAGCTTTACAAGACAGTTTCTAAGTATTCACTGTTCTTATGAATCTTTCTGAAATTCCAACATTCAAAACATGTGAAATAACTAAATATAAAAAGTATGACGTATCCAAATATTTTACATGATTTAGGCAAATGAAATGATGCAGTTTTTAACATAGCAATAGAAATTGACATTAAATAAATGGAAGTCATTTTTTAAGGTATGCTGCAGATCTTTTGTAAAATTAATATAATTTCCTCAGCACAGAGTACTCTTCACATGGATATAGCACTTTGCAGAGTAACTCAAATGTAATACATTCTGACTAAATATTAATTAACTTATGGAACATGGGACATTTGAAATTTAATTACTTAAATATTGGACTTTGACTACATTTCCATAATATATAATGAATCAATTAGAAGGAAGAGGTTTGAATTATTTCATAAAAACTTGCCAAAACATCTCTCAAACATATATATTGAAATCTCTGCTCTAAATTCATATTCAGAATTTTAACTAATTAAATATTTGTGCTTATATGATAAAATATCTTGTAATTTAGATAATCCATGACTACTGTAACCTCTTTTGCCAATAAATGATTGAAAAAAATATTTTTAATGCCAAATAGCTTTTATAAATGTCACACTTTCAGCTCTATAATAATCTATAGAAAAAAACAAATAAAATTTATTGATCACACTAAAAAATAAAGGGAATAGTTTCGATTATAGAATGCACATTATCTCCTAAAGATTTTATTACAGAAATCTTAATATATATTTTATATAAGGAAAATATTGTTTTAATTAATTTAGTTTAAATGAGACACACTGTATTTAGACACATTCTGCAGACTATGTAATTTTCAGGTTGAATTCTAGTTTTCCTAGAATCTCTTGAGAAGAAAAGTTTTGTGTCATGATTGGGAAATGCTTTAGCATGCCACATATTGACTTCACTCTTGGGGCCTAATTTAACGGAAGTGGTAGAGGCATAATCAACATTTTTTTGTACTCCATGTTACAACTTGTTCTTTTCTTAATTGTGATTATTTTAATACCAAAGGGATTGTTCATTTGGTCTTTAATTTGATATTCATATATTGAAGACCAGAAGGGCAAACACTGCTCTTGTTTCAATTCAGCTCTTCCTGATTTCTGAAATAAAGAATACCCATAATTATACTCTTTCTTTTGTAGTCAAGATGATATTCTAAAGAAAACTAATTTTAAAAATTACTTGGTTAATTACTTAAAATAAAACAATATATATTGAGACAATTAACTGCATCTACTAGCAACATGCTTGTAAATATCTCCTGGTTTGATCACTATTTCTATGGAGAGAAACACAAAGCCGGATAGGTGAAAATGGAAAAGACAGACAATACCAAGTGTTGATAAAGACACAGACCACTTTTAATATTGATGAAATTGTGAATGTATGCATCTGTTTTAGAGTCTTTTTAAAGTAAAAGATGGAAATGTACATATTTTATTCAACATTTCCATATAAGGAGCTTTCCAAAATAAGCATGGATAAGCTTCACAGAGGACAAATATAAGAATTCAGAGTAGCACTATTTTTAATATTCCCAAAATGGAAAATTAATATTGATATAAAATTAATACACAATTTGTATATATTCATTCAATGGAACCCTACACAGCAGTGAAAATAAATTACAACTACTATAATGACAACTACACACAACAACCTAAATAAATCACAAAAATATTGAGTGAAAGAAACAAGACCCTCAGAAGTACATACCATATTATTCCAATTGTATAAAATTAAAAACCAGACTAGGCTGCTCTATGAAGTTAGAAGTAAGGAAAATTGTTGCAGTTAGGTTAATTAGTAACTGGAAAGGAGGATGAAGCTTAAAAGGAATTTTATTTCTTGCCTGGATTCTGGTTCCCCAGGTGCCCTCAGTGTATGATAATATATCTAACTGTATAATTGTTATCTATACGTTTTACATATATTATACACTAGTGAATTTTTTATATAAAAAAGGACATTTATTTTTATGTTTTTAAAGATGTTATTATTTATTCATAAGAGACACACAGAGAGAGGCAGAGGCAGAAGCAGGCTCCATGCAGGGAGCCTGATGTGGGACTCGACCCCAAGACTCCAGGATCACACCCTGAGCCGAAGGCAGATACTCAACCGCTGAACCACCCAGGCATCCCAAATC
Source organism: Nyctereutes procyonoides (assembly GCF_905146905.1). Classification (NCBI taxonomy): domain Eukaryota; kingdom Metazoa; phylum Chordata; class Mammalia; order Carnivora; family Canidae; genus Nyctereutes; species Nyctereutes procyonoides. Next base: position 8,708,310 of record NW_026575045.1, read on the forward strand.
CCCTTCTCCTTAAGTGTCGGTTTCTATATGTTTACCTTTATGACCATACACTGTCTTGATTTACATAGATATATAATTCATTTTGAAATTGTGAGCTGTAAACCCTTCAACTTTGTTCTTTTTCAAAATTGTTTTGACTATGCTAGGTATTTTGAATTTTTACTTATTTGATTTATTTATTTGAATTTTTACTTATTTGATTTATTTACTTGAGAGAGAGAGAGAGAGAGAGAGAGAGAGAGAAAACAAGTGAAGGGGAGGGCCAGAGGGAGAGGGAGAAGCAGGCTCCCCACTGAGCAGGGAGCCTGATGCTAATCTCCATCCCAGGAAAGAAAGAAAGAAGAACAAAAGAAAAAAAATAGGGAACATTTTATTACAAATGCAAAAACAAAAATGCAACATTAAAAATAATCATTGGAATAAAGAAACTAGAAACTTGGGATTTAGTTGGAGCTCTACTTATAGAACTTAGATAGTACTTACATGTCTTAACTATTTTTTTATTCATTAGTTCAACATATATTTATCAAATGCATACTACGTGCTAAGCATGTCTAGGTTTGAGAAATTAAAGTAGGATTATTATCTATTTGCTTTTTAATAGATGCGCAGACATGGAAATGAATAATTAAATGCAGTGGGATAACATTGAAAGATATGCAGAACGATCCACGAGGATATACATGAGAGTATAATAATGAGGTGAAGGCCGAAGTCCAGTTGTTATTCTTTACTTCTTCTAGAGCACTTGTCTCATTGTATTTTAACTCACGCTAAGCATCTAAAGGACGGGCTACTTGAAATATCCTTAGAGAAGTGTTTGATCCTATTTCTACTACATTCAGTGATTGTTCATGCTGCTTTCCAAATATTATTGATTTATAGCCTTGGTGAGATTATAGATTTTGCTTTGAAAAGATTGAATAGCTTGATTATTCTCATAAAGTTCACAAATGAACAGAATATCCCCAAATTCATTTTAGAATTATGTGCTAAAATAAATAAATAAAATATTGGTTTTGCAAATATTAAGTGAAGAAGTGATAACTTTTTTGAAGGTTTATTCATTTTGAGAGAGAGAGAGCGAGAGTGAGAGAGAGAGAGAGAGAGAATGAGTGGGGGGAGGGGCAGAAAGAAAGGAGAAGAAAATGTCAAGCCGACTCTTTGCTGAGCACAGAGCCCCACGAAAAGCTAAATCTCACAACCCCTCAGATCACGACCTGAGCTGAAGCCAAGAGTCAGACTCTCAACCTACTGAGCCACCCAGGAGCCCGAAATGACAATTTCTAATAAAAAGTTTCAGCTAAAATCCAACCTATGTGTTGTATGCACGTATATGTACATGCAACTGTTTATTTTTTTATTTATGCTGCCTCCTTTAAATAAATTTTTATTAACTAACACAATTATTTTCAAACACTTGTCTCTAAATTCCAAACTAGGATAAAATGTCTATCTGATTTCTGAGATACACTCAGGGATCAGTCCACTGTCTTTAAAATTGCTATTCATTGGCTGTCTTTTCTGTTTCCAATCCATCAAATACAGTATTTGTATCTGACCAGTGTCTGTCAGCAAATAACTCAGTACAACGAGAATGAGAAGCTACAGTAGTGAATGTGCCCTTCAAACAAGATTTCAAGAGTCTCTTTTTTTTTTTAGTGCTCTTTATTCTTTGCCTTCTTCCTCTCTGTGATCTCCCATTCCTATTCCTTTCTTACAATATTGAGACATACACAGCACATCATTTCAAGAATGGAGAATTTAGTCATGTACCATGTTTGCACATAGCTTTAATGTGATTGTCTATGATTCCGTAGGCAAACATAAGAACACTGAATTGCACACAAAGTCTGTAGTCATATCATCTGTGGCTACAGATGGAAAACAGCCTGCACAAACAGGAGGTATTGCTAACCAGTGGATTTCCAGTTTCAATATGTTTGAGCAAATCTTTGGGTAACAAACACAAAGACATTAGCAACTGGGCAATGTTGAAGAAGTGTCAGGAAAAAGCACTGTCAAGCCCAATCTTAAATATTTTTCATAAAATCCAAGAATTATTTGAAGAATCTTAGTATATCTCAGCCACCTGTCTATGTACTTAGCTTCTTTCCTTAATTACCACTGTAGCAGTATATATGTGACCAATCATCCTTCCTTTTTTTTTTTTGAGATCGCATTACCTGTGCGATGACCAGTAATTCAAAGAAACAATATATAATCTAAACCAAGCGAATGTTCTTAACCACTAGAAAATTTAGAATCAGTAAACATTACAGTTTATGTCTTTTTTAAAAAGATTCTATTTATTCATTCATTCATGAGAGACACAGAGAGAGAGGCAGAGACACAGGCAGAGGGAGAAGCAGGCTCCATGCAGGGAGCCCGATGTGGGACTCGATCCTGTGACCGCAGGATCACACCCTGAGCTAAAGGCAGGCACTAAACCACTGAGCCACCAGGCATCCCCCATGTTTATGTCTGTTCTTATATCTTGTTTGCCTTTCTTTTCTTAAAAAATAAAAAAAAATTAGCTCTTGCACAATCAAGGCCATGATCAGCAATACAGGAAAGGAAAAATTCTCCTTTCTTCACCATTTCTCACCTAAGTGACCACAGTGACCCCTGATGCTCTTTGATAATGAATCTACTCAACTGTGGCCTGCTACCTACCTTAGCTGCTGCACACACACAGCCTTTCCATTTCTGAGGTGTTCCTGTCCTCCCCAGAGCCCGTGACACACTCAAAAGGACACCCAGTTTCAACTCTCATCTTCAGGACCACTTCCTCCCTCAGCCACGCAGTCAACAGGCAGGGGACATCTGTACTGGGGTATGAAGTTTGCCCCCTCAGATTAAAATGCTCTGGCTGCTGGCAAAATTAGAAAACCAGCTTCAAGGATAAAATCGTTTTATTTTATTTAATGCTACCAGTAGGGAAATTAAAAAAATTAATATCAACACCCAACAAGCAGGCATGCTCCATCAGATTTCAGAAGTCACCCCCCTTCCTTACAGGACACAGATAGCACTTTACCTCTGAAAAACATTTCTGACGATGACCCGAATATCAAAATTAGGCAACAGCCAGAAAGCATTTCCTTTCTTTTAACGTTTTTTTGTCAGTTACCCTCCCTGAGTCTTTTCATTTATCCTGGCAGAGGTTTGTCTCTTTGCCTTTAAAAGTTAAATCCACCTTCATCGCACAATGTAGAAAGAAGTGAAATTAAACTGCAGTGTGTTCCAGAGGAGAAAATCTACTTTATTCATCTCCCAGCCCTACTTTAACTTACACTGACCTAATTACAGCCCACACCAGGAGAAAGAGTTGAAGGAGCGCTTCTGCCACCTAGTGGCCAGTGCCCCGCACTGTGCACCGAGACCCCCGCGTTTTCACTGTATTTTTGAAATGTCTGGCACATAAGTGTAGATGACCTTCCCTAGTCTTTGCATGAATACTGAGGATATGCATCGCACTCTGCTCTGCTCCTTTGGAGATTCACAATGGAATGGCCTTCTAAAGAACTCTATTTAAAGAAGGTTGAATTAATGGCTCTTAAGAGGAACTATAGCTTGGAAACCATATTATTAAAACATAGGCCATTTCATGAAAGTTAAATTGAAAATTATAATGCAAATATTAATAGCCATTAAAGCAATCTTTTAAATATTATGTATTGAATGTAATATTCAATAGTGGGGATGTTAGCGCCCTCCCCACTAAATCAATTATCCTTCCTCATAGCAGCTGCATGATTTAGCTAGCCGAATGATTTCTTCAGTGCAGCAACTGGCTTGTTATTTGTTTGCTTTTGAAAGTGGTAGTGGGCATTTAAGAATGCTTCGTTCTCTTTTTCTGGCTTCATTAACGAGTTATTGATCAGTGACTTGAAAGGAAAACTTGGGAGAAAAATGTAGTTGGCCTTAAATCTCCAACGCTAATTAAAACCAGGAACAGAAACATGAAAGGTACTTACAATGGCCAAATCTCAGGCCAGCCGATCTCTTCCACCAAAGCGTTAAGGCAGCAGCCATGAGCTCAGCCTGGCATTCCTGTCTGTATCACAGAGCAGGGAAAGGCCCCTATGCAAGTCCCTGTGGAGAAAAAAATGAAGGAACGGTCTGTGTACAAAGTAGGTAATCAGTTCTGGAATCGTTAGGGTATGTGATGGTCAGGGTCACACTTGTACTCCTTCCCACAGAGCATTCAAAGTGGTGTGATCAGTTTTAGTGTTTGAATATATTAGGATGTTTTTCAAGATCGTGGCTCCAGACTGCTTATCATATTAAGCCTAAGAAGAAAATCAGTAAAGAATTTTCATTATTCATCATAAGCACTGTTAACTAGGTACTGCTTTTGAGATCTTTAAGAGCCATGGTGTTACAAGAGAGTATCTACATGATTTAGGGCTTAACCAGCCCTGTTTTATTTTATGAAAACTCAGAGTGTGCTAAAACTGATATGGTCATTAATTCATCAAATGTTTATTGGAGAGTAAACTATCAGCCAGTCCCGGCAAGAAACACAAAATGTACACGTATTACAAGCAAAAACTAACATGGCCAAGGCTTTCCTGGGATTAATTCCATTTTTTCCTCTGCTACTTACCCTGCAGAATAAAATAAGAAATGTACAATGCTTTGCACAATATCTAAAAATCAGCCCAATCTTTCCAATTCTTCTGCCCTTTCTTAAGTCAATGTTCTTTATATTTAGCCTAAATTATTTCAATGGCTTCCTGACAGGTCTTCCTACGTTCAGTTTCTGCTTGTATCTACCCCCATTCATGTATTGAAATCTTAACCCCTCATGTGATGGTTTTGGTGGGGGGACTTTGGGGATGTTATTAGGCCATGAGCATAAAGCCCTCCTGAATGGAATTAGTGCCCTATAAAGGAGACCCCAAAGAACTCTCTCCCCTCTTTCTGCCATGCAAGGACTCAGCAACCTATACAATCTCTAACTGAGATAAGGTCTCTCACCAACACCTGACCATGCCAAGATCCTGATTTTGGACTTATAGCATCTAACACTATAAATAACAAATTTCTGTAATTTATAAGCCACCCAGTCTATGATACTTTGTACTAGCAACCTGAACAGACTAATACAGAGAGCTTCTTCACAGTCTGAATTAATTAAGTGGATGAGAGTTGTAGATATCTGAGGAAGAGCACTCTGGACATAGGGAACTACTGGAGCTGGACCTTGGAATGGAGGTTGGAATGCCAGTGAAGCCGGAAAAGATTGAAAAAGAGTGTACTAAAAGTTGAAGCAAGAGAAATAACATGCTTCAGATCATGTAAGGTCTTACTGGCTTTTATAAAAACACTGACTTCTACTCTTAAGGAATTACAGTGCCTTTAGAAGATTCTGAGCATGGAAATCACATTATCTTGATAAAGCAAGATCATGGAGACTATTGTGTTGACAACTGACTTGTGAACAAAAACTGGAAACTACTAAGGAAATTCAGATATGGTATAATAATGGCTTGCACTGATGTGACATGAAAAGTAGTTGGATTCTAAATATACCTAAATGATCCATCAGTATTTCCTAAAGAGACATAGTTGGAATGTAGGAAGAAGACAAAAGTAAAGGACAAACATGACCTCAATTGTTGTGATATTTAAAATTGGAAGAAAGAAATTAACCATTAATAGTAAAAGGGAAAAATTAGGGAGAAGCAAGTTTTTGGGAAAAGACTAATACATATTAAGTTTGAAATATCTGTTTACAATGCAAATAAAGATGAGTTAGCAGTTGTATATCTGTCTCTATTATTTAGGGCAAGAGGTCTAGAGATGTATTTGGACTTTTCTGAGCACAAATAGTATTTTATATTTTAACCCATGGACTATATGAGGTCACCAAGAGAGAGCACAAAGAGATAAATAGCAAAGAACAGAATATTACAGACATCCTCAGTTCTAGAGTATTCTATCATCAATAAATTAAGAAAAGTGAAAATGTACAAGGAGATTTTGTTCTGGAAGTCCAGTGAAAAGTTCCTTATAAGAAGAAGGAGAGAGCAAGCAATATGTCAATGCAGCTTTTAAATCAAGTAAGGTTAACACTGAGAATTGACCATTGGATTTACCATGGAGAGCATTACCTTGACAAGATCAGTGCTGGTAGAGGGTGAGAAAAATAGCATGATTGGAGAGGATCTAAGAGAGTACAGGAGGAAGAGAGGAAGTGAAGAAAGTAAATACATAGTATAATCACTATAGAGTGTTCAATATTATTTGTGTTCATATTATTGAAAGCATTCAACAAATCAGTCATGATTACTATGAACCTCAAGACAGAGCATAATTAATTACTATGCCTCTTCAGAATTAAGCAGATCATAAATTAACAGAATCTGAAGAGATGCAAAAATACCCACCTGAGAAAACAGTTGCGTTGTTGCTATTATTAGTAGTATTCAATATTCTTTATGTTCTTTGTAGTCTTTATACTTTTCCAACTGCAAAATTTGATGTCATTTAGTTATAGATTTTCACAGATGACCTTCTGTACAAGAATCACCACTGAATGGACATACATAAAAAACTGTCTTGTAATTTGCAAGGTAATTACTATGAACATGAGAAGAATGCATAATGCACATATTCATTCAAAAAAAAAAGACTGAGTCCCAAAAATAAGTTAATACAAATAACTTAATTTTCTTTTTTTTTTTAATTTTTTTTAACTTTATTTATGATAGTCACAGAGAGAGAGAGAGAGAGGCAGAGACACAGGCAGAGGGAGAAGCAGGCTCCATGCACCGGGAGCCCGACGTGGGATTCGATCCCGGGTCTCCAGGATCGCGCCCTGGGCCAAAGGCAGGCGCCAAACCGCTGCGCCACCCAGGGATCCCCTTAATTTTCTTTCATTTAATAAACTGATAACAAAATTTACTGTGTTAAAAGGTAACATAAAACAAAAAAAAAAAAAACAAATTTAGACCATGTTTTATCACTTATCTGGGATTACTATCCTTAAAAAGTCTCGTCTTCAGAATCTAAACTTAGCAGAGTAGAACACAATTTTTAAGGACAACATTGTGCAGGAAATTTTAATATGTAAGTTTAGAAGCGATCACAAAATATAAACATGAATAATAAAAACACAAATCATGTATTAAATTTGCAAGATCTAAAGTAATGAGGCCAAAAGATGAAAGGCAGAAACAGTCAATTAAATCACAGAAAGCCAACTTAATAAAAAGCAGGCCCATGATATCTGGATTGTCCCCCAAAGCACTGTGTCATGGAAGAGCCCTCTAGGTAGTTCAAACAAGTTGCCTAGAAATTGGTTATTTCATGTTCAGATTATTGTGAAATATCATTTATATTTTAGCCAGATACTTTATAGACTTTTACTTTAAGTTAATTCTGTTTTAGAGCATGAATTTGAGTCTAGCAAAGGGAAAGGAAGATTTCACATGAGTACCTTAAACCCTAAAAGCAAGAAAGCTTTCTACTGAAGGAGGCAGAGCATTTAAGGACATGACTTTCCCAGACTTTGGCCTATAAATATATTAGATCCGCTTTTAAATCCTCCTTTCACTTAGTCTTAAAGTCTGTGAAGCTGGGATTTACTATTTCACCTATCTGAAAAAAAAACATGTGTCCACCTTAAGTTTTTTATGAGTTATAAATAGACTCAATTGAAATCAATTTTAAACATTAGCACATAGTCTTGGCAGGATGGACTTAAAACACACACAACACACATTGAAAAAAGAAATAAAATAGAACATTTGTTTAGTATTAAAAATTCATTAGTGTATTTGAGGGAATAAAATATATTCATAAGCTGTTTTAAATATTTAATGCTAAAGGTTTTACTGTCAAATAAATTCATTAAAGAGTAATCTTAAATTGATGATTTTTTTCTTTAATAAATATGCCAGGTTTAATTATCCTAATCTAAATAGTATAGAAGGTAGCAAACATTAAATCCACAGCAATGTTATTTTTATGTTGTACTACCTTCACTGATATCAATTTAATTAAAGTGTGCATTGGCAAGGATCAACATGACTTAATTGTTTAAAACAAAGCTTTTCTTAGTCATTGCCAAACCTAAAAATTAAGCACTCAAATGACCCTTTCTTTAACGTTCCCTATAAAACTATTCCATGGAAATAAATTTGGAAAAGCCATAATTAGTGCATTTTTATTGTTTGTATCCAATAAATAGAAATTTTAAATTGTCATTTCAGAAGAATATTAGTTTGAGAATAACAAAGAATAATGTCCAAAATAATTGTCTAAAGAAGTCCTATTTTCCCCCAATTCTAGTTAGGTTTATCAATATATTTTCTTGAATTACTACATTTACATTCATCTGTCTTCTGTTAGATTTGCTTTTAAATAAAAATAAAAGGGCAGTCCGGGTGGCTCAGAGGTTTAGTGCTGCCTTTGGCCCAGGTTGTGATCCTGGAGACCCTGGATTGAGTCCCACGTCAGGCTGCATGGAGCCTGATTCATTCTCTCTCTCTCTCTCTCTCCTCTCTGTGTATTCTCATGAATAAATAAATAAAATCATAAATAAATAAATAAATAAATAAATAAATAAATAAATAAATAAGGGATGCCTGGGTGGCTCAGCAGTTGAGCATCTGCCTTCCGCCCAGAGCGTGATCCTGGAGTCTGGGAATGGAGTCCCACATCGGGCTCCCTGGATGGAGCCTACTTCTCTCTCTACCTATGTCTCTGCCTCTCTCTATGTCTCTCATGAATAAATAAATAAAATCTTTAAAAAAATAAAAAATAAATATAAATAAAAATACGAAATACTTGTACTCTTTCCAGATAAGGCTATATATATTTTTTTTTTCATTTTTGTATTCCTTTCTTATACTTTAGTCCCTGGAACATACTGAACAATAAATATTGATAGAATATATGTATGTATGAATAGCCAAATAGCTTGAAAAATGAACTGATGAATTAAAAAACACTTCCTTTCTCAGTTTAAAGATGAAAATATTCAGCCTTAGAAATGTTAATCAACTTGCTTAAAAATTATTAACGGAAACACTGAAGATACTACTGCCAGGCTGAGGACTTGTCACTATAACTTTCTTCTCTTATATTAGTAGAAAAACTATCAAAGCAAGAGTAGGGGTAGCACTCTGGGGAGTAACAATGCCGTAGAAGACAAGGCAATTTTAAGTAGTTTCCTAATTCCTGCTTAGACATTGACTAAACCAATTGAGGAGCAGGCAGATCATGAATGAAATGATTAGGAGAAGCTGAATACATTTGATTGGTGAAGATACCAGGAGAAAGAAAAAGTGTGTTTAAGTCACCTCCTAAAAGAAATCTATAAAACCCGAACTATAAATAGACAAATGAGATAAGAGTGCTGATAAATAAATATATACTCCAACTATTTGTCTGGGAGATCTGAAGAATGATGTCTTCATTTTGATTAAGGAGGAAAGAAAGATGGCACGTTAAGGAAAACATGATGATTCCGAGTTTGATCCACAAATTCTATGTTGTGAAGAGAGTGAAGATAACAAATACGTCTTATAGGAGTTAATTAAAAAGCACATTTTTTTAAAGTTAAAATGAACTGTGATCTTTATACACACAGAAGAAATCCTTGAAGTACTCAAGTGAACGAATTAATAATATGCCCATTTACTTCCTGTTTCTCAAGAACATCAAGATTGTTTTCATCTTTGGGCCTCATACTGCTAGATCGCCTGCCTAGAATGCTCTTGCACACATCTACTTAGCTGATTTTATCATTCAGCTCTCAACTGAAATATCATCTTCTCAACATGACCTTTGCTAAACTTAATACTACTGTGTACAAAGCACCATTTTATTCATTTTACATATATTAACTTCCTTTAACTGCGATAAAAATCCTATGAATTCGGAGCACTTGGGAGGCTCAGTTGGTTAAGCAGCTGCAGTTCAGGTCATGATCTTAGGGTCCTGAGATTGAGCCCCATGTGGGGCTATGCTCTCAGTGGGGTGTCTGCTTCAGGATTCTCTCTCTCCCTCTATCCCTACCCATTATGTGTGTGCTCTCTCCCCCTCAAATAGATAAACTTTTAAAAAAAATCCTATGAACCAGGTATGATCACAATTACATTTTACCTAGAGAAAATAAAGACAAAGAAAGTCAAAAAATTTTAGTAAGAGCTAAAAAGTGGTCAACTTTTTAAGGGAAGAAAAAAATGAGATTTGAACCAAGGCATTTATGTCTTAGTATATGCACTCAACAACCAATCAATGCTGCCTAAGTAGTTGGTAATCCTTATTGACCATCTCTTAGCACGTACAACACTCTAAAATTATTGTATTTATGTATTTATTAGTACATTTCCTGTTCTTTCCAGAAAATCTGTGTTCTTAAAGACAAAGTGCCAAAGGCCTATACCTTCAATGTAAGTATGGAATGAAATAAAACTGTATCAGCAGGGCAGAAAAGTTGCAAATTGTCTTATACTGCATTAATTTATGCATTCACATCCTCTATATCATGTGATTTTGCAGCCCATCCCATTAAAGAGGTGGAATATTTCCCTGTCTCTTAGCCCTGCAATGTGCTTTGGTCAATGGGGTATTACTGGTAGAAATTTGACCAAAAGCTGAAAAACATGTATGCAACATCTCTGCTTTCACCATAAGAAATACATAGTTTGGCTAGTTTGCTGGCTCATCTCAACCAACTCCTCAGCTTATTTGCGAACTCATGAGCTACGTAATGAACTTAGTTTTTGTGGTTTATAGATTTATAGATGTGGTATAGATGTATACCAATTCAGAAATTGGTATCCAAAAAGGAGTACAGTCATTACAAAAATCTAAATTATCTGGCATTGCCTCTACAACAAGTAGCAAGCCCTGAGGAGACATTTAAAAGAAATTGGGAAAATGTGAGAGGAATTGTTTTAGTAGGACAGAAAATTAGGAGGCATGTTTTGTAGTAGTGAAATATTTGGTAAAACTGTCACGTGAGGTTATTTAGAAGATTCAAAATGCACCTAAAGAATTTGTAGAATTGTACAAGAAAAACTCCAGGGAAAATAAAACGTTGACAGCTTGGGTTTTGCTTTTTTATCTGCAAAAAATAATAACTAAAAGTAAGAAATGATCTCAAAAATAATTTGGTAAGCAGAATTTTGAGGGCATACACCATCCAGAACTTGCTGGATTGGAAAATACATTTTTTTTTTCATCTCTAATACCCTTAACAAACAAAGTACTCTCAAAATAAGATAGAGACTGGAGGTAAACAGCCTCTCTTCAGTATTATGTTCATGAAAGCCAATAAAACAGCAAAACATAATATATAAAACCCTATCAGGCACTGAAGTATTTTCTAAAAATTTTATTGAGGTATAATCGATACACAAAAAATATGACACATATTCAATATATACTCTTTGCTGAATTTGGACATATATATACACCTGCAAAACCATCACCACAATCAAGATAATCAACATATCCATCACTTCCAAACTTTTCTAGTGCATTTTTTGTTTCGTTTTGGCAAAAACACTTAACATGAGTTCTAGCCTCTTAACAAAATTTTAAGTGTACAATATCATATTGTTAACCATGCTATATAGATCTCTAGAACCTATTCATCTTTTTTTTAAAGATTTTATTTATTGATTCATGAGAGACACAGAGAGAGAGAGGCAGAGACACAGTCAGAGGGAGAAGCAGGCTCCATGCAGGGAGCTTGATGCAGGACTTGATCCTGAGACCCCAGGATCATGCCTTGAGCCAAAGGCAGACGCTTAACTGCTGAGCCACACAGGGGTCCCTAGAACTTATTCATCTTGCATAGCTATAACTTTACACTCACTGAACAACTCACCTTTTCCCCTTCTTCCTCATCCTCTGGTAACCACGAATCTATTATCTGCTTCTATATGTTTGACTCTTTTAGATATCTCATATGGGGGAATCATACAGTATTTGTCTTTCTGTGACTTACTTCTTTAACTTAGCATAATGTCTTTCAGGTCCATTACCCTTGGGCCAGAATTAAATTAGTATGAATGGCTTATAAATAAACACTTTTGAGATAAGTGGTTAACTGGAAATTAACACTGTATACACTCATGTTTCAAAAGAAATGGAATATGAAAGAAAAGGTCAAATACAAAATATTCTCTATTAAATGGCAAAAGAGCAGGTAAAAGAAATACATGAGTTGCTAAAATATTTATAGAATATGTGTCAAAAATATTACATTACTTAATATGTGAGGAGTTCCTTAAAAATCAATAAAATAGAAGTAAATATCTTAATTTTAAAATGCACAACATAAACCAATGAATAAATAAATTTGTGAAACATAAATTGCAATGAAAAATATAAAAGCATAGTCTACCTCATAAGTATTAGTAGAATTCAAATAAAAATATTTATATACTTTAAGCTTGTTGTCCTGAATGAATGTTTAAAAAATAAAATTGGGGCCATCCATCAATGTCAAAAATTAGTACCTAGTACCCTACTATCAGCCATGTATATAGTCAACAGTATCATTTGAGCACACTATGCATTATCACAAAATTGAATAGTGCTCAAATACTTTGACATCTTAAGTATATGTATTAATGGAAAGTATCAACAATATATGAAAAAGAAGTCTATTAAAAATCAATTGCTATTATTTATAATAACATAATTTGGAAACAATATGAATAACATTAGAAGGGATAGAGAAAATAAGTACAATCTTTAAATATCAATTTCAGGATAACGTGTAGCAGTCAAGGCAAGCATTTCTGAAATATTTTTTTGAGGTACGTTTTTTAAATACTTTCAGTGTTTTTGATATATTGCCTCATGAAAAATTCAAATAAGAGAAATGGTATAAATGCAATTTTGCAACTACATATGGAATAAGAAGTAGATATAAAAATTGAAATAAAGATAGAGATGGAGACAGAGAGAAAGATTATAGAGTTAGAGATAGGAATGCAAATCCTGACAGTAAAAATAATAAGAGAACCTAGGGAATCTAATGGGTAGTAAGCTTAAGTGGAATGTTTCTGGTCAACTTTACTGAGTCATAATTTTTATAATATAAAAATGCACTCATTATAAGTGTAGTTTTATGAATTCTGACAGAGACATACACCCATATAACCACCTCTACCTTCAAGATAATGGAAATATTGCCATTACCCCCCCCCCAGAAAAATCTCCTCCTGATCATTATTTTACTGAATAATCTCAAATTTTTATTTTTTAGTCAATTTCATTGATGTGTAACTTAATGCAGTAATATAGAATTATTCATAGCATAAGATAACTTGACTGTAGTTGTAATTACTATGCTTATCCACTATAATTAAATACATTATTGTTCCATTTGTCATAAATAAGTATTTTATGGGAGGAAACCATGAAATCCTGTAAAAGACTGTGCCTCATCAAACTTGCACAAACTACTTGTAGCACCATTACCTTTTATTTATTTGTTTTTCCTAAAATTAATTCACATAGTTGTTGCAAAATGTTGATTTTCTCACTCCATTTTTTATAGGACATTTGATTAATTCTATTCTAAGGGAGAGATTGTTCTTCTACCTGTATTTATGTATCTATCTATCTACCTACTATCTGCATTGTATGGAAATACACACATACAAAAAGAAAGAGAGCTTATCTTGTTACTTTCCACTCTTTCCATTCGGTTTTAATTTGGACATTTGGTTCATAGGAACATTTATATCACTTAACTTACAGAATTTATAGGCCAGGCAAGAAAAACAATTCTAGGTTGGCCGTAAAATTCAAAGTGTAACAGCATGAAATCCTTTTTCTCGATTACCTTCGAAATGTGTACACAATGCTTCCAAAATAACTTCTCCATAAAATTATTTTTTACATTTTCTTTTCATCTTGTAAAAGAGAACTTAGGGATCCCTGGGTGGCTCAGCAGTTAAGCGACTGCCTTTGGCTTGCGGCGTGATCCTGGAGACCCGGGATCAGGTCCCACACATCGGATTCCTTGCATGCGGCCTGCTTCTCTCTTTGCTTACGTCTCTGCCTTTCTTGGTCTGTGTCTCTCACGAATAAATAAATAAAATCTTAAAAAAAAAAGAAAGAAAGAAAGAAAAAGAGAGCTTAATGCCTTCAAATTAAAAAAAAATCATTTGACTCTGAAAGTTCTATAACTCTTTAAAATTCCAATAAAACTGTGAAATCCACAGTTACAGTTGGTTAAATCAGCTAAGTTTTATCTCTTTAATAATAAATGATGACAGGTTAACAAAGAAATAGTGCATGCCACACTGAAAAACTGAGATAAATTAATAAATTAATTCATGTAAGAATTTAATCCCACTGTGTAAGAGATAAGGTATTAAGTTTCCTCATTTATAACTTGGAAGTGATAATAATACTGCCTATTTTACAGAATTATTATGAAGACTGAATGAGGAAATTAAAGGAGAAAAAACAATAAAGTACATACAATAGTTCCTGACATGTAGAGTCATTTAAAAACTATCCTTATTAGTAGATAGTATTGCTGTTAAGTTAATATTAAACATTCCTTAGTAGGTACAGAAAAGTAAAAGATTGGTGACAGGTTAAATGGATATAAGGTATAATGAAAATATCTCAAAACTTAAAATCTAACATTTTGTATTTGAATACACTATATGTGTTACTTAACAGTGATGTTGTTTGTCATGTAAATTTACAAGAAATTAACTATCTGCACTATTATGTCCCTTTAGCCATTAAATGAAGAGAATGTTATTACAATATGTTTTTGCCTTACTTGAAGACACTTTTGAAATCACTTATTTAATGTAATTTATATTATAAAATATTCCAAAACAGGCAAATGTAAGACATATTCATATATTAGTATGTAGACTTAGCAAATATTAATATCATAACAGATCTGTTTAAGGTAAGTTTTTTTCCTTTAGTTTTTTTTAATTTTTTTTTAGTTTTTTTTCCTTTAAATGTAATGTTACAGACACTCAAAAACCACCATGTTGTATCCTACACAGAAGTAAGCACTACATTAAAGTTGGCATATATCATTCCTGTCCAATTATTACATAAATGATGTATGTCATTCTGCATAGTTTTAAAGTTGTATAAATAGGGATCCCTGGGTGGCGCAGCGGTTTGGCGCCTGCCTTTGGCCCAGGGCGCGATCCTGGAGACCCGGGATCGAATCCCACATCGGGCTCCCGGTGCATGGAGCCTGCTTCTCCCTCTGCCTGTGTCTCTGCCTCTCTCTCTCTGTGACTATCATAAATAAATAAAAATTAAAAAAAAAAACTTTCTTTAAAAAAAATAAATAAAATAAAGTTGTATAAATGACATAATTTCATACATCATTTACCAATTTGTTATCCAGGCATACTGACAAATCTAGTGGTCTAAATAAGTGTCTAAATACTAGTTTAAAGAAGTTTATTTTAGGGCAGCCCCAGTGCGCACAGCGTAATCTCCAGGAATTGTAAGTGTAATAATAAAAAGTATTATTATTAATATACATTTCCAAGCAACTATTATCCGGGTTTCTGCATATAAGATCATTTTGGGGGATTTTTCAGATGTCCATTTTGACTTCATAAATCATCAATTTTGGAGAATGATCATTGAAAAGGATTTCCAAGGATATGCTGGAAAAGAACATGCCCTTTAAATATACGCCAGCATCCTAGCTATTTTTTTGTTATCCAAATATTTTTACACCCAAGCTGATGTTTGCAACCTATTCTATCACCTCTGCATTATTGTGTTATAATCTCCCAAAGGTTTTCTGATTTTTTGTTTATTATTCCCTGTATTTGTTAAACTTCTATTTGAAATATTTTTAGTCTCCCTTATTAGGTACACAAAGATCAAGGATTATATTTCTCATACATTATTTATTTTAGCATCAAGTAATGATCCTAATATACAATTAACAGGGGCTTGTCTGCTATTACCATTACTGTGATAGCTTATGTGATCATTGTTGCTCTTATAGTTGTTATTACTATTGTCTCTGAATATCTATCTTCTGCTTTCAGCTTGTCTGTGACATTTTAAGGTCTCTCTCAAATCTAAACAAAATAGTTTTAACATGCAAGTTTACAGTTTGTAAATGCACTGGTTGCTAATATGTTTGAATTAATATCCACTCTCTTGTTTTTTGTTTTCTGTATTCTATTTAACTTACTAACCTCTAGTCTTTCCTCTTTTCAGGTTTTCCATCGGATTTTTAAAGGTTTTATTTCTTCTCTACATATATTTTCTTTTTTTTATTTTTTTATATAAATTTATTTTTTATTGGTGTTCAATTTGCCAACATATAAAATAACACCCAGTGCTCATCCCATCAAGTGCCCCCCTCAGTGCCTGTCACCCAGGTACTCCCACCCCCTGTCCACCTCCCCTTCCCCCACCCCTAGTTCATTATTTTCTTAACCCTAATTTTTCCCCAATAAATTGGAAATACAAATCATTTTCCTTTCTTTTAAGCAAAATTCAGCCAAGAATTAAGTGTGCCTACTCAGGAATATTAATATGGCTTTTTGTTGTTATCTGAAAATCAGATCAGGTTTCTTAAAAAGTTAAGTTTTGCCTGTTTACGACTGTTACTCTTGTTTCCTCCAAAAAATTACCAGAAGCTTAAGTTTTTCATTTGGATTATATCCATTTTACATATTGTTGCATTATAATATTTTAATTCTAATGTTTTGAAATCCTACATTTATTACTTAGATTTATCAAGATATCTGTTACAAGTACATCATCCATTCTTTTTTTTCCCCCCCTGTGGCCAGTTTTCTTTTTAATAAATATATCCAAAACAATTCTTCAATAGAGAACCCTAAGTGATAATTTTTCTATGCATTAGCTATCTTTACCTTCATTTTCACCAATAATTAGCAATATATTCTAGGTTGATAATTATTTTTCCCTCAACATTTGACATATATTATTTTCTTTTTAAAAATATTTTATTTATTAATTCATGAGAGACACACAGAGAGAGAGAGGGGCAGAGACACAGGCAGAGGGAGAAGCAGGCTTCCTGCAGGGATCCTGATGCGAGACTAGATCCCAGAATCCTGGGATCAGGACCTGAGCCAAAGGCAGATGCTCAACCACTGAGCCACCCAGGTGCCCCAACATATATTATTTCTGTCTCCTATCCTATATATATTTTTTGATGAGAAGTCTGCTGCTAAGTCTGTCATTCCTATGTAGATTTCTGGCTGATTATGAAATTTCTATATTTTTGGTATTCACTCTGATACTTGCAGGAATGAAATCTATTTCTTAATCTTAATAAACATTTACTATGCTTCTTAAAACTAAATATTTCTGTTTACTTTTCAATTCTCAAAATTTACATCTCTTATCTCTATGAATATTACCTCTTCCCCTTTCTCTGTAATTTTATCTTCTGCATTCCAATTAGAGGTAATTTGGTCATTAGCAGTTCTTTCACATTTTCCTCTCTTTATCCAGTTTACATAGATCCATATTAAACTTTAAATATTAGCTCTTTAACATTACACTGAAACTGTTGTGTTTTTTTTTTTTTTCTTTTTAATGATCTACTTATTTGAGAGAGACAGATTAGGCACAAGCAGGGGTGACAAAGGTGGAGGAAGAGAGGATCTCAAGTGGAACTCCAACTGAACACAGAGCCCAAAGCCAGGCTGGATCCCACAATCCTAAGATCATGACCTGAACCTAAATCAAGAATCAGACATTCAACCAACCGAGCCACCCAGGTGCTCGGAAGCTGTTTTTATTTTAATATTAGTTTATAGTCATAAATTACTGCACATCTCAGGTGAAATAAATTTGGACGCTGAGATCACACATCTTCACATGGCTTTAAATTAGAGGTTAATTATCTTATTGGACCTCTGCCCTCCATGCCTACTCTCCAAGCCTCTCCTCTCTGTAACTGTCCATTCATTACTTAATATCAATGATATACAGGTATAGACATGAAAATACAGATACAGGCAACCAGGTTTAGTGCTGCCTTCAGCCCAGGGCCTGATCCTGGGCCAGGATCAAGTCCCACATCTGGCTCCCTGCAATGGAGCCTGCTTCTCATTCTGCCTGTGTCTCTGCTTCTCTCTCTCTCTCTCTCTCTCTCTGTCTGTCTCTCTCTCTCTTTCTCTCTCTCTCTGTCTCTCTATCTCTGTCTCTCATGAATAAATAAATTAAAAATATTTATTAATAAAGAAAATACAGATATACAGATATAAATACGGATGCTAACATATTTTTCTAGAGGACTTATGTCATTCTTATCAAATGCTTTTGTCCTTTTTGTTTCTATAATTTCTATTAATCTCACTATAATATCTTTGTTTCTGCTATAACTTCCACAGTAATTCTATCCCTTTATTCATACACATTTATTTTATAATTTCTTATAAGTTATTTCATTATATCAATTTTGGGAGTATTAATTCTATTTAGGATTTCTATTAACTCCTCTTTGGTGTGACTTTTTAACTCTTCTGTTTTTAAAGTTTTTTGTTTTATTTTGTAGTTTTTTTTTTTTTTTTGTGGCTGGTTGTGGGGGGAGGGGCAGAGGGGGAGAGAGAGTCTTAATTAAGCAGGCTTCAAGCCCAGTCAAGCCCAGTGCAGAGCCTCAAGCAGGGCTTGATCTACAGCTCTGAGGTCATGGCCTGAGTAGAAATCAAAGGTCCGACACTTAACTGACTGAGCCACCCAGATACGCCAACTGATTGCAAAGCTTTAAATATGAGCTCTCCTGCCAAGGTATAGTTTGGGTTTGTTTTCCTCTCTGAGTCCTATGTGAAATGATTTGTGGACATACTTCTAAGGAGTGGTTTAAGTTTCCTTCTACTGGGGTCCAGAGCTCATACTGAAACTTTAAAAAAAAGTTATTATTTTATTTAAAAAGTTTTTTAAAAACTTTAGTTTTTCACTTTAACATTAATTTATACTCATGGATTACTGAACATCTTGGATGAAATCATTTTGGGCATTTGGATCCCACATCTTCATGTGGCTTTAAGTTTGAGTTTAATTATCCCTGTCCCCCTGGCCAGGCCCCAACCCTCTCTTCTCAGAGGCTGTGGAAGATTATCCAATTCTTATCTCCTTCAATGTACGAAGTTGAGTTTCCTTAGTCATTTTCTTATAATGAGGGACATTCCTCATTGTATGTAGGGGTTTCTGTTTCAGCTTTGAAGAGATAAGACTGTATGTATATTTCCTTATTTAAAGCATAGTCTCTTGCTGGTAGAGTAATTCCAATTTTATTCTAGTATCCAGATCATTTCCTAGTCATATCATGAGTTTACCATTCTCAATGAGTTCACCTTTCAATCCAGCATCTAGAGTTTCCTTTTTCTCTCTTGAGTTCAACTTTAAATGGTGATTCTATTTTACCCAGCATTTCTATAAGGAAATTTTAATCAGGTCAGACATCAATGTTGCTGGAAGCCATTTCCATTTATTTTTTACTTTGTCACTTACTATTGTGAGAAACAGCTACATAAGCAAGGTCAGAAGCAGTGGAATTGCCACAGTGAGAGATCTCATGTCTTTTCAAACTGTAATATGAAAATGTATGCTCAAATCTGATTCAAGAAATAGACTTGAGAACCACCAAGACTTTCCAGCTTTGCAATATCATAAAAGTAACAGTTTACTTGACTTTGTTGAATCTGTACTGAAGAAACAAATTAAGACAAAGTAGCACAAAATGTATCTTGCCTTCAAGTTTTTATTAAATTCCACAATGAAATGATTACAGGAAGGAGCCTTAGAAATTTTCTACTCTAGGGGATCCCTGCGTGACTCAGCAGTTCAGCGCCTGCCTTTGGCCCAGAGCATGATCCTGGAGTCCCGGGATTAAGTCCCACATGGGGCTCCCTGCGTGGAGCCTGCTTCTCCATCTGACTGTGTCTCTGCCCTTCTCTCTCTCTATGTCTATCATGAATAAGTAAATAAAGTCTTTTTTAAAAAAAGAAAAAGAAATTTTGTACTCCAATGTCCTAATTTAACAAGTAAAAAACTAAGAGCAAGCCATAGTGTCAAGTTTTGGACAAAGAACTGATCTACCTCTTTTATACTGGTGTCCCTTCTAGTTTGATTATTCCTTAAATCTATTTTAAAAACTTCAAAATCCTGGGGTGTCTGGGTAGCTCAGTCAGTTAGGTGGCCAACTCTTGATTTCAGCTCAGGTCATGATCTCAGGGTCCTGGGATCAAGCCTCATGTGGTGCTCCATGCCCAGCAAGGATAAAAATAAAAAATTGAAAAGTACAAGTATTGTACATAGAGCCAAAGATTTCACCACATTGATTTATTATACCTAGATAAGAAACTATGTTTGTATATGTCAACTACAAATTCCTTTACTTTCTTCAGGTCTCAGATTAGATGTTACTTTCTTCAAAATTCACCTATGACCCCAAGACTCTACTACACATTCCTACATGCATTCCCACAAGTCCCTGTACTCATTCATTGCCCAAAGTTATAATTGCCAGTTATGCTTTATGTCCTTTAGCAGATACTATATCTTTCCTAACTTTATACATTACAGCTGGCAGAGAGCCTAGAACATAGAGTATTCTGAATATATAATTGTCAAGTGACTATTGTGTGGACTACTTAGTAAAACCAGTCTATAATTGAATATTTATTAATGCAAATACAATGTTATAATAGGACCACATGAAGCTGCTAGATGAACAGGGAAAAGAAGTAAGCACATAGTAACTTCTAATAAAAAGAAAAAATAGGCAGGTAAGTCTATTTAAATAACAGACAAAACTTTGGTTGATTTCCTTATCATTGAAAGAGGGTCTTACTAGGTAAGAGAAGATAGGATGAAAAAAAAAAATAAAAATATCCACAGAAATAGAATCTATATCACAAGAAAGTGCATCAGTGGTTGCCTGGGCTGGGGAGGCTGGAACCTCCTAGAATTGGCACAGGGGTAGCAGAAATGTTATCTTGATTGTGTGGTTCTGACATTGGCATATAAATTTGTCAAAACTCAAAATACATACTTAAAAGTGGTGCGTTATACCTCAATTAAGTCAATTTTTTTAAATGCCTCATAATTTAAAGGTTCTCAATAACATTACCGGCAGAGAAAGTGTTCAGCAGTTTTGTTATTGGAGGAAAATGATATGAGATATTATTTAAAATTTCTAAATAGTAGTAATAATGCTGAAATCAGTTTAAAGGGCCTTTTTATGGTAGCTTGTATATAAAAGGAAATTAATGAGTCCCACACTAATTTTATTCAGTGATTAAATCACCAAACTACTGATCTTTCCCTTGTTTATTCATAGACCATCAGGTAATTAGGACTGTCTCTACTATATCATCTGCCAGCTGTGAGGAGAATGAGAACAATAGTTATTCAGTTCAGCAGGATCATTATCATTCATATAGGAAAACAGGACCTTTGCAACTGTTAAAAACAGAGCTAGACATATTCCTTCTACTTTTTCTCTATACTTCTTTAATAAAAAGCCATGAACCAACTGGAGACAGCTACCTAGGTACATATGTAATTAAAACTCAGGCAGGCATGAGTTCTAATATCTAGATATCTTACAGACATTCCTTTCTTAATAAACACCAGTATTTACCTAGAAAATTTACATCAAGGTCTAATAAATACCATGTCAAAACAAATTGAGTAAAGCTTGATCCACTCAGGCTTCTATAACAAAATACCGCAAATTGGGTGGCTCTATAAACAGATACATATTTCTCAGTCTGGAGGCTAGAAGTCTGAAATTAGGGTAGAGACCTTGTGAAAGCCCAAGATCAGGTTTCAGACTGCAGTCTTCTAACTGTGTCCTCATCAAAGCCAAAGGGATGAATCTCTCTAGACCCATCCCTCTAGATGGGATAAGGCACTAATCCCATCCATGAAGTTCCACCCCCACAATTTTAGTTCCTAAAGGCCCTAATTTCTTAATAACATTACTTCTGGGGCCCAGATTTTCAAATTCTGAATTTGGGAGAATACATTCAGACAATAGCAAGAATCAATCACAGCTTTAGGTCTCTTAAACTAGAGATACTCTTACCTCCATTGCTTCAACATCAATTCTATTGAACACACATACATACCCACACCACACATTCAGAAATATTAATAAATAAGAAAGCATAAGAATATTAATAACTATGACACTAAAAAGCATGAGAGAGTGTAGTAGAAGGTGAAGTGGATTCACTAAAACCTTCGTTCCTTTTATTTAAGATATAATTTACATAAAACAAAACCTTAGGGCTCCAGCCAATGAATTTTAACACTTGAACAAACATATGTATTTTACACCCAAAAGATAATAAAGTACATTCCTATCATCACAAAAAAATCTATTGGGCCAATTTCTAGTAAATGATTCACTCAGAAGTGAACTACTTTCTGATTATTATCACTACAGATTTAGTTTTGTTTATTCTTAGAATTTTTATAGATCCAGTCACATAGCGTGTGTGTGTGTGTGTGTGTGTGTGTATGTCTCCTCTCACTCCCAAAAAGTGTGCTTGAGATTTGTTATATGTTGCAGTAGCTCTACATTTTGCATCCCTACCAGCAAAGAATGAGAGTTCCTATTATTCCATAATCTCACCAGTATTTGATATTGTCAATGTTATGGATTTTAGTCATTCTAATAGTTACATGTGTATTGGCATCTCTTCATTGTTTTAATTTGCAATTCCTTAAGGAGCTATGGTGTTGAACATGTTATCATATGCGTGCTTGCCATGTACATATCTTTTTTGGGGAAATAGTGGTGCAGATCATTAGTCCATTATACCTTCTTATTTTTGACTTTTAAGAATTTTTTACATAATTTGGATATCAATCTTTGACTGAAGGGGTTTTCCTTTATATTTAAAGAGTATTTTCCATGAATATCAATCTAAACTCTCTTTTTCTCCAGCATTTAAAAGTGTCTTTGATGAGAAGACAGTCATAATTTCCCCCTCTATGTAATACATGTTTTAGCTTCTCTGTCAACATTTAATCCTTTACATCTTTCCTTTCAGCAATTTGACTATGACATTCCTAGAGTTTTGTTTGCTTAATTTTTGTTTTTAAATAACCTTCACTGTGCTCCTTAGATTTTTTAGTTTGATGTTCTTAGCCATTTTTGGAAATTCTCCTACATTTTTCCTTCAATTACTTAATTTGTTCTATTCTTTTAATCTTCATTGTCTAGGGCTCCAATGACACTTAGGTTATTTGACATAATGCCACACTGAACATTTTATTTCTTTTTTTCTTGGCGTTTTATTGTATGATTTTTAGTGATCTTTGTTCAAGTTCACTCATTGTTGTTTCCATTGAATCTATTCTCCTTTAAGTTTATTGAATAATTTCTCTTTTTAATTTCTGATATGTTGTTTTCTTCTATAATTCTAGTCAACCTTTTTACATAGTTTCCATCTATATTCATCTATAGATATTCCCTATCTCCTCATGTATGCTGTCAACTTAGATCCTTTTGTAGCATATTATAGTTACTGCAATGTTCCTTCTCTGAGTATTCCATCATCTGGGTCATTTCTGTGTTTGCTTATAATGATTGTTTTATCCCTTGATCATGGACTGCTTATTGTAGCTTTTTAATTTTTCTTTTAATAATTTTATTGCAAACACAGAATTTTACATAAAAAAAACTCTTAAACCTATAATTATAGTGTTTACAATACAAAATAGAACTCTCTTTATCATCAAGTCACTGGACCAAATTTAAGTTTAAACTTTAGACTTCTTCACGGTTTCCAACATTTTGACTATGAGCTGAGGAGATGGTCTTTAAATTTATTTTTAAATCTCTGAGGAGTACTCTTTGCTTTTCAGTCCCAGTCTCAGATTTTATTCTTCAGGAGATCTCCCTTTACTCTGCTATGCTGTTCAAGGATTTAGAAGACGATTACAGTTTACTCAATAGAGGCCTGAAGCATCTCTGAGGGGTTTCCAAGGCTTGCTTCTGCCTTCTGTGTATGCTACATTGTACTCAATGAAGGTATAGAGTGTCACTGAGCTATTTCTCTAAGCTTTCTCACCCACTTCCAGCTGTCACAGGACCTCTGCTAAGCTCTCAGTAAAGGTCCAGAGTATATTCAAGGGATTCATCTCAGTTCTTCCTTCTTCTTCTCTTCACTGGGGAGCTGAAACACTTTCACAGACAGTGACATTTCTTTCACCTAGCATACTATACTCAGCCTCAGCAGGTAACTGCCTTTAATTGGTAAATGTTCCATGTGCCTCAGAGCAAGATCTCTTTTGGATCTCTTCCCCCACTCCCTTTCTTAAGAAGGTCATAAATATGAACTCAGTGAAGACCTGTGAGAAAAAAATTTGTTCAGTACATGCAGAATTTTTTCTTTGGCTGGAACTTTCTGAGATTCTTTTGTGCCAAGTCAATATCAACCATATCAGCTGATTTCTCCACACAACCACTCATTGTGGATTCTTCTCCTTCTGGCTGCTATGCCAAGGATGAACATTACTCTCTTATGAAGAATTCCTCAATTTCTGGAATCTAATTCTGTTCAATTTTTTCTTGTCCTCAGCTCTCTGATGAGAGTTAAAAAGCAATGATTGCACAGCTTATCTCAAGTACTGTCACTGCTACAGAGCAATGATCATTTGTAACTCCTACAATCTCAAACAGAAGTCAACCCAGATGTGTCTTCTTCAACTGGGTTTTTGCTCGTTTTAGCAGTTTTGCATTGCAGTTACAGGTGAGTAGATAATGGTATGTTACATAACCAGGCTACTTTGCTTCAGGTGTGTATCATGATAATAGATAATCAGTATTCTATCACTTTGTGAGAAGATAAAATATAGTTTTCCATATTCTAAAAATACATTCCACTTTCCAGATGTGTGTTGACTACATGCTCTGATGATTCTTCCTGAATGAAGGGATAGTTCAGAATCTATTGCTGTTGTCCAAATAAGGAAAACACCAGCCCCCTCCTAACCAAAAGATAAACAAAAATTTGTGAGCAAAAAATATTAGTGTAAAAAACACATTTGCACCATTAAAGCATTGTTCTTTTTTTAAAAGATTTTATTTATTTATTTATCTATCCATGATAGACATAGAGAGAGGCAGAGACACAGGCAGAGGGAGAAGCAGGCTCCACGCAGGGAGCCCGACATGGGACTCGATCCCGGGACTCCAGGATGGCACCTCAGGCCAAAGGCAGGCGCCAAACCGCTGAGCCACCCAGGGATCCCCAGCACTGTTCTTTTTAAAATAAATTTTTATGTTGGCTGCTCCTCCTGAGGTAGACATCTGCAATATTTGCATTCAGAAGTATAAAGAGAAACATTCTAATAGAGTGATTGGGTGAGGGCTTCCTGGGGAGATGATTTTTCACAGGGGCTTTTTCTCTTTTTTGTTTATTAATGTATTATTTGTTTAAGTCAACTTCATCCTTATTAAACTCAACACCCAAGAAGCAAACAATCCAATCATGAAATGGGCAAAAGACATGAGCAGAAATTTCACCAAAGAAGACATAGACATGGCCAACAAGCATGTGAGAAAATGCTCTGCATCACCTGCTATCAGGAAAATACAAATCAAAACCACAGTGAGATACCACCTCACATCAGTGAGAATGGTAAAAATTAACAAGACAGGAAATAACAAATGTTGGAGAGGATGTGGACAAAGGGGAACTCTCTTGCACTGTTGGTGGGAATGTGAACTGATATAGCCAGTCTGGAAAACTGTGTGGAGGCTCCTCAAAGAGTTAAAACTAGAGCTACCTTATGACCTAGCAATTCCACTACTGGGGATTTACCCCCAGGATACAGATACAGTGAAAACCTGAGACACCTGAACCCCTGCTATAAACCCTCCACATGTTTATAACAGCAATGCCACAATAGACAAACTGTGGAAGGAGCCTCAATGTCCAACGAAAGATGAACGGATAAAGAAGATGTGGTCTATATATACAATGGAATATTACTTAGCCATTAGAAACGATGAATACCCACCATTTGTTTTGACATGGATGGAACTGGAGGGTATTATGTTGAGTGAAGTAAGTCAATCAGAGAAGGACAATCATTATATGGTTTCACTCGTATAGGGAATATAAAAAATAGTGAAAGGGATTATAGGGGAAAGGAGAGAAAATGAGTGGGAAAAATTAGAG
Organism: Nyctereutes procyonoides; assembly: GCF_905146905.1. Taxonomy (NCBI): domain Eukaryota; kingdom Metazoa; phylum Chordata; class Mammalia; order Carnivora; family Canidae; genus Nyctereutes; species Nyctereutes procyonoides. Next base: position 8,734,493 of record NW_026575045.1, read on the forward strand.
AGGGTGACAAAACATGAAAGACTCCTAATTCTGGGAAATGAACAAGGGGTTGTGGAAGGGGAGGTTGGCAGGGGGATGGGGTGACTGGGCGACAGGCACTGTGGGGGTACTTGACCGGATGAACACTGAGTGTTATACTATATGTTGACAAATCGAACTTCTATCTATCTATCATATATATATATATATATATATATATATATATATATATATATAAATTTCAAATGTAAAGTTTGAGAAATTTTGGTAACTATACATAATCATGAAATCACCACAAGGACCAAAATATAAAACATTTCCATCACCCTAAAAAGTTTTCTGGTGTCCCTTCACATTCAGTCCTCTCCCTATTAGCACAGCCACAGAAAACAACCTGTCCATTTTCTTTCACAAAGTTGTGACTTTTCTAGAATTTCATATGAGTGAAACCATAATATTTTGTTTGACTTCTTTAACTTAGCATAATGTTTTGGAGATTGATTCATGTTTCCATTATTATACCTGAATAGTATTTCATGGTATGGTTTAATATGTTTATTTTTTTATATTGATAGTTGGATGGACATTTGGCCTGCCTCCAGATTTTGACAATTTTGAATAATTATTTTATGAATATTTACGTAAATATATTTCCATGAATATTTATTTTCTTTTCTGTTTGATAAATTTCTGTTCTAGAGAAGTTGTTTTGTCATATAGTAAATGTATATTTAATTTTATAAAATAATGCTACACTTTTCTAAGAAAAATAATTTAGTCCAATTGCTGCAATGTATTTAATACAATTTCTGTAAAACCTTTGCAACATTAAATACTGTTGTCTTTTTTCACTTTAATTATTTTAGTGGGTATGTAGTGGTGTCCATTTTTATATCAATATGCGTCTTTTTGATGTATGAAATAATTGGTACATTATTTAGAAATGTGTTATTGAGTTTCCAAATACTAAAGATTTTCTAGATTTTTATTTTATTTACTTCTAATATTATTACTTTTTATCAGAAACTATAATCTGAATCCTTGTAAATTTATCAGACTGATTGTGTTACTCAGAATATTACATATTTTGGGGCAGCCTGGGTGGCTCAGCGGTTTAGTGCTGCCTTCAGCCCAGGGCGTGATCCTGGAGACCCGGGATTGAGTCCCACATCAAGCTCCCTGCACGGGGCCTGCTTCTCCCTCTGCCTGCATCTCTGCCTCTCTCTCTAAGTCTCTCATGAATAAATAAATAAAATCTTTTTAAAAATTACATATCTTGATAAATGTTCTGCATGTACTTGAAAGTGAATCCTGTTGCTCCTAGCCAGTCTTCTATAAATAATCAGTACTAGATGAGTGTTCAACTCTTCTATACATTTTCTGCTTTCCTCTTCCTGTTCTATCAATTATTGAGATCCATCCGTTATAACTGAATTTGTCTATTTCTCCTTTCATTTCCATCAGGTTTGCTTCATATATTATGAAATTCTTTTACCAGGCACTCAAAACTTTAAAGTTCTAATGTCTTCAAGAAAAATAAACTTATTATGAAATGACACTCTTGAACCCCAATGAGTCTTTGTTCTAAAGTCTACTTTATCTGATATTTACATAGCCAATCCAACTTGTGTTTTTGTTTACTGTAAGCATGATGTGTCTTTTGCAACATTAAATTTTTACCCATTTGTGTATTTATATATTTTTGTGTATTTATATTATTAGTGAGTATCTTCTGGACAATGGATAGTTGAATTATTATTTTTAAATCCAACTTCAATATCCCCCTTCTAGTTGGGGTTTTTAGGCCACTTATACTTAGCATAATCATGTGATGGTGGGGTTTTTGTTTCATGTTTTTATTTAAATTCTAGTTAGTTAACATATAGTGTAATCTTGGTTTCAGAAGTAAAATTTAGTGATTCATCACTTACATATAACACCCTCATCACCATAAGTGTCCTCCATAATACCCATCATGCATTTAGCCCATCCTCTGGTCACCTTCCCTCCAGCAATCCTTTGTTCTCCATAGTTAAAAGTCTCAAAAAAAAAAAAAAAGTTTCTTATGGCTTGCCTCCTTCTCTCTTTTTTTCTCTTCTTCCTTCCCCTATGTTCATTTGTTTTGACTGTTTAATTCTGACATCTTTATGTTGCCTGATAAACATGTTTTTGGCTTGCCTCATGTCATAATCAAAAAGTCTAAAATAAATGAACAAAACTATCTAAGCAAATCTTAAGATATTGTTGATATTCAATCCATTCTAATAACTATGAATATTTGCTTTACTTATTTTGATATCAACATTGTTTATGTTGAAAATTATCTTGTTTGTACATATATACTGGTTTTGTCCATTGCTTTTGTACAGTTTGACAAAATTGGCCATATCTGTATTCCTCCTAACATTCAACTCCAGTCATTACCACAAACAGTGAAAGTACCACAAAAAGTGAAAGTACTCTTTCACTTTTTGAACTTTAATGTCAGGAAGCAGGATTTGTTGTAGATCATTTGACAGGTGTGAAGGCTATCTCCAAACTGGGTGATTCCTATAGTAAAAGAGTTATAAATTAAATAAATCTTTGTATGGCTTTGTCTACATATCTAGGCATATAACTTTTCTAGGAATAAAGAGTTAAATATTAACTTGTTTAAAATCCATTTAATATTGATAATTTCTTAATATAAATGTCAGTAAAATTATACTCAGTTTAGGTTGTTCAAATAAAAAATCCAGAAATAATTTTTGATTATTCTTTCTTCTCTCATTGACAAAATAAACACATCTGAAATCTGCCCCCTATTCTATATATAACAATTCCACCCTGCTCTAAACTCCCATCATCTCTTACATGGACTCCTGAAATAGCCTCCTAGTGTCTCACTTTGTTCTCTTAGTCTCCATTAAATTTGGATAAGACTTTTAAAGGCCTTACTACAAAGTTTAGAATATAATTCAAAATCCATACATTAGCCTGTAAGTATGATATTCAGTGATTCTACATGATCATATAGACTCTTGCCTACCTTCCATTTCTTCATTTCACAATCCTACTTCTCAGTGATTCCAACTCACTGTTCTTTCTATTCCTAGACAATAGTAAGCTTATTTCCATTGTAAAGCAATTTCACTAGGAACTCTTTGTTGTCTTGTTCTTATATTACAACCTTTGCAAGAGCTTTCCAGCTACTCAGTCTAATATAGCTTCTATCTGATGTCCAACTATTTATTCACTTAAAATTAATCCTTTTTTATTTTCTTCAAATAATTTAATTTATAAGTCTTATTTTATTAGATTATTGCCTATGATAGAATGAAACTATATGAGAATATGAATATCTCCTGTTGTCTTCACCTTTTTCCAAGCAGGTCATAAGTAAAGCTTCACTTTGTATTGTAAAATGTAGAGCATATTTACTGTCTATCTAGCCATCTAACTATCTTCTAACTATATAATTTAAATAATGAAAATAAGTAAAGTTAATATGCAGTTAAAATTTTTCACATGTATCACCTATTATAAAATTCTGTGAAGTAGGAGGGCAATACTATTACTAATTATTTTGCAGATGAGAAAGCTGAGGCTCTTGAAAAGACATATGTTTATATTAAGTTCATGTGGATAAAGTATAGCTTACACTTAAGCCCAAGGTTTCTGATGCTAAATCTTGAATTCATTTTATTATCTAATTATCATGTATACCATAGGAGCTAGCTTTTATATTTGGTTTTTCAATACATTTTAAAATATCAATTTGATAAGGGGTAGGATAATATAGTAAATATCATACTAAATTAAATTTGTGTGTACCTATAAAAGTCTAAGCTTTATTTAGCTTAACCACACACACATACCGGAGAAAACAACATCAGAAGCAAAACCCTGACTACTGCTCATAAATTCAATAAACCCACTAAATTCATTTGTCCTAAATGAATTATATTTTATCAGTATATTATATACAAAATATTCTTCTTAATGAAATTTTGTTTTTAAGATTTGGCTAGAAAATATTCAAAAGAGAGAAATGGAAGGAAAAAAAAAAAAGAAAAGCAGGTTAGGAGTTGATCTCCACTGTGTCACTCCAGTGCTCAAAGTGCCATTTTTGAAGCTGAAAAGCCACAACATGGCTTCTTAAACTGAGACTTTACTCTTTGGAAGTCAACAAATCCCAGGAGCATCTTGTTCTATATTTTGAAAACAAAACAAAAAACACAACAGTACACAAGAAGGTGAAAAGAGGGTATATCACATTGCAATTTGTTGGCAATTTCATATCGCTGAAAATTACACAGGACAATAATTGAAAAGTGAGCATTATCCCTATATTTGATTTCTTTGTAAAATGCTAGTGTGTAGGCAGTGGTTGGTTAATTTTACAATTGCCTTCAGTACACAGGAAAGGAAAATTTGGATGCTGAGCAAGACAATCAGAGGGCTGTTGTCCCAGTTTAAAGTCAGATGAATGTTGGCTCAAAGAGTAAAAATAGAAAATGCCTTAGGACAGTAATGAAAGCATCCAAACATTATCTCTCAAGGTGACCAGGAACTCTGTTTCTAAATATAGGATCCTATGAGAGTATGATGGTAAATGAACTATGTGGATGAGGAATTTATCTCTCATGCTCATGACTCATTCAGTTCCTTTTTCAATTTCAGAGGAACAACAGGCATCAGTTAACCTTTACTGGTGATACAAGGTTATCATTAATAAATAGCCACAGTGCAATAAATAATTATAATTCAGAGTAACAGGGCTTGGAGCAAAGTATTATGTACTCACTGGTGAAAGTCTATTCATTCACATTTATAAAAATATTGGAAGTTCTATTTTAATCTTCACTTATCTTCCCAGGATCTATAGAACACCCCAATTCTTCTTTTTCACTTCTTTGTTCTTGTTTATTTTTACCCTAAGTAATTTTATGCTATTAATGCATCAGCTTACCCTAGCATTATAATTTTTAAGACAATTAATGAACATACACATATAAAAATCAGGATTCTCAAACATGGAAAGAGTTGTAAAGAGTGTTGCCTTCACCCTTTAGCAAGAAAAACCTTGAGAAACTGCAAATTATATTTTCAAACCCACCAAAGAACTTAAGTTTCAGGGCAACCACGTAATCATAAGCTTAAAGAAAGACAGATGTCTGAAGGAAGAACCAGGATCTGAACAGTTGTTTAAATGAGACAGACATCACTGGACTTCATATAATAGCCAATAAGAAGATATAGATGAATCTTCTGAATTAAGCACTGTATGTAAAGCCCCTGGAAGGCCACAGACAGAAGGGAGTGTGCACTCTTCTGGGTCTTTTCCTCATCTGCCCCAACTACTACTCACAGGGAACATGAGTGAGGATCTTTAGAGAGCTTTTCTTATGTTAGTTGAGAGAAAAAAAAACAGCAATCAATAACAGTACCTCCAAACAGACATATCTTCCCCAATTTTGCCTGTGGACCACATGAATTTTTGCTTCATCTGCAGAAGCAAAAAAAGAAAAAAGAAAAAAAGTCACTTTTGGACATTAGCAGAAATCAATTGCAGTAAGAGAAGGAAAGTGACCAAAGAAATCACTAACCAGGGAAAGGGACAGGAATATTTACTCTGCCCATCATTGCAGCTGGAGGAGGTCATGTGTGAATGTGTGCTGAGATCTGAAGATCTGGAACTAAGACTTATTAGAACAAAGGAGTACACTCTGCACCAACCCCCCCCCCCATAGACTGGTAAGTAATGGGTAAAAAATAATAACAGGATACAGCCAAGAGAGTTTAAGGAGATAGATTATCTGGAGACCAGCACAAACAGAAGACCACAACCCAGGAGGAGAGAAGACATTGAGAAAATGACCTCTGGAATATGAGGTCCCATCCTAAATATAAGTTACCAGTAGAGGGACTTGAATCCTGTGGTACACTGAAGCTATTCATACACAGCTCAATTCAGCCTTGCCACTAAAGGCCTGGCAGAAAGAATGAAACATCATCTCAAGGCGTAAGCTTACATATTCTTTATAGCTTTCAATTAAAAGTTATAAGGCATAAAATTGATATGAAAAAGCACATGCTAAAGAGATAAAGCATTCGTCAAAACTAGACTCAGATATATAAAATATATAGTAAAAAAATCAAAAGGCAATTTAAAATAATTATGACTGTGAATATGTATTAGCTGTAAATGTACATTGAAAACTCTAGGACAACCACTTATTTTTTAAAAATTATTACTATTATACCAAGAAAGGAGAGAAATTGTAACCATATAAAATACTCAAAACCACAAAAGGCAGAAAAAGAGTGGAGTAAAAAATTTTAAAAAATAAACAAGAACAATAAATAGAAAGCACTGATATAGTTTTATCTCACTATATCATTAAGCACATTGGACATTAATGGCCAAAATACACCAATTAAAAGAGTGTATCAAAAAACAACACCTGACTATATGTTGTCTACAAAAACCCACTTTAAATATAAAGATACCATATAGGTTAAAGGTAAATGAATAGAGAAAAACATACCATGCTTACACTAATCAAAAGAGAGCAGGATATCTATATTAATTTCAGATAGAAGCAAGGAAAGTCATCAGGGATAAAGAAGAGCATTAAATAACAATAAAGGAGTCAATTTTCCAAGAAGACAAAACAATCCCAAAGAAGTATATGCCTAACAACACAATATCAAAATAACAGAAGCAGAAACTGATAGAAACCCCCAAGGAAAAAGTAGATGAATTCACTATCAGAGTTGGAGAATTCAATATTCTCCTCTCAAAAATGGACAGATTTAACAGGCAGAAAATTAGTAAGGATATAGTTGAACTTACCATCACCACGAATCAAATGGATATAATTGACATCTACAGACTACTTCTTCCAACAGTGGAGTACACATTTTATTCAAGCTCACATGGAACATTTAATAAGACACAGACTACATTCTGAGCCACAAAAAAAAAAAAAAAAAAAAAAAAAAAAAAAAAAAAAAAAACACCTTAACCATTTTACGGTTGAGAAATAGTATGGGTTTTCCAATGGAGTGGCTCTGGTAGCCACTGTAAGGTTTGGCATAAGTGATCATGAAGCTCTTCAAGAATGATGAGTCTTCCTCACAAACTTATTTCTCAAGTATGGTAGAAGGTATGTTTAATGGATCCTCCCATGTGGGTGAGTAGGTATTAAATGATAAACTTACTCTTGTATTTCAATCTCCCTAAGTCTCTGAATCTCCTCTGTTATATTAAACTGAGGGAAGGTGGGCATTTCTGGTTCACTCACTGTGGCCCGTGTATTGGTCGGTGATTCAATGAACCAAATAAACTGTCAGAACCCTTTCTAACTACTCAAGCAGCAACTTTAAATGAAGAATGTCCTGGCAGCCCCGGCGGCTCAGTAGTTTAGCGCCACCTTCAGCCCAGGTTGTGATCCTGGAGACCCGGGATCCAGTCCCGTGGTGGGCTCCCTGCATGAAGCCTGCTTCTCCCTCTGCCTGTATCTCTGCCTGTCTCTCTCTCTCTCACTCTGTGTCTCTCCTTAATAAATAAATACAATACTTAAAAAATTTTAAATGAAGAATGTCCATTTATTGGGCCCATATCAATAAATCTGCCCTGATCAACTTTATGTTTCTTCTCCCATAATCCCAAACCCATAGGATCCATTCTCACACATGTACCCTGATTTCTGTTTGTATAAATTAGAAAATTCAAGTACTTCTTTTGGAGCATGGTACACCTACTCATGGATCACTCTTTGTACCTCACTTTTAAGGATCTATTGGGACTTAAGTGTATTTATAGGTTTAGAAGCAAGGGTGGGTGATGGGTTTGTGTCCTGGCTTGAGTCAGCACTGTCTTACATGGCAACTGCCTCAGAGAAGGCCATTAATATTTACTCAGAAAATTCAGGGTTAGCCTCATCCAATGAGATGAAAAGTCTAGTTCCATACAAAAATACAATGCCTGCTGTAAGACTACAATGGGATTAAACTAGAAACCAATGACAAAAGATATCAGGAAAATCTAAAAATATATGGAGATTAGATAAAATGGTTTTAAATAATGTGTGAGTCAAAGAAGAAATCTCAAGAGCAATTTAAAATTTTTTTAATGAAATGAAAATGAAGGAATTTGTCAAAATTTCTGGGATCAGTGAAAACACTACTAGAGGAAAATCTGCAACATTAAAGGCATATATTAGAAAGATCTAAGGTCAATAGGTTTCACCTTAGGAAACTACAGTAAGAAGAGTGAAATAAATCCAAAATAAGCAGAAGAAATAATAACAATTAGAACAGAAATTACTTTAATTAAAACAGGAAATTGATGGAGAAAATCAATGAAACCAAAAGCTGGTTCTTTGAAAAGATCAATAAGTGATAAGCCTTTGGCCAAACAAAGATAAAGGGCACAAATTATGAAAGGGGAACATCACTACAAATCCTATGGACATCAAAAGGATAAAAAAAGGAATACTATGAACAACTCTATTACCACACATTTGTTAACATAGATGAAATGGACCAATTCCCTGAAAGGAACAATCTGCCAAAACACACAAGAAGGAACAGATAATTTGAATAGGCTTGTATCTATTATATAAATAGTAATTAAATCAGTAATTAATAACCTTCAATAATAAAAACCACCAGGCTCATATGCATTCACTGGTGAATTCTACTAAATATTTAAGGAAGAAATGATACCAATTCTATGCAATATCTCTCTGAAAATCAAAAGATGGAATACTCCCTAATTCTGGGGCCAATATTACCCAATACCAAACTCAGACAAAGACATTACAAGAAAACTGCAGCCAATATATCTCATGAACACAGGTTCAAGAATTCTCAATAAAATATTAGCATACTGAATTTAAAAATATATATAAACGATTATATGTGAAGACTAAGTGGGTTTTATCCCAACTATGCAAAGCTGGTTGAAAAATCAATTAATGTGAAAATCAATTAATATAATATATCATATCAACAGGCTAAAATAGAAAAAATTACATGATCATGTCAATAGATGCAGAAAAGACATTTAGCAAAGTCCATAATCCATTCATGATAAAAATTCTCAGCAAAGTAGGAACACAGGGCAACTTTCTCAACTTGATAAAGAATATAAGGCAAACAATCAGAGGTATCACTGGTTTGGTTCCATACCACCACAGTAAAGCAAATATCACAATAAAGTGAGCCACATAATCTTTCTCATTTCTCAGGGCTTATATATAAAATTATGTTTATACCATACTATAGCCCATTAACAGTACAATAGCATTATGTCAAAAATTGTATATATCTAAATTAAAATGCTTTATTGCTAAAACATGCTAGCCATCATTTGAGATCTTAATGACACAAAACATTTTTGCTGGTGAAGGATCTTGCCTCATTGCTGATAGCTGCTGGCTGATTAGGTTGGTGGTAGCTAAAGGCTGGATGGCTATGCCAATTTCTCAAAATAAGACAATAAAGTTTACCACATTGATTGACAATTCCAAAATGATTTCTCTGTAGCATACTATGCTGTTTGATAGCAATGTACCCACATTAGAACTTCTTTCAAAATTGGAGTCAGTCCTCTCAAACCCTGCCACTGCTTTATCAACTGAGTTTATGTAGTATTCTTAATCTTTTGCTGCCATTTCAACAATCCTCATAGCATCTTCGCCAGGAATAGATTCCATCTCAAGAAACCACTTTCTTTGCTCATCTATAAGAAGCAACTCCTCATCTGTTCAAGTTTTATCATGAAATTGCAGCAATTCAGTAATAGATTCACTTACTCTATTTCTCTTGATATACCAACCACATTTGCAATTACTTTCTCCACTGAAGTCTCGAAACTCTCAAAGTCATCCATGAGAGTTGGAATCAACTTCCTCCAAGTTTCTGTTGATATTTTTACCCTTTCCCATGAACCACAAATATTCTTATTGGCATCTAAAATGGCAAATCTTTCCCGGAAGGTTTTCAATTGACTTTGCCTGGATACACCAGAGAAATCACTATGTAAGGCAACTATGGCCTTACAAAAATCTATTTCTTTTATAATAAAACTTGGAAGTCAAAATTACTTCTTGATCCATGGACTGCATAATGGATATTGTATTAGCTGGCATGAAAAACAACACTATTTTCATTGTATATCTCCATCAGAGTTCTTTGGTGACCAGGTACATTGTCAAAGAGCAGTAATATTTGGAAAGGAAGCTTTTGTTTTCTGAGTAGGTCTCAACAAAGAGCTAAAATATTTAGTAAACCGTGTTGTAAGTAGATGTGCAGCTATCCAGCCTTCCTTGCTGTTTCATTCATAAATGGGAAGAATAGATTTAGCATATTTCTTAAAGGCCCAAGGATTTTGGGAATAGTAAATGATCACTGGCTTCAACTTAAAAGTCTCCAGCTACACTAGCCCCTAGCAAGAGAGCAAGAGAGTGAGCTTGACCTTTGAAGCTTTGAAGCCAGACATTAACTATTATCTAGCTATGAAAATCCTAAACAGCATCTTCTTTCAGCGGAAGGCTATTTCATCTACATTGCACATCTGTTAGTGTCGTTCACTATGCCTTCATTAATTATCTTAGCTAGGTCTTTTGGAGAACTTGCTGCAACTTGAACATTAGCAATTTCTGCTTTGCCTTGCATTATACTTTATGAAAATGGCTTCTTAGACTTCATTCACCAACCTACGTTAACTTCAAAAGATTTCCTGCAGCTTCTTTATCTCTCAGCCTTCACTGAATTGAGGTCAGGGCCTCTCTCTGGATTAGGCTTTGGCTTAAGGTAATATTGTGGCCAGTTTTAGCTTCTATTTAGACCACTAAAACTTTCTCTGCACCAACAATAAGGCTGTTGCACTTTGTTATTATTTGTATGTTCACCAGAGTAGCACTTTTAATTTCCCTCAAGAATATTTCCTTTGCATTCACAATTTGTCTGTTTGGTACAAGAGGTCCAGCTTTTGGCCTATCTCATCTTTTGACGTTCTTTCCTCACTAAGCTTTATCATTTCTAACTTCTGATTTACAGTGAGAGATGTGATTTTCTTTCTTTCATTTGAACACTAAGAGGCTATTGTAAAGTTATTGCCTGGCCTAATTTCAATATTATTGTGTCTTCAGGAATGTGGAGAACCTAATAGAGGGAGAGAGACAAGAGAACAATTGGTTGGTGGAATAGTCAAAATACACATAACATGGGTGGATGAACTTTGCCATCTCATACGAGTGTGATTGGTGGTGCCCAAAACTATTACAATAGTAACACCAAAGATCACTGATCACAGATCATCATAACAAACACAATGATAAGGAAAACTTTGAAATACTGTGAGAGTTACACAAAGACGTGAAGTGAACAAATGCAATCAGAAAAATGGCACCAATGGACTTGCTTGACAGAACTGCCATCAAACCTTTGGTTTTTAAAAAACCACAATTATCTGTGAAGTGTAATAAAGTAGAATATAATATAAGGAATTATGCCTGTATATATACAGAGAGAGATCTATCTTTTCTTTTTTGTAATTGTCTTGCTATATTTGTCAAAAATCAGTTGACCCAGGGGTGCCTGGGTGGCTCAAGCCAGTTGAGCATCTGATTCTTGATTTCCACTCCAGTCATGATCTCAGGGTCATGAGATCGAGCCCCACATGAGACTCTGTGCTCAGCGGGGAGTCTGCTTGACATTCTCTCTCTCTCCCTCTCTTGCTGCCCCTTCCCAGCATGCTCTCTCTCAAATAAATTTAAAAATCAACTGAGACAAATGTGCCTCAAGCACTGTAACAATAAAGTAAATTCTGAATTCAGCCAACTTATGTCTTACAACTCTGGTCTTTTATTATTATTAATCATTATTTTAATATTGTTTTTATTGAAACAAAAACTGCTGATTTGGATTGTATTGCATCTATAGACAAATTTGGATAAAATTACCATCTTAAAAATGTTGAGTCATCAAACACAGAAATATAGTAAAAATATCCAGGAAACCCTCTTTAATTGCTCACAGTAGTGGTTTACTTACTACTGAAAGATTATTAAACTTATTTCATTAAACATTCAAAAATTCTTCAAGTTTTGAGGCTTCTGGGTCAGCAATTGAGCGTCTACCTTTGACTCCAGGCATGATCCTGAAGTCCCAAGATCAAGTCCCACATCAGGCTTCCTGCATGGAGTCTGCTTCTCCCTCTGCCTAGGTCTCTGCTTCTCTCTGTGTCTCCCAGGAATAAATAAATAAATCTTTTTAAAAAGTTTGAGGCTTCTTATAATACTATTGTTCATTTTCAAAAATCACATCTATTGCTGGTATATATGCATATAATTTTTTTAAAATCAGTTCTGTTTTGTGGTCTTGCAAAAGTCAGTTATTCTAGTAGTTTTTATGAGATGCCTTAGAATTTCTAAACATACAAATTGCTTTTGGCCAATAAAAGTTAAAAGCTTTATTTTCAAGCTGTATAGATTTCTTTTACTTTATTTCTTTGCAAAATATTGAATACCAATAATGAATGCAAATAATGAGAGTGAAAATCTTTGCCTCTTCCTGATAATACAGGGGAAGAATTCAGTTAGTCCTTTCTTGTATATTCCATTTTTCTTTCTTGTGTTCATGTTTTCACTTAAATATTTATAGAAAACTATAATAGTCTTTTAACATTCTTGCTACTTCCATCATCTTTGACATTTTTGGGTCAATTTCTATTGACTTAAAAAAATTGCCTGACTTTAAGTCACATTTTCTTGCTTCTTAGTATGTTTTAAGATTTTGAATTGGATGCTGAACTTCATAAAAATTGCATTGCTGGTCATATATAGATATATATAGATAGATAGATGATTAGATAGATAGATAGATAGATATGTATATGTACATATCTATTTGTCTTTCTACAAAAAAAAATAGCCTTTGTTTCGGCAGGCAGTTATTGGTACATTATGTTTTATTATTTTCTGGTTTTTAAAAGCATTTCTAGGGAGGATGCTACATTACATAGATATTTTAGCTCTATTGGTAAGGTCTGACCCACTTGGAGTCCCTTTTAAATTCCATATGATTAAGAGGGATTCTTTCCTCTGCCTGACTGGAGCTACAAATGGTCCTCAACATTGTGTTTTCAGAATAATGAACTTATAATTCCTGGGTAGTGCCAGACCCAAAGTAGAAAAATCACAGGCCTTCCTCATCAGTTTTTCTTCTCTCAAGGATCACAGTCCTGTACTGCCTGTTTTTAAATATCTGAAAATGAGGTTTCTTTCATGTATATTTTCTAAATTTTTAGCTATTTATGGTGGAGATTATGCCTAGTATTTATTAATTTATATGCTGGAAGCAAATTTCAACAATTTAGTTTTTCTCAATTTTTTAAAAATATATTTTAGAGTAATTTTAGATTTACAGAAAAGTTTCATGAATATTACAAATAATTTGCACATATCCTACCCACACTTAGTTTCTGCTAATGTTAATATTACAGCACATTTATCATAACTAAGGAACTAATATTACTAAATTCCTATAAAAGTCCATACTTTATTCAGATTTCACTAGTTTTCTTAATATCCTTTTTCTATTGTAGGACCGTGTTACATTTACTTGTCATGTCTCTTTACATCCCTTTAGACGACAGTTTCTCAGCCTTTCTCTGCTTTTGATGACCTCAACAATTTTTCATCTCTAGCTGCCCATAAACTTTGTTAAAAACTTTTGTGTATTAATGAAATAAAGAGTGTAATGATACCATTTTATCTGCCAAATTAATGAATTTTAAAATTATAAAATTCAATGTTGATGATTCCATTATAATACCACCTATTTTTGCCCAACTTTTTGGGGTAGCTTATATCTGTCCTTTATATGCTCCATGCACAGCTTAATTTCTTTATTGCATTATTTACATTTTTATATCTTATTTCATAAATATTTCTGAGGAAAAAATAAAGCTTATTATTCAAATCTCAAAAAGAATAGCAGTCATCATGGCAAAGTGGTAAAATATGCTATAGTCACTTAGGCACAAGAGTGAAGATTATCAAGCTTGAAAGGAATTTGATCAGATAAAGGTCTCACTGCAACCTCAATTCACAAGGTCCAGTTCAAAGAGCCCAGCAGTAAACTCCATGCCTGATATTGATACTTTAATAACAAAAATGTTGGTAGTTAAATTTTATGTATCTATATGGCTAGGCTTTGGTACCCAGTTGTTTTTTCAAACACTAGTCTATGTGTTGCCATGAAGGCTCTTTCTTAGGCGTGATTAACGTTTACAATCAGTAAACTTTGCGTAAAGCAGCTTCCTCTGTAGAGTATGGGTAAGACTCAGCCAATCAGTGGAAGGCCTTAAGAGCAAAGTGTGAGAAGTTCCCTGAGGAGGAAGGAATTCTGTTCTCAGACTGCCTCTGGACTCAAAATTACAAATCAGTTCTTGCTGAAATTTTCAAACTGTTGGCCTGCCCTGCAGATTTGGGACTTGTAAGGTCTCACCATCATGTGGGCTAATTACTCAAAATCAATCTCTCTCTCTCTCTCTCTCTCTTTCTCTCCCCCCGCCCCCACCTCTTTTCCTCTCTGTCTCTTTATAAATGTGTAAAAAAAAAAAAAATCTCCCATTGATTCTATTCTCTGGTGAACCCTACTATTTAATGAAATTAGTGTTAGGGCAACAAATGATTAAGGTTTAGGGAGAAAATGTGCTAAGACAGAGAAGAAATGCCTCAAAGATGAAGCATTTCCTTCAGGTAGAAAAGTACAAACCCATGCATTACATTTTCTGCTTTCCTGTGGCTTCTTTTTTTTCCTATGACTTCTTTAACTTATTTCACTCAAGCTATGCATAAATAATAGCTTATATAACCACATATCTTTATTTCTTTAGTTCTACTCATTATGAAATCCTGCTAGAATTCTAGCAACAGTAGACCCTGATTTGGACAGTGTTCAGGGCCCTGTTGCCTGGGGCCTACCTGAAACAGGAATAAGTAATTAAATAATCTCAACGAAAAAAAGAGAAAAAGATGAAAGGGGCACCTGGATGGCTCAGTCCTTAAAGCAACCAACTTTTGGTTTTGGCTCAGGTCATGATCTCAGACCTGTAGGCCTCAAGCTTAGCACAGAGTCTACTTGAGATTCTCTCCCTCTACCTTTGCCCCTCCCGCTGTTTGTCTTTTCTTTCTCTTTAAAATAAATAAATCTTAAAAAAAAAAAAAAAAAAAAAGAGCAGCGTGGGTGGCTCAGCGGTTTAGCGCCGCCTTCAGCCCAGGTCCTGGTCATGGAGACCGGGGACTGAGTCCCACATCGGGCTCCCTGCATAGAGCTTGCTTCTCCCTCTGCCTGTGTCTCTGTTTCTGTCTCTCTCTCTCTCTTTCTCTGTGTCCATCATGAATGAATAAATAAAATCAAATAAATATAAATAAATAAATAAATAATCAAATAGATAAATAAATTATACAGAAAGATCTATAAATATCAAGAAAAATGCAATCTAAGGTTAAAAAGGTAAATCAGTGACAAGGACAAAGATGATCACTATTACTGAGGAAGACTACAATCTGCATTAAAGGTAAATTGGTCTTAATTTTTCTCTTAATATGCTTTGAAATTACATTCTTGCACTATTATTTTAAGCTCTTTACATGTATTAATTTACTCCCAATTAAACTTTAAAGTTGTGTGCTATTATAAAATCTTTGTACTGAAAAAGGAAAGCAGAAGGAGATTAAGTAAATTCTTCAAAGTTCCAGAATTGGTAAGTATAAGGGCAGGGTTTGAACCCAGACAGCTTATAATCACAGGCCATACTTTTAAATATGATGTAGTACTGCTTATATACTATGTTCCTTTATCATACCCTGCAATGTGTGAAGAAAAAGTACAAAAGGTACAAAAGGTTTCAGAAAAATGTTGCAGTTATTTGATATTGTTATAAACTTCATTTCTAGAAGAAACAAGAACCCAAAACAGCCAAATATACTAGCTGAAGTATATAAAAAAATGAAACTGTATTTCTTTAGCTAATCTAACCAACTATAGTTAAAGTATAAACAGCTAAATTTGGGAATAAGAACAAGCACAGGGTGTACAAAGGAAAAAATTATTGGATACATTATATAATCTTATACCAATAATTAAAATGTAGATGCAACAGCTGATTTTTAAGAAAGTATATAACAATATAACTTCATAAAATTGAGTTAATAAAAATAGGACAATAATTGTGGAAAAAATTGTGTAGATTTTCAAGAAATACTACTTCTAAAATGTGTCAGGTGCACACTGTGTCACGGCCTGTTTCAACTTTGAGGTTATTAATAATCGTTTTGTCACTTAAACTTTTGCAGATGATAGAGAAAGAATAATCCTCATTTCATAAAACTAACAGGATAATTTTGATATATAAACTATAAACTAGTGTACATTAACAGAAAAAAAACTGCAGACAAATCTTTCGTTGTAATATAAACCACAAATCCTAAATATAAAATACTAGGAAAACTAATATTGAGGTGCATTTATAGAATACACCATGGTTAATCCATAGTTATCCCAGAAATATTAGATGTTGCCATGAAATAAATCTATTCATCTTTTCAAACTGAGAGAACAAAAACAAAAAATATGTAGAGTGGAAAACTTACAAAATTATATGGTAGTTATAAAAGGTAATCAAATTCAAATTCATACCTAATCTTTACAAGTAAAAACCCTCTTATTAAGAAAAGTGCAAAAATTTTATTTTAAATGGATTTATTTAAATTGACCTTCAACATCTCCCATTTAGAAAAAGTAAAAAGCAGAATCACCATAATATCCCTCCTATTTTGTAACACTCTCCTAAGCATTTTAGCCCAGTTGTCTGTAGTAAGAGAAACTAAATAAAAACTCTAAGTACTTGAAAGTAGGAGGCAAATTCATAACTAATAATAGTGGTAGACCTCCTATTTATGGCCCCTATAGGGACACCTATTTCTTTTTGTTTGCACAAAGGACCAGTCTTTGGAAAAGACAGGTTCCGTCACAGATAAAAGAAATGAACTTTGATTCACTTAAGCCTGTCTCAGGGATGCCATTCCCCTGTCTAATGATGGACTTAGCCTGGGCATGGCCTGGATGGTAGTAGCAGTATCCTGTGTATCTTGGAGGGCTGCTAGTCCCTGGAGTTCACAGATGGGCAGCTCATTTTAGCTGAGATGCAGACTGCTTTCTTTAGCAGATTCACAGGAACAGAATCCTTGACAGTGCTGAGAACTGAACATTACCAATCATCGGAATCTCACAGATTCACCTCTACAAAGGTCTCAAAGCAAATCTTGAAGGATACATGTCTTCCTCCACATAAAGTGGTTGTCATTCTTTAGATCTGATTCTCTCTGTGTTTCATTGCTCTTTCCAATCCAAAGAGTTTCTGTTCTCAGTGCCACTGAGTAATCTACTGGGCCACTTAGCTGGCTAGTTGTAATATCTTTCCTCTTCTACTCCTGCCTTCCTTAGAAGGGAAAGGAATTGTCATACAATTTCTCACACACTCCTTATTTTTCCCAAGCACAAGCTTAAAACCATCAGAAAATATTTATAGCAATTAACACTCATTTCTAAAACTCTGATTGGCTAATTAATTTATGCTTAGCCTCCTCCATTACATATTTTTGTAAACCACTTAATTATATTATAAGCACTTCTTTCTACATTCCTACATAAAACAGATAACACAGAAAAAGTATAGTTACTGACCTATCCTCCTGAGGAAACTTTTCTCAACTACTCTAGTTAGATTTTTTTGTGGTGGTGGTGGAGATTGGAGGAAAATCTGGTATTTGCATCCATATTCTGAATAATATAAAATTACTTCTTGATTTTTAAAATTTAAATATTGATTATTAATATCCTACAGTGGAAAATTAGAATTTAATGTTCTGAAAACTCAATTCTCTTCAAACATTCTCTCATTTCCAACCTAAACACATATATACATGTTCCTTTCTCTCACTATGATCCATTATATGCTCCTTTTTTGGCACTGTTTCTGTTTCCTCCATACCCTTGTTCTCTCTAGATTTGATCTTCATATCTCATCTTAGATTATTTCTTCAATTTTTGATGATCCTTCCCTGTCTGTTCATAGATACTAAATTGTCCTTTGGAGCCTATAGAAGCTTTATTTGTTTATGATCTCCATAAAAGATGCTTCCATGAGGAGATGGCTATTTCACTCACAGATTTCCAAATGGGAGAATTTGTAAAAATTTTATCTTTAGCTAATTTTCCTACAAAGTCCATAATACCTTCCAATTTCTTGCCTAGGAGGCAAAGTATGGACCTAACCAAGAAAGAGAGGCAATGTACTCACCATTCAGCATCCAGAATTTCACTTATTCCACCTACTTTCCACAGGAAGTCCTACTGCATGATAGGGGTGAGATGCATATGGCACAAGCTGGATTTTATATAAAGGATGATCAGAGATGGCCTATTGTTAATCATTTCATTATTTTCAACAGAAATAATATTTCACATAGGAAACAAAGGTGATAAAGGACACATAATTACAACAAATGAGAAATATTTTTTTAATATTTAACTCACATTATCAGTCTTTAAGAAAAGTAGTTAAATAGGCTCCTTATTAAATACCAAAGTTCATAGTTAAAATTCCTAAAACAAACTTCTATTAAAACAGCTCCCCCCCCTGCAAAAAAAGATAAAGAAATGAAACAGCTCCCAAAATGAATAACCCACAGCTTAAATCAGTTTAAATATTAGGGAATACCTATAATTGTTAATTTCTCCAAACTACCAAATTCAGGCAAATACATAGCCTTGCTAAATGGAGACAGTTTCTTATATTAACTAAATGTTAACTCAAAACTTCCATTTTTTTTGTAGAGATTAAACTTAAATCCTATAGTTACTAAACAATGATTCATTATGGTGAAATGCATTGTATGTTTTAAAGATTTTTAAATTATCTGAGCAACAGTAACTAAATAAAATTTTGATTTTTTTTCAATTCTTGCTTTTTTTGATAGAAATAGCAAGTTCATTATTTTCTAGTAAATGGAATAGTTGGCTAATTAGCAGCACTTGTTATGTGATGAATATTCAATTACTAGAATAGAAAAGAGAGAAGATGTATCATACCTTAATAAATTAATTCTTTTTGTAGAGTGAATTTGCATCCACCTGGCAGAAAACATAAACAGTCTCTTAGTAAAAGCTTTGGAAAGTTTGCCAAAACTGAGAAATTAAAGGGTGTTTAACTATTTCACTCTTTGTTAGAATATGATTGTCCCTCACAGATGTTTTTTGTTATGCCATTGAAATTAATCACATCTGTCTAAAATGCCCTTAGCATTATAAAACAGACTAGCTTTACAATGCTAAGAATATTAATTAAATATATTTCCTGCCATATTTGAATATTCCTATATTTCATGTAAAAGAAAACCATAAGAAATGTAAAAACTATATAATTGAATACATGAAGAATAGATGATATTTAACAGGAAATCATAATTATTTTTAAAATATTATGAAGGCTATTACTACCCCAGGGCATTTTCAATCAGTTGCCAATTTTCCTTTCAACTGTGACTTGTGCTTTCCCTTTTATTGGTGTTTATTTTTTTTTCTACATATTAAATTACTCCTCCTTGAAATTTTGGGGTCTGAAGACTGGGATGTGTCTCCTGATGATTTATCAAGACATCTGTGGACAGTATGTTGATTCAGGGAGTTCCAAATCTTCTTAACAGTTGTTAGAGAAAAGATTAGTGGCCCAAGATAGAATTAAGACCTTATTTAGGTTTTGGAGACATTACCATCTCTCACAGTATTCAGTAGAAAGTAAAACAATTATGTCACTACATCTGTCAATGTTAAAGCCCAATGTCCAAGGAGGGCCTTGCTTGGCTATGTTGAAAAAAGGAGTGGGAACTTCTAGCCAGTTAAGTGCATTAACGTAAAGGAGGTTGAATGATGCACTGTAAGAAGCACAAGTTGGGAGTCAGAAAATGTGATTTTTGACAGAGATCAACTGCTTAATCTTAAATCTTAGGCAAACTATAGTATTTAGGTGCATAAAACTCACTTGCAAAATGTGGACATTCCACTGAGAGATTCTAAGGACATCTGTATATCTAATGTACTAGAATTACGTCTTTCCTGAATAGACAAATAGAAATGTCAATTTACATTCGTCACAGATCTTAAAACGAAGGTACCATTAAGATTGTTATTCTGAATATCCTGGGTTGTCTGAGCCATACTGATATGACAGTATTGCATTTACTGAATTGTAGTGGCAACAGCTTATAAAACTGTTTCACAATGAGCTCTCTTTGCAGTGAAATTTGAAAACAGGAATATTTAAGTGTATCTAATCCTTATACTGAATTTCATCAGAAATTTGGTTTCATGATACAAGTAAAAATCAGAAGTATTTAATTAGTGCCTATTTTCATTAACTAATGATCCAATTCAGGATTGATTAAGGTAGAGTGGCACTACTAGATAAATTGAATACAACATTATTTAGAAGTGATTGCTCATTCTTGTTTTACTAAAATATAATTGATTATGGATGGCTTTCCAGTATGTTTAAAATTACGTGTATGTTTTTATTGGCTATCATTTGTTTTCCTAATTACTGGTGCTTTGATAGTTATTGGAGAGGAATCATGAGAATGCATGTAAGGAAAGACATAAATACAATGAACTTTAAATTTATGAGATGCCCCCACTTTATCTCACCACATGTAAACCCAGAGGAAAGGCCATGTGAAAATAAACAAGAAGGGAGGACAAGGGCTCTCGTCAGACTTTAAATATATCCTCATGTTTATTGGACTTTTTATTCTCCAGAACTGTGAGATATAAAAGTCTCTTTTTTAAGGCACCAAGTCTATGGTATTTTGCTATAGGCTAAAATAAGGGACCTACAGATAAGGTTTCTCTACCTCTATTAGTAAATGCCACATGACCAGGGCCAGGGGGCTCAGAACAGTATTGGAATTGATGATGAGAAATGTGGCAGCTGGAATGCTGTATCAAAAACAGAGAGTCTATTTCATAAAAAGGTAATGAAAAAAATGGTGAAGTGGAAATGCTCCTAGGACAAGCTCTGTTTTCTGAACCATTTTTTCCAAGGGCCAATGTCCCTTGCATCTTTCTATCACTGAATTTCCTACATTGCAATGAATTACCCAATTCGGCATCTGTCTTCCCAACTAGACCACATACTTGTAATCATGGATACTTTCTATTCATTTTTTTAATCTCTAGCAAAATTCATAGCACATAACAAGTACTCCAGAAAATTTGAATGATTAATGCATAGTTGAATTAAGGAAAAATAAAGTCCTTGGATCACTTACCTATATATCTTGTGAGAATTTACAGGTTAAAATAGTATTTTGATTTCATTATTTTTTATAAATAATCATGTATTTTAGACTAATTACTGGTTTTGGAAATTAAAGTTTCATAGTTCAGACTGACCACAGAGAAACATATCTTGAAAATCCAGGTTCTCTTTTTATTTGAATAGAATGCACCAAATTTTCAATTGCATATGGAGCACAAGTGGAATTTACAAGAGAATTATTTAAGTCAGGTAAACAATGCACCTGTATGTCAATCACTTTATCATATTTTATAAAATAGTCTATTAATTTTGTCTTACTTATTTGAGGGTCTAGAATCTTCCTTGTCATAGAAGTAGAATAAGAAAAAAAAAAGAAGTAGAATAAGGATGTAAATAGTATTACTTGTAAAGAACTATGAGCTCTTCAGACTAAAACTAAGTCAAAATTCTATTATTCTCACTTAAGCACATATAATATTTGACATATATCATTTTTCAAGTTGAGGAACAGAGACCATTTTTGACCCTATAATTGTTTTATCCTGTTAATTCCTAATGCAACAATATCCCAAATAATCAACAACTGTCATTCAATTATCAAAAATCTTTCTCACATTTTTAATTCTCACATTGTACAGCACAGAATATAGTCAGACCATTCCCCTCCCAGCTTCGTTAGCATTGTAATTTCTTGCCAAATGAAAGAATCAACCTGATGTACTTGAATTCAACTTCAAGTTGAAGTGTACACTAATCTAGTTAAAGCCTCTCTACAAATTTGACAAAAATTAATGAAGCTTCCAAATATTTTGTCAAATATACATAAAGTGTTATAAGAGTTCTAGACACATCCATTTCCTCACAACACCACTGAGTATATCATTACTAGCCTGAAAGAAGATCTTATGAAGTTATATAGAAATTCTCTAAATTGTGAAAAATTTGTAACCTGTTTTATAAAATTACTTTATGATTACTAGCCAGTTAATATTCACTTTTTTTTCAATTACCAAGGAAAATTACCCCTTTTGTTGAGTCAAACAAACACACACACATGGTCAGTGAAGTGTTTGTTTAAGTAATATTCAGGGAAAAAAATAATATTCAGGGGAAATCCCTGGGTGGCTCAGCAGTTTGTCGCCCATCTTTGGCCCAGGGTGTGATCCTGGAGACCCAGGATTGAGTCCCATGTCGGGCTCCCTTCATGGAGCCTGCTTCTCCCTCTGCCTGTGTCTCTGCCTCTCTCTCTCCCTCTGTGTCTCTCATGAGTAAAGAAATAAAATCTTTTAAAAACAAATAATATTCATGGATGACAAATACTTATTAGACTGTGAAAATAATTTTCTAAAAAGCTTATTATATAAATAAAAGGAGTATAAGGAACTGAACGCACAAATCACAGTAATTATACAACATGGTAAGTGTGACATTAATCTTGACAAAAATGTTAAATGAACAAAGATGCTCTTACACTATGAACCTGGCAGGCAATTATGAATTTGAGCTTAAAAATGTGTAGGAAATGTGAAAATAGAATAGCACATATCCATTCCTAATTGAGTCTTTCACAATGCCTTGCATCAGAAATGATGTAGATTAAATCAGAAGGACTTGCTTACAGGCAGTTCTCTGCAATTAGATGATGCTGATTCATGAAAGAGATGTTAAAAATGCAAACCCATTCCTGAAGGGAAGAACAGATGTATTCTCTCTGCCTTGTATAGTTTTACATTTTCTATCATGGAAACTTAGATTTCCTTTTGAAAAAATACTCAAAATATTATTTTAACTGCATTAACAGCTGAATATTCCTTTTTAAAAAAAGATTTTATTTATTTAGTTGAGAGAGGGAGAGAGAACACAAGTGGAGAGGTAGAGGGAAAGGGAGAAGCGGACCCCCACTAAGCAGAAACCTGATGCGGGACTCTAGGTTCATGACCTGAGCTGAAGGTAGCTGCTTAATCAGTTGGGCCACCCAGGTGCCCCAACACCTGAATATTCCTCAAAATATTTTATCACCTCCCTGAAGAATATAAGCCAGTGAAACAAAATTTGATTTCAGGGTAAATAATATTTGTAAAAATTAGAATGACAAACATTACAGTTTTTAATAACCCACACTATCTATTTCAAGGCACTGGGACATCAAATGGGGAACCATAAAATCCACTGGTATTAAGAAATAACAAACCTCCCAAAGTTTGAATTTCTTGTAGTGGATTGCATACCATATGCATACACTCAATCATTTAAACTTATTTCACTATATTCCACACTAGCTCCCCCAGGCTTGGTCAGTCAGGTCCCCTGATTCCTCCTACTTACTATATCTTACTTTAACATTTGAGTATGGGCTCATATGGCTTCTCTCTCATTTTCTTTCATTTTTTTTTCTGCATGATAACATCACGCATTGTTTATGACCCAACCTAAGATCATCGTCTTCTTGGAATCTTCCCTATTTTATGACTCTTTTCTATGAAACCTATATTCTCATGATGGTAGAAGAGGTGTTCAGGTTTAAAAGGGACTATATTTGTTTCCTAGTGCTGCCATAAAAAGTACAACAAACTAGGTGGTTTAAAGCAAGAGAGACATTCTTTGGAAGTTCTGGAGGCAATAACTTCAAAATAAAAGTGTCAACAGAGTTTTTCTCCCTCCAACAGCTCTAGAGAAGAATTCATCCTTGACTCTTCTGACTTTGTGGTAACTTCTGGCAATCTTTGATATTCCTTGGTTTGCAGATGCATCAATCCAATTTATTCTTCCATTTCCCATGACTATATATCTATGTGTTTCTGAATCCCTCTCTCTTCATCATAGCACTAGTCACTGGATTTAAGGCCCTCGGTAATCAGCTATGACTTTATTTTTTATTAAAATCACAATTTAGGGAATTACCAGTTTTACCAGTGGATAGCTCAGAATTAGAGTCAACAAACAAAAATCTTTTCTTTGTAACACGAGTCCATTGGCTTGTTTCCCTTGTTCTATTCTTGAAGAATTTTTTTTTAATTTATAATAGTCACAGAGAGAGAGAGAGAGAGAGAGAGGCAGAGACATAGGCAGAGGGAGAAGCAGGCTCCATGCACCTGGGAGCCCGATGTGGGATTTGATCCCCGGTCTACAGGATCGCGCCCTGGGCCAAAAGCAGGCCCTAAACCGCTGCGCCTCCCAGGGATCCCCCCTTGTTCTATTCTTGAACTCATATAAACAGCATTGACTTGTCAATATTATAGACCATTAAGTTATTAAAGCAGTTTATTCTCCCCTAAGACTTTCTCCAGGATACATATTCCTATTTTACTGGTTACCTTTTCTTATGTCATGAACAGAGTTAAAACCATGACATGAGTCTCTCAGGAAAACTGAGCTCAAATTGTCTAATTTTAGAGAATGTCTCTTAATTGCTGACTTTCATATAGAAATAGAGTTTCATATCATAATGGCTTTGATATCAGACAGATGTGGCTATGAATCCCAAATCTGCCACTAGGCAATTGCATTACCATTAAAATTAAATAATCTCTCTAAGCTTCAATGTTCTACTTGGCAAAATCAGAATATAACATTTGCCATAACGAGTTAAATTAATAATTAGATAATAGATAATTAGCACAGTATTTGGTAGACTTAATAACTGGTAGCTTGTAATAACATAATTTTTATTGGTCTGGCTAAACAGAAATCTCATTTAACACAACAGAACCTGTATTATTATTGAGCATGGCCTAGAGCCCTTAGTGCTAATTCATGCCCTGACAGCAACATCACAACTAATATGGATTTGTGCGTTGTTTTCGCAGACCTAGCTATTCTTATCTTGCTGACTATAAGAGTGTAGGAACAGATCAGTTCTAATCATAGCCAGAGTTTCTGTGGAGAGGTGTACTTAAACATTTATTCTTTCACAATGGTGAATGGAGGTAATATAACTCATTCTCCCACTGATTACCAAATTAGCCTCTCATAGAAAATCTCTAAAAACCAACAAAAATTTCTGATTTCTCTAAAGAAATAACATCTCTTACTTGATCTTTAGTCTGTTTACAGTGTCTTAGATTTCCATTCTGCATATATCTGCCATCAATTTTTGACAAATGAGAAAGAGACTTCCAACTCCCACTTGATAACCATTTTCCCATTCTTTTTCTTAAAAACAACTTTACTTGAAGAAGTTGACAGAGCCATCGGAAATATTACATTTTGCAGCTAGAATATTCCATTTGATTAAATTCTGGTCAATGAGATATAAGTAAAAGTGTTTTTAGGACTTCCAAGAAGGGTGTTGAAAAGACCAGATTTATCTGGGAAACAGCTTGAGAATGCAGCCTTAATGTTTTACAGATGAGCCTTTCCTTAGAATATAAAGTGGCCTTAATGATGGATTTAATAGGTTTCATAGATTAGTAGTATGAATCTGTGTCCCTAATATACACAGTCCAGCCTTGGACTTCCTTTCCATGGGAGAAAACTGTACTTCTATCCTTTGAAACCACTGCTATTTTGTATTTTCTGCTATATTTAGATCAATCTATTTCAGTTCCTGTCCTAAATATAACTGGGGATGAACTTGAAATAGACATCTGGGTCACTGGAAAAGAGGAATTCACTCCTGGGTGTTTGGATCAATTGTCCCTTTGCTATGAGTTGAATTTTGTCCACCCAACAAAGTCATGTATTTAAATACTTCAGAATGTTACCTTATTTGAGAACAATGTACCTTATTTGAGAACATTAAAATGAGGTCATTAGGGTAGAGGCCAATCCAATGACTAGTGTCCTTATAAAAAATGATAAATTTGTAGATAGATAGCTATAGAATGAATAGAAAAAGATACAGGGAAAAGATAGTCATCTACAAGCCATGGAGAAAGGCCTGGAACAAATCCTTTCCTCACAGCTCTGAGAAGGTCTAACCCTGCTGACACCTTGATGCCAGACTTAGGGACCTCCAGAACTATGTGACAATACATCTCTGTTGTTTACATCACCCAGCTTGTGGTACTTTGTTAGAAGGTCACCCTAGCAAATTAATACTCTCTGGTATTCTAGAAAGACTTGTGGTTTGCACTTCATCTTATAATTGCCTGCTTCTTCTCTTTGGCATGTCAGTTTACTTATTTCTTTTATTATACCATTTTACTTTACCACAGTATGACCTTTGCCCAAACTCTTTTTTCCTAGGTTTAGCCCTCTTCTCTGGGCCAAGAATGATGTGCATTATGAAGGCCCACTGGACCACTAGACCCAATACACTATGACCTTGGTGAATAATTGTTTTTATTTAATGTTATCATACACTCTCATAAATTTTATGTTATTATATGGTGGCATAACTTACAGCATATTGTTACACCTAGTTACAGATTACTGTTTTTAAGTTTCTGATCTCAAAATGTTGACCACCATATATAGAATGCTATAAAAAGATCCCCAGGAACAAATAAATAAAAACAATAATTTCTATAATTTTTCACACACTTTCAGTAAGTTTATAGACACCCTGAAGACCATCAATGAATTCATTTGCTCAAACAGCAACATATATTGTTTGATATTTAAAATTAGAGTATTTGCTTTATGAATCTCTTACCCAATCACTTCATTCAGGGCTTACATTCAGGTAGTGAGCACAGATATGGCTGATTCTGACTGATTGGCATCAATTATGTGTTACTGGTAGTAAAATACTTTTAGTATCACCTCTTTGTTTTCATCAGACCACTGTAGATCCATTTACTATCTACCAATTATCAGCATTAATTAAAGTAGACCCTATGTATTACTTTACTAGGGCTGCCATGACAAAGTTCAGAGACTTAAACAATAGAAACAATTATTTTTATTTATTTATTTATGATAGTCACACACAGAGAGAGAGAGAGAGAGAGAGAGAGAGAGGCAGAGACACAGGCAGAGGGAGAAGCAGGCTCCATGCACCGGGAGCCCGACGTGGGATTCGATCCCGGGTCTCCAGGATCGCGCCCTGGGCAGACGCCAAACCGCTGCGCCACCCAGGGATCTCTAGAAACAATTATTAAATAGAAAATCTTTCTCACAATTCTAGAGCCTAAAGTCTGAGATCAAAGTATTAGCAGGGTTTATTCCTTCTGAGGCCTCCCTCTCCCTGCTTTATAGAAGGCCTTTTTTCCCTTATCTTCATATGGTTTTCCTTCTGTGTGTGTGTCTGTGTCCTTATTTCCTCTTCTTATAAGGATATCTGTCATATTGGATTAGAGCCTCCCCTAATGACTTCATTTTAACCTAATAACCCCTTTAAAGACCATGTCTACAAATACAGTTCCATTCTAAGTACTGGGGCTTAGGAACTCAACATATGAGCTATTGGGTAACACGATTCAGCCCATAGCACCCTGCATTCCTACTGAATATTCCTGCTGAATCATTTGTGTCATCTTTCTAATAGGATTAATGGATTAACACTACACTGGCCATAGTGTTATTGATAACAGACTATGTGTTTTATTGTAAACAATTACTATCCAAAATATATTAAATAACTATTTCAGTAAATGAGAGAAGGAAAACAAATGGTAAGTCCTATAGCCACTCTGGTTTTCTGCCTGTTGACACTTCCCAGACTGCAGCTCAAGAAGCAGTAACTGAAGCAGATTGTAGCTGTATCACTGAGGTAAGGAGATGGAGATCAGGTTTCAGTAGGGCTGCAATGGTTTTAAGTTTGGGGTAGAGTGCAAGATAAGACAGACTTACAGAGATGAAGAGTTCTATAAATTTGCATAGTATTTTTTGAGTCTGTGTTGAGTACTGAACTGCACGTGAATAGAGTGATACTCTGTGAATAAGGAGCAAAGAATAACTACTAGATAGAAGTGCAAAGGCACTAACCATAAACTGAACAGGGCTAGTTGTTAGATATGCAAATTCTAATGAGGCATAGTAGAAACTAGTTAACTACTCAGAGTGTTCAGCAGAGATCCAGAAATGCCACACTTTAACATTAAACTTCTTAGAGTTAATCTGGATGTGCCTGAACTATTTTTATAATAAATTAAACTGCTTTCATTAAAATTAAACTGCTTTTACTATTAATCTAGGTGTGTTTTAACAAAGTTTAAAGTAATTGCCCGCTAGAACAGATCTGTGTATACTTCAAAGGAAGACAATAAAACTCAGTCTTTCATCAGTATAAGTCTCACAATGCCCAGCATTAAATTAAAAACCACATTTTTACACAGAGACAAGAAAATGTGATTCATGATCAGGAGAAAATTGAATAAAAAGAAATAGAACCAGAAATGACAGAGATAATGTCAAGAATTTTTTTAAAAGCTGTTGTCTTCAAGTATTTTTAAAAGAATAAACTCAATGAGAAATTAAACTATAAAAAAAGAATCCAATAATTCTATAGTTGAAAAAAATACAATGTCTGAAATATGTATACCAAACTAAGAGTTCTCAAACTTTTTTTGTAAAGGATCAAATTGCAAATATTTTAAAGTTTATGGCCCATATTGTCTTTGTCACAACAACTCAACTCTGCCATTATAGCACTAAGACAACATCCATAGATGTTGTAGTGTAGCTCTGTTCCCAAAAAAGTCTGTTAAACAAAACAACAACAAAACAAAACAAAACAAAATGACAGGCGGCTAACTGGATTTGGCCTGAGGGTCTTTTTGCCAACTCCTGCTCTGAACTGTCCAAGCATAACTCCCAGGATACTTTTTAGCTAAGGAATTGGAAATGTGAAGCAAAGGAGGCATTCTGTGCCTGTGAAAGAATTTTTCTTTGTGTGACAGTATAGTTCATATAGTTAAATGCCTGGTCCAGGCACAACACTTGAATGGTCTCAGACTTGTATTATTCCATTAAAACATTTGACCCAAAGCTCTTCTCACAAGTACTCAGAAGTTCATATCATACCAGTGATTCTGCTGCTAAGATCAGAAATAAAGTAGATAAATTAAAAAATAAAACCTCAAAAATTAATATCATGAATGGTTGAAATGAACTAAAATTCCAGGAAAGAAGAAGCCATCCAAGATGCATTTTGTATAAATAAACAAAGGCAAATAAATGAGAACAGCAGTTACTTCTCAGACCTTACTAGAGGAAGGGAATCAGGTACCATTACATTGTTTGGCAGAGACTCAAAGGCAGACAGGGGAGTAGGAAAGCTTTATGATGAAAAAAAAAAGGGGGGAGGAGGTTTGGATTATATTTTCATCAGAGGTTGTTAGCTTGGGGAAGCTAGAGGCAAGCTAACTAGAAGTGGGGCATCCTATGTAACTGTTCTGGGAAGCATATCTGGCTTTGTCCAGTAGGTTCTGATTTGGGAATGAGGGCAAAACTTAAGGAAGCCAATAATCCTTGTCCAGGTTCTGACTGTTCTGGGCTGACTGCTGCAAAAATTTGATTTGATTTTCTGGACTGTTTGCTGCACAATTTGCAGGTCAGATGTCTGCTCTCACATATGGTCTTGCCATTGTCCATTTGTATATTCATCACTCAAGTCAAACTATCTCCAAACATTTCATTTGCAGATTCTGAGCACTAGCTGAAGATTGGGGTAAATTCAGACTAAGAGTCCATGGGAAAGAGAAACCAACAATTTTTAGCAGCGCTGCATAATGAAATAACACATTTTAACCTTAAGGGTTTCAACTACATGACTTCATTCCCCCTGATATAACTGCTAACTTGCTATTCTGCAGACAGCGAGTGAAAGGGGCTGAAGAGTTGATTTGCAAATTTCTAAAGAAAGAATAAAATCTCCTGCAGTACTGCTAGCTTGTTTTAGGAAACAAATACCTGTTGGAGAAAGAGAAAGCCTTAATCATACTATTCTCTGGTTATGAAACTGTGTGGAGCAGGTAGCAGATCTGGGAAGTGTCTCTTACTCCTTCAAATTTTCAGACTTCAAGAGACAGAAAACTCTGAGGGTTTTACTCCTTTACTTTAGAAAACTTAGGAGGCCACATCTGTAAAGGTGAAATTAAAGAAGACTAAGTATTCTCAAAGCTGTAAGCAAACCCTGACCAAGATAAATCTCTGAATGGACTGAGAAGGTAAATAATTCCCTTAGTTGTCTTACACTGGCAGAAGAAAGAAGTTGATGAAGAAAGAAGAAGAAGAAGAAGAAGAAGAAGAAGAAGAAGAAGAAGAAGAAAGAGAAAATACATCTATATGAAACCCTATTTTTTTTACAAAATGCCTGAAATATATCACAAATATTCACAAACATGCAAACTGATAAATATACAAAGATTGAGTATAACTAATAATCAAGAGAATGAAGAGACAATGGAAACAAACCCAGAAATGATCTAGATATTTAATTATTTTATATGTTATATGTAAACTACATATATTAAGAGTTATGAATCAGGTATCTTAAAACATATTTTAAGACATTTATAATTTTTAAAGAAACTTGATACATTAAAAATTTATGTAAGAATATATAAATAACCAAGTATACCTGAAGCTGGAAAATAAATATTGATTAACTAATCAGAGTAAGGCAAAGTGCACACTCAAACAAGTAAATATACGCAGAAAAATAGGTTATTGGAACAAAATGGGCTACAGATGGACTCATGCAAATGTAGAAATTTAAAATAGGATAAATTTGGCAGCATCAATCAATGGTAAAATGAAATATCATCCATAGATATTGAGTAGAGTAACTCACCATATGGGGAAAGTAAAAAGTCATCCTTCAGTCCCACAGAAAGAAGAGTCTCAAAGAGATTAAAGAAAACGTGCTAAGATAAAATTTCAAAGGTTACAGAGGTAAATTAAGGAGCCTATATTGTGACAAAGGAGTAAGAGTGATCGCAGAAATATCACAGAAAATTTCAAAAAGGTAAATTATCAAAACAAAAATGATTATGATGATACATCTAAATAGGTTTCTCCTCAATGAAGGATACCAAAATTAACCTAGGTGGAAGATCGGGAAAACATTCTTGTTTGGTCAAAATCAGAAAAGAAATATTTACAATATAAAAGGAATTTATGCAAATCATCAATAGAATTCTGCAACCCAGATAGAAAAATGGGAAAGGATATGAATCTGCAAAGAAAATAAAAGAAATGAACAAAAAGGAAATGAGAGATAAAATTGACAGGGTCAACAAACTCAAAAGTTATTCTTTGAAAGAAACTGATAATATTGACAAAACTCTGGAAAATTAAGAAAATGAAAAAGAAGGCCCAATAACATTAGATATTTAAAAGATAATAATTACTAATGGTATAGATATTAAAAATTACCAAAAAAATACTGTGAACAATGCTGCCAAATTGCTTAACACTGAGATTAAATAAATTCTCTGAAATACAAAATTTCTACAAGTTGAATCTAGGAAAAAAAAAGTCCTAAATAATCCCACAAGCATATACAAAAACAAATAAATAAATGTTTGGAAATGTTCTGATACCAATCAACAACAATCTCAAATGGTTTTACTTGTTAAATTTTATTAAATTCTAATGGAATAAATAATTTGATTCTTAACTTTTTCCAGGCAATGAAAAAAAGGAAACAGTCTTCAGCAAATTTAGTTAGGTCAATATAACATTAATATTAAACTCTGCCAAGTCAGTACAAAAAAAAAAAAAAGAAATAACTATACTATCTTTCCCACGCACAAGGATACGAAATCCTAAACAAATATTAACCAAACTCAGGAATATATTTTAAAAAATACAACTTGTCATCATCAAGGAAAATTTATCCCATGAATGTTGGATTGGCTAAAAATTAAAAGAAGTTTATATAATTTACCTTATTGGAGGCAAAAAAAAAATCATACACTCTTTTAAACAGAGGCATAAAATCAGTATTCCAAAAAATACAACATATGCTCATGGTAAAAATTTCTTAGCTAACTATGAGTAAATGGATATTTCCTTAAAACATTAAAAGATTTTAACCAATGATTACATCACATTCTACAAAGATAAAATGTTATAATGATTTTAGTCAGCATCTAGAACAAAACAAAGTAGCTTACAATCACCATTAAGTTATTTACAGATAATATAAATACCTAGAAAAGTCAAAAGCAAATATAACAAAATTCATTAAGTTTACTACGACTGTAGATATAATACTGTTTTAAACATCAATTTATATTTTTACAAACCAACAACATAAAATATAATTTCATGATATGTACCATGAATTTAAACTACAAAATAATCACAAATAAAGGCAACAAAAGTTGTTAGTGTTCTAATTTCAAAAGATAATTTATGGAAATCAACAAGCTGATTCTAAATTATAGGGGGGGGGTTCAACCTTAAGAATGGCATATAGCCTTATTTATAACCAGAACATAATAGAAGCCCCCAAAACAGACAGACACACATTTGAAAATGTAAGAAAAACTAATTTAATTTGCTTCCTCACCATACATTTAGAAATGAGAGATGCAATTTTAATGTAAAAATGTGAACTGTATATGCTAAATCTATAGAATCTTTACTGGTCAATAGAATAGTGAGAATTTCTGAACCAATATAGAAAAACTGCTAACATAAAGGAAAATATGAATAAGTACATTGATACATTAAAGAACATTAAAATGTTTTATTCATCACATTTCACTAGAGAAAGGGTTTTAAAAGGTAGGTTCCAATTTGACATTTGTATAAATTTCGATTTTACAGTCATTTGGAAATAGCATTTTAAATTTCCAAAGATTATTTTAAAAGGATGTGTGTTTTTGAAGCAAACTCAAGTCTCTTCCCCAAACTGGATTTATTAACACTATTCTTTTTCCATAGAGAGACTTTTTGTCATCATTGAGAGTGAATTTTAAACAGATTCTTAGATCCATCAGCTTGTTCAACTTTAGCACCTGTCTCATCACTAGTAGCTTTTCAGAACCACTATCTTCACCAGGAAGCTCCATTAAATTTCCCAATTCAAACATGCAACCTTTTCCTACATCTTCTCTAGTGCTTTATGCACTCAATTTACTGACCCTTTCTTTCAAGTCATTAGTCTTCAACTTTTGGGTTATGAATTTCATCACTTTCTTCTGGATTTTGCAGACCTGTGGTAATGAACTTAGGTCTTCTGAATCTGATTGCTGCTTTTTTTAGTAAAATGAACATAGACTAGATGAACCAAATAACCATCAGAAGTCTAACTCAACATGAGTTTCCATCACAGCCTGCCCTTTTTTGACCCCAGAGCACAAAAGTATAACATACCATGGGAGTTTCTCAGGCAGTTTTTGCCCAGAACAGCCTTAGTAATTAGCTTGAATTTTCTAAGCATAACATCATCATTCTGCTAATCAGCAAGGCTCACTTCAAAAACAGTACCCTAGAGGTCATCAGATGCAAGTTTGGTTCCTTGAGTCCTTCAGATTAACATTTTTTTATTTTTATTTTTTTAATAAATTTATTTTTTATTGGTGTTCAATTTGTCAACATACAGAATAACACCCAGTGCTCATCCCGTCAAGTGTCCCCCTCAGTGCCCGTCACCCATTCACCCCCACCCCCCGCCCTCCTCCCCTTCCACCACCCCTAGTTCGTTTCCCAGAGTTAGGAGTCTTTATGTTCTGTGTCCCTTTCTGATATTTCCCACACATTTCTTCTCCCTTCCCTTATATTCCCTTTCACTATTATTCATATTCCCCAAATGAATGAGACCATATATGTTTGTCCTTCTCCGACTGACTCATTTCACTCAGCATAATACCCTCCAGTTCCATCCACGTTGAAGCAAATGGTGGGTATTTGTCGTTTCTAACGGCTGAGTAATATTCCATTGTATACATAGACCACATCTTCTTTATCCACTCATCTTTCGATGGACACCGAGGCTCCTTCCACAGTTTGGCTATTGTGGACATGGCTGCTAGAAACATCGGGGTGCAGGTGTCCCGGCGTTTCATTGCATCTGTATCTTTGGGGTAAATCCTATTTTTAACTCTTTGAGGAACCTCCACACAGTTTTCCAGAGTGGCTGCACCAGTTCACATTCCCACCAGCAGGGTAAGAAGGTTCCCTTTTCTCCACATCCTCTCCAACATTTGTGGTTTCCTGCCTTGTTAATTCATATATTTTTTATAATATATTATATATATGTAAGATTACACGTAATATGTAATACATATATATATTTTTTTTTATTGAAGTTCAATTTGCCAACACCCAGTGCTCATCCCGTCAAGTGCCCTCCTTGGTGCCTGTCACCCAGTCACCGATTACCCCACCTGCCTCCCCTTACACTCCCCTTCATTTGTTTCCCAGAATTAGGAGTCTCTCATGTTTTGTTGCTCTATTTTTTCCACTCATTTTCCCTCCTTTCCTTATAATCTCTTTCACTATCTCTTATATTCCCGGTATGAGTGAAACCACCTAATGATTGTCCTTCTCCAACTGACTTACTTCACTCAGCATAATACCCTCCAGTTCCACCCACATCAAAGCAAATTGTGGGTATTTGTCCTTTCTAATGGCAGATTAACATTTTTTCAACGCTACTTATATTGAACATAGCTGGTACTTTCACCTCATATCAATGTTACTTTAAAAAAATGGATCAACTGGAATGCCAACTCAGTGGTTGAATGTCTGCCTTCAGCTCAGGACATGATCCTGGGGTCCCGGATCCAGTCCCACACTGGGCTCCTTGTGGGAAGCCTTATTCTCCCTCTGCTTGTGTCTCTGTCTCTCTCTGTGTCTTGAATGAATGATTGAATTAATTAATTAATTAATCAATCAATCTTTTAGAAAATGGATCAACTACTGTCTATTTGGCTCCATTTTGCTGCCTTTTGTAAAATGCTTGTTCTTGCCAATACCACGGTGCAGCTCTGAGACCCAAAACCTTACACCATTTTTTCTTTGCAACTTTTATAAGCAATGCAAAGTTCTCCAATACTAGTCCATAATCTCAGAAACAGGAAACTACTTAAGTTTTCTAGAGCCCTTATGTACATGGGATTAAAAAACTATCATTCCACATCATTTCCCTGTAAATGCCAAAAAGAAAAATAATAATGAAAAGTAATTTACAGTATGTGTCTTGAGGAAATGATAAAGATAAAGGTTACAGGGTGCTATGGTGTAACTTTGCACCTGTTTCCTCCCCCAAGATTCATGTTGAAATCTTAATACTCAATGTGATGAGACCTTTAGGAGTTACTTAGGCCATGAAGGTTTGGTCCTCATAATAGGATTAGTGTTTTTAAAAAAAAAAAAAAAGAAAAAAAAAAAAAAAGACCTTGCAAAGATAGCTCACTCCTGACCAGAAGAGGGTCTGATCTCAGACTTCCAGCCTCAAACACTGTGAGAAGTAATTTATGCAGTATTTTGTTATAGCAGACTGAATGAGGACACATAGCTTATTTAGCATTTATGTTATTTGAAACATACCAAGATGATTTATTGATATAGTTTTGTGAATAAATATTTATTTCCACCCTCCTTATATCAAATAAAAACCAACTGGATTCTTAAACTTAAATCATAATTGTTATATTTTTTCTATTTTCATTAGCTTAATAAGAACTTTAGACTTAAAGTACTTTTTTGATTTGCCGTCCTCCATTATTAACATAAGGAATTTTTATGTAAATACTCTTTAAGTATAAGAATATTTTTATTTTATTATATTTTATTTTTATTGGATTTCAATTTGCCAACATATAGCATAACACCCAGTGCCCATTCATTCAAGTGCCCCCCTCAGTGCCCATCACCCAGTCACCCCCCCCCCAATTTTTTCTTGTGTTTCTCTTGCCTTCATGAATGTATCTTGCAAGAAGTTACTGTGGCCAAGTTAAAAAAGGGTGTTGTCTGTGTTCTCTAGGGTTTTGATGAATTCCTGTCTCACATTTAGATCTTTCATCCATTTTGAGTTTATCTTTGTGTCTGGTGTAAGATAATGGTCCAGTTTCATTCTTCTGCATGTGGATGTCCAATTTTCCCAGCAACAGTTATTAAAGAGAATGTCCTTTTCCAGTGGATTGTCTTTCCTCCTTTGTTGAATATTAGTTGACCATAATTTGAGGGTCCACTTCTGGATTCCTTATTCTGTTCCATTGATCTATGTGTCTGTTTTTGTGCCAGTACCACACTGTCTTGATGACCACAGCTTTGTAGTACAACCTGAAATCTGGCATTGTGATGCCCCCAGCTATGGTTTTCTTTTTTAATATTCCCCTGGCTATTCGGCGTCTTTTCTGATTCCACACAAATCTTAAGATGATTTGTTCCAACTCTCTGAAGAAAGTCCATGGAATTTTGATAGGGATTGCATTAAATGTGTAAATTGCCCTAGGTAGCATTGACATTTTCACAATATTAATTCTTCCAATCCATGAGCATGGAATATTTTTCCATCTCTTTGTGTCTTCCTCAATTTCTTTCAGAAGTGTTCTGTGGTTTTTAGGGTATAGATCCTTTACCTCTTTGGTTAAGTTATTTCCTAGGTATCTTATGCTTTGGGGTGCAATTGTAAATGGGATTGACTCCTTAATTTCTCTTTCTTCAGTCTCATTGTTAGTGTATAGAAATGCCACTGATTTCTGGGCATTGATTTTGTATCCTGCCACACTGCCAAATTGCTGTATGAGTTCTAGCAATCTTGGGGTGGAGGCTTTTGGGTTTTCTATGTACAGTACCATGTCATCTGTGAAGAGGGAGAGTTTGACTTCTTCTTTGCCAATTTGAATGCCTTTTATTTCTTTTTGTTGCCTGATTGCTAAGGCTAGGACTTCTAGTACTATGTTGAATAGCAATGGTGAGAGTGGACATCCCTGTTATGTTCCTGATCTTAGGGGAAAGGCTCCCAGTGTTTCCCCATTGATAATGATATTTGCTGTGGGCTTTTTGTACATGGCTTTTAAGATGCTGAGGAATGTTCCCTCTATCCCTACATTCTGAAGAGTTTTGATCAGGAATGGATGCTGCATTTTGTCAAATGCTTTCTCTGCATCTATTGAGAGGATCATCTGGTTCTTGTTTTCTCTCTTGCTGATATGATAAATCATATTGATTGCTTTACGAGTGTTGAACCAGCCTTTCATCCCGGGGAAAAATCCCATTGGTCATGGTGAATAATCTTCTTAATGACCTGTTGGATCCTATTGGCTAGTATCTTGTTGAGAATTTTTGCATCTGTGTTCATTAGGGATAATGGACTATAATTCCCCTTTTTGGTGGGGTCTCTGTCTGGTTTTGGAATTAAGGTGATGCTGGCCTCATAGAATGAGTTTTGAAGTATTCTATCTCTTTCTATCTTTCCGAACAGCTCTAGTAGAATAGGTATGGTTTCTTCTTTAAAGGTTTGATAGAATTCCCCTGGGAAGCCATCTGGCCCTGAATTTTTGTGTCTTGGGAGGTTTTTGATGACTGCTTCGATTTCCTCCTTGGTCATCAGCCTGTTCAGGTTTTCTGATTCTTTCTGTTCCCGTTTTGGTAGTTTTTGGTTTTCCAGGATTGTGTCCATCACTTCTAGATTGCCTAATTTATTGGTGCATAGCTGCTTATAATATGTTTTAAAATCGTTTGTATTTCCTTGGTTTTGGTTGTGATCTCTCCTTTTTCATTCATGATGTTATTAATTAGAGTCTTTTTTGTTTTTAATAAGGCTGGTAATGGTTTATCTATCTTATTAATTCTTTCAAAGAACCAACTCCTGTTTTTGTTGATCTGTTCCACAGTTCTTCTGGTCTCTATTTCACTGAGTTCTGCTTGAATATTTATTAACTCTCTTCTGTTTGGTATAGGTTTTATTTGCTGTTATTTCTCCAGTTCCTTTAGGTGCAAGATTAGCTTGTGTATTCGAGTTTTTTCCAATTATTGAAGGATGCTTGTATTGCGATGTATTTCCCCCTCAGGACTGCTTGTGCTGTATCTCAAAGATTTGAACAGTTGTATCTTCATTCTCATTAGTTTCCATAAATCCTTTTAATCCTTTTTTAATTTCCTGGTTGACCCTTTTATCTTTTAGCAAGATGGTTCTTAACCTCCAAGTGTTTGATATCCTTCCAAACTTCTTCTTGTGATTTAGTTCTAATTTTAAAGCATTATGGTCTGAGAATATGCAGGGGACGATCCCAATCTTTTGGTATCGGTTAAGACCCGATTTGTGACCCCAGTATGTGGTCTATTCTGGAGAAAGTTCCATATGCACTTGAGACAAATGTGTATTAAGTTGCGTTTGGATGTAAAGTTCTGTAAATATCTGTGAAATCCATCTGGTCCAGTGTATCATTTAAAGCTCTTGTTTCTTTGGAGATGTTGTGCTTAGAAGATCTGCCGATTGTAGGAAGTGCTACATTCAACTCACCAAGCATAAGTGTATTATTATCTAAGTATGTCTGAACTTTGGCTATTAATTGATTGATATACTTGGCAGCTCCCACATTCGGGGCATAAATATTGATGATTGTTAGGTCCTCTTGTGGGATAGATCCTTAAAGTATGAGATAGTGTCCCTCTTCATCTCTCACTACAGTCTTCGGGGTAAATTTTAGTTTATCTGATATAAGGATGGCTACCCCTGCTTTCTTTTGAGGACCATTCGAATGGTAAATGGTTCTCCAACCTTTTATTTTCAGGCTGTAGGTGTCCTTATGTCTAAAATGAGTCTCTGGTTGACAGCAAATAGATGGGTCTTGCTTTTTTAACCAGTCTGAAACCCTGCGCCTTTTGATGGGGTCGTTAAGCCCGTTCACGTTCAGAGTTACTATTGACAGATATGAGTTTAGTGTCATCATGATACCTATCCAGTCTCTGTTTTTGTGGATTGTTTCCTTGGACTTCCTCTTTATATTACAGAATCACTCTTAGTATTTCTTGCAGAGCTGGCTTGGTGGTCACATATTCTTTCAGTTCCTGCCTATCTTGGAAGTTCTTTATCTCTCCTTCTATTCTGAATGAGAGCCTTGCTGGATAAAGTATTCTTGGTTGCATGTTCTTCTCATTTAGGACCCTGAATATATCCTGCCAGCCCTTTCTGGCCTGCCAGGTCTCTGTGGAGAGGTCTGCTGTTAATCTGATATTTCTCCCCATAAAAGTTAGAGATTTCTTATCTCTTGCTGCTTTAAGGATCTTCTCTTTATCTTTGGAATTTAAGTTTCACTATTAAATGTCAAGGTGTTGAGCAGTTTTTATTGATTTTAGGGGGGGGGGATCTCTCTATTTCCTAGATCTGAATGCCTGTTTCCCTTCCCAGGTTAGGAAAGTTCTCAGCTATGATTCGTTCAAATATACTTTCTGGACCTCCGTCCCTTTCAGCGCCCTCTGGAACCCTAATTAAAAGTAGATTTTTCCTTCTGAGGCTGTCATTTATTTCCCTTAACCTATCCTCATGATCTTTTGTTTTTCTCTTTTTTCCTCAGGTTCCCTCCTTACCATGAACTTGTCTTCTATGTCACTCACTCATTCTTTTACCTCGTTAACCCTCATCACTAGAACCTCTAGTTTGGATTACATCTCATTTAATTGATTTTTAATTTCTGCTGATTAGATTTAAATTCTGCAGGCATGCAGTCTCTTGAATCCTTTATGCTTTTTTCTAGAGCCACCAGTAGCTTTATAATTGTGCTTCTGAATTGGCTTTCTGACATTGAATCGTAATCCAAATTTTGTAACTCTGTGGGAGAGAGGACTGTTTCTGATTCTTTCTTTTGAGGATGAATTTTTTCTTCTAGTCATTTTGCTCAGTGCAGTGGCCAAAAACAAGTTGTACTTGATAGAAGCGCGAACTCTTCTCACCGTAGCATTCCAGCTGTTCTCACTTTAAATCTCAGGCCGAATTCGTAGGTTTTCAGGATGATTTGAAAGTTATCTAGGTATTTTGGTGGGGACAGGTAACTTGGGGTCCCCACTCATCCACCATCTTGCCCGCTTCCCAGTATAAGAATATTTTAAATGGTGAACTGTTATCACTTATTTTGACATTACTATTACCAATCATTTTAACACAATAACTAGGACTAGTAAATTGGTCACGACCTTGAAAATCATCCTATACAAATCAATGTAACCTATCAGCTTCTTGGTTGTCATAGAAACTGATCATAGCAAGCATGTTTAATGCAGCACACATTTATGCATAAATTAATAACCCACTAAAGTTTAAAAATGAGCCTAATCAAAACCATTTTCACCACGACTTTCATCATTGCTCTATATTTTACCTGATGCATCATTCCTTTTTAAACTTGAATCAAAAATACATATAATATGGACTAAATAGATAAAGGATGTACCCTTAGAGCTAACACTCAGTAGTTCTCTTATAAGGGAAGATTTTTGTCATTTCAGATGAAAAAATATGTCGATGTGACTTGCTCTATCAGTTGAAGTGCTCTTGCCTGCAGTGTATGTATCTCTTTCCATCATTGCCTAACTGTAATAATTTGGGGAATAAAAAGTCTTGCAAAATCTAACATTGGGATGCAATGAACTGCATCATCTTACGGATTTAAAATGTAATTTCTGAGGAACAAAAAGGACATAATTGAAGACTTGAAACAACTAAGTAGAGTTTTCTGTGCAAATATTCAAGATCCAGTGAAGGAAATATTTTGTTGTTCAAATGTTTTATTCATAATCCATTAGGTTAAAATTTTATGTGTCATTATTTTATATAAAATGCATTTCTATAAATTCCTTCTTTTCATTTATTTGAATAAGTAGAACAAAAACAAAAATATAATGCAAAGAGAGCACCCCATCTCAGTACAGTATTTTACTAAGTCTAATATAAAATCTAAGCTATGTTTACATTAAAGAAAATTATTCAGGAAAGAAGTTAAAAGAAATATGAGTATATTAAGAGTATCCATGGAAAACATACGGCTATATACATATATATATGTGTGTATGTGTATATATATATGTATATATATATGAGCATACATAATATGTATACATATAATTTTATATACACATAAAAAGAGAGAGAGATGAGTAATGTAACCATGCACTCATTATCTGGCTTCAATGAATAAAAATTCGTGACCAATTTTGTTTTATCTTTTATCCCCACTAATTAATCCTATCTCACATTATTTAAAGAGCTAACTGAAATATTATTTCATTCTTCTGTATATGTTTCATATACGCCTCTTAAAATCAGCAGACTTTCAAAAACATGATTATAATATTGCCAACTGCCATAAAGTTAGTTCCTAATTATCATCAAATATCCAGTGAGTTTTCAGATTTCTCCAGTGATCTCTTAAAAGTTTTGCAGTGGATTTGTTCAATCAGGATACAAATAAGTTCTATGCTATGGCATTAACCAGTGTGTGTCTTAAGTTTCTTTTTATGTATTTATCTTTTCTTTTTTTTTTAATTTTGTTCCCTCCCCCTGGGAATTTATTAAAAAGAGAGGAGTCATTTGTCCTACATAGTTTCACACAGTCTAAATCTCCTTGCGTACTTCTTTGTGGTGTCTTTTAACATGTTTTTCTATCTTCTTATTCCCTATGAATCAAGAGTTAGATCTATAGATAGTTTTGAATTTTAGAAGGGATTCTACATAATAAATGCATAATGCTTGCATCAGAAGGCCATAATTGCTGATTGTTGATTTGCTCCATCAGAAGTCATTGATGACAATTACCTACATACATTAATGACTTCTGGTTTTTAAGATTTTATTTATTTATTCATGAGAAACACAGAGAGAGGCAGAGACATAGGCAGAGGAAGAAGCAGGCTCCCGATGTGGGACTCCATTCCGGGACTCTAGAATTATGCCCTGAGCTGAGCGAAGGCTCAGCTCAACCGCTGAGCCACACAGGCATCCCAACTTCTGGGTT
Organism: Nyctereutes procyonoides; assembly: GCF_905146905.1. NCBI lineage: Eukaryota > Metazoa > Chordata > Mammalia > Carnivora > Canidae > Nyctereutes > Nyctereutes procyonoides. The sequence goes on from NW_026575045.1 coordinate 8,776,649, forward strand.
TTAAAATGGTGATGTACTAATTCTAAGATCCTTATTAATGTATTAGTTCAGGTATTTTTATAAAAGAAATTTTCCCTCATAAAATCTTTGATTACCACACAATATAATTTATACAGGAAGATGGAATTAACACTTGATTCTTTTAACAGCTGTCAGAGTAAATTATTTTCCTAGCATCTTCTAAGAAATCCAATAAGATTATATACTGGTACATATAAACCAATATTTAAAAAGCAGCCATTCTCTTTTAAGTTCAATTCATATATTAATAATATCTTATCAAAAAATAATAGCTTATCTGTGAAGTCATTTGAGAACTTAAAATAACATTTATTTATAAATGCAGTCTAAGAGTTCTTTTGGTACCTCACTTAAAAGAAAGACAATGTGTTTTTTCCTTTACAACATACTATTATGTAGAGTTGTTTTTAGAGTTTATGAATGATTTGTATATGACTTTAACTTTAGTGTATCAACTACGGTTTTTTAATATATATTATAGTAAATATATAAATTTCTATGTTGCAGAATATGAGACCTGAAAGGAGCAGATGATGTGGTGTGAGAAGTCTGCTTGAATGAATATTACAAAGAAAAATATATATAGTATCTGATATATATATGTATATATATATATGGATTAGAATATAGATCATATAATCTTTAGAATTTTCTTACATAGAAGAAATATTTTTATGTTATAGACACATAAAGAAGCACATTTTATCTTTATTATTTAATATCATTAAGTTCATATCTTAAGGAACTGGGGAGGGTTTTTTTTTAAGATTTTATTTATTTATTCATGAGGATACACAGAGAGGAGAGAGAGAGAATGGCAGAGACACAGGCAGAGGGAGAAGCAGGCTACCTGCAGGGAGCCCGATGTGGGGACTCGATCCTCGGACTCCAGGATCATGCCTTGGGCGGAAGGCAGCGCTAAACTGCTGAGCCACCCGGGCTGCCCAGAACTGGGGAGTTTTATTTTACATTTTCCCCTTGTATAATTCTTAATTTAAAAACTTCAAAATTCAAACTTTTAAAGACTCCCATGACTATTCTGACATTTATGTCTTTTTTTTTTAAGATTTTATTTATTTATTCATGAGAGACAGACAGAGGGAGGCAAAGACATAGGCAGAGGAAGAAGCAGGCTCCCTGCAGGAAGCCTGATTCGGGACTTGATCCCAGGACCCCAGGATCATGACCTGAGCCAAAGACAGACGCTCAACCACTGAGCCCCCGAGGTACCCCTGCATCTTTCTTAATAGCCAAGGATAACAAATCATTTAAAGAGAAATGGAAAACTATAAACCAAATCTGAGCAATAGATTTATGATTTAACTATAGCTAAATACTCAACTAACTGGAACACATTTTACACTGTAGTTTATTTCTGTTGTCATATTACTTTAAAGTATTTTGAAGATAATCACTGTAACTTATAAAGAAATAAGCAAATATCAGATAAGAATATAACCTCTGTTGCTTTTAAATCAATTAGTTTGGCAACGTGATTCCTAGGATTATTAAAATGTTTTAGAAATTACATAGCAGGGGATCCCTGGGTGGCGCAGCGGTTTGGCGCCTGCCTTTGGCCCAGGGCGCGATCCTGGAGACCCGGGATCGAATCCCACGTCGGGCTCCTGGTGCATGGAGCCTGCTTCTCCCTCTGCCTGTGTCTCTGCCTCTCTCTCTCTCTCTCTGTGACTATCATAAATAAATAAAGAAAAAAATATTAAAAAATAAAAAATAAAACCACATTTAAAAAATTACATAGCAATAATATTTTTGAATTATTTTTAAAGATTAAAATTTATAAAAAATAATATGAGTTATTATTTATTATTATTCTTATTCAAATAAGAAATTTTTAGATTTATAAGCTCTTGAGAGATGAATCATAAGGAGTAATACATAGTATATCCTGAGTATGAATAATGGGAATGTATTATTAACAAAATTATAACATAAGTATTCTGCTCACACAATATACACATCACTATGTATATGTGATGTAATTATATCAATTTTTGCCTTTGATTAAGGCATATTGTATTTAGTAATGCATTGTATATGTCAGATCTTTCTTTCTGCCCATTTATTCTCTAGTGCAGGGAGATCAATATTGAGACACAGTGAGCTAATCACCAAAGAACAGATGTTTGTATTCCACATTGTACTTAATAACTGCTTAAGAAAAAGTTTCGGGTTTTATAAGCAATTGTCTATTTAATATACTTCCAAAATAATAAGATGTGAAATGACTGGTCAACAATTATATTTTTGATTCAAAATTCAATATTTATTTTCTTTATGTTACCTTCATGAAGATTCCCAAAATAATCTATGCTAAATTATCTAACATAAGTGGAAAATAAAACTCAGAAAGTCTGAAAGAATTAAAAATGTTTAGTGCATAAATTGCCCACAGGAACCATGCAAATTGCTGATTATTTATAAATGTATCATTTTCATAAATGATACATTTCTTATATATATAAGAAATAAGAAATATATATATGTTTATATATAGATAAGAAATGTATCATTTTCATAGTTTGAGACTGAAAGGGGGCACTCTCAATAATTATGCTGAAACAATAGGTAAAACAAGTCTGTGTATGGCAGGACATCCTAGTTACATTCAAATAATGAAAACAGGGATGCCTGGGTGGCTCAGTGGTTGAATGTCTGTCTTCATCTCAGGGCATGATCCTGGAGTCCCAGGATCGAGTCCCACATCCGGCTTCCTGCAGGGAGCCTGCTTCTCCCTCTGCCTGTGTCTCTACCTCTCTCTCTCTCTCCCTCTCTCTCTCTCTGTGTGTCTCATGAATAAATAAATCTTTAAAAAATAATAATAATAATTAAAACAAATTGGTTCCTACCTCCTTGGAATTTATTAACTTTATTAAAATATGATAACTATTTTATATATAAGCAAATATAAAATTTCACATTATTAAGTGCTGAATAGGCATAGTCATAATGGAAGTGGGTATGGTAAGAACAAGATTTTAACACCAAGCTTGCTACCCATGTCAGTAGTACTAGGTGGCAACCATACTTACAATTAAAAGCTTTGTCTTATTACATATATTTTAACCTTCCTCTGCTATTGCAATTTTTTTCCAGCAGATGGTAGCCAATAAAAGCAGGAAAAAGAGATTAACAAAGTTAAAAGAAACAAGATTACTTTGAAACAAAACTCAGCGAATTTGACTATAGCTAGATATGTAACTACACATGTAAAAATTGTACATGACAAATAAACTAAAATTAACATTTTTAAACTTCTTTTTCAAAACAAATATTACTCCAATATCGAGTCTATACAAATTCTTTAGGGTTAACTCAGATTTTTAGGCCTCTGAGACTGTTAAATAATATACACAGTAAAATGCTAAATTTGATCACTGGAGTCAATGTTCATTTTTTCATAGGACATTCACAAACATGCAAATACAGGCTTTAATTTTTTTTTCTAGAAAGAAATATTTATTTTTATATTAACTCCAGTGTAGGTAACATACAGTGTTATATTAGTTTCAAGTATACAATACAGTGATTCAACAATTCTGTACATTACTCGGAGATCATCATGGCAAGTGTACTCTTAATCTCCTTTACCTATTTCACTCATCCTCCCACTCACCTCTCCTCTGGTACCATTGCTCTCTATAGAATACAGACATTTTAAATATTCCTCAGTTCTTTGTTTATGTAAAAGAAACTGTGATGTTCTAAAATACAATTTTTAGAAAATGCATTTTCTGACAGTTCTTTTTAAAAAACCACTTATCCCTCTTATCTGGCAAAAATCAGCTATGTGATATTATTTCTTCTATGTGGAGTCTTCCCCTCTAGCCTTATTAGTCTTGGTTTGTACATGAAGTATTCATTATTTGCAAAAACCAATTATCATCCCTGTCTGGATACATTAAGGTTTTTTCTACAAGTCTTTTCCTCTCTATCACATTTTAAGCAACAGTTGACATGAATTATTCATAGTTTCCATATTGCAGGCAAGTTTTTTTATTATTATTAAATTTGATCATAATAATAGTTATTACCCCAGTCATGGCAGTTTTATGAGTCTTCTTCAATGCCATTACCTGGAAAGATTTCAATCAAGAAATATAAAAGATGCAAATCAATTTCCATAATAAAATTAAACTGTACCATCTCCTCCTTCATTCCAGCAATAGAGCTGATTGACAGCCTCTTCCTGATAGCTGGAGCAGATAACATTCAGATACAGAAATGGAGACTGGCAGATTATTTGCTCTTGAGAATTTTAGTGGCTTTTTCTCCATTGTTGCTATTTGTGTTTGCTAAATCTCAAGGGAACATAACATTTAACTCAGAGTCTATACACAAATTTACTTTCAAGCAATGTTTTCCCCCTCTAATACTAGTTGATTCTTTCAGGTAGTTCTTAGAATAAACAATTTTGAGTTCTATCATACCATTTTTTTTCTTAATGACAGTGTAATTATCATTCTGTATAATTTATTGGGAAGAAAGGCTGATTTTTGGCTCTGGGTATCAATTTTTAATTAAGAAATCATATTTTTATGGTAGGAATTTTCTCCTAAGAAATATATATCAGATTCTGTTCTCATACGATGAGAAGATTTATTAAGTCAGACTAGAAGATCACAAAGTTAGACTGAGAAATTTTTACAGTAAGAAAACATGATGTCTGAGAGCAGAAAAATTGTGGTGAATATGTGTATTCAATACCCAGGTGTGGAGGAGAGGATCTGTAGCCCCATGATCACCCACACTTCTTCCTCAAACCACTGAGTAACTTGAAATGAGAATAGAATTCACAACTATCTAACCCCATTTTTCCCAAAATATATCACAGAATTTGAGTGAAAGATGAGACTGTAGCAATGATCTTTTATAAGAATTACTCTTCCAGGTGCTGGATGGCTCAGTGGGTTGGGCATCTGACTCTTGATTTCTGTTCAGGTCATGATCTCAGGGTGGTGAGACTGCGCTCTACCACGATAGGCTCTGCACTCAGTGGGGAGTCTACTTGAGATCCACTCTCCTCTCCCTTTGTAAGCCCCTCTCTCTCATAAATAAATAAATAAATAAATAAATAAATAAATAAATAAATAAATAAATAAATAAATAAATCTGTAAAAAAAAATGACTCTTCAACATTCTTAAGGTAACAGAACCAGAGATCTTATGACTCCTTTTTGTTCTTTCAACAAATATACACATTAATAACTAATATTAGCTTCAACCAATAAACATTGGGTTAAAATCAAAATGTCTTCAGTAAATATCTTTACTTTTTTCATGACTTCTACTTTCTTTTTTTTTTTGACTTCTACTTTCAAAAGTACTTCTGTATTGTGATATTTTATTAAAATATAATCTCAATAATAGAAACAAATTACTTTTAGTGAAGCAAGATAGAAAATTTAAAATTCAGTTGGCAGCAGTAGTAATTATCAGAAAATCTAATCATAATAGCCCTACTTATCTTTCATACATTAACTTAAACTTTACTTCAGCCTTTAATGAGTCTCTCATCTAATAAAGGAGGCTCTTCTCTCTGCCTGTCTGTATTTTAGTACTTATCACCATAAACAGTTGCTCCTTAATTGTTTCTGTCTATACCATACTATAACTACTTTCTAGCCAGAAATACTGGATATATGTCCCATGTCTAGAACAATGACCAGTCAATGCTTACTGAATTGAATAACTGAATGATGGGCACTCTAGTTGCAGAGCTACTAGTATAAGCAGCGTTCATAATTGATATATGTATTTCAGAAAGATCTCTTCTAATAAATAAGGAATTATTCCTCTCCTCCTGTATAACAGACCATAATGTTTATTTTGGTAACCTATGGTCTATTCACATGGATATTGTTCATTCTCTATTTTAATAAATATCAATAGGAGCCTTATTCATAAAGCCATAAAATTTTAATTTAATTATTATATCTTATGTTTATAGGATAAAAATAGTATATTTTCAAAAAGAGGGCTAACACAATATATACATAACATTTCCATATAAATAATTTGAATGTAAATTTTTTAAATATTTAAAACTAGCTAAGAATAATTTTAATAGCAAATTTTAATTAAATTTTCTGCAAAGTTGTGGAATGTGAATCACAAAATTAGACATCATATTCCTAGTGTATAAAGAAAATAAAGAATCAAAATAAATTATGATATTTGTATTACTCATGAAATAGAGTCATAATACAGGTGATTGAGGTAAAAGATGATTGTCTGAGTTGTAAGTACATTTTTCCCGTGAGTACTATCCTTATTGGAATCCTAATAATAGTAATAAATATAATAATAAATGTCACTACAAAGCTACAGTAATTAACAAGTATGGTACTGGCATACGATTAGACATATAGATCAATGAAAAATATTTGAAAGTCCAGAAAAAAACCTTTTATTCTTGGCCAATTAAATTTGAATAAAGGTGCTGGGAAAATTGAATGGGGAAAAAACTATTTTCAATGAGAGATGTTCAGACAACATGATATCCATATGCAAAAGACCTCACATCCTGTAAGTTATGTCATATACAAAAATTAACTTAATATAAATCACAAACCTAAATATAAGAGGCAAAACTATAAAAGTGTTAAAAGAAAATAGTGGTAAAGTTCAATGACTTTGGATTAGGCAGTAAATTCTTGAGAGAAAATATTTCCCAATTGTATCTACAATAAAGGACATGCTTTAAGCATAAAGCACTCTTAAAACTCAACAATAACCAGACAAATAAACTAATTAAAAAGGGGCAATGGATTTGAATAGGCATTTCTCAAAAGATACACAACAGGCCAATAAACACAGGAAAAGATGATCGACATCACTAGAAATTAGAGAAATGTAAGTCAAAACCACAATGAATACCATTTCACACTCACTAGGATGGTTATAATATTAAAAAAAAAAAGATAAGCAATAACAAGTGTTAGTAAAGACCTCCGGAAATTGGAATCCTCATATATTCCCAGTGAGAATGTAAAATGGTATAGCTATTTTGGAAAACAGCTTGGCAGCTTCTCAAAAGTTAAACACAGTGTAAGACCAGCAATGCCATTGATATATATCCAAGAGATTAGAAAACAGCCCCATAAAAATATGAAAATAAAAAATATGAAAATATGCACAGTAGCTTTCTTCATAATATCAGAAATGTGGAAACTACTCAAATATCCATCAATCAATGAATGGATAAAGAAAATAAATGGAATACTATTTAGCAATAATAAGCAATGAAGTGCTTATACATGGCAAGCATGGATGAATCTGATATCATCATGTTAACTAAAAGCAGCCAGTTTATTTTTTTTATTTTTTATTTTTTAAGATTTTATTTATTTATGAGAGACACAAAGCAGCCAGTTTAAAAAAAAAAGCATATATTGTATGATTCTATTTATAGGGAAAGTCCAGGAAAAAAAAAAAAGGAGCAAATGGTACAAAAGAAAACATCAAGCAATGTGATAGATTTTAATCCAACCATAATATTAATCACTTTAAATGTGAATGATGTAAAGATATCACTTAAAATACTAGGATTGTCAGACTAAATAATATGTTATCTAAAAACCTCAATTGAAATATAAAAATATAAGTTGGTTAATAGTATTTTGAATTATAAGATATTTGAATTTTAAACTAAAATTTTAGAAACATACACTAAATTATGTTTGTACAAATGGTACAATTGTAATGTCTTAATGGGGTCAAAAATAAAATACGTACCCTGAGTCACTTTTGCTCCATTTTTTAAACTTTTTATATTTTAGTTCAAAACCACAGGTGATAATATTAACCAGCATGATGGGAAGCCTAATTTGAGATTCCACATTTTAGGAACAATTTGTGTCTATTGTTATGTCAGGTTTGTTTGTTTTAATTCGCTTTCCTCTTTTGTCAGAAATCTGAGTGATCCAACTGCTTCATTTTCTGTAAAGTTCAATCCAAAGCCTCCTCTGCATTGTAGCAACAAGGACAGAGTACTCAAAACATGAGAATTTTTGGATTAATATTCTGAATGTAAGCCATTATGACCAAATTATTCTAAGACATATCACTGAGTGACTCTTATAGAAAAAAATAAACATTAACAGCTAAGCGATAGACAAAATTTACTTAACTTGCCAATGCTTGCTTTAATTTGTTTTAAACTTTAAGAAAGATATTCAGAAAAAATAAATAAAAGTTTTTAATGGAAACTGAATCATCTTCTTCTTATTGTTAGAATTAATTTTTGTTTTTTTAAATATCTGGTACTGAAGAAATCTGACACCATAGTAAAATAAGTTCCCAAATCTTCCCTTTCCCTGACATTTCCATGAGATGGCGTCTCTAGAGGAGAAATAAAATGAACTATAAATAAACAGTAGTTTTTTTCTAGACCAATCCAGTTTTGAAAATCTCTGATATTTGCTGTACCCCTTGTGTTTGTCTTGAAAATTCATTGTAGTTTACTCTATGTATTTTACTTCCCCAGATATAAAAAAGAACCTCTGATGATCTGTTCAATACCTGCTTCTCCATTGAGTGATCAACTGGCTTTGGAGGACTATCTTGTATCTGGTTGTTTTATTTAAAATGTTTTTCCTCTCCATATAGGAAAAAATAAGTTAAAACAAGCCAACCTTTTTCAAATATATTTTTATTCAAGACTTTCTGCAGCTGACTTTATTTTTAACATGCATAAGATTAACGGCTGACAATATAACTAACAAATTTCAGTTCTGTTTTTGCAAAGACCTACTCAACTGAAACACTTGTTTTAGAAGAAAATAACTAAGAGTTAGAATGAGTCACTAAATCTCTGTGAACCCCATTAACATTAAATGTTATCATTTATTCACTGAAGTCAATGTACTGACAGAGAAGAATCTGCTGACAAAACAAAAAGCAAATATGTAAAGATTTACTTAGGAAGCTTCTGAAAATGTACATTTCCAGTAGAATGTCTAAACTACCTAACAGTTTAGCCATAATCACAACCAAATAAAATCCTTGATATGTGTTACTTCTGACCTACATCTATTAACAAAGAAACTAAATGTTCTCCAGGTTTGTCAGAATAGCTTGGCTGAACACTTGTTGATCGGCTTGTTGTTTTTTTTTTTTTTTCTATTTTGTTTGCTTAACTAACAAAGAAGTAAAAGTGAAATACATTTACACAAGGTAGATATTTTTCTTTAAAAAAACAAAGAATAACTATGTGCAAATTAATATTAAGCAACAGTGTTACTGAATCTTATACTTTTTTTGAAGGCAAGTATTATAAAGGTGTGATGTGTGTGTGTGTGTGTGTGTGTGTGTGTGTGTGAGTGTGGACATATTGACAACATCAATCACTTCTGGGAAGCAGCCAAAGCTTGAAGAACTGGAAAATCTGCCTGTATGATCACTGGGAGTATTCATATTATAGGATTTTAGAATCCACTATTGATTCTCTCCAGTCAGTCATGAACATTGTCTGTTGTTATATGAAAATATTGATAAAATCAACCATGTTTATTATTTCATATACTTAAGGGTTATAGATAGGCAAGTAATAGGAAATATGAAATTTAAATTTTAGTCAAATCAAATTTTAATTAAAAATGTTAAAATTTTTCTGATAAATGCTGATATGGCTTACCTAAAATTTACTGATTTGGAAAGGAAGGTAGAAAGTCACTGGAATTGACAAATGATTCAGGGCTGACCATGTATATTAAAAAACAAAATATAAACATAATTCTGCATTAGAATGGAATACCTGTATAAAGAAGGCTAATAATGACCCTCTAGACTTTCTTTTCTTTAAAGACAAAAGTGCTCCACTAGTAAGTAATTTCTGACCTTTACTAATAGGTAATGCCCTGATATGAATAACATTTAGTTAATTATCAATACTTAGTTTATAATATTATTGTACTCCCGTTAATGTCCCCAACAAAGATAAGGAAAGCATTCTAATATTTTTTAAAGATTTTATTTATTTATTTATTTATTTATTTATTTATTTATTTATGAGAGACAGAGAGAGAGAGAGAGAGAGAGAGAGAGAGAGAGGCAGAGACACAAGCAGAGGGAGAAGCAGGCTCCGTGCAGGGAGCCCTACGTGGGACTGGATTCTGGGTCTCCAGGATCACGCCCTGGGCTGAAGGCGGCGCTAAACCGCAAAGCCACCCGGGATGCCCGGAAAGCAATTCTAATATTGTACCAACACAATATTTTTATAAAATTTAAATACCCATTTCAGTTAGGACATGTATTTATTATGTGCTATGGGTCTTAGGGCCTTGATTACTTTTTCTTAAATATGATTTCAAAATAAGCCACAATAATGCAAAATAAGAATATATAAATGTTCTCCATACTTTTGCACCATTTGAGGCTACATTTCTAACATGCTGATTTGTGCAGTTCCATTATACTATAATTAAAAAGAGTGGCATTTACTAATTGTTTGGAGTCAGAGCTTATATACTGTATATTTGGGAGATAACATTTTTAGAAATGCAATATATGTGGGGATCAAAATGGATAGATATGGGTGCTCTGTATATGTGGATATAGTATCAGTGGTAAAATGAGGTATGGCAGGAAGAACTATGATATTCTTTGTGGACTGGAATAATAGCTTTTCATGTCCTCTCCTGATTGTAAAACAGAACTAATTTAGTGTCTATCAGTTATCTCCACATACATAGGATATCAATAATGCTAATAGAACAGGCTAATATGGAATAATAATGTGATAATGTGCTATGTTTAACTCTGGCCAAATAAAACATAAAGACCTAGACTGTAAGAAATTAGAACAAGGTGGAGGGTTTCACACTAAAATAATACATGAAAAAAAGATGTCAATCTAATAATTGTTGTCTTCGATTTGAATCACATAGAGGGAATAATCAAGTCTTATGTCTTGAGACAAGATGCAAACTCTACCATTCTCAAAGATTTTGTCTTTCCTTTGGAGTTTCATAACATTACTTTAATACTAGGAAGAGTATTAGAAACAGTATAGCTAACAAAAAGAAAAAGACAAAGAATTAAGACCATAATGTTTTGTACTTAAAAAATGATATGTAGGTGGCGCAGTGGTTTAGCGCCTGCCTTTGGCCCAGGGCGCGATCCTGGAGACCCGGAATCGAATCCCATGTCGGGCTCCTGGTGCATGGAGCCTGCTTCTCCCTCTGCCTATGTCTCTGCCTCTCTCTCTCTCTCTGTGTGACTATCATAAATAAATAAATTAATTTAAAAAATGATATGTGCAAATAAAATGTTTTGCTATCAATGCAAATAATTTGCATATCATTTTATATTTTTGAAATATTTAAAGTATTTAAAGTATTTTAATATTAAAATATGGTTTGGCATTAAAATGTACCCAATTTTTAGAAAAATTTATTAAATGAATTTGTGATCAATGTTTCAATACTCTATTCATTTATAAAAAGTAAAGCTTTTTACTTTTTTAGCATGAAAAGCATGAAATTTATAAAACCAAAATAAAGGCAAGAATACAATAATAAAGTCATTCAAACAGTTATAAAAAGAGAACTGAATGAAAACTAGGTGATTAGTAGCACATTTTAGAAAAAAATTTAATAGAATGTCATCTAATAAATGGAATGTTAAGTAGATTACCAATAAAATATGTTAAATATTCATTTTCATATGAATAAAAGTTCCTTGGGATACTCTAAAATATTAAAACCAGTATGTAACATTGAAGAGATTAAAAGTAAACCATTATACACACAGACATACATCAGGACTGAGAAAACATCTTATTCAAGGATTCGTAAATATTTTTAAAAATAATTAGAACATGATCTTGGTGATGCTAGGAACAATGTTGTTTCAGAAAAATTACTACATATATATTTAGGAAGTATATGCTTTAAATCCACAATTGAAGAAAGCATGAAATTTATAAAACCAAAGATAAATGACAAGAGCACAATAATAAAACCATTCAAACATATATAAAAAGAGAACTGGATGAGAAGCAGCAGGTAAAAATAAGAATATTTAATGATTCAAGCAATGAAAATAAAGAAAGAAAATCAATGAGATACTTCAAGTCATATTAGATTCAAAAGTATAATCATCAGTTTTTAAAATGCCATTATATAAAAAGTCTATTCAGATAGGCCTTCAGATTACAAAGATCAAAAATAAGACAAAATGAAAGGAAATTATTCAAATGTAAGAGAAGTAATATAAATTCAAATTATGGATTATTGGTATTTCTGAAGAATAAAATAAATTCATAGAGCTAATAATAACATTTAATAGAAATAATCATCTTCTGCATTAAATTCCTAAACTTGCACATTTATGAATGTCAATTCAGGGAAGATTAATGGTTACTCACAAATCTGTTGGTCGTATATTTATTTATAATAACAAATGCCAGGGAAAATGTACATAACTCTGAGAGATGCAGTAATTAAAAAATGTATGCTTTTTTATTTATGACTAAACAACAAAATATGGTATGCAAAAGCCAAAATCCTTTTAAAAAGATCATAAAAATAAATGACATAAACAAAAAATTAACTCTGATTTTAAAAATCTGGTTTGATGAAATATTAAATTGCAGGTGATCTAGAGTTTTAACATTTTCCAGCAAAAAGAAAACGACCCCAAAAGTCTGACTACCTTCAAGTATCTATCAAGCTAAAAAAAAAAAAAAAAGGTATGAAAGCTATGTATGAAATGAACAGAACACCTATACTATGTAGTAAACTAGGGCATATCAGCCAATTAAACAAATATTTCAAAAAACAACCTTTGACTACGAAGACTATGTAAAATAGCAGAGGTGTTGAGTTCCTCCAATGATCCAGGTAAAAATGAATTTTGTCTCAGAAGGTCAAGACAAAAGAAGGCTGAGAGGTTGTTGAAATAGGCACTGAACAGATTAGGGAAATGTACAATAGAAAATATTGACTAGGTGCTAACTGGATGGAGTCAGTAACTTCATAATTTGGGGTATAGGGGTGATAAAGGATAAGACCACAGCAGAATAGTTGTAATCCATTATGAGCCACCGTTCATTTCTTCTAGGCTCTTGATGCTTAAGGTAAGGCATATATATTTGTCTTCTAATAAGATTATAGTGGGCACCTTATATAAATTTAATGAAATCCTCAGGTATAACTGTAATTTGAGTTCCAGTAGTGATTAAGACCATTAAAATTTGACAGTTGGTGCATTTCAATAGATGTTAAAGTTAATTCAGACCCTATCAGTGATCCAAAAGCCAAACAACACTTTTTAAAATCTTTTTGTTATACAAATTATTTTACCAAATTTTAGCTTTCCATTGAGTAAAACTGAAGTCTTTTACAATTTATTTATTTTCTCCTCTTTTATCCAGTTTTCTTTCTCGTTTTTACTCATTTTTTCTTCTTTTTGCTCATTTTTTCTTCTTATTGTTCATTGGATATATTTGGGTGAGGAGAGATTGTATCCTACTAATATTAGTAATTTACTTTTCTAAACAGCCTCAAATAAGTATTGTTAGGGTCACGAGCCTCCTCCCATGTTAATGGTTGCTTTATGGTGTTTGAAGACCCCAAATTAACTGAGGTTTGAATTAATGCATTGGCTGTGCTAGAGCGGTGCCATGGTTTTCTGTTTGTTTCTTATAACCCTGAGGATTAGTTTCCTCATTTCAACAGAGACAAAAACAGGAGAGTGGTCCACTAGAAAAGCCCTGAACCCATACCTCTGATGTTGGCAAACTGTTGATGGAGTTTTGAAGTCTCCATCTAAACTCATGATGTCTCTGTTTCTCCTTTAAGTTACACCAGGTTTTGATCCACGTATTTTGTTAGGTATGTAGACAATTACAATTGTTTTATCTTTTTAAAAAATCAATTCCATCAACATTAAGTAATGCCCCCCTTTTTCCCTGTTTCCAGTCCTTGTTCTGAACTCTACTTGGTATGATATGAGTACCACACTAGATTTCTCTTGGTGATGGTTTGTATGTATTTTTTTCCATCCCATAGTTTTTGACTTCTCTATGTCTTTATATTTTGAGAGTGCTTTCTATTAATAACATATACATAAGTATGAATTCCATATTAAATTTGGCATTCTTTGTCTTTTAACTGATGCCTTAGACCATTTACATTTAATTGCATATGGCTAATTTATTTTTTTTAAGATTGTGTTTAATTATTCATGAGAGATACAGAGAGAGAGAGAGGCAGAGACACAGGCAGAGGGAGAAGCAGGCTCCATGCAGGGAGTCTGAGGTGGGACTCCATCCCTGAACTCCAGGATCATGCCCTGGGCTGAAGGCAGACACTAAACTGTTGAGCCACTCAGGGATCCCCCGTATATGGCTAATTTAAAATATACTATATTGCTAATTGTTCTGTTTTAATTTTTTCATAGTTTTCTTTTTTTCTTCCTACATTTGTACTCGTTATGTATTTTTCATGATTTCATCTTATCTCTATAATTGGCCAGTATATTACTCATAATATATTTAAAAAAATTTAGTGGCTGTCCTAAAATTTATAATTTACAGTTGTTTACTTAGTCTACCAATAATAGTATAATAGTATTCCATTTTGCATGTTGCACAAAAAAATAAAAGCAAATAACTAGAATTTTCAAAATATCATTAAAAAGAGGAATATAGCCAAAAGACACACTATATGATTTCAAGACATTTAAACAAAGCTTCAGTAATCAAAGGAGTATACCATTGACAAGAAGATATACACAGAAATCAATGTTGATGTCTCCAAACAGAATTGTGGATCTGTCTATATGTCTATTAATAAATATGAAATTAGGGGATCCCTGGGTGGCGCAGCGGTTTGGCGCCTGCCTTTGGCCCAGGGCGCGATCCTGGAGACCCGGGATCGAATCCCACATCAGGCTCCCAGTGCATGGAGCCTGCTTCTCCCTCTGCCTGTGTCTCTGCCTCTCTCTCTCTCTGTATGACTATCGTAAATAAATTTAAAAAAAAATTAAAAAAATATGAAATTAAAAACTGAAATAATCATGAAACTATTAAACAAACTGAAATTAAAAATATATTTATAGGGGTGCCTGGCTAGTTCAAGAGTCATTTGAGCCTTGACTCTTTTGGCTCAGGTCGTGATCTCAGGGTTGAAAGACTAGCCCCAAGTCAGGCTCTGTGCTGGGCTTAATATTTTCTCTCTCTACTTTTCCCCTCCACCCCCTCTCTCTAATTAATTCATTTATTTATAAAAATTCCAGCCCTGTAGGCTTCATAGGCAATTGTTGACAAGTACTCAAAGAAGAAAAAATGACAGTAAATATCTTCAAAATGTGGAAATGCAGAAACATTTCATAGACATGTCTGAATACAGGATAAGTAAAATCTCATCCCAGTATAAGAAGTATAAGAATCCTACCAAAAAAAAAAAAAAAAAGAAGAAGAAGAAAAGAAAAGAAAAATAATCCAGCAACATGTAATCAGCAACATGATACAATCATTCAGTATAGATCCCAGAGGAATCTAACCTCAGTTAGAAAGTGAAAAGTAGCTAAACTAAACCCTTATGCAGCCTAAAACATGACTCAGATTTATCATATTGACGGACATATGCTTGTCAAAACAAAAATGAGCACTTGTCAAAGGACATAAAAATCCAGACATTTTATTTCAATATCTACCACCTCCAACATGAAATACAAATCACTAGTCATATAAACAAGTGAGAAATTTAACCCCCCAAAAAAGTCAAAAGAAAAAGTCACTGAATTATAGAAATAATGGAACTATCTGACAAAAAATGTTAAAATAAATGCAAACACTTATTTGAAAGGAAACATAAACATAATGCAGAGTCCCAAAGAAGATAAACATCCACACAGGAATGAATTAGCCTCCTTCCCCTTCCCCCAGAAGCACATCATAATTAAACTGCTAAAAACATGTGATAAGAAAAATCTTAAAGATAGCTCTAGAATAAAAAAATATCACATACAGAGGGACACAGTTTAGAATTATTGCAAACTTTCCATCAGAAACTGTGCAAATCAAAACTATAATGAAATGGCATCTTTAGAGAAAATATCATTCAAAGATGATGATAAAGTAAAAACTGATTTTCAGACAAAAAAAAGCTACGATAATTCATTGATGATGTCTGTGCAACAAAAGCACTATTAAAAGTTCTTCAGAAGAAGAAGTAACAGATGGAAACTTGTATCTACACTAAAGAGTAAAGTTCAGAAATGATAAGTGAGTAGATACATAAAATTTGTTTTCCCATTTATAATTTCTATAGAAGATAACTAATTTTCAAGCAAAAATAAGAGCATCATATTTTGATGTTTATAAACATGTAGAAGAAAAATGTAAGACAGCAATAGCATGAAGGAGAGTAGAATTGAAATAGAACTATACTATTACAGGGATCCCATGTTATAGATGAAGTTCTATATAACATTTTGAAGATAAAATTTGATAGCTTGAATAATGCACACTTGAAATTAACCAATAATAAACAAAAAGTATATGTAGCAAGATAATCAAAGAAAAAATGGAACCCAAACACATGTTCAATTGATATAAAATGTAGCACCAAAAAGAAGAAAACATAAAGAATATATCAAACATTTAGAACATATAAAGCAGTATGACGTATTTAAGTTCAACCAATCTAAAAGAGACTGTTGTAATAGATTGTCAGACTGGTCTAAAACATCCAATTTTATACTGGTTATAAGAAATGCGCCTTAAGGGATCCCTGGGTGGCGGAGCGGTTTAGCGCCTGCCTTTGGCCCAGGGCGCGATCCTGGAGACCCGGGATCGAGTCCCACGTCGAGCTCCCGGTGCATGGAGCCTGCTTGTCTCTCTGCCTGTGTCTCTGCCTCTCTTTCTCTCTCTCTGTGAATATCATAAATAAATAAAAATTAAAAAAAAAAGAAATGCGCCTTAAATATACCTGTTTTCCACACAGGTAAAGCTGCACGAAGGTATGCTTGTGAAGACCAAGAGGAACTCTGGTGAGGACATGTATTTTTGGGTTTTCACAGTTATAATCAATCAATCAATCATCAATAAATAAATATAAGAAACAGTTATACTCTTGTATAACATAATACTCTTTGCAATAAAACATTTCTTCTGACTAAAACAATCAGATTGACTTTACTCAAAATGTTTCTTTTTATAGTACCCAGTTTGGTTCGGTTTCTATACATGTTAATGGAAAGATCTAATGCTCCAAACTCCATTTTTCATAATTTCTCAAAAGGATTATCCTTATGTGATTTGATCTCTCTTGTCTTTTCAATTGTCCTTTCCCCCCTCAAACATGCCAATACACTAACATGTTTTTTTCTGAAAAAAAAAAAAATATATATATTTTCTCCCTCTTCATTCCCACATTTCTCACCAGCTTCACTATTAAAACCCTCAAAAATATGATTAACATATGCATTTTTCACTTCCATCTTGCTTTTCCATTTTAGGAAAAATAATAACAACTTCCCCTTTCTTCCTACATCTCCACACATTTTCACTTTTAAATTTCTTTCAGATACAGCTTTATATTTATTTTGTGAGATTAATATTTTCATTTTGTGACCATAATCAATTCCCCTATGCTCTATCAATAGGTCCAACCTAAAGGTTGAAAAATAAATAAATCATATTTACATTATTACTAAAAAATATTATTCAGTAGAGCTAACTCATTTCCTTTGCTAATTTTCTAATGATGCAACATCTAGTCTATTAAATAAAATGTTCTAACTTCTTAGAGTCTGCCCTTGTTCAAAATCTCCATTATTTCCTTTGTATTTGCACCTTGATTTTTTTTCAAGACTTTGTGCCAAGTTGCAAAGATTCCCCACTACCTTCTCCATTAATCCTGAAAAAAAATATTATATACTTCCTTTCTTATATCACCAATAATTTCTAGTCCTTGCTTATTCTCTTTGTGGACTGAAATCCGTAATGATCTTAAAAACATCATTTTTGAAAATTCATTGATTTTGTATCCAAATTGTACCTCTTGTTTTCTAGGTCAATTACATAATATCATTTTGAAATTTTTCCCACTATACTTTTGTTGATTTCAACTTTGTTCTGTTGCCATGCTTGCTAAAGAAACTTCCTAAGAAAACTGAATATCCAAAACTTTGAGTCTCTAGAAATCTGAGAAAAACTGATTGGAAGACTGATTACATAATTTTACCTAAAGAAATCATCCTCAGCATACCTAAGATGTATTGCAACATCTGTTAATATTGCTGATAAGTAATCAGATTCCAGTTGAATTCTTGTGTCTTTCTTTAGATACCCCCTTTTTTCCTGCAAACATTTGTTTTTTGTCTTGACTCTTTCTCTGAAAATCCTATCCTTCCTTTAGCTAAATCTAAAATACATAATTTATTCTGTTTTAATCTCTCAGAAGCATCTGCCAGAATTTAGATGCCATTCTTCTTCAGAAATTCTGATCTATTGGCTTTTAAAGGGACACATTCCATTCAGATAATAGGACTATCAAGCCCACAAAATCTTAAGCATCTGTGCTGCTGCTTTTTTATGGAGCCTCATGAAACAATCTTAAAAATGGCACTTAGTATTGAAATAGTATTGCCCATTGCCAAGTCTTAAGAAAAGTGCCAGAACTCATTCACAAGAACATATTTGGAAACCTTTCCCAAAGGCCACCAACATCAAATCACATGTACCCAGATTGTACTCTTCAATTTTTACCACTTTGGCCTAGCCAGTTACCTTGGTTGTTCAACATAAATGGATTGCTTAATTCCTGAGGGAGTATCCTCAAGTCTTAGTGTTTATTTTGTATGTTTTACTTTTTATTATTTTTTATTTTAATTCCAGTATAATAAACTTAAGGTGTTTTATTAATTTCAGGTATAAAATATAATGATTTAACAATTCTATACATTACTCCATGCTCATCATGACAAGTGTACTCTTACCACCTATTTCACCCATCTCCCCAGAAACCTTCCCTCTCATAATTATTAGCTTGTTCTCTATATTTAAGGGTCTGTTTCCTGGTTTTTCTCTTTTTTTCCTGTTGTCTATTTGTTTCTTAATGCCACAAATGAGTAAAATATACCTGGATTCCTTTGTCTTTTTTTCATATTTACTAGTAATTTTTAATTTGTATATAACATCTATATGTAGCATTCTATACTAAGTTGATGGACACTTAACTTTGAGCCCATTCTTTACTGCTCTACTTATAGGTATATGGTATCATACTCTACATCTTCGTGTGAGTCCCTTGACTCATTTTACAGATATTCTTACCACTTTGCACTTCTTACTTTCCTCATTCTTTCTTATGGTTTTTCCTTTCCACTCCTTTTAACATTTCTTAAAGGGCTGGGTTAGTGATCATGAATTCCTTTAACTTTTGTTTGTCTGAGCAACTCTTCATCTCTCCTTCTATTCTGAATGATAGCCTTATTGGATAGAGTGTTCCTGGCTACAGGGTTTTGTTTTTTTTTTTGTTTTTTTTTTTTGTTTTTGTTTTTTTTTCCATTTAGCACTTTGAATATATCATGCCACTCTCTTCTGGCTTGCAAAGTTTCTGCTGGAAACTGCTGATAGCCTTATGAAGTTTTCCTTGTATGTAACTGCTTTCTTTTCTCTTGCTATTTTTAAAGATTTTTTATCACTATTTTTTGTTGTCTTAATTACTATGTGCCTTGATGTGGGCCTCCTTGAATGGATTTTATTGAAGGCTATCTGTTCCTCCTAGATCTAAATTTCTTTTCCCTCCCCAGATTCAGGAAGTTTTCAGCTATTATGTCTTCAAATAAATTTTCTGCTTCCTTTTCTTTCTCTTCCCTCCCTTTTGGAATCTCTATAATGCTTGATGGTGTTGCTGATTTCTCTAGGTCCATTCTCATTTTGCATACCTTTTTTCTCTCACCTGCTCAGCTTGATCACTTTCCTTTACTCTGCCCCCCAGGTCATTGATTTGTTCTGTTTTATCTACTCTACTATTTATTCCATCCAACATATTTTTAATTTCACTTATTGTGTTCTTCATCTCTGATTAGTTCTTTTTTATCTCGGAGTTAAGGGTCTTACTGATGCCCACCACTCTTTTCTCAAGTCCAGTGAGTATCTTGATGATCAGTACTTTAAATTCTCTATCAGACATATTACTTACCTCCATTTTTCTTAAGTCTCTTGCTATGATTTTGTCCTTCTTTATCATTTGGGACATATTTCTCTGTCTCATCATTTTGTCTAAATTTATGTGTCTGTTTCTATGTATTAGGAAAGATAGCTATGTCTCTTGCACTTGAAGGTAATGGCTAGGGACACCTGGGTGGATTAGTGGTTAATCATCTGTTTTTGGCTCAGGGTGTGATCCTGGAGTCCCAGGATAGGGTCTCATATTGGGCTCCCTACATGAAGCCTGCTTCTCCCTTTGCCTATGTCTCTGTCTCTCTATCTCTATCTCTATCTATTTATTTATCTATGGATAAATAAATTAAATCTTAAAATAAAAAGTAATGGCCTTATAAAAAAAAAAAAAAAAAAGGTCCTATAGTGCCCTGCTGTGCAATGTCCCCTGTTCACCAGAACCTGACACTTCAGGGGTATCGCCTTTGTGCAATATATGCACCCTGCTGTGTGGCTGAGCCACTTTTATCTTCAGACCAATGACTCATTTTGCCTGTTGTGGGCAGTGTTTGGTCTCCATGGTGTTAGTGAGCCAGATTGGGGACACAATGGGCTTGAGTTAAGTCACATCAGGTAGTTGTTCGACATAGATATAGTAGCACCAAACTGCAGGGTGCTTTCCCCGAATTGTCCTCTAAGAAACTTTCAATGGTGGGGAGGCCTACAGTCCAACCAGCTGTCTGCCTCTAGACCACTTATAGGGCCTCTGTCTGGTGTGTGTGGTTATCTTTCCCACTTTCTGAGTCAAGAGTCATTTTGGAATGGTACTAGCCACTGTAGAGACTGCTTGTACACTGACAGGCCTGCAGGTCTACCCTGTAGGGGCTCTGGTCAAGTACATATTGGAGAGGGAAGTTCCACCAAAGCATGGTGTAGGGGAATTGTACACTGGGGCAGTGGTGCTAGCAAGCTTTGTGCCTCCTAGTCCTCCATGGAATGGTCTTGTAGGACCAGGACTGAGATGGCTGTCTGAACAGATAGATTGATGAAAGCATAGCATGGGGGATGGGGAAGAGGCAGCAGTACTAGTAAGTTAGGTAGCAAGCCCCAAAGTTGGCTGGTATGTTTGTCTTGGAGGCACAGAAGGGAAGTGGCACCTGCCAGTTCCTTAGTTCCTAGAGGAGTTACCCAGAGATTTCTGTCCCTTCAAGACATGTTCTGAGATTAGTAAATAACTTCCTCCTGTATGCTCCAGGCACCTTTTGAATTGCTACTTCTGGCTGTATATCCACTGCTGCTTGTTGTGCTATGTTTTTAAGGATGGGAACTCACCCTCTTGGCTCTCTCAGAGATTGATTTTTTAAGATTCCAGGTTTTAAGTCCCACTGGTTTTAAGAACTTACAAAATTTGGCTCCTCTGGTTTTCAAAGTCAAATGTTATGAGAATTCATTGTAAGAGTCTGTTTCTCCCCCATCTCTATGCCTGCAGTGTCCCTTCCTCTCTCTTATGGGCAGTATTGTGAATCCATTTAGTTCCTGATCAACAGTTTTTACCCTTCTTACTTTACCCTCTTTGATGTGGAGGGTAAGGTAGCTGTGGAGATTATTCTGCTAGTCTTTAATTCGTTTTCTGGGTTATTTACCCTGAAGAGAGTCATTTCCAGGAGACCAGGTGAGCCTAGGGTCCTCCTGCTCCACCATCTTCCCAGTCTTGAGTTACCTTCTGAGAGTTATCTAAGTGCAGGGCATGGTAGAGTTTCCAGAGAGGTACAAAGTGCAACCCTTGTCCTCCTAGAGCTCTGTCTAGCCAAACAGTTAGCAGATATGTCTGTTTCATTTATGTAAATACTTTAATTTTTAGAGCAATTTTAGGTTCAAAGTACTTACTTCCTAAACTATTCCCCAGTCTGATCTAGATTTCTAAATAGCTTAGCTACCACTACCTTTATTACAACATTTCTAACCTCTGCCTTTATTTCTAGTTTCTTAATTGATATTTTGCCTCCTTTTTCTGCAGGGCTATCATAATTAACTCAAATTTGATCTTGTTACTTCCTTGAATATTTTCCTATGATTTCTAATTATATTTAAATACCATGCTAAATCCCTACATTTGGCTTACAAAGCCCTTAATGGTCTGTATTCAGACTTCCTATCTAGCCCAATCTCATATTAACCACTCCCTTACAAATTGTGCTGCTACAAACAAAATATGCATCTTTTGATTTGCTGAGAGCACAGACTATTCTGACTCTAAGCCATCACAAATGCAATGCTACATTCTCAGAGTCTATCTCTGATGAATTATACTAAGTTTTCTACTACAAATTTCTTAACTGTTTCATTTTCCATCCTTGCCTGATTTTAAATTACTGATATAATGTCTTTATTCCCCCTTTAGAATCTAAAGTCTGTAGGCACATGAAATGTATGTAGTTTTTTTTCACTGATCAACATATCTAAATAAATATAGAATAGATGAATAAATAAACATTATTATAGTGGGTGCTACCAAAAATGTCAAACTGTCCTTCCTGACATTTCTCTGTATTAAAATAACTATATTTTTTTTTTCAGAACCATGTTAGTAAGCTGGTGAGCAGACTTCCTGCAAACTCTACCTTTCTGTCTGCCCGAAAGATTTTGGTGTTGTTCAGAAGAAGAAATAAAAATATAAGTGGCCCAATTAAGACTACTTTTAATATAGCTAAAGAGGAAAATTATTTTCAAACTAAGCCAAGAAGAAATTACTATATTATTAATCTGAATTTAATAAAGGCCCAACCATGAACCTGGAGTTACAGTGCAGGATATCAAGTAGAATATCATAACCAGATATGGAAAGAAGGAATTGGGACACCAAAATTGTGATTGCACAAAACTGTGCAAGTGCACAAAACTGTTTTTTTTGCTTATACTGATAACCATATACAATGACTTCGTTGACTTTTTTCAATTGTTCTAAAGGTCAAGATAGTGAGATAGCACTAAAGCTCCAAGCCATTATAGAAAGACATACCCTAGCCTTCCAATACAACATACTTCCTTCTTATTTTTGCAATTAATTTGAACAACAATAAAAAAATTTCAACAAATTTTCTAGTCTGGAATTCTAATACCTTAATTTAATTTTGCTTTGTTACTCAATATTATTAAATTAGGTCTTTAATTTCCAAATAGACTCTAAGTTCCTTTAAAACAAAGATTTTCACCCACACAATAAAATCATTGTTGTACAAATGCCAGGAGATTCACAACATGTTGAAATGTTTGCAGTTTAACCATTATGCATAATTTAATAACTGAAGGGTGCTCAGTAAAAGAAACAAAAATCAGTTATTCCAAACAAATAATTTATTAATTAATACAAGGTATGAGATATTTATAAATAATTAACCAGGTAGTAGATAAATATGAAAGGATTAGAGAAGTCTTATGGAAATTGACACCCAGAATAGATACTTTTGAAATGATCAGAAGGTCTTCAGGGCTACCACTGGACCAGCGAGTTGAAGTCACACCATTTACATGGTTAAGATCTGCTGTTAGAGTATTGTTGCTGCCATCTCTGTTGCCCTACAACCTGACTCTTGCTCATCAAGAAAGGGAATGGACACTTGCATGCTGAGCTGTCATTGTATGTAAATTCTGTCATTGTATGTAAATACTGGCAAATAAATTCTCACTGCTAACCTCACTAGCAACAAAAGCTGCCTCTGACTTACTTCTGCCCTCAAATCTCATATGAAAATATTTCCTTGATGGAGCAGTTTTGCACAAAAAAAATCATATTTGGAATGGAATGTGAAAAATTCTGTTTTTAACTTTCCAACATCTTGAGTTGGAATGGAATAAAACTGAAATTGAGCAAGCCAGTCCATAATCCAGTCTCTCTTTGTGTTCTACCTGCCAAATACTGATCATGTTTTGTTAGTAAACAGGATACCAGTTTCCTTAGCTAAAAAACAAAACAAAACAAAACAAAACAACCAAAAAAACAAGAAACTAGAGTCAACAGAATTAGAATACAAGCAAAAGGCTAGGAGAAAATATTTGCAAACCACTTATCTGAAAAAGAACTGTTACCCCCAAATGCACCAAGAGCTCTTAACATTCAACAATAATAAAATAAACTAGACTTAAAAATGGTAAAAGATCTGGAAACTTCACCAAAGACAATATACAGATGTCAGATAAACAAATTAAGCATGTACAAATTATATATGCTCCAAATCATATGTCATTAGGAAACTGTAAAATAAAACAATGAAATACCATTACTCAATAGAGTGCCCGAAATCCAGAACATTGACAACACCAAATGCTGGTGAGGATATAGAGCAAAAGGAACTTTTATTCACTGCTAGTGGGAGTACAAAATGGCACAGCCACTTTAGAAGACAATTTGGTACTTCCTTATAAAACTAAACACTCTTACTATATGATTATATTCCTTGACATATGCCAAACAGAATTGAAAACATGTCCACACAAAACATGTACACAGATATTTATAGCAGCTTTATTCATAATTGCAATTGCTAAAACATGGAAGCAACAAGATATCATTCAGTATGTGGATGGATGAATAAACTGTGACATATCTAGACAATGGAATATTATTTAGTAAAAAGAAATGATCAACCCATGAAAAGACAGGGAGGAAACATATACATTGCTATGTCAAAGAACATATTGATAAGAAACAACAAAGAACAATTTGATAAGGCTATTTTATGATTCCAACTATATGATCTTCTAGAAAAGGCAAGATGGAGACAGTAAAAAGATGTTTGCCAGGAATTGTAAAGGAGGCATTCATTGGGGGAACACAGGATGTTTTGGGGAATGAATATATTCTGTACAATACTGTAATGACGAAACATGTCAATATATTTTTGTCAGGCCTATGGAATGCACAACACCAACAATGAAACCTAGGGTAAACTATGGACTTTGGGTGATATTGACAACTTAGCTTCAGCAACTGTACGAATGTCAACTTAGATTCAGCAACTGTAGAAATGTAACATTCTGGTCTGGGATGTTATTGATGAGGGAGGCTATGTGTGTTGGGGACAGGAAATAGATGGGAACTCTGTATTTTCTACTCCATTTTGCCATGAATCTCAAAACTACAAGCATATATAATCTAAAAACTAAACTATGTTTAAAAAAAATGGGAGGGCATTGAATAGAATACCAAACATGAGTTTGATGATTAAATAAGTAGAAGAATTCACCTTCAGTATGGCAATTAAAGATGGTAGAATTGAGTAAATATTCATTAAATGTAATCACATTGAACAAGGAAGATATTTAATCAACATGTAAACATAGATTGGGAAGAGTATTAAAATCAAACATCATTTACCCTATATTTTTCTTAAGGATTTTATTGATGTTCTATTCAAAATCACATCAGTATCTTCTTAATCAGAGTATCCATTTTACCATGCATTGTTTGGCTAAATTAATGATTATGGAAGTAGGAATCAGTGTTATTTTCTAAGATATATAACAATGAGTTAATACAATTGGAGATTACTCAATATTACTTTCTAGAGGGTAGAATAATGCATAATTAATATAGATATATGCCATTATGTTTTCATGACTTGTAATTTCATGCTTCATGTTAATATGTATAACATTGTGTTAAAAAATTACTGAAAAAAAAAAAAAGCCAGCTTTGGTAGGACACAGTGATACATGATTTTTTTTTTCTTTTTGGCACACAGTTGAAGTTTTATCTGTGCTGTTTTAAGTGGGACTTTCTTTGCACTTAAAGCAGCTTAGTTACTTGAAAATATTTTTTATGTGAGCCAGTTGTCATTGTGAAAAGTCAAAGAAAATTTAGAAGTGGTTTTTATATGGATTGAAATGATTAAGGTAAAGAAAGAGTAAAAGAAATGGTTATAAAGGATTTAAACTGTAATGCTCATAGATAGACTAAAGAATCTGTATTCTAAAGACTAGATATCTATTGTTTTAAGAACCAGTAGCAGATATTCACAATCAAACACCATTTGTGATGAGTAATATTAATTCCCTAAATCCTCCATTTAGGGGCACTTTCCATTTGAGATCACCTCTTATATAAATGTTTGCTTCTATTTTGCTTAAATATCAATGTCTCATCATTATCTGAATTAGTTGCACCAGATTGATTCCTTTTATCCTATTTTATATACCTTGAGGGCTACCTATTCATTCAAAGACCCTGAGACTAGAAATCATCTTCAATATTTTCTTCCCTGCTTCCAACTCTGTTTTCAGCATACAGTTTCCTTGTTACAAAAATATATCATGAATGGAAAACAATAAAAGGGAATTGATAAGGCATCTAAATACATCACAAAGTTGATGTTTTTTCATGGAATTTAAGGACTGCCTCTTGCCATTATTGTTAGCTGTTGTTCTAACAGACCATGTCATGGGGAGAAGCCTAACATACCCAACAGGTACGCTATATTTTTGCGCAATATTTGATGAGAAATTACACAACCAGGATTCAATAATTTTAAAAAGTAGCTCAGTTGAATTCAGAGAAATCTGCAAATTGCTAGTGAGTATTAAGCATGGGATACCATAGAAGCATACTTTAGAAAATATTAGAATATTATAGTTCCAAGAGTTATAAAGTGCTGCTCTAGAATTCTCAATAAGACAGGCTTCAGCATCATTCAAGTGGTGAATTTATAGCTATAAATAAACTGTCCTTTCCTATAAGTTCCTAACTCCTGTGTGCACAGTGCCACCAACAGGAAAGTCATGAACTACTAAATGATAATGTATTTAAAATTCAAAAGGAAACCACAGACTTTCAATAATCTTGAAAAGCAAAATAATTATCCTCTGCTGTGCCATGTCTTGGAGCCATTCTGATTCTGACTCCTAACATTAGAGTTTAAATAATTTTATTCTGTTTTTTCTCTAATCTGGAGTGCATTCAGGGTATCTTATGCTGATATTCAAATGTTTTCAACATGACCCACAGTAAGATTTTTTTTAATACATGTACCTACACATGAACAAAAATATAACTCCAGAACATAATATTTAAGCTTACTATATGCAATATGTTTTGATATTTCATATTTCTCTGCCTTCTCATGGAGTAAATTCCTTCATTATTGAATTCTCATTCATACAGTAAACTCCATGAGATCCTTCTTACCCATAAAGGTACCCACATAAATGTCTGGTGCCTTTAGTCAGTACCAAGGCCATACTTAATTACAATGTACTGAATAAATGTAAGACTCTTCCCAACAGCTCAAGATGAGTAAAAATCCTGCCCATAGAAATAATATCTTTGAATTTTGAAATACCTTGAAAAACTAATTTAAAATCTGAAACAGTAAGTGACAAAAGTAAAGGTATTGTAAGCATTTGTAAGCAAGACTCTTTGGGAACACAACCCAGCTGGAGAACTAGAAAGAGAAATGGGGGAAAAAGAAACTCTGAAAGACATTAAATATACTAGCAAACAACATACTTACCAATTTTATATTTTTTTCCTTCTGTGTGATGATTCTCTTAATTCTTATGTTTGCTAAGACATAGATTTCCCCAGGCCATTCTATGAATATAGGCATCTATGATGCTTCTGAGGTCTGTTAACCCAAAAAAAAAAAATTGATAACAGTTCAAAAATGGTTTTCCTTTTGTGCCTGAATCAAGTCTAGCCAAGACATATCTTAATTTAAACATATTTTAGCTAATTATTTTATGATATTAACATTTTAATAGCATCTTTAATTTATAGATGTTTAATACTAACCTCTAATGGTTGTATGTATAAATTTACAAAGATGGGTATATGCCTATTTCAACAGATACATGATATATATTGAAGTGCTATCCATACACACATATATAATTCTGTATTTAATAAGTACAAATACTTCAAAAATTGTAGCAGTATTTTTTTTCCTTTTATATTGAACTACATTTTCAAACAAATTATAAAAATTTAAAATGCAACCTAATTGGCCCAGGAAATAATTAAATGCAAGGCCTTTAAAAAGCTGTCCCAAAGGACTAGTTTCAGATACATACCACAAGGGGGCTCAGTAGGGGAGGAAAAGAGAAGAAAATAGGGCATAACATTGTAAAAAGAAGAAATATGAAAATGTCATGTCATAGTTTAAAGATCTTTTCCTCTTTCTAGAAAATAAGAATCAAAAAGTGAAAGTTTCTGAGAGGAATTGCTAAGAGCTGTGGTTTATGATGCACCACATCTATGCTGTGCTATGGGAAAATTCAACTAACATTACTCAGGAATTCAGCAGGGTAAATTTTAATGACAATACAAATGTCTAGTATACTTATAAATGATTTTATAGATTCAGATACATCTTTATAAACTCAAAATTAAAGATCTTTCTGAAATGGGATGAGTATAATCAGTGTGGATAATGAAGTTCCCTTTACTTCCTCTTCCTCTTTTTTTCTCTTCTGTCCTTTTCCTGATTCTTCTACCCATTTCTCTCCTCTTTCTCCTCATTCTTCTCTCCCCTTCCACTTGCTTATTTTCACCTCTCCTTTTAGATAATAATCATGTTTTTCATGGTACAATGTAAGATTCAGAGGTCCTGAAATCAGGCATACCTGTTGAATTTTAGTGTTTTGCAGGACTTTGGACACATTACTTAATATTTATAAGCACTGGATTCCTTATCAGTAAGTTTTGCAAACACATCCTACAAGGTTGTGAGAGCTGTAAATAATATATGTCAAACATCCACCACAGTGATTGGAATTTACTGATTCCTAAATAAATAGATATTTTTATTGTGATGGGGGTTTTTAATGATTTTATGAATATGAGCTTACATAAGTGAAAATATTTAGTCTTATTTTTGTTATCCTAATTTCCTTAACATTCAGAAGCACAGTTCATTCCAGTCTTTCAGTGTATTACAAGTATATACTGCTGATACGTAACCACAGTCAAATATGTAGGAGCTTCAGTACACAGAATTCATACACATTTGAGGATTTCGGAGATGGAAAAAAAAAGATTTCTTGATAGAAAGCAAGGAAAGTAATTAAGGAAGATTCAACTGAGTTTATTTAAAAAGGCACTAAGTATTGACTAAAAATCAAAATATATAAGACTAGGAAACAATGTGTAAACTACTGCAATGATTATATGTAAATCTCTCAAAAACCAAAAAACTATTACTACACAAAGTACAAAGCATAATGTAAAGTATAAGTTTTAGTTAATAATAACCACTGATAATAGTCCATCAATTGTAACAAATGTATCTTAAAAGAGATATATTAATAAATTGTGAGGTAGGGATGAGAAAGGAGTATATGGAAAATCTCTGTATTTTTGGTTCAATATTTCTATAAACCTAAAAATACCCTAAAAACAAAGCCGATTATTTTTTAAAAATCAATACATATACCTGCTCCAACAAAGGATGTCTAGCAAACTTATTCATTGAAGACTGGCCATTTGTTTCTTTATACAAAGCATTAAGGTAAAATTTAGACTCTGAAATTTAAATTACTATTTTATTTGGTATTTAATATCTATCTATGTTTTTCTACTATGGCTATATAAGTACGCCTAAATGAGAATTGAAAAAATTTAAGATTTTGCTGCAGACAGCCTAGTTTCTAAATTATTAATTATAATAAAATAGTAATCCTAGTATTGACCTATTTATTCAGCACCTCCTCTGTTCCGGACACTATGCTAAGTACTGTACCAGCATTGTAAAAAAGCTTTTCATAATTTCTAAGGAAGAAATCATGATCAAGAAAGTCTTCTCCTCTGAGAAATATTTATGTACTAGTATAACTTGAAGAATTATGAAAAAAGGATGTGGTGAATTATTTTAACTTCATTTAAAAATCAATGATTTAATAATAGTACTCATCCTGGGCTCTGTGTGTGTGTCTTAAGTGTTCATAAAATTATGGTTAAGATACAGCTGTGTGAAATATCCATTCCATTAGAAATATTTATATCAACTATATGTATTTTATTACATAGTAGTAAATCAGAGTTTCAACCAAAAAATTCACAAGAGACCATATGCACTGTCATTATTTCTGAAACTATAATAAACATATAGAGTGAAAACTATTCAATATGTTCCTATTTCATTTTATATCTCTTTGTTACAGAGCATACTTATTATTGTGGGAATATTAAATTGCAAACACCAAGGGACTTGGTGAAACTGTATCTCAGAATATCAGTCTAGAAAATACTATGCTTTTTAAAAATCAGCAATATCTATGTGAAAAATATTTTATTTGAAAAGACACAAAATGCCACTTTAAGTTTAGATCTTTAAAACATTCAGAAAATTACTGTTGCATATATCAAGATCAATGGCATAATGCAAACCTATCATTAGGCATATAAAGAAAATAAGAATTAGAGAAGTCAAGTGCTATGCCCAACTTTATCTGGCCATAAATGGTTCATTATAACATGATCAAATGGCCCTGCCCCTATGGGGCAAAATGAACTGTAAAGGATAACTGGTGAAGGATTTTTTTTATTTTTATTTATTTTCTTAAGGATTTTTTTTAAACATAACAATAACAAACCCAACAAACAAACAAAAATGTCTTGCCTATTGTTATTTCCTTTTTGCAATTCAAATTTCCATCTTAGAAATGTAGTAATACTTCAATAAATAATAGTACCATAGTTGATAGATGCTAGATTCATAATAAATTGCTGCTGTCAGTATTAAGCTCTGTTCTTGGGCCTTTCATCATTATTGCCTACTCCACATCACTTTATAAGGTATTTAAAATTTATACATAGAGAGTCTAAAAGGCCAATTCACCGAAACAAGTGCTTTTTTAGTGGAAAGTTATTTTGCATCAAAGAGCTCTTAAAATAATTTGAAATAGCATATTAGAAAGCTTGATGATATGAAGTATTGTTGTTTTTACTCAGTAAGAAATAATTTATAATTAATTTTTCCATCTTGAGAAGGTCAATGGAGATGAAAATATTGTATCATCTTTAGTACTTGTAAAAGTCTATTGTGAAACATAGTCCAATGATCCATACAACATTGGTTCACCAATTTAATCATAATCAGAGAATCTGGGAGAATAAGGCTTGCTGAAGCATGCCTACTTACTGTATGGTAGAGGAAATCAAGGGTCATATGATCACTTCATATAATTCATGAAACAAAGCATAAGAGTAAAAAGGAAGGAAGGAGAATGAGAGTAAAGGAAAAAGAGACCCCGTAGACTATGTTGTCTCCATTTCCTATTGTTTAACATAGTTATGTATTCCCTACTTTGTGCGGCTCAGGGAATGTTGGTCTCTGCTCAGTTCAGCAATCAGATAAATTACCATCTCTACAAGAGAGACACCAAAGGGGCATGAAGGGTAACTCCAAACTCTTCTTCGAAGGCCATGAAGAAGACATGTAGAGGATAAAGTCTCCCATCAAACAAACTTCTAGTTTGATTTTAATATATTTTCAGCAATGGGGCATCTGGTGGCTCAGTCAATTAAGCAACCAACTCTTGATTTTGGCTTAGGTAATGATCTCAGGGTCCTGGGAGCAAGCCCTGCATTGGGCTACATGCTCATGCAGGGAGTCTTCCTGAGATTCCCCCCCTCCCTTTGCTCCTCCTTTGCCCACTCACACTCTCCCTCACTTTCTAAAAAAAATATTTTTTTCAGCAGTAAACAAGCAAAAAAAAAAAATTTAGTTAAGTCAATCCAGGTGAAAAAAAGTTTCTAAATAGGAACCTTCTCTGAGGTCTTCTTTTCTGATTCATTAGTCTCAAGAAAACTTTGCAGTAATAGATTAATCAAGAATATTGGGGGGATCCCTGGGTGGCGCAGCGGTTTAGCGCCTGCCTTTGGCCCAGGGTGCGATCCTGGAGACCCGGGATCAAATCCCACGTCGGGCTCCTGATGCATGGAGCCTGCTTCTCCCTCTGCCTGTGTCTCTGCCTCTCTCTCTCTCTCTGTGACTATCATAAATAAATAAAAAAAATAAAATTAAAAAAAAGAATATTGTCACAAACATGAATTTGTGGATACGGTCTAATAATATCTGATTGACTTCTGATCAACTGACACCACAAAACACATAGCAATATTATTGGGTTGCTATTGGGTGCGCTGTATCTCAAAATAGGGCCTGCAACATTATTTGCAATGCCTCTTTGTCTATAATCAGCTCTTCAGATCTTCACACAATTTTAAACCACGTAAGGTACTTTATTTTAAGAAATCACAGAATTGGCCTCATTGGGTTTCCTGACATTTTTTCTGAAGTTTTGGAAGCTGTGGCAGGTGAAAATGCTATTCCAATGGACTTTATAGCTTTACATATAGCAAACTGGAAAAAAAAAAATCCTGTAGACTGGGAATAATGCAGGGCTTTGAGTTAAAAAGCAAACCAAAAGGGATCCCTGGGTGGCGCAGCGGTTTGGCGCCTGCCCTTGGCCCAGGGTGTGATCCTGGAGACCCAGGATCTAATCCCACGTCAGGATCCCGGTGCAAGGAGCCTGCTTCTCCCTCTGCCTGTGTCTCTGCCTCTCTCTCTCTCTCTCTGTGACTATCATAAATAAATAAAAATTCAAAAAAACTTTTAAAAAAGCAAACCAAAGAAGCAACCTGGAGTAAAAAAAAGAAAAAAAGAAAAGAAAAAAAAACTGCATAAGATAGATTTTTTTTCAGATTTCAATAACATTTTAGAAATAGACCCTAAGCCAAAAAATAAAGGCAGATATAAAAAGCTGAACAAATTAACAAAGTTTATCTTGATGAAGTAAAAAATACTATATGATTGATTTCATTAGAAAATATTCATGACCTAAGGGGAGAGAAGAGAGTTTATATTGATAAATCTCTCTACTAGCTTATGAATAATATATATGCATTTTGTTATGCTTAGTTATTTCTGGATTGAAAAGGTAAGCATTGTCTAATTCTCCAGTGTTCCATGGAACCGAGATATTGAACAACATAAAAATAACTGTTGCATGTTAGATTATAAAACTTTGCTTTATTCAAACTTATTTGAATTCAGAATTATTTTAGAAGGAAACAGAACTACATTGAGAGATGAAACTGTATATATTCATATTTTGAAAAGGCTTAATATATTTCCAGTTCATATACCCTATGTCTTAATTTGAGTTTCCCTCCAATAATTATTTTTAATGTAGTTCACATTTTCAATTTGAGATTGATACCTTCCTGCTATCTCTATGATTAATTATAAGGAATTTCAATTTCATTACCTTCACTTAATTATTAAGAATTAAAATATATAGTTTACTATAAGGGTAGTGACATATTGTATTCCTAACCTAAAATTAAAACACCTTTTAGTATTAGTACATATAGCCACAAAATGGAAATGTTGATGAGTAACTCTAATTATAAGGTACGAAATTGAGTGACCTTCTTGTGTTCCCAGATTTATACAGTTTGAATTTCTAACAAGTAAAGCTATATAGACTATTAAGAGGAGACAACGTATGATTCAGGAAGTAAAAAGCCAGCTGGAAGTTGATGGTAGTATATTACACACATTTACTTAAATGCCCTTGAGTGCACCTAGATTGAAACAGGGAAACACTTTAATCCGTGTTTAATAGTGGGCCTGCCACATTTTTTTTTCCAAAAAAAAAAATACTGTTCAATGCGAGTTGTTGAATTTTTATTTTTATTTTGCCAGAAAGATAACAGAATTTGTATATATGAATAATAATTTGTCTTATTGATACTAACAGATATGCTGTGCATAAGAATTAAGATTACTTGCTAAACTTTCATAAGTTATCTAAGTTCATGGACTTAAATTTTTCTGAATATTATATGCAAGTAAGTGAAAATAGTTATAGCCATAAAACCTAGAATCTAGAGAAAACTAAAAATTCTCTTTTGGGGAGAATGAAATTTTCTCAAAAATTAAAAAATTGTTATGAGCTTACCAAGATTATCCACTTCTATAATTCTGTTATTATTTTAAATAAATTACAAGACATATATAATTTTTTTAAGATTTTATTTATTTATTCATGAGAGACACAGAGAGAGAGAGGCAGATACATAGGCAAAGGGAGTAGCAGGCAGCCTGTACGGAGCCCAATGTGGGATTTGATCTAATGACCCTCGGGTCACAATCTGAGCCAAAGGCATACACTCAACCACTGAGCCACCCAGATGCCCCACAAGATATATTTTAATAATATCACTTGCCATTGCTATATATTCTATAAGATTTTATCACATATATCAGATTCCAATGTGGTCAATAATTATTTTACAGGTGTACCATATACATGTACACGTAATCTCTGGGATTAGATTTCTTCAAAAGAAAATCTGAAAAAAAATTAAATTCTGAAAGTAGGGATAGCAGTGGTTTCCTCAGTTGGACTACCAAAATACAGAGCAATATAACTTTGTTTCTTGAGAAATAATCAGTTATATTAATCAAAAAGTGTAACTCATATCATTGTCATCTGGTCATACCAGTGTTTAAGGAAACTGTTTTATAGATTTTTACATGGAACAGGTTTGTAAATGAGAGACTTTAACTAAAGAGCCAACATACCAAAAATCTAAAGCATCAGTTTCTCAAATAAATAGGAGAGAAACTGATACAATATTTTGTACTTTAAAAAAAATTAAAAAGATCTCTACTGAAGTGTAACTTCTACACCACCAAATGCATTCATTGTAAGGAAACTACTTGATTTTTAGTACAGTAATAGAGTTGTACAACAATCACCAGCATCAAATTTTAGAACATTTACATCACTCAAAAAAAAAAAATGTCTTCATGCCCGGTAAATCCGTCTTTCCACCCCTAGTCCCAGGCAACTTCTAACCTGCTGTTTGTCTCTATAGCTTTGCCTTTTCACAGTTGAATCATCCATTATGAATCTTTTGTATCTGGCTTCTATAACTTAGCAAAATACTTTTAGGTTTCATCTATTTTGTAGCATACTTTGCTTCTGCTCACTATTAAGTAAGCATTCTACTATGTGGATAAATCATATTTTATTGATGAATATTTGGTTTACAAGTTTCTGCTGTTAAGAATAATGCTTTAAAAAAAGAATAATGCTTCTATGAACATACAAATCCAAATCCTCGTATAGACACATCTTTATTTTTCTTGATTAGATGCCCAGGAGTGGATTGCTAGGTCATATAAGTATACATTTACATTTTTAAGAAACTGCCAGAGTGTTTTACAAAGTAACTATCATTTTACATGACTGGTAACAAATTGTGAGGGTTCTAATTTCATCCCATCATCACCAACACTTCTTACTTTCTTTTCTATTACAGCCACCATAATAGGTGTGAAGTAGAACATTTTGATAGTATTTTGATCCCTCAGATAACTACTGATGTTTAACATCTTTCCATGTACTTCTTGGGGCTATTTGTATATCTTCTTAAAGAAATGTCTCTCTTTTTAAAAATCTAAATTGAATTTAGTTAACATATGATGTATTATTAGTTTCAGGTAGTGACTCCTCAGTTACATATAACACCCAGTGTTCATTACATCACGTACCCTCCTTAACGCCCTTCACCCAGTTACCCAATCCCCCACTCACTTCCCCTCCAGCAACGCTGTTTGTTCCCTGTAGTTAAGAGTCTCTTACAGTTTGCCTCTCTCTGTGTTTTTATTTTTTCCTTCCCTTCCCCTATGTTCATCTGTTTTGTTTCTTAAATTCCATATATGAGTGAAATCATATGGTATTTGTCTTTCTCTGACTGATTTATTTCCTTTAGCATAATACCATCTAGTTCCATCCACTTCGTTGCAAATAGCAAGATTTAATTTTTTTGATGGCTGAGTGTTATTCCATTGTATATATACACCACACCTTTAAATATTTATCCATCAATGGACATCTGGGCTCTTTCTAGATTTTGCCAATTGTGGACATTGCTGTTATAAATATTGAAGGTGCCCCTTTAAATCACTGTTTTTGTGTTCTTTGAATAAACACCTAGTAGTGCAATTGCTGGGTCATAGAGTAATTCTTATTTTTAACTCTTGAGAAACATCCATGCTGTTTTCCAGAGTGGCTATATCAGTCTGCATTCCCATCAACAGGGTAAGTGGATTCGCCTTTCTCTGTGTCCTTGTCAACATCTGTTGTCTCCTGAGTTGGTAGTTTTTGCCATTCTGATAGGTGTAAGGTGGTATTTCATTGTAGTTTTGATTTGTACTTCCCTAATGCTGAGTGATCTTGAGCATTTTCACATGTCTGTTAGCCACTTATATGTCTTCTTTTGGAGAAATGTCTGTTCATATCTTCTGCCTATTTCTCGACTGGATTTTTGTTAGTTTGTTTTTGGGGGTTGAGCTTGATAAATTCTTTATAGATTTTGGATATTAGCCCTTTATCTGTCATTTGCAAATAACTTCTCTCATTCTATCAATTGCCTTTTGATTTTGATGACTGTTTCCTTTGCTGTGGAAAAGCTTTATATCTCGATGAAGTCCCAATAGTTCATTTTTGCTTTTTTTCTCTTGACGCTGAGGATGTGTCTAGCAAGAAATTGCTGCAGCTGAGGTCAAAAATTTTGCTGTCTGTGTTCTCCTCTATGATTTTGATGGATTCCCACCTCATTTTTAGTTCTTTCGTCCATTTCAAATTTATTTTTATGTATGGTGTAAGAAAATGATCTAGTCCCATTCTTTTGCATGTGGCTGTCCAGTTTTCCTAACACCATTGGTTGAAAAGACTGTTTTGTTTTGTTTTGTTTTGTTTTCCATTGAATATTCTCTCCTGCTCTTTTGAAGATTAGTTGAGAGTCCACAGAGGTGAGGGTCCAGTTCTGGGTTCTCTATTCTGTTCCATAGATTAGTGTGTGTTTTGTGCCAATACTAATATTATACTGTTTTGATGATTACAGCTTTATAGTACATCTTGAAGTCTGTAATTAAGATGCCACCAACTTTGATTTTCTTTTTTAACATTACTTTGGCTATTCACAGTCTTTTCCAAATATCTCTTTAAATATATACTTATTTTAATTTGAATTTATTTATTTGAATAAATAAATATACTTATATTTGGTTAATATTGAGTTAAATAAGTTCTTTATATACTCTAAATAAATATAAATATAAGCCCTTTATTATTTTTAAAAATTTTTATTTACTTATTTGACAGAGAGAGAGCACAAGCAGGGGTGCACCAGGCAGATGGAGAGGGAGAAGCAAGCCCCCCACAGAGCAGGGGCAGGCTCCTCTTGGAGCAGGGAGCTGGATGCCAGACTAGATCCCAGAACCCTGGGATCATGACCTGAGCCAAAGGCAGACATTTAACCCAACTGAGCCACTCAGGTGCCCCAATACAAGCCCTTTATTAGAGATATGATTTGCAAATACTTTCTCCTAGTGTATGGTTTGTGTTTTCAAATTCTTTTTTTTTTAAATTTTTATTTATTTATGATAGTCACAGAGAGAGAGAGAGAGAGGCAGAGACACAGGCAGAGGGAGAAGCAGGCTCCATGCACCAGGAGCCCGATGTGGGATTCGATCCCGGGTCTCCAGGATCGCGCCCTGGGCCAAAGGCAGGCGCCAAACCACTGCGCCACCCAGGGATCCCTGTTTTCAAATTCTTATTGCTGATTTTTGGCCATACATTATAAGTGAATTTTTTTAATCTAGCAAGGCAGAAGTACCATGGAAGTCACCTTTGCAGCATTAAAATTAATTTATTGTTTCAACTGAAGTACTTGAAGAACTAAAATATTTTAAAAGTGCCATTATAAGCACATTACATTTCTTAAATCATGCAATTTTAATGATTTTCATAGGCTATGCATGTGTCTTAAAATAATAAAATATTAAAACATGAGAATAAATTGGGGTACTCATCTATGAATTCTTTATCACCTTAGTTAAAATATCTATTAACATTTATTGAGTTTTATTACAAACATAAAAATTCTAAGTAATTTAAAACTGAAATACATGAACTAAAAATAGGAAGTGATTAAATCTTTTGCATATAAAAATATATTAACAAAAGCCCTATATCTAAGGAAACTTTTATAACTTTACTTCTCAGATATTCAGTTTTGAGTTTGAAAACTCTTAAGTTCTCACACTTGCTAATCACTAAGAATGCTTTGTGTTTACAACTAAAAGTAACGATCTCACATGAGATGAATGTCAAATTAATACATTCTGGTGCCAGGTGTCTCATCCTGCTATTCCTCGTTATCACTTCTATCCAAGAAGAAATCTACCTGTAGTTATTGTTTTACTTTACAGGGTTACTACTAATTTCTCAGCACTGGTCAGTGAATGAAACTTAACCTTGCCTCCTACTCTTCACCAAAATAGAGCTTCCTCTATCTCATGCTAGGTAGAAATGAGGCTATTGGATCATACTTCAAATAGATGTATCTAGAATAACTGGTCAGACAGATAATGTTTGATATTTCTCTGGTATTAGTGTAACATTTAAAATAACATAAGTTGTCTTAATCTATATACTTTAGGATATGCAGTATGGTTTACGTTTGATAAGCAAATAAATAAATAAATGTCCCAGTGGCCAACTAGACAAAATTCATGGATTATTTCACGTCAAATGGAAGGGAAGGGAAGAAGGAAAGAAGGCTATCTTTTTTTTTTAATTTAATTAATTTAATTTTATTTTATTTTATTTTATTTTATTTTGAAAGAGAGAGGGGGAAAGGACAGAAAAAGAGAGAGAGAGAATCTTAAGCAGGTTCCATGCCCTTCAAAAAGCCCAATGCAGAGCTCAATCCCACAACACTGATATCATGACCTGAGCCAAAATCAAGAATTGGTTGCTAAACCAACTGAGCTATCAAGGTGCTCCAGGAGGAAGGTTAAATTTAATAAGTTGACTTTTCTACATCATATATTAAATCACATTATATAAACAGTCCCCTGTCTAATTCATGTATAAATATATTTTTTCTCAGAATAATGTTTTCATGTCAATGAAGGGTCTTAAAGAACTTGATAGACAGAATATCCTATTGTCACACCCACGATCATGTTACATTATGTGGCAAAAGAGAGATTAATCAGATGGGTCTAATCTAGTAACATGAGCCCTTAAAAGAAGGGAAATAAAGATAAAAGAAAAAAGAAAAGAAAGAAAGAAGAAAGAAAGAAAATAGAACAAAACAAAAAAAATTTAAAAACCCACTGTTTTCTAGCTAGTGGTCAAAAAAGTGAAAATTACAAGAAAGACTCAATTGTTTCATTAATGGCTTGAAGAGGAAAGGGACCATGTGGAAAACATGAAATAAAAATGAACTTGGACGAGAATCACAGGCCCCAGATTTACCCTGGTGAGCAAAGAATCCACTCATGCCTTGCCAGGCTTCAGACCTACCAAAACTATAGGGCAACAGATTTATGTTGATTAAAGTTGCTGTATTTGTGGTAAATTTTATGCAGCCATGGGAAATGAGTACAAAGGAGTTGACTCTTCTTCAAGGTAAAATCAGAAATGCATCAAGTATGTAACTGCAACTTTAGCAGTGTTGTAAGGAGAACTATCTTTATGTTTAGAGGTTTTAACAAAGATGGACATGGCCTGAAAAGTGCCCCCCAATATTTTTAATAAAAATTGTCAAGAATGAGACATGAGGGGATCCCAGGGTGGCTCAGTGGTTTAGTGCCTGGCTTCGGCCCGGGGCATGATCCTGGAGTCCTGGGATTGAGTTCTGCATCAGGCTCTCTGCATGCAGCCTCCTTCTCCTTCTCCTTCTCTCTCTCTCTCTCTCTCTCTGTCTCATGAATAAATAAATTAAAAATCTTAAATAAAAAAAAAAGAATGAGACATGAGATATTCGGTACTTGAGCTTCATGTAGGCTTTATACAATTTGTCGTAGTCTACAATTGCATTATTCAAAATCATCAAATCAATGTAACATTTATTTTGCTGGGAATTACCTGAGATAGTATCTAAAATTAAATTAATGAATAACAAACACACCATACTCATTTGTCAGAGAGCCACATATCAACCAATGTCCAAATCAATGCATTTTAACTTGTACATAATCATGATGCAAATTTAATATATAACACTTCTCATCCACTAGATTGGCCATAATTCATATTTGAAAATACATTGTTACATTGTTGACGATACAGAGAAATCATCATATTCATATTCTCTTGAGGCAATGAGACTTTGGAAAGAATTTGAGATTACCTAATAATACTGAGCATGGGCATATTCTAAGACATATACATTCTACTTCTGGGCTTAGATTATACCACCACCAAGTTAGTTTTATTCCAAAAATAAATGGTTGTTCAACATTTGAAGATCAATCAGTGTGATTCACCACGTTATCAAAATAAAAAGAGAAAAATAATCTTAAGAAATTCAGAAAAAGTATCTGACAGTATTTATTTATTTATTAAAGATTTATTTATTTTATACAGAAAGCAAGTGTGCATATGAGCAGGGGGAGTAGTAGAGGGAGAGAAAGGCAGAGAAGTAGACTCCCTGCTGAACACAGAACCCCCATGCAAGGCTCATCTCAGGATCCTGAGATCATGACCTGAACCAAAAATCAGGAGTCAGACACTTAACTGACTGAGCCTTCTAGGTGCCCCTGACAGTATTTAACAGCTGTATAAAAACTTAGCAAACTAGGAATTAAATGAAATTTCCATATTTATTCTTAAACTAATTGAGATTCAACAAATTCCTAGGCCAAACACTGTTATTAGCTGTTGCTATTGAAAGCTTTCATTCTAAGATCAGAAATAAGCCAAGGATGTCAGTCGTATCTCTATGAAACACTGATACATTATAGAAAATTAAATTCTGTAAATGGTATTATTTCACATCAAAAATAACAAGCACCTAGAAATACACCTGAAATGTGTGCAACAGTACTTAAAGATATGAGATATCTTGTTCATAAAAGGAAAATAAATATTGTATAGATGACAGTTTTCCACAAACTGATTCAAATTTTCTGTGAAAACTGAGAAGCTATGTCTAAAATTCATACTGAACTGCATTTTGTCAAATGACTTAAGACAAACTTGAAAAAATGAAGGTAGTTACCACATCAGTTATCATTACATATTTAAAGTTACTGTAATTAAGTGTGGTGTTGATGTA
Organism: Nyctereutes procyonoides; assembly: GCF_905146905.1. Taxonomy (NCBI): domain Eukaryota; kingdom Metazoa; phylum Chordata; class Mammalia; order Carnivora; family Canidae; genus Nyctereutes; species Nyctereutes procyonoides. The sequence goes on from NW_026575045.1 coordinate 8,817,949, forward strand.
AACAGGGGTCAGTACATCAGTGAATAATTATAGAGAGTATGAAAACAGATCCATGCAGAGACAGACAGTTGTGTAACCTATGAGTATATTGCTGCACAGCAGGGAAAAAATTATCTTTTAAATTGGTGTCAGGTCAATTGACTATTAGTATAAAAAAGTAATCTTGGAACTTTTCTCCTATTAAAAAGTTAACTAAATACCTAAATCTGATTTCCAAAGTAGATTACATATCTAAGTATAATGTAAAAAAAAACAATGTTTTTAGAATATAATACAAGAGAAATATTTACAATCCTTCAGTGTATATATATATATAGTTGTTTAAAAAAACATGAACTAGCAAAGCAATATTGCATTAAGACTGAAGTCTATCAAAAGACAATATGATAGTTAATGTCACTAGTAATATAATGTGGACATTCTGTACCTCCTAAATATGATGCGTTACAAAGAGTACTTCCACTGTGGTTTTTTTTTCTATTTAGCATTATTTTTTTATTTTAAATTCAATTAACACATAGCATATTATTAGCTTCAAATGTACAGTTCAATGATTCATTAGTCTTTTATAATACCCAGTGCTCATCACATCACATGCCCTCCTCAGTGTCCATCACCCAGTTACCTGATTCCCCCTACTCCTTCTCCTCCAGCAACCTCACTTTTTTTCCTATGATTAAGAGTCTCTCATGCTTTGTCTCCCTCTCTGATTTCATCTTGTTTTATTTTACCCTCCCTTTCCCTATGATCCTCTGTTTTTCTTAAGTTCCACATATGAACGAGATCATACGAAAATTTTCTTACTGATTGATTTATTTCACTTATCATAATACCCTCTAGTTCCACCCACATCCTTGAAAATAGTAAGATTTATTTTTTGTTGGCTAAGTAATATTCCACTGTGCATATATATACCACATCTTATTTATCCATTCATCTGTCGATGGACATGTGAGCTCTTTCCATAATTTGGCTATTGTGGACATTGCTGCTATAAATGCTAAGGTGCAGATACCTCTTTGTATCACTACATTTGTACTTTCAGGATAAATATTTAGTAGTGCAATTGCTGGGTCATCGGGTGTAGCTATTTTCAACATTTTTTCTGTTTTCTAGAGTGGCTGCACAAGTTTCCATTCCCACCAACAGTATAAGAGGGTTCCCCTTTCTCTGCATCCTTTCCAACATCTGTTTTTTTCCTGACTTATTAATTGTAGCCATTCTGACTGGCGTGAGGTGATAGCTCATTGTGGTTTTGATTTGTGTTTCCCTGATGTTTTGTGATCTTGAGTATTTTTTCATGTGTTTGATGGTTATTAGTATGTCTTTGTAGAAATGCTGGTTCATGTCTTCTGCCCAATTCTTGATTGGATTATTTGTTGAGTTTGATAAGTTCTTTATAGATTTTAGATACTAGCCCTTCATTTAATATGTCATTCACAAATATCTTCTCCCATTCTGTCAGTTGCCTTTTGTTTTTTCTTTTTCCTTTGCTGTGCAAAAGCTTTTTATCTTGATGAAGTCCCAATAGTTCATTATTGCTTTTGCTTCCCTTGCCTTTGGAGACATGTCTAAGAAGAAATTGCAGTGGCCAAGGTCACAGAGATTGCTGCTTGTGTTCTTCTCTAGGATATTGATGGATTCCTGCTCACATTTAAGTCTTTAATCTGTTTTGAGTCTATTCATATGTATAGTGTAAAAAAAATGGTCCAGTTTCCTTCTTCTACACATGGCTGTCCAGTTTTCCTAACACCATTTGTTGAAGAGACTGTCTTTTTTCCATTGGATATTCTTTCCTGCTTTGTTGAAGATTAGTTGACCATACAGTTGAAGGCCCATTTCTGGGTCCTCTATTCTGTTCCATTGATCTATGTGCCCATATTTGTGAAGTTAGTCTATTGTCTTCATATTATAGCTTTGTAATATAGCTTGATCTGTGGTCTTTTTTTTAAATCATAATAATAATAATGAAAAAAATCAGACAAACTCAGTTTGACCAACATTCTAGAAAATACTTGACCAATATTCAAAACTGCCAAGATATGAAAAACAAGAAAAGACTGTAAAAGTGTCACAGAACTGAGGAACTAAAACAACAAATAAATATAATATGGGACCCTGGATTGGATTCTAGAAAAGACATAGGATATTCATGAAAAAGAACCTGGAGAAATCCATATAATGTCTGAAGCTTAATCAATGATAACATGCCAATATTGGTTTCTTATTTTGACAAATGTACTACAGTATGTCGGATAATAACTAGGAGGACTGAAACTTGATAAGTAATATATAAGAACTCAGTACTATCTTTACAACTTTCCTGTAAACTACATTCCTCTGCAAATAAAAAAAAATATTACAAAATAGAAGAAAATACTATTAGAGTTAAAATGAAGCCAGAGGGGAATATAATTTCGATAGACATAATAAAGGATCTATACACTGAATGTACAATATTTTTTTCAAATCAAAAAGAAAATGGCAGGGAAAAAAAGGGCATAAACCTAGTAGAAATCAGGTAAAAGTATGAATGTGCACTCCCCCAAAAAGGGCACTCAGATCTAAATAAATATATGGAAATATATAAGATTAATGGGGAAATAACATCTGGTAACTGCAAAGTTAAAATCATCAGTGAACGTTTGCATATACTCCAGTATGGCTAAATAGAAATGTGTTAGAAATGGCAAAGCATTTGACACTCTCCTACATGGTCATAGGAATTTAAATTGATAAAACTATTTTAGAAATTTAGTATCTATAATGTAATTGTAGATGGGAATGTAAATTGGCATAGTCACTACAGAAAACAATACAAAAGTTCCTCAAAAACTTAGAAATAGAAATACCGTGTGATCTGGCAATTCTACTGCTGGTTGTTTACCCAAAGAAAATGGAAAACTAAAATTCAAAAACATATATGCACCTATGATCACTGGAGCATTTTTTTATAGCTGAAATAGCCAAGATATGGAAGCAACCTAGGTGCCTAATGATAAATGAAAAAATAAATATAGTGTGATTTATACATACACAAGGATATTTGTCATAAAAAAGAATGAGATCTTGCCATTTGCAACAACATAGACAGACCTAAAGGGTATTATGCTAAGTGAAATAAGTCAGAGAAAAACAAATATCATATGATTTCACTTATACATAGAATCTAAAAACAAACATCAAGAACATATAAACTAGTAAAACAGAAACAGACCCCCCAAAATACAGAGAACAAACTGGTGGCTGACAGAGAGGAGGAGTCTGAGGGGTTGGGCAGAACAGGAAGAGATCATTAAGAGGTACAAACTTGCAATTATAAAATAAGAAATCACAGGGATGTAAAGTATAGCAATAGTCAATAATATTGCAACAAATTTGTATGGAGACAAATGGTAAGATTTTTATAATGTATATAAATGCCAAACTGCTACGTTATATTCAATATCTACAAAAGCTGAATAAATGCGGGGGGCTTGGCTAGCTCAATTGGCTAAGCCTCTGACTCTTGATTTTGGCTTAGGTCATGATCTCAGGGTCCTGGATTCTAGAATAGAAACTCAGTGGGGAGTCTGTTTGTCTTACTCTCCCTCTGCCCTTCCCCCAGCTTGCATGCTCTTTCTATCTGAAATAAATAAATAAATCTTTTTTTAGAAGCTGAATAAATGCATAATCCACAACTCAAGAATTCCCCTCATATACATAAAACTAACAGAAATTAGTACATTTTACATCAAAACATATGTACTAGAAGCAGTATCTGTAGAAAGCAAAACCTGGAATAAGCCAGTATTTCATAGGACACTTGAAAAAAATACATTGTGTTATATCCACACAATGTATTATAATGATGTATTGAAAATGAATGAGCTATTACTGCATGCAACAATTTAGATGGATCTCACATATATATAATTAAATAAATGAAAATAGACACAAAAGAATGTCTATTTCACTTATATAATGCTCATAATTAGGTCACAGTGATTTATGGTGTTAGAATACAGGATGGTCTTTCCCTTTGAGGAAAAGAATACAGTAATGTCAACATTTTGTATGCTGGTTTTATGGGTAGTTCACTAAGTGAAAATTTACCAAGGTATACATTTTCAATTTGTAACATTTTCTTTATATATGCTATATCCAATAAAATATTTAAGAAACATTGCATTTCTTCTATTAAGTGAGTTTTTCTGTCCTTTCCTAAGAAACAAATCAATTACTTATTACTGGACATATTTAAAGTCCACATAGAAATACTGCCTACAGAGTATTCAATACTTTCCACAGCTGAGTGTATTCAAAGAGAACATTCAGCACCTGTTCACTTTCAGGTTAAACAGCTTATCTTCCATTTTTTGAGAATGATATTTTCACCAACTATCATTAATTTGGGCACGTAGCTCTCAGTGAAAATTTCTTCATGGACTCCATACTCAACAAAATTTTCCAAAAAATTCTAACATAATCCCTGCTATTCTTAACATTGTCCAATGTGGACTGGGTTCTTCAAATTTCGTAGAAATCAGAATATCTAAAGAAACTGAATGCATGAGAAATTTGACCTTCCAAGAAAGCTGTCATCAAGCATCATGTAGCTGTTTCATGAATATTTACAAAATATTATAGATTCTGCTAGGAAAACTAATTATAACATACCAACCATATGTTTTAAATTTAAGAAATTCTGATTTTAAATTAAAATGATATGAATATATAACAAATTGTCCAGGTATGCTAGAATTGGTCTGAGGTGAACTGTGGTTTGAAATCTGCTGTAAGGGGATCCCTGGGTGGCTCAGTGGTTTAGCGCCTGCCTTTGGCCCAGGGTATGATCCTGGAGTCCTAGGATCAAATCCCAGATCAGGTTCCCTGCATGGAGCCTGCTTCTCCCTCTGTCTCTGCCTCTCTCTCTCTCTCTCTCATAAATAAATAAATAAATAAAATGAAATCTGCTGTAACATAAAATGCCAGACTGTGGTTTGAAATCTGCTACAATATAAAAAGCCAGGTTTTGAAGTCAGACAAAGTAGGGATAGAAATCAGACTCCTTTATTTATGAGCTGTGAGACTTTGAAGATTTCCCTAATCTCTCATGATCCTCACTTTTCTTCATCCATAAAATTAGTATAATAATGACTATCTATTAGTTTCTCTAACCAGTGAATACATTATAAATGAACTAATAATAAGCACAAAAAGAAATCATAGGGTTTGGCATACCCAAACACTCAAGGAACATTAGTTTATTTCCTTCCAAACTCTCATCATAATTTACTACTAGACCTTTTGGAAAATAACCCACAACCATGGGTTCAATTATTACCATAATGTAGCTAACACCCCTTGGATTTTAACCCTCAACCTTCTAGCACTCTTGTTTGTAAGAAACCTACCAATTCTGACAATTTTATCACATTTCCTCCCTCTTCAAATTTTTCCTGCTTTCAACTTACTAATAATGATAGAGAAAAAAATTAATAATTAGAGAAATGATTAATGATAGAGAAAAAAACTAGAAGCCCTAAGTTATTTTTAACATAGTTTTGTTTCCTTTACTTTTCACTTTGTTTTATGAAATCTTCCACCTTTTCTTCCCAAAGCTTCTAAATCTACTCATTTCCTTCACCATAACTATCTTGTCTAGATTCCGACCATATTTTTTAAATTTCCATAGCAATATCTCTTCACTTTACCCCTTAATTTTCATAACAAAATACCATATCAACATCAGCCACTTATATGAAATCAGCAAATTATGTTTCTGACAATTATGACTTAGATTTGTGAAGGCTTCATAAACTCTCATAAAGCTCAGAAGCAGTGCTTAAAAATATTGTATTCATCATAACTACAGTCTTAAACATATAGACCCAAATAAATATATAGTTTTTCTTATGATTATATCAGAAGCTGCAGAAATAGTTTGAAAGATTGGCATAATTGAACTGCTCTGAAGTTTGATCATCATAAATAGTAACTGAAGTCAATCAATATTTATTTTAAGATATCTATTAAGCTTCCATATGTGCCTGATAACATCTCTTACATGCAGTTCCAATATGTGGGCCATAACACTTTTTTCTGGTCTAAGATTGTCAAGGAATGGTGATAGGTTGGAGACAGTTATACTTTTATATTCATTTAAATTATAAAGTATCACAGAGCTCCACAAAACATTATCTGTAATCCTCCTCAAAACAAGAATTGATAATGCTGAACAAGGGCTGTTGGCAGAAGTCCCTGACAGGGTAGCTTTGATTAATGCTGCAACTTTCGTAAGGTGTTGCTGAAGAAGATACAGTTCAATAAATTAGAAGCACAAAAAAGTAGGGCAAATGACTGCCAGCAATGGAATGTTTACATGATTTACTTGCCACAGAAAAGCTTACTAGAGGGATTACAGAAAAGGCTAACCACAAAATAAAATTCTCTGATATTCTGTCCCCTTAGATTTCAGGAAAAAAATTCAGATGAACTGAAATTAACCAAATATTGGCCAATTCTTTTGAAGACAGAACATGGCTACTACAAAGACAAATCAGAGGAAATGGACTACAACAGCTATTGTTCTGAATATGCTTTCAGTGGTCTGGACCCTTATTCAGAAAAAAATAAATAGACTGAAGATAGAAAAGTTTTAGCAAGCAGGTACAAAGAGAGAGAGGGAAGGAAGAAAGGTATAGACACTTAGGTACATAGGTAGACAGACATGACTATAATCTCTCCAGTTTCTTAAGATAGAAGCTTTGATCATTATTTTTTCCCAAATAAACATTTAATGTTATAAATATCTAATACCAGTTTTTACTTCATCCCACAAATCTTGATATGCTTTGTGCTCACTTTCATTTATTTAAGAATGTTTTCTAATGCCTTTTGTGATTGTTTTTGACTGAAGGTTAATTTTGAAGTCTGCTGAATAATTTAGAAATATCTAGATGTTTTCCAGATATGTTTCTGTCAAGTATTTATTACTCATGTTTGGTTCAAAATTTTTAAGGGGCGCCTGGGTGACTCAGTTGGTTGAACGTCTGCCTTCAGTTCAGGGCAGGATCTCGGGCTTCTGGGATGTAACCCAGCATTGTCCAGCTCCCTACTCAGCGGGGAGCCCACTTCTCTCTCTCTCTCTCCCTCCACCACTATTCAAAGTTTATATTAAGCCAAAGACCCAACCCAAGAGACACTTCTACTAATCTATGTGGTGTCTAGAGGGTCAGGCGGCCTACCTGCTGCCACCTGCCAACAAGGAGATGCACCAACTTACCTTGCAAAAAAAGAAATATGGTGTCTGCTTTACCTCTGCCTTCCAAGTCTTACATAAAATGTCTCTTGCAGTTCATGCTAATTTAGAACTGTGCAAAAAACAGAACTGTGGAAATGAGTTCTGGCTTAGCTAAATTGACAAAACACAGGTACATTTACTTTTTGCTAGAAGCTTTAGAGTCTTATCGTTTTACATACAAGTCATTGATATACATATACTCAAATTAATTTCTATGTATAGTGTGAGTCATGAGGCACGGTGTTAGGCTGAAATTCATTTTATTTGGTCATCTGGTCATTCACTTCCAGGACCACTGATAGAAAGGCTCTTCATTTCATTATTGGATTATATTGGTGTTTTGTCAAGGACCACTTGATTATATACATGCGTCTTTATTTCTAAATTCCTTATTCTCTTTGATTAATCAATATGTCTATCTTTAGGCCAATAACGCTGTCATAATTTTTTAAAGCACTATGATAAGTCTTGTAGTCGTTCAAAGATCTCCAACTTGTTTTTCCTTCCGTAAGCCAGTTCTGGCTGTTCTACGTCCTTTTTTTATCCATATACACTTTAAGAATAAGTGTGTTGCTTTCTATTTTAAGACCCCTTGCTGGAATTTTAATTTAGATTGCTGTGGATCTGAAGATCAGTTTGGGAGGAATTTCCATCTTAACAATCTTTAATTATTAAACTCAGAAATATAATGTACCATTTAACTCAGGTAGTCTTTTTAAATTTCTCTCAAAATGAGTTCCCAGTGTAGAATCCCCACACATAGTCTATGTGTATCATCATTATTTGATTATCTTTGTTTCCTAACTTCAATAATCGGTTTTTCTGTGTCTGCTATAACTTTTGTCCTATAAATAAGTCACATTTTTTTCTTTTTATGTCTTCAGCAAATTGTTGCTGTGTTCTAGGTATTGTGTATAAAAGAAATAAAGTGGCTGACTTCCACCATAAAACCCTTTTTCATATGTAAGGAAGACCCTGCACATAAATAAAATGTTTTACACTGGGACAGAACTATGCTCCAGTTTAGGGAAAAAGCACCAGTATCAGTAAAAATTGTCCTCCACTAGCTTGTCTTTATTCCTCAAGAATGGCTCTCCTTTGATTCTGACTGAGACTTTGGAGCATTTACATCCTCAGCATTGAAAATTAATTCTATCCTACGGGTCTTTTTGAGATTGGCTTCTCAGATTCACTCTGTCACGGGTTTAAATTTCCCTCTTAAAAAAATAATAATAAAATAAGAATAAATAAATAAATAAATAAATAAATAAATAAATAACCCTGTTTTTTACATGTCTTCTCCTTCCATATAGACTTCATTCTTTAATAGTGGAGATTCCCCCTGCCTTACCAGTTCTGTATCACCCATTTTCCCCATTTTCCTTTGAAACCCTGAATTCGCTAATAACCTTTAGGGAAAACTGTCCTCAAATTTGGGATTCCAGTTTCTCTTCAGTTATACCAGCCAATTATGGCTTCCCATATGTTTCATTTTACTTAGAGGTAGAAGCCTATCTATTTATACTTATACTTTCTTATAACTTCTTATGGATTTTAGATTAAACATGATATATTACCATTTATTTTTTACAATTGTCTAATAATTTTATATTACTTTTCCTTAGTTACATTGCTTTCCCTAATTTAGTTCAGAGGTACTTAACTAGGGGTGGTTTTACCCCTCAGGCAACATAGGACAATGTCTAGAGACATTTTTTTGTTGTCTCACCTTGTGAGGAAAGTTGCTACTAGTGTCTATTGGGTAGAGGCCAGGAATGATGTTAAAGATCCTACAGTACACAGGACAGTTAACAAGGAATTATCTGGCCCAAAATATGAAAAGTCAAGACTGAAGAACTTTGCTATTCTGTTTTCCCTTTAAATATTCCTATTTTTACTACTTTTTATATATAACCAAAATAATAATAATCTGCATCATTCACTTATTAAATTCTTATATATATAGAAATATATACATTTTCCACATTTTAAACAATAAAAGGACTTTTATATACTTTAGGTTCACTTACATCTTGTCACATTTGTGCAATTATTAAAGTTAGTGCCTTACTTTAATCCTCCATGTTAATTCCACTAGGTATTAATATTTTGGGTTTACATTTTAAATATTTGTCTTTTTACTCAGGTATTTACCATTTATATTGTACTGCATCACTATCTGCACTTCTAAGATTCCATCTGAATTCTTCTTTTGCCTGAAAAACTCCTTTTTAATATTTCCTTTATTGCATGTGTATTGCTGAAGACTTCTTAACGGTTTTTCTTTGATAACTTTTTAACTTATCTTAATTATTGAAGAACATATTTGTATGGTAAATATTGTATGTGCCATTTATTCCTTTCATTATTTTAAAATATTCCATATTTGTCTAGCTGCCAGGTAGCAGTTGAATTGTATCAGTATTAGAACTGCTCACTTCATGATCATCTTCTTTTTCTCCTTTGTCTTTGGCTTTATGCAGTTTTACTATGTTGTTCTCAGACATGGTTTCTCTTTATTTAACCTTGTTAGCTTTCTTAGAGTATCTTTAATCTGTAGTTTTATGTTTTTCATTAATTTTGGAAAATTCGCAGTTATTATCTCATCCAGTATAGATTTCTCTCAGTCACTCTCTCTTCTCTTTCTGATACCGTTAAAAATGTTGAAATTCTTTTCTACATTCTGTATATCTCTTTCCTTCTTTTCATATATATATATATATGCTTCCAGTGAGATATTATCCTATGATCTCACTTCTAGTTCTCTAATTCATTCATCATCTGGGAAGTCCGCTATAAAATCCATGCATTCTTTTCTAATTTTAGCTACCATATCTCTATGTTTTTAGTGATAAAATTGTCATTCAATTGTTTTCAATTTACAGCTTGTCATTTAATTTCTTGAATCAGTCACGTGATTTTATTTTGTTTTATTTTTTAAAAAAATATTTTATTGATTTATGAGACACAGAGAGTGAGAGAGAGGCAGAGACATAGGCAGAGGGAGAAGCGGACTCCATGCAGGGAGCCCGACGTAGGTAGGAATCCATACTGGCACTCCAGGATCACACCCTGGGCTGAAGGCAGGTGCTAAACCGCTGAGCCACCAGGTGTCCCTGTCCCAGTGATTTTAAAATCCTTGTCTAACAACCTCTACATCTGTGTTCTTCATGAGTCAGTTACTAATATTTTTTCTTATTTTTCAAAAATATTTTATCTTTTTGCATGCCCTAGTTTTATTAATTACAGATCCTTTCACAGGAAAATTCTGTAAAAAAATGTTTAAGTTCTTATTGATATTACTTCCATTTAGAGAGACTTTTTCCCTCTGATGTTAGCAGATAATATGTTAGGAGTTAAGGATGACCTTAAACTAATAGGGTTAATTTGAAACTTGTCTTTAGTCTTTGTAAGGGATGATATCATCTGAATCAACATTGCTCCTGGCATTTGGCTTTTTGAACTTTCCCACTGAAACTTTGAGGTATGCATTCAGAAGTCTCTTACTTGGCAGACCACAGACTCCATTTATTTTTGAGTTCCATTAAGACATTAAGCTGCTCAGCCTCACAAACTGGGTTTTAAATTAAGCAAATGTCTTAATAGGTAAATCAAAAGCAAATGTTATGGTCATATTTTTGGATTGCCTTGTTCCCCCACTCTGGGATCATGGACCTAACATCATCACTGTTTGGTAACTGAAAAGATATTTTTTAAAAAGTCTTAATCCTGCATTGCTGTAACTAAATATTTAATTCACATTTTTTTCAAATCCAGATTTATGTCATTGCTAGTTTCTTAGTATTTATTTTTTTATTCACTTCTCTTCATTTCTTCTACTATCCTAAAACCAGCTTTCTCTCTCACTCTCATTCCTGCTGTTGCTCCTGCTTTCTCTCATCACAGACTGTGTCTAACTCATTTTGCACTTATTTCAAAAATACAATACTTTCTTGTTTTTTTCCTGAAAACATAAAATAGATGACTTCAAATGTACTAATCTTTACCAAAGAAAAGTCTTTTTTTTTTTCAGAATATGCATCTATCAGGCTGTTATCTGAATTCTATAGTAAACATGCTTTATTAGGTCCTAAATTATCTTTTGTTCTGTTTTCTTCTCAGTCTATCATACTTCTAGAATGAGTGTTATTATGAAGTATGTTTTACTCAAAGCAATATGTAAAATCTCTGAATTATCACTGGATCTCCTTTTCATATTACTTCATCCATACACATTGACAAAGTCTAGATAAAATGTGTCAGTGCTTTTGAATAGGTGATACTATCTCCTCTTTTACAGCACTAACTAAAACTTCCCCCAGTTTTAATATGATTGATCATTTTAATCATGACCTGGCATAGAAGAGAAAAACTTGTGTTCAATTAAAAAATTTTGTACAGAAGAATGCATTAGAATTCCAAGGAAAAAAACTAAAATAATTCCAGAAAATTTTATCTGATATTCAGCCCGATTCTTTCATGAAGATCTTCTGCTGATTTTGAAAAATTTTCTTGTTGTGTGTCTCAAGTCTATTCAGGACACTGTACTGAAAAGACATTTTTAGGGAGGAGAAATCTAGACTCTTTTGTAGGAAAATCAGCTGACAGCAACAACTTACCTTTTCCCCTAGAAGCCTCTATTTCTTATTTCCTTTCTCACAAACATTTCAAATTATTTTCAGATTTGGTTGGTGGAAAGTTTTAAAACGAAATGTTCTTGTATTGGTTGATTTTACATGTCAATTTAGCTAGGAGAGAGGCCACAGTTGGTTGGTCAAACACCAGTCTAGATGATGCTGTAAAGTTTTTTCTTTAGATTTGACTAACATTTAAATTAGGAGACTTCAAATCAAGCAAATTACCCTCTCCCTTAATGTGACTGCACCTCATTCAATCAGTTGAAGGTCTTAAGAGCAAAGACTCCTGTTTCCCGAGAAAGAAAGAATTAAACCATACCTGAGGTTCTAATCTGCTTTCCTGTGGAATTTGAAATCAACACTGCAAGTTCAACTCCTCAGAATTTCCATTCTGCTAGCCTGCTCTACAAATTTGATAGCCTTCACAATCTTATGAGTTGAATCTATTTAAAATAAATCCCTCTCTTCATCTCCATCTCCAGTTGGATCTGTTTCAGTGAAGAAGACTGACTAAAGCAGTCCTAGTGTGAAGAAAGAAGTGAACTAGTTTTGTTCTTTCTTCAGAAAAGGGAAATATTGATATATTTGAGACTTTAACACATACCAGAGTTCAGAACATATGTAATGACAAGGAAACAGGCATCTTAAGCAAAGAAAGAAACTGTCCTCCTGGTTCCAATTCTGAGAAACAATCAGGTTACACTCTAGAGAAAAGTAATAGATCCTGACAGGTAGATCTTCTGGCTGCTAAGATAGCAAGGGCATTCTAGAAATTGGCCAATGGATTCTTTGGACAGAATATTGGTTCTAAATACTCAAATATGTCAAGATTAATAAAGACAGCCAGATTTTATTGACAATTCAGCTTGGAAGACTGTCAAAAAAAGAAATCTTAGACTCGCTGAAGGATTTTCCATATTCCCTGGTAAGAAAGTTGGGCTAAGCTGGAATGGGATAATCTCAAAATCATTGAGTCAAAGTGATTTTCTGTTATTTAGAGAATCTGAGCACTTTAGACCAACATATCCTACAACAAAGTATCTATCTCAGTAAGGTGTTTAACACACAATTGTTACTATTCATGGCTAAAACTGTAATGCTGAAATGCATTTTGAATGGAGAGGTTTCATATGGCAGCAGAGTGAAATATGCATTTCTATGCCTAATCTAAGACTATCAGACATACTAAAGTACAACAGGAAATATATAGATAATTCCTTGAAGGCACTGAAATACAACATATGCATTTTTAGGTGGTATTTCATAATGTGTCTAGCAAAAGATAATTATTTGAAAAGCAGCAAAATCTTCCTCTGACACAACTCTGTACTCCTTGGGTTTTAAAATACTATTAATCAGTAGCATTACTTAAAAGAAAAACAATCTGCCTTCTCAATGCAGGAGGTATTGCAATTAAAACCTCTCAGACAGAAAAAGCTGTATGCACAGTAGTACACTCAAGTTGAATATTAAATATATATATATATGAAAGACTCCCTAGGGCAGATGAGCTTCTTAATCATAGTGTTTGACTTTCCACATCTGATTTGTTGCTCCTTCTATGGCAGGAGGATGGACTTGGTAGCACATTTTTCTCTAATGTCTTGATAAGCACTACTATCAACCTGACAGCCTGGACTGATTAAATATCCCTATTCACATGCAGACATAACCACTGCCTTCAAGGACCTCTGAGCTAAAATTAAATGTAAATTAACAAGGGCCCAAACCCCTCTTCAGCTTCTTTCCTCTCAGGCAATTAATACATACTACTTTGTGGGGGAAAAGAGTGTTCTTGCAAACCAGACTTATTGTTTTTATTTTATTGGTCCAGTAGAGGTCAGATGAAATCCATCCAGATGGAGAACAATGAAAGAAATAGTTAAAGCAAACCAAAATTGAATTTAAAGGAAAGAATATAGATAGATATGTAAGTTGAAACAAGAAAATAAGAAAATAAGAAAAAATCAAGTATGGTTTTTAGCACTAGTTTGACAAATATTAAATAATTGAGGAAGAGAGAATGAAATACTGAAAATCCAGCTTAGAGTCCTAGGCACAAAGATGCCAGGCAGCCATTACTGACAATGTGGGGGCTAAAATAAAGGCAACCAATAGACACAATAAAAATATGTAAGTTGGACTTGTGATCATCAGTGGAAATAATGGAGATTTGTAGGTTCTGTAAGCAACTTGAAGTTCTGTGAGCTAGGATTTTCCTTGCCATCAGCTTTGGGTCAGAGTGATCTGAGGCTCTCAGAATGCTCAAAATCAGAGAGGAGAGGATTGCTGGTACAGTTGGATCAAATCAGGGCAAAAGGCTATCCAGAAAAATATGGGGATGGTGGAATAAGACCATTGCCATTATTTTTTCATACAACCTTTCTCATGTGATTAAATTACTGATATACTCTTGAGAGTTCATGTGTCTAGATGAGGCTATGATGCCATATTAATATTGAAATTTTTACTATATTTTAGTAATACATTTGCTTTCCCGAGCATTAAAAAGTATTCTTCTAACTTTTTCCATTCTTCTCAAACCCCCACATTTATCTCCCCACCTTTCCTACACCCACTTTACAGAGCAAAAGAAATTACCCTACCTACATCATCCTAACCACAAATCTACAAACTTTTCTTTTCTTCTCATAAAAGGTGGTTTGTTCCAACATTTTCTGAAGTCTATCCATGCCCATAATTGCACAATATTCATGATACTGGGTTTTTTTTTTTTCTGTTCACTTCTGTGTCTCCAATTTCACTGTTTATTCTATCTCTGCCATCACTATTTAAATATGCTCAAAATGCTGACACTTTGAAAAATGTCATTTGATCTATTTCCCCCATACTCCGTCAAATAAGTTTTTCATCAATTGTCCCCCACGATGGACAGATGACATTACCTCATCCTCCCTTTACTTATTTTAATCCTGTTAATGAGGGATAGGTTGAGGGTTTGTTTTAAAGATTTTATTTATTTATTCATGAAAGACAGAAAAAGACAGAGAGAGAGAGAGAGAGGCAGAGACGCAGGCAGAGGGAGAAGCAGGCTCCATGCAGGGAGCCTGATGTGGGACTCGATCCCGGGTCTCCAGGATCACGCCCTGAGCTGCAGGCGGCACTAAACCGCTGCGCCATTGGGGTTGCCCAGGTTGAGGGTTCTATGGTATCACATAGTTTTTGGCCAGAAAATGAAAGAATCTCTGAATTTTCTTCCATCAAACACATCAATGTTCAGAAAAATTAATAGAAGCAACCAAAAAATAATAAAATCGCAAAATGCTATGAAACGAAATAAGCAAAATACTTACATAAAAAGCAAAAGACAAATGATTGTATTTCATCATTAGCTGAGTCAGTGACCAAAGGTGCGAACCAAGTAAAAAATGGATGGAAGCATGCAATTTAGACAAACCTAAATGCTGCTTTCTACCTCTCTCCTAACTCAAAATCCAGTGATTTCAATAAATACTTCCAAAATAAATATCCAGAGAGATTTATCGTCTGAATTCCAGACCGGTATACTAAGCTGTTTCTCTTGGAACTTCTAGCAAGTATGTTGAAAAATGAAATTTTGACTCCCTCACTATAGAAAACTGAAGACGTGTTCCTCTTCTTCACAGTTTCAATAAATGGCATGGCTTCGGACATATGGCAGTCCTAATTAACTCTTCATTCTCCATCATTCCCCACATCAAACCAAACATTAAATCTTGTTAGTCTACTTCATTAATATGTCTATGTTTCTTGCATTTAAGTTTATTCTCTCTCAACCCCCTACTTCAAGCCGCCATCATCTATAACCAGATCCAAATTAGTCCTTCAGCTCTTACCAATGCCTTCCTTTCAACTGTTCTGGCAGCTATTGGAATAAGATTTTTAATAAGAATTTAATTATGATCACTCTCTGATACTATTATTTTACGCGTAAACAAGATCCTTAAATATGTTCTACATATCACTGTGTGATCTGGACATTCTTTGTCTCTCCATCCAGTTATCATCATTATCATCATGGAAAGACTAGATCAATGTCCTCTCATTCTGTGAATATGTGAATCTTCTTTCTCTACAGAGAGATTACATTTTGCCTAGAACATGTTTCCTCAAACTTTTTTTCGGTATAGAAAGCCAAAGTGTAATTATTTTAGGCTTTCATTAAAATGACTCAACTTAACCCAATATAGTGAATAGCAGCCATACATAATGCCTAATGAATGGGTTTGGGCTCCAGTAAAATTTTATTTACAAAGACTGGGCAGCAGATGGGGATTTGGCCCACAGACCTTAGTTTGTCAACTACTGGGGTAAAATATCTTCACTATCTTTGTCACTATCACTATCTTTGTGAGGTTGACTCACATTCATCCATTAGGTGTCATTATAAATGTTATTTCCATCAAGAAATGTTTAACCTTCCCACATCCTGTTAAGCCTTTCAATACTAGATTTCATTGCCCCCTCCAAGTTTGCTTTCTCTGTACCTAACATAATCCTATTTAGTTAATAGTTTTGTAATTATGTATAATATATCTTTCTTCCTGACAATGCAATCTCCATGAGGGCAGATGCTATCTGTAATTCAGTTAACTGGGTATTTTCAGCCATACTTGGCATGTATTATATAACCCTAACCCTCAGAGGTATGTGTTAAATGCATGCATCTTCTCTTAAACTCTGTATCCATATCAATGAAACCTTCTCTAATCCTGATGTGGTGGTTTATATTGTTTTTTTAAATGTTCACTGAAAATCACTGGTTCTGAGTCTCCATTTGGCCAATGAAATGAAGTGGAAATTTTATGTATTAGTCAACAGCATGGGGTTTAAGAAACAGTATTTGGTTGAACATGTCCTCCATTTCCTGCTCTTCAGCTGTGAGACTGTCAACAATGAACACATGAACTGCAAATAGGGTTGCTAGATATAGCAAATAAAAATAAAGCACATCCATTAAATTTTAATTTCAGATAAACAGTAAACACAATAAACACAGTTTTAGGATGAGTATATCCCAAATATTGCATGAGACCTGTTTATGCTAAAATATTATTTTTTATCTAATATTCAAAATTAGGCACTTACTACCTACAGTGGACATGCAGACTGAATAAAAACTAAACTTTGCTTTTGTAAGCCACTGAAATTTGACATTTGTTTGTTTCCACAATATAATCTAACCATTCCTGACTAATATAACCACAATTCATCCATCATAAAAGAAATCTCGGGATCAGACACTACTGCTTCATTTTTAGGCTTCAGAGATATTTCATCCCCAAGAGAAGACTGGAATTTTAAACTGCTTTATCCAGGGAGACATCCTTCTTTTTAACCCATGTACTACAGCCATAACAAAAGGCATAGTTATTCCCATGTTTTGTTTTGGAAAACCCTATAAATCAAATCAGGTACCAAGGAGTGATATAAACTTTTAGCATTCCCCCCAAAAATGTTTTAAACTAAGTACCATAAAACACAGATAATTCTGTTGATATTTTAAAATTGTGGAAATGCCAGAAATCATATAGAGATCTGACCCAGTATAAAGTCACATTAAATTATGCGGAAAAATTCTGATTTTTTTATATTGATGAAATGACGGCTCTGAACAAGAAAAGTTAAAATAGAGGGCTTTGTAGAGGACTTTGTATTCACACTTTTCTCTCCCTCAAATTTCCTGGACCCTGTGAGGCTTGCAGTTTTAGTATGGAAAGCCAACCCTCTTGTTTTTACCTGCTTCAGCAGCACTCCCTGGATGAAGTGCAAAAGGGAAGAAAAGAAACCTAGCTCAGCAAAGGGAACTCATAAAAATACACACAATGCTCTAAAACTGAAATTCTGAAATGATGTTCCCCACAATTGATCCACTTTAGCGGAATAAGCAGTTCAGACTGCGGGCATTATGTTGCAGAGCTGTATTGGAACCAGATGACCAAAAAGGAGCTCACCTCAATTTTGCTGACAGGTATACAGGATGATGAGAGCAACACTATTGCATTTATGTCTTTGAATGAGTCAGTAAACAAATATTGCCAAAATAAATTAGGAAGGATTTTATTACAAGGGAATAGGGAAAGAGCTACATTGTAAACCCTAGTAATACCTTAATGAACACATGTGATTGTGTGCTCTGTGGGGTTTTTTCCCTTGATCAGTTTTACCAGGAAACTGATTTTGTAGTCTTGCTACTTCTCATTTTTACTTTTATTGATTTATCCAATGGTAATGCAAAAGAATATATAAAAACCTATCAAAGCTAAAAAAAATCCCACTGGTTATAAGATAGATATTAAAAAGTCAATATTATGGCACAGGCACACACACAAAAAAAGACAATAGACCAGGCTAGAAAACCCAGAAATAAACCCACAATTATATGGTCAATTAATCTTCAACAAAGAAAAGAATATTCTATGAGAAAAAGACAATCACTTCAAAAAATGATATTGGGAAACCTGGAGACATACATACATACAAAAGAATGAAAACGGACATATGGTGAAATATTCACCACACACAAAAATAAACTCAAAATGGATTAAAAACATAAATGTGAGATTTGAAACCATAAAAATCCTAGAACAGAGCACAGGCAGCAATTTCTCTGACATTGGCCAAAGTAGCATCTTTCAATATATGTCTCCTGAGGCAAGGGAAATAAAAGCAAAAGTAAACTTTTGAGACTTCAAATGAAAAGCTTCTGCACAGTGAAGGAAACAATCAATAAAACTAAAAGGTGACCTAAGGAGGAAGAGAGAATTGTGAATGATATATCCAAAAAAGGTTAATATCTAAAACATATAAAGAACCTACACCACTCAACACTCAAAAACCAAATAATCCAATTAAAAATAGGCATGAGACATGAATAGACATTTCTCTAAAGACATCCAGATGGCCAACAGATACATGAAAAGATGCTTAACATCACTTATCATCATAGAAATGTAACTTAAAACTACAATGAGATGTCACCTCACACCTGTCAGAATGGCTAAAATCAAAAACATATGAAACAAGTGTTGGTGAGGATGTGGAGAAAAAGGAGCCCTCCTGCACTGTTAATGGAAATGCAAACTGGAGTAGCCACTGTGGAAAAGAGTATGGAGTTTCCTGAAAAGATCAAAAATAGAACTACCCTTTATAATCCAGGGATCACACTATAGGTATTTAACCAGAAAAATACTAATTCAAAGGGATATATGCATCCCTATGTTTATAGCAGATTAGTATTTCACAGGACTAGGAGGAAGGAGAAATGGGGAGTGACTGCTAAAGGGTGTAGGATTTTGGGGAATGGAGGTTGAAATGTTTTGAAATTACATTGTTGTAATTAATGCACAATTATGTGTATCTACTAAAAACCACTGACTTGTACGTTCAAAAAAGGTGAACTTTATGTATGTAAATTATATCTTGATAGAATTCTCACTACAAATATTTATATCTTGAAGTATTTCTATAATAATACCTGGAGAAAAAAATTATAAATGTTTTAAAAATAGGAGATCAGTGGAATTTATCATGGATTTCAAAGGAGCACAACATACTTCCTATGGAGAAAAGAAATGACAGAAATTAAGACAGTTATCTCCCTCAATTTTCATCATTTTCCAAACAGATTTCAGTATTATATTAAAAAGAAATAAAATTTTCACATGGACAGATCTTAAACAAGAGAAATAATCAGATTGAGTATCATTTTTCTTAAATTGTTGGACATTGATTTCATCATCTATTATGAAATATGGATTCTTATACCAGTTTGCTTTCAAAACGTTTTATTGTCTACACAATATATAACTCATTCTCAGTTTATAAATCCTGTAGGAGAAAATGGGGAATTGCTTTTATAGAGTGATTTGAAACTGATCCTTAGAACACTCCTCACTTTATCTAGTTTGACATAAACTATTTTCTAAAAGTCCCCCAAAGCAGCCTTTTCTCAGGTATATTTTTTGTGGCTCTAAACTCAGGCTAGTGATCTGATTCTTGGATGCTGTTTTGGATAATGTAGTTAGAGTGAGTTCAGTTGCTCTACCAAATGTTTTTGGGTATAATTTAAAGAATCTGATTGACATTTTAATAACTACTGTACTCACATCAATAAATATTATTTACTACATTTTCTAAGGGAGATATTAAAGTTAAAAATGCGTTCAGTTGGCTCAGTTATTAAATGAGAGAGAATGGAAAGCAGAATATTTATCCTAACAGATTCAGTGTCCTTTAATTAAAAAAAAACGCCCCATAATGAAATTTAGTCTAATAAATTATACTCTTTATAGAAAATCATGCACACACAAGCATAACTTAACCTTCATACAGACATAGAAACATACAACCCATCTTTTATATTATCTACCATCAGCATTCCTCCTTCATTTCATTGAATTTCATAGATAACATAAATAATTCCTCTCAGAAAATGCATCATAAATATAATTCACTTTTATACACAATCTTATTATTTGGAGTAACTTATAAAAGGGAAATACAATAGTTATTGCTATTAATTTTAGGTTGAATATCCTAGTTGATCACAGCCAGTACATAGTGAAGTCGTAAAACTCCTTCAATCTGGGATAGTCAGAATTTTTTTTCTATTTTTGTATGGAAAGAAGAAGAGATGTGGGTGCTATTCATGCAAGTGGTGGCATAGATAGTGTGGACATCTGTTGAGGTTTGTTTGCAAAAAACCTTTATTCAACCCTTTCTTTATGCATGGTTGGCAAAGAAAGAATATCCTACTGTAGGCATTTTAATCAGAAAGGAACTTAGGTGCTTACAAGTTGCACCCTTGCTAATGAAGGGCTTAGTTGTTTACTTACTGAATTTTCTAAAGAAGTGGGTCCTAGGCTGCGCCTCCTAGAATGACTCACAGAATGCTACAGAATATATCACTAGAGTAGTTATTCTAGGCCACCACTGTATACTACAAGAAAGAATATCACAACTCAACTAGCTCTGGGGAAGATAGAGAGTAGATATAGAAAAAATGTTTCAGAGGGAAAGGGGAAGAAAAAGTCCCTTCACATTTTCATGATATTGTCTGTCAGTGGGAACACCTCAAAATTACAGGAAGATGGTATCCTTCTCTTCCCCCTCTAAATTTTGCTTCAGTGAATTTAATGTAAAGATCTAATTCATACTCAATACCCTCACTGAAAGAGTCTCTTGGAGATATAATTTTAGCTTTTCAATTTCTACAAATAGAAGACTGGAATAAAGTTTGAGGGAACCAGTCCAGAATATCTATTTTACTCTCCTTTGGGAAAGAGAATCTCTCCTTCCCAAGCAATCCATTTCATTGTTTCAGTGTGTTTACATCTCTCTCCTCTACCATCACCCCCATGACTTTATAGCCAGGCAGTCAAAGGATCCAATCACTCTTTCATGCTTGCATAGTTCGAGTATGTCACTGTTGGACATACTCAAAGAAACACAGAAATGGAGACCAGATTATCTCATCTGAGTCTCTAAATCTGCTGTTCCTAATTCTAGGGGTATTAGACACATAAACCAACACATTTTCCTTTTTTCTTGAGCTATTTTGAGTTTGGCTTCTGTCTCTTTCAAGGGAAAGAAGCCTGATTAATACATTTTCCTTTGCTATATCATCTTCAGATATATGTGCCTAACAGATTCCTGGCATGTTTGTTCATTCGCTCACAAGTGAGTGGGTGTGTGGATGGATGCATGAATGGATGGATGGATGGACAGTTTGTAGTGTTATGTATAAGTCCTTAATAAGGGCACAGTTTTCAGAAATATATGATTGTACTCGTTTCCCGCATTCTGCCAGCAGTGCTGTTAACATTTCAAAATCATTCACTAAATCAGTGGTATAAAATGATACATTAGGGCAGCCCGGGTGGCTCAGCGGTTTAGCACCGCCCTCAGCCCAGGGTGTGTTCCTAGAGACCCAGGATCGAGTCCCACGTCGGGCTCCCTGCCTGGAGTCTGCTTCTCCCTCTGCCTGTGTCTCTGCCTCTCTCTCTCTCTCTCTCTTTCTCTCATGAATGAATAAAATCTTTTTTCAAAAATGATACATTGTAGTCATTAATTTTGATTTTCCCTGATTAACAGGAGGAATGCGTATTAACAGGAATTATGACTATTAACAAGATTACCAGGAAGTGTGAGCATCTTATGTATTCATTGGCCAATTGGCTCTGCTCATCTATATATTACCTTTCATATTTAACAATTTTCGTGGGTTGTCTTTACATTGTTGATAATTAAGTCAACTTTGTCAGTTAAGAAAACAACACTTTGTCTCTCTTGTATGGAGAATATTTTCACCACCTAATTTATTTTTAAGAATTATTATGCCATAAAAATAAAATGTTTAAGCCATAAAAATATACTTTTAAAAAAATTTAGGTATAATGACTCTGTTAATTGTGTGTACTGCAGCTTGACTTGACCAAAACAAACTACCTCAATAGTAGGGTAAACATAGGTATCCTAAATTGTCTTACTTTTTAATGCTTTGTATTTTATGATCAATATTTGTGGTCCACATTGAATATACTTAAGTGTTTTTAGATAGGGATGCACTTTATACTTCTACATTACCATCCTTTTCCCAATGAATTGAAATATAGTATTTGCCAGATGTTAAACTATTTCATTTACTTGTATCTATTTTGAAGGCTATAGTCAGCACCAATGATATGTGTCTAGTTCTTTGCAAATATGCAATTAT
The DNA here is from genome assembly GCF_905146905.1 of Nyctereutes procyonoides. Lineage (NCBI taxonomy): Eukaryota > Metazoa > Chordata > Mammalia > Carnivora > Canidae > Nyctereutes > Nyctereutes procyonoides. Next base: position 8,840,588 of record NW_026575045.1, read on the forward strand.
TATCATAATATGTTTCAGTACCTGAAAAGAAAAGCACTCCATCACAATTTTCCTTTACTATGAATTATTTGGTAAGTCTCAGACTTTTACTCTTACGTTTGAAAATCAACATTTGAAATCTAAAAGTGCTGGAATTTTCATTAGAATTGCAGAAAATGGATATACTATTCTTTGGAAAACTGACATTTTTATCTTATTCAGGATTCCTCTACAGGAATAGTACATACCTTTCCATTGTTCAGCAATTGCTTTAAAGTTTTCAGTGAAATTATGTTGTTTTCTTCCTTTAAGTCCTAAACATTGTTGCTAAATCTATTCTTAATAGTGACAAATTTATTTATTATCTAGATAAAATAGTGCCCTCACTTTCTATTTCCAGTTGTAGGTAAATAACATAAAAGGAAACCATTTTTAAAATAGTGTTCATGCGGTACCTCGGTGGTTCAGTTGGTTAAGCATCTAATTCTACATTTTGGCTCCAGTCATAATTTTAAGGGGTTGTAAAATCCAGGTCCCTCCCGCACTCTGCACTCCACACTGGCTGGACTCCGTGCTTAGCTAGGAATCTCCTTGAGATTCTCTCTTTCCTTCTGCTACCCTGTCTACCTCTTGCTCTCTCTCTCCAAAATAATCTTTTTTTTTTTTTAAAGAAATGGTGTTTGCCTTGTTTTCTACCATCTTGGCAACTTCCCTTTTAATTCAGTTTTGTTTCAATTTACCTGAAGATCTTTGATAGGCATGCAATCAGAAAAAAATGAAACAGATTAACCTCTTCTTTTCCAATATTTATACATCCAGATAGGTTAATATTAACTTTACTGATGTCCCTACACTATTACTGATTATTATACTTAAATACGGTTTTGTTTTGTTTTTTAAGAATTTATTTATTTACTCATGAGAGACACAGAGAGAGTGTCAGAGACATAGGCAGAGGGAGAGGCAGGCTCCTCCTGGGGAGACTGATGCAGGACTCAATCCCAGGGCCCCAGGATCACGACAGAGCTGAAGACAGACGCTCAACCACTGGAGCCACCCAGGCATCCCTTAAATACTGTTTAAACCAAGATTTTTCATTAATGTTGTTGTTGCAATAGAAATAGACTTGCTATTAAAAATCTAATTTATTGGGGCACCTGGATAGGTCAGTAGATTAGGCCTCTGCCTTTGGCTTAGGTCATGATCCCAGGGTCCTGGGACTGATCCCCACATTGGGCTCCCTGCTCAGCCAGGATCCTGCTTCTACTTCTCCTTTTGCCTGCAGCTCCCCCCTGCTTGGGGTCTTTCATGTATGTGCACTCTCTCTCTCTCAAATAAATTAATAAATATTTTTTAAAAATCTAATTTATTTTAAGTTATTTTTGTTTATTCACTTTCCCATTTCTCTATGTATTGCTTTTAGTATTTTCATTTTCCTAGGAAATTACTGATTTTACTGAAATTTTTGATTTACTGGACTAAATGTGTTCATAGAATTCTCTGTATTTTTTAAAAATATGATCTCCCCCTACGTACAGCTTTGCTTTCTTCTTTATTCCTAATATCATGTATACATAACTTTACTTTTGTTGCTAATAACCTTTGTAGAGTTGGGATTATTATTTTTTTAAGATTTTATTTATGTATTTGAGAGAAAGAGAGAGCACACCACGAGTGAGGGAAGGAGTAGAAGGAGAGGGAGAAGCAGTCTCACCATTGAGCAGGGAGCTCCACCTGGGGCCCTACCTCAGGCTCATGACCTGAGCCAAAAAGAGACTAAAATGACTGAACCACAGGCACCCCAAGTTGGGACTATTCTTAGGCCTTTGAAGAAATGAACTTTTTTACACTGTTGACCATCTCTATTGTTAATTTGTTTAAAAGTCTGATTTTATTTTTTTTCCTTCTTCATATTTATTTTAGTCTGTAGTTACTTAGTTTTGTGACTTCCTAACTCATTAATTTTATATTGATTATAATTACAACCATTGAAAAGATACATCTCTATAATTCCTATTTTAGTCATCTCCCCCAATTTTATTATGGATTCATTTAATATATAAATAGAAAATATTTTTAAATCTCCACTGTTTCCTCTTAATCACAAATTATTTAGTACTTATATGTTTCTAAATGATTAATTCATCTATTATTTTGCTATTGATTTCTAATTTTATGGACTAATGGGGAGAGTTTATGACCTATAATATAGAAATTCTTTAGAATTTGTTGAGACTACTTTTTTTTTTCCCTAGGACATGTTCAACTAAAAATGAATCCTCTGTTTTAAGTATAGAAATTTATATATGTCGGGATCCCTGGGTGGCTCAGTGGTTTAGCACCTGCCTTCAGCCCAGGGTGTGATCCTGGAGTGCCAGTATGGATTCCTGCGTCGGGCTCCCGGTGCATGGAACCTGCTTCTCCCTAGGCCTGTGTCTCTGCCTCTCTCTCTGTGTCTCTCATGTATAAATAAGTAAAATCTTTTTAAAAAATGATCTTACGAATGATACTTATTATTTTTTTCAATTCAAAAAATGTTTTGTCTAGTATTAAGATTCATATAACTAATTTATTTGGCTTAGGGCTTTCCTAGTATATATTTTTCCACTACCCTTACATTCAAATTCTCTATTCATAATATTTAAATTCAACCTTCAAAAACAGCATGACTAGAATAAAGTTTGATTTTTTAATACAGTGAAATAATTTCAACCTTTTGTAAAAAGTAATTAGCAAACTATTTCTGAGCATCTAATCTTACAGAAAAAATGAGCAGAAAGTACAGAACTTTTATTTTAGCTTCCATTTTTGTGTTTAATTTTTTATTCTACTCCACTATCCTACTATGGACATTAAATATCCTCTCTTGGGCAGCCCTGGTGGCTCAGCAGTTTAGTGCTGCCTTCAGCCCAGGGTGTGATCCTGGAGACCCGGGATCAAGTCCCACGTCGGGCTCCCTGCATGGAGCCTGCTTCTCCCTCTGCCTGTGTCTCTGCATTACGCACGAATAAATAAATAAAATCTTTTAAAAAATAAATATCCTTTTTCATATAAAGATCATTAATAAATTCATCAATCATTACATACATGAATATATCTTTAGATTGCCTCATTTTTAAATTAGCTAGTTTTAAAATTTGAGTCAAAAGTTCTTTTTCTGCAGCCTCTTAAAAATGTTCATTTATAATATTTCTTGTATCTTGTTGCATATGAGATGCAGCAGCTAATACATGTTATTTCTGCAGGGATTTTTCCTCTGTAGTTGTTTTTCAGTTTTTCTCTTTCTCTTATGGTCTTGAAATAACGATGTGATGTTCTTGACTTGCATCAGTTTTTGTTTTGCTTTGTTTCATTCTATTAATGCCTCTGCATTCTCCTTCTATCTGCAGGATCCTTATCTTCAATTCTGAAAAACCATCAGCCACAATCTTCATAACATACTTCTGTTCCATTTGCATCATCTTTTTTTCTGATAAGTCATTCTATGTTCCTCTTGTTGTGTCCCTTTCATCTTATCTCATGTGTACATTAATATGATTTTCTCATATTGATCTCCTCTTTCTATGTATTCTTCACACATTTATTTTAATGTTATGAATCTATTTTAATACTTTTCAATACTTTTTTTTCCTTTCTGGAATTTTTATTTGATTTTCAATGTTCCTCTTCTTTCTTTTTTTTTTAAGTGTTTTGATTGCCTGTGGCTTCTTCATCTGCATCCAAGAGCATTTTAAACCAGTTGCTATAGCTCGTGTTCTTTTATTTGCTGCAACTAGTTACTGTCACAAATAATGATTTGTTTACTCACCTGTTTTTGGTTTTTTTTTTTAATTTTTGTCTTCATTAACACATCTTCACTAGGACATATTTTTCCCTGATAATCCTATGTGTCCTGAGTTGTAAAAGTGTTCTAAATGTGTGTTGTGTTTGCCACTTTGGTAAGCCTCACGTGTTTCAACAGTCTGAGGTAAGATAATTTTCTGAGTTGTACCAAAATAGGTATTTTAAGTATGTACTAAAACTGCCTTTTTGGTAAAATTTTGGATTTTCATTTCTTTCAAGTTACTCTTTCTTATGGACTGAATTACATCCCCCCAGGGTTCATATGTTGAAGGCCTAACCCTCACTGAGACTGTATTTGAAGATAAGGCCTTTAAAAAGGTAATTAACATTAACTCGGGTCATAAAGGTCAGGTCCTAATCCAATATGACTGATGTTCTTATAGGAAGAGGAAGAAACACCAGATTTCACTCTGCACACATGCAGAGAAGAGACAATTTAAGGATGAAGAAAGAAAGCAAGCATCCTTAAGCCAAGGAGAAATGCCACATGAGAAATCAACCCTGTCAACACTTTGATCTTGAACTTCCACCCTCCAGAACTGTGAGAAAATAAATTACTGTTTCTTAAGCCACTCAGTCCATGGTATTTTGTTACTATGGCCCTAGCAAACTAAGACACTCTATTTTTTACCTTCAGTACCAGGTAGATGGCAAACGTTTTTGCTATCTCTAGGGAGAATACTTTTTTCCTACTTAATTTAAAAGAATGGCCTATTTTTTCCACTCTTGACTTATCCTTGAATCAATCTGGCTCAGGTCTAGGCCTTTTCTTGTACATAATGTTTTTAAAGCAGTCAATGAATACCACTTTACTAAAGCCAACAGATACTTTGTTATCCTTATATTCCTTGACATCATGACAGCAACTGATTTTGTTGACAATATTCTAAACATTTTCTCACAGTCTTTTAATTCAAATACACAGAATAAATTAAGTCTCAGGAAAGACACACTCTAACATTGATGCAAGATACCACACCTATTTTTTACTTTTTAAATTTATAAGTTCCATTTTTCCTGTCTATAAATAGCCAAGGTAATGAATTTAATATTTTTAATTTAATATATAAACATCACTTAAAATATGTAAAAATACATAATGTGTGTGCACATGCTTCAATGTATATAAGTAATTACACTGTGGCAGTATTCTATACATCCTATTTTGTATTCTTTTATCACTTAGCACAATGTTTAAAATCAATCCATTTTTATGTGTGTATCTTTAATTTATTCTAAAAAAATATAGTAATATATGGTATGCTTCTATCACATTTATCCATTTCCCTAGTGATGAACATTCAGATTGATTCTACCTCCCTGATACATACACAATACTGTGATAAGCAATCAGAATTTACATTTTGCCATCATTCTCAGTATTTTGCAGACTCCTGTTGCTATAGCTATATCTAAAATTCTATTATCATGAAGGATTTATTCTCTTAGTTAATTTTCTATTCTTACTTTGAAATATCTCACCAAATTTTCTCCAACAGCATTAACTGGTATTAACTGGTATTTAACAGTTCTATTGTGCTAAGAAATGACAAATCTCTTGCTGAAAAGATATCTCTCCAGAGCTTCATATAGATATGTCCACTCCCCAAAACTGAAATTATGATTTACCTCCTAAAATGTGATTCTCCTATTTTCTATTTTTCCTATGTTATTAAATGGCAGCAGGATCAGTTACTCAAGCCAAAATCTATGAAGTCTTCCTTTATATGCCACTCTCTTCCTCATTGTCAGTATCAGTCAACAAGTGAATCCAAAAGATTCCACTCCCAAATATCTCTACAGTTGTCTTCATTTGCACTACAGCAACCCTAATTTAAAAACACTATAGTCTCTTGCTAGATTACTCTACTGTTAGGTACCACTCCCTATTGTCTACTTATCTTCCCTTGCTTCCTATTAATCCATTCTTTGTACTGCATTCAGATATTCAAAATGTAAATATAATCATGTTTATTAACTGTTTAAGTCTTTGCTTCCCATTATCGTTTTTTTTTAAGATTTTTTTTTTAATTTACTTGAGAGAGAAAGAGAATGCATATGTGGGCACCTGTGAGGACAGGAGCCAGGGAGGAGGGGCAGAGGGAGAGGAGAAGTAGACTCCCACTGAACTGGATTCTGGTGGAAGGCAGAGGCTTAACCAACTAAGCCACCCAGGTGCCCCTCCCACTATCTTAAAATAAAGCCCAAACATCTTAACATGAACTCTTAAGTCCCTTACAGTAGAACTCCCAGCTACCTTCAGAGTCTCCTTTCTACCTGTAGTTTCCAGTTGCATTAATTACCCAATTCATTGTCTATGGCCATACCACCCTGAACGGGCCCGATCTCGTCTAACTACACAATTCAGATGTAGTCTCACCTATGAAACATAACACATTTAGTTACATACCTCAGGTAAAGTCATTTTTCCCAATTTATCTAGAAAGTTCTACTCAGGAGTAGACCTCAAAGATTGTTTAAAACAATGCCTCTTTAGCTAATGTAGTCAAAATTATGTCCTCTATTACCATAAAAGTAAACCTCAGCATATCCTTCTACCTTGTGTCTATTTTTTAAAAATAAACAATACAATTTAATTCTCTTGATTTTAAAGACTGAAGAATAGAAATGCAATATAAAAAGAAAAAAAATATGTCAAAAAATAAAAAATTTAAAAAAATTTTAAAAATTATGTCTCCATGTTAAACTCTGTGTGTTCTTGTATAGATTTTGTCAATATTTTCAACTAGACACTTATTTTTGAGATTATTCATTTAACATCTATTTCATCTCCTCTCCCAACCTGAGGAAAGCCATAATGTTTTGCTGATCTGATACATTTCCCAGCATGTAATTGTCAATCAACTATTAACTGAGCATCTATTAGATTCCAGACACTATTTTTGGCACCTCAGGTACAACCATATCCTAAACAGACAAAATTTCTGCTCTCAAGGGAGAAACAAATAATAAATATAATAAGTTAAAAAAAGGAGCATAAGCATAGGTTTTTCAAACATGAACTCAGAAACTATACTGCAAGATTGAAATCATAGTTCAGTCACTTCCTAGCTCTGTAATTTTTGCAAGTTAGTAATGCTATGCTTGTTTATTTATAAAAGAGATAATAATCTATCTTTCATAAGGTTGTTATGAAAATTAAATGCAATAATAATTATAAGTAACTGGGAATAGTGCCTAGCATATAGTAAGCACCATGCAAGTGCTTGCTAAATAAAATTTACATTATGTTGAAAATTAGTGTATATTATTTAAAAAAAAAATCAGAACCAGTGTAAAGGGAGCTGGGAATACAGGATGGCACAGATGGTCAGATAGACCTGGTGAAAAGGTGATGTTTGAGAAATAAGTTGAAGGAGGTTCAAAAGACATATTTTTAAATGAATTAAAGAATTATGTATAGCATTTAAGAGTATTCCAAGTTTTGGGTAGGATAATGAAAACACTGAACTGGTATCAAAAATAAATATATACATGGGACTTGGTAGATGGTAAATGAAAATGACTGGTAATCATAATTGAGAAAGAAGAGGATTCTACATGAATACAATTATAATGCACCTGCTGGCCAGTGGAACATGGAGCATGAGAGGAAAAATAATCCACTCCCTGATGAGGGAGCTATATATAATTCAGTATTCTAACAAAGAAAGTAACTAGTTTTAAGTAAGGGAATATGGGTGAGAGAAAAGATGACTTGGTCAGGAAAGCTACTAAAACAAATAAAAATCCCTTTCTTAAAAATTACTATTTCATTTTTTGAAAATAAAAGCACTTGTCTACATTTATGTTCCTGTCATAAAATTTCTTTTAAAAAAAAGATTTTATTTATTTATTCATGAGAGACACAGAAAGAGATAGGCAGAGACACAGGTAGAGGGAGAAGCAGGCTCTACGCAGGAAACCCGATGTGGGACTCAATCCAAGGACTCTGGGATCACACCCTGAGTGGAAGGCAGCCACTCCACCACTGAGCCACCCAGGCGTCCCCCGTCATAAAACTTCTATTTAAATTTACATTTAAATATGTAAAATATGCATTTTAAATGTAAAAAAAATAAGATAAATTTATGCTGAAATATAGTGAATTTTAATTTAGTCAATTACATTAATTATTAATACTATTTCGCAGTTTTCCTACATGACTTAACACATTAAACATAACTGGTTCTGAAAAGAATGATGATGATGATGGCAAAATGGAAAATCTGAAGGAAAAATGTATTATGTTTTGAAGAATCTAAAGAGTAGGAAGAGAAATGAGTTTGAGATTTCTGCCAATTTGGGGTTTTTTGTTTTTGTTTTTGACAAATGTTGCACTAATGAATCCTCAAAAAGACATCTGTATAAATCATTCTACACTATATTATCTCTGATGTGGAAAAATACACAATTTCTGTTCTGTTTCTAGTCGTTGTTTGAATAAAGTGAAAGGTGTTAAAACTAGTAATATCTTTCATCCCATTAGGCAGAAACCTTGCTTTTCCTATTATCTATTCAGCATTGAGTCATAAATGATATTCATGCAATATATGAAGAACAGACTCTTCTCTATTCAAATCCTTTGCTCATCATACCAGTCTCTCAGACACAATGTTTTTCAATAAACATTTAGTAAAATATATCTGGCTTTATAAGTTTACTATTACAAATTATTAGACACCCTCAGACAATAGAATCAAAGTCTTTCTCTAACATTTTATTTACTAAATGTAAAAGATTTATAGGTAGAAAGTAAAAGGCAAGATAATTTCTTTTTATAAATCATGTCAAATGACAGAAATTTCAAATCTCACTGGCCATAGAAAAAAAAATAAAGAATCTCCATTATACCTCTTGCACTTTTTGGAAATCATATTTTGAATGCATCTCACAGTCTGGGCTGAAAGTAGAAGTTATTTTTTAAATGCTATTTTTAACTCCTTAGAAATTATTTCACAGGAAGAATATTAAAGTATTGTCAAGAATAAGTGAAATAAATATTTCATTTCCTTGGAATGGATTTCAAAAATACAGAAAAATGTGGTCTAATTTTATAAAGATAAGCATGCAGATACATTGAGAAAGCAAATAATAAGAAATTTCTGAGGCTTACGAAGATTGCATACTAAGGACAAAAGAGATATTTCTCTTTTTCCCTTTAATAATTTTCCCTACTGCTTCAAAAGGTATCTTGGAGTTCACAGATACAAAGCTTTATAAAATACATCTTATGCATGTAATTAAGTTTTAAATATAGTAAACATTATTTTTACTTTTCACTTACTTAGAGTAAGATACATGAACTTAACCTTCCATTATTATTACTTTTCATTTACTTAGAGTAAGATACATGAACTTAACCTTCCATGTCAGATAGATTTCAGAAAGAGCTCTTTTTTTACCCCGAAATATTTTGATATGATGATTACCAGTGGAGAAAAAATTTCATTATGGAAATTAGGCAGGAAGTGAATAATTTTCCCAATTTAATCTGAGACTTGGATATCTGATGACTAAATTGTCAAGATGTTAAAGAAGTTTGTCCGACTCCATAGTTTTAAAAAATTAGGAACTAGAAACCAGAAATTACACTCCTCTGATAAGACATATATACACAGAAGTCATTACCAACTAATTCGTTCACCAGATATGATCATTAGTGCTATATTTCTCTAAAGACTCCTACACTAATGAAGTGAACTGGCCACATGGAGTCTTGTGACCATGGACAGGACTCTGCTCTGTTAGCTTTAGGCCTGAATTAGAGACAAGCCAAACAACATACACTGATACCCTAGGCTTGGTATTTTCCATCTTATCACTGTAAATACTGGGAGGTACTAGAGGAATTATAATACTAACACCCTAGTGGAACAACCTAATGAAATCAAAGAAAATAAGTAATTGACCGCTTGGGAGAAGAGCCTGTCTCTGAGATACAAAATCTTTGCTTCCTTTCTGAACCTCATTAGCAGAACCAATGAGGTCCCTTAGTGGGTACACCTCCAACTAGATCCCCAATTCCAAATAGGTAAGAGATAAAAGAAAAATGAAAGAGATAGAGTTCCAGAGAAAGAAATATTTCACACTCCTGATTTTATTTATAATGTACAATCTGTTATAAAAGCTAACTGATGCTATGGAAATTCTAGTCCCTGTGTAGTTTATTCTACCATCTTGCATTTAATAATTCTGATGCTTAACTTTATAAATCTGGCTTACTAATACTTGGAATGCAAAGATTCTATCTCTGTAAAGAATAAGATAGAGCAAAGTGGGATCATAGGCATGAAAACATAGGTAGCAGTGTGTGGAGTCTAAAAGAAAGGAAAATCCAGGCAACCATCCTTCATGAAATCTGATTTTCAGAAAGTTATACAATTCCAGCAAAAATGTAATTAAAATGAGAGTACGAGGTGAAGGCAGAGAAAAAAAGATATAAAAGGGAAATAGGAAAACTAGACTCTAATTTTTTTTAGATATCTCTAAGCAAACCATAAAGTGCCTAATGTATATTTAACAAATATATGTTAAATGAATGGCTTCAAATATTTTTGACATTTATCATTAATTTCAAATATACTCATTAGAAATACTGAAGTGCAAGACAAATGAATACCCATTTTAACTGCATGAGCAAGAACAGAATTTGTTGGAAGAATATGGGAAGCCCAAGGAAGAAAGAAAATTCTGATGAAATAGGACCGCAAAATGACAGGGATGAGAATGTAACAACCATGTAAGGAAAGTAGTCTTCACAGTACCACTTCTAAAATTAATAAATGTCATCTTCACGTTGTTTGGCTCAAGATTCAAATTTATGGGGCAAGCACATCCCCTGGGCTTAGTTTTGCCAGTAACTGGAATTCTGCATAAGATTATGACCAATAGGGGAAGGATAGTTTCCCAGATGAAAACTATTCATAAGTGCTATTAACAGAAGCCAGGGAACCTATGGAAGAGCACTCACTATATACTCTTTCCCAGCATTCTACTCAATTTTTAAGCAGATTACTTATTTAATTCCTACAACTAGCCTTTGAGATAGAATTTGTTTCTCATTTTATATTAAGAATTCTGACCAAAAAAAAGTCAGATTATAAAGATCTCCCAACTTTAGTATACTTGCCCTTTCCACAATATAACAGAATATACATCTATTTCACACAAGGTCTGTTGAGGTTTTGTTTACATATGTTAATTTTATTTTTTATTTTTAACCACTTTATTGAGGTATTATTGACATGTGACAGTATTAATGTATACAAATCAATGAGTTTTGGGATAAGTATATGTCCATGAAACCACCACCATTATAAAGGCTATAGACATATCCATCAACTCCCAAAGTTTCCTCCTATACCACCACTAGCACCACTACTATTATTATTACTTCTTTTTTTATTACTTCTTCTTCTTACTAGGATTACTATTGTTATGTATGTTAAGAAAACATAAAATTTACCTACCTTGCAATTTTTAAGTGAATAATACAGTACCATTAGGCATAGGCACTGTGTCGTACAGTAGGTTTCCAGAATTTACTTATCTTGTACATCTTCTACCTTTTGACATTACCTACTCATTCCTCCTTCCCTTGGTTCTAATAACCATCACTGTACTCTCCACTTCCATGAGTTTAACTATTATAAATCTATTACTTAGTGAGAACATACAGTATTTATCTTTTTGTGTCTGGTTTATTTCACCTATATTAATGTCCTCCATGTCCATGTCCATCAATACTGTTACAAATGGCAAGATTTCCTTTGTTATTAAGGCTTAATAATATTCCATTGCTTGTATATACATTTTCTTTATCAATTCATCCATCAATGAACATTTAGGAGGCTTCCATGGCTATTTATCAGCACAGCAATAACCACAGAAAAGCTAATATCTCTTCAAGAGCCTTTGGATAAATACCCAGAAGTGAGATTTCTGGATGATATTGCTCTATTTTTAATTTTTTGAGGAAATTCAATACTCTTTTCATAATGACTATACCATACCAATTTACATTCCCATCAGCAGTATATCATAGTTCCCATTTTCCATATCCTTGCCCACACTTGTTATCCTTTAGTAGTGGTAGTAGTAATAGTAATAGTAGTAGTACAGTATTATAACATTTGTACAACCATGTGAGGTGATATCTCATTGCAGTTTTGATTTGAATTTCCCTGGTGATTAATGATGATGAGTATACTGTTATATACCTGTTGGCCATTAGTAGGTCTTCAGAGAAATGTGTATTCTGGTCCTTGCCCATTTTTTAATTAGGTTATTCAGATTTGGGGTTTGTTGTTGATATGGGATTTTTGTTTGTATGTTTTTTGCTATTCAGATTTTTGAGTTACTTATACATTTTGGATATAATCCCTTATCAGATATGTGGTTTGCAAATATTTTCTCCCATTTAATAGGTTGCCTTTCAGTTTGTTGATCACTTATTTTGCTGTATAGAAACTTGTTAGTTTGAAGAAATCCCACTTTCTTATTTTTGCTTTTATTGCTTATGCTTTTGGTACAAAAAAAAATCTTTGCCAACACCAATATCAAGAAGTTTTCTAAGTCTTATCCTAGGAGTTTTATTTTTTCAGGTCCTATGTCTACATCTTTATTCTATTTCAAGCTGATTTGTGTGTGTGATATAAAGTATGAGTCCAATTTCTTTTGGCAAATGGATATCTACTTTTCCCAAACAACTTATTGAAGATACTATGACTGTCCTCTCCCCATTCTGTATTCTTGGTACCTTTCTTAGTCATACACACATGGGTTTATTTCTGGACTCTCTATTATGTCCTATCAGTCTATATGTCTAGCTTGCCAATAGCATATTTTGATCAACTACAGCTTTGTAATATAATTTGAAGTCAGGAGGTATGATGCCTTCAGATTTTTTATTTCTTGTACAAGACTGTTTTGGCTTTTTTGAGGCTTTTGTAGTTCTATGTGAATTTTAATATTTTTTTAAACTTTTGTGAAAAATTACACTGAAGTTTTTAGTAGGGATGCTATTGAATCTGTAGATTACTTGGGGTAGTGTGGTCGTTTTAATGGTGTGGATTCTTCTGGATCCTAAACTGGAAAAATGGTTTATTGTTCCATTTATTTGAATACTCTTCCATTTGTTTCATCAGTGTCTTATCATGATCAGTATAGAAACCTTTCAGGGACACCTGGGTGGTTCAGCAGTTGAGCATCTGCCTCCAGCTCAGGGTGTGATCCTGGGATCCTGGAATCAAGTCCCACATCGAGCTCCTTCCAGGAAGCCTGCTTCTCCCTCTGCCTGTGTTTCTGCCTCTCTCTCTTTCTCTGTGTCTCTCATGAATAAATAAATACATAAATACTTAAAATAAATATTTGTAAATATAAATAAATAAATATCTGGTTAAATTTATTCCTATTTATTTATTTTAAAAATTTATTTTATTTTTTGCTACTACTGCAAATGGGATTGTTCTCTATTTCTTTTTCAAATAGTTCATTGTTAGTATTTGGAAGTACAACTGATTTATTTATGTTGGCTTCGTTTCCTACAACTTTACTGAATTTGTTAATTAGGTCCAGACAGTTTTTGGTAGAGTCTTTAGGGTTTTCTATAAATAAGAACACTTCATCCATAAACAGAGATGATTTTCTCCTTCCTTTATGATTTAAATGCCTTTTATTCTTTTCCTTAACTAATTGCTCTATAAGTTATAGCTTATAGTATTATGTTGAATAAAAGTCATAAAAGTAGACATCCCTGTCTTATTCCTAATACTCAAGAAAAAAGTTTTAGATTTTGTCATTCAGTATAAGGTTAACAAGTGACATAGCCATAAGACCTTTATTATACTGAGGTTTATTCCTTCTATGCCTAATTGGTTGACAGTTTCACTGTGAATGTAAGTTGAATTTTTCAACTGCTTTTACTGCATCTAGAGAATGATCATGTGGGTTTTATATTTTATTTTCTTAATGCTTTATTTCACATTTATTGATTTGCATATATTGAACCATCCTCACATCCCAGGGATGTGCATTTATTCTCACAATTTTGCTTCCCCAATGTGCTAGAACCTCTTAGTTGGACTTCTAGGCTCTCATAAAGGTCTTCTTATCTGTGGGACATCTACCTGACACCACTCCTTAAAAATATATATATTTATTTATTTGAGAGAGAGGAGTGAGAGAGAGAGCAGGAGTAGAGGCAGAGGGATAGAAGGACAAGCAGACTCCTCACTGAGCAGGAAGCTTGATGAGGGGCTCAGTCCCAGGATCCTGAGATCATGACCTGAGTGGAAGGAAGGAACTTAACCAACTGGGCCACCCAGATACCCCCCTGACACCTCTCCTGATCTAAGTTTGAAATCAACCCTTGTGAAACAGAAAAATAATACTTGTCAAGGATATTAATTTATTAAATAATTTTATTAAAAATTTTTGAGTTTACAAATATTAGAATAGAAATATTAGCAAAAACAAAATGGTGACTTCAATATTTTCAATCGTTTTCTCTCTGAAAAGACATGGAATCTACATAAATTATGACCTTTTCATGCATTGTTGAACCTACAGAGAAAGTAGAATTCCCTGAAGCAAACAGCTACCTGAAAATAAGTGGCAAATGAGCATGGAAGCCATAACTGTTCTGGAAATGAATGTCAATAATAGGACCCTAAGTTTCTGTTAGTCAATAACCAAGCATAGAGGAATAAGAGAATGAGCCTTAGGGCCATGAAAAGTAGAAAGCTATATATGTGATTATCATAAAGGCAAAAACTATAAAGACCACATCCTTATTGAAAGAGTGAGCTGGAAAATGTTCAGGAAAGAAACCCACTAGGGAATTCTATTTTTTTGATAACCTCAAAGTAATAAGAGACAATGATAATAGTAACAATTTCAACAGAGAATTTGTAGCCAAGAACTACTCTCATGAGAAGCTGAGCTGAATTTACATGAGAAATTACCATGGAAAACCATGACAAATTTATACAAAATTAATAGAATTAAAATAGATAAAACACTTCCAAGCCCATAGGACAGAGGGCTTACAAAAATACTACATGAAAACATGAGAAATGGGAAAGTTTTTTTAAAAATTATTCAAAAATTGGGATATATAAGATAAGATGGGAGGGAAAAGTCCTAACATACCAGTAATAATAAAAGAAGAGGAACACATTTATCAGTTAAAAGCTCAAGATTATTGCCAGATCTATAATTTGATTTTATTCCACCTACAAGCTATTAAGTTATTGTATTACTTTTGCAGGTGCCAGTAGAACACCTGAGACTTCTGAGTCAGAAACAGAGGACATTATTACACACTACACAACAAGGAGCATGAGTATCATTGTATCAATTTTCCTTTGACCCCAAGTCCCACAGGTAACACAATATGACCCACATAAATGCTGTGCAAGACTGTTCTTTGTACCAGATAGAGATATTACTTCATTGCTTGAGGTTACTCATTTAAACCCTAAAAATAAAACCCAGATAAGGAATAATCAGGACGCTGAATTCTTGTCACCACAAGATTATGCAGAAATGCTCAGGGCCCATGGTAGGTTGACTCTCCCAACAACCCACCCCTTGTTCCTGTATGGTCTTGACTGAACTCAAATTTCCACATGACTATGTCACTCAGTTGGCCACTCTGATTAATCTTACCAGTAGAGGCTGGGGCCAAATTGATCCCATTTTTATCAAGTATTTGATTAAGGCTGCCATTAACCAGAGTTCAGGTGTTAAAAAGAGGCTATTCTGAATTATTTACCTAAACCATACCTCCCACATTCACAGATTCAGCCAACTGTGAATAAGTCTTAGAAGAGACAAGTTGGACTTATTTCAGACAGCTAAGATATAGTATAAGGCCAGTCTTATATCCATTTCAATTCAGACTGAAAATGGACTTTCTGATCTTTATTATTATTTCAATTATTATAGAGAATCATAGCTGGGCTAAAAGCTACCCCATCCCAAATGGAAAGATATTTCATGGCCCAATCTCCAACTACAAAAATATAACCTGAAGGAGCAAAGGCCATTGCAGTCAGGATCTATTGTTAAACCTAACTTGGATCATGATTACATTTATTGGGTTAGGCCACTTGGGCCATGTCACCAAACGATTGCAGTGCCCCTTGCCATCATATATTAGCCCAAAGCTACTCAGGTATCAGGAAAAAATACATATATATTTGTATGCACTGAACTGAAATAAAATAAAATTGTGTTTTCCTATATATTGGCAGGAGACTCCACAGCTAGCATCTAATACATCAGAATATTCCAGGACTGGTCATGTCTTAATGACTTGTTTCTGTTTTCATAGCCCATGCATGAAGGCAAAACTTCCAGGAACAGATCAGTTACTCATCACAACTGCTGCTAAATGATTGTTTTATCCGTTGTACTTTGGAACAAGGAGCATTGATTTCCACCCTCTAAACCTCAGAATCTAAGGTGTTTCTTCCTTGAGCACTGGGATTGTTATTCTTCTTTGATGGCTATGAAACAAGTTTTTCATATTAGTAGCTTGTAGTTCCACCTTTTCTCAACTCATTCTACTTATTGCTAGACCTTCCATCTAGGTCAAGTACAAAAGGAACAAGAGCATTTTTTATAAAATTTACAGACTCATTATATACCTTACATTGGCCAATATGATCATTATGGTCTTTCCAATAAAAGGGATAGAAATGTCAGACTACAAATGGTTAAGATGAAAATTTGATGAGCCATAACAGTGTGACCAGAAAAAAGCTCATGAGATACAAATAATCTAAAAATGTGTCAACAGTGGTGAGGCACCATCTATAGTATGAAACCAGTCAAAGATCCAGTATAGTCAATTTCCCAGAAGCAGGCAGAGTCAATGTCTCATGCAGTATGGCCTCCCTTACTGAGACAAAGGGGCCAACTTTTGGCAGGAGTTACAAATCTAGTGTGCAATGTAACTTCTTAATGAGAAGTATATAGTCCTCTACCATATGGCCAGTCTGTTGGTGGATGTCAGGTACAATGATAAACCCAAATGGCAATGGTGATGCAAGGCTTATCAGCAGCTTTATTCAAGTAAGTCTTACCAGGCCCTTATCATGGGAATCAACATAAGTGACTCAGGCTGTTGTGGGATGGCAGGTAGAACTTGTTTCTATAGTTCTCAAGTCTCAGCAGGAGTATCTTTAATCTAGTAGTCTGCAATCTTTGAAGTGGCAGACCAGATGGCTGAGCCATTGTCAATAGTCCAAGAATCAGCGAAACTATAAGCCTGGCCCTAGGGAGTATTGTCTGAGGCAATGCAGTTCTCTTGCTGCCTAGTTCTCACTAGTTAGTCTTCTATAGTTGTCACTGGAGCTGGCTCCTATCACCCACTGGGCACCATTTACTTTCCCTTTAACCAAACCATCAATGAAACGTGCCCATGTTTTCATGGGAATCTCTATGAATCAGTGCTATCATGAACCAATAGTTTTGCTTCAGGCAGTGAAGAGAGGATAAGAATTTCCCACAGGGAAAGCTGCCACTTATTTATGTAAATCCAAACTGCTGATACTGCCATGCTGGCTGTGTTCCTGAAAATATCAATTCCATTTCCTGAGCAAAGCCTGTTGGACCCTTTCTACCTTATTCATCATTGAGTATAAACTGACCCACTCTAAAAATGGACATGTCACAAGTCCTCCATGGATTAAGTACAGAGAAAAGCACTGAGTAGCAGATCATTAGCTGCATTAAAAGAAAAGGAGGTACAATTGGTGGTTTTGTTAGAAAGTACTCCTATTTTCTTTCTTCTTAACCCAATCCAGCACTTTCCTGGCTTGATTATACTGTGACCTAAACTTTGTAATTGGTCTAATGGCTATGAGGAGATCATGAAGAAGTCTTGTGTTGTCTTGCCAGTAGTCTTCAGTAAGAATGGAGGGGAGAGAGGACTACTATTCTTTTATCAGGGAGAACTGAGCTAGCTACAGTTATAAAGAAGAGGATCTGTTTAGCATACAATGATATCTACCACAGATATTAATAGAAAACTTGCTTCTTGCCATAATCCCTTCATGAGTGTCACATTATTCCCTACATGCTACTCAATTTTATTAACTTTGGTTTATCATTCCAAGTTTTGTGTTTTTTTGTTTGTTGTTTGTTTTTTTTTTTATTTATTTTTAACCTCTGTAAATACTTTTTCACAATGCATGAGACTTCATTCTTATTTAAGCATATCCCATTCAGGTGACATTTTTTTTCTATTTTTAGGTGTTATAGATAATGTATGGCAAGTATTCTTGCACATATGTTGTTTGCATTTATGGAGGTTTATCTTCAGGGTAGATTCCAAAGTTGGAGTGCTGAGAACAAGGAAATGCATAAGTAACTTTGTTAAGTCTGCTAATTTCCTCCATAGCAACGGGAACATTTTACACTCCTCGGAGCATTGTGTGACACTCTTACTTCTCCAAAACTTCATCCACATAGCTTGTTGTCAAACCTCTATATTTTAGAATTTTAGTTTTAATTTATATTTTATTAAGTTAGGTAAATTTCCATGTTTCAGAATTATATAGAAATTCACTAGTATTTATGTTATCCATTTTTAGAGTTATAATTCCAATTTATCTAGCATTTACCCACCTATACATTGAAGATTACAGTTTCAATGTCATGACTTTGAAGTGGCTATCAAGAATTCTTAACATGATTTATAACAAAGTCCATCATTTCCCCAGTGATTTGAGATGTCTTAATGATATACTATATTTTTAGACTTATCGTTGTCTATTTGGGGATTTTTACCCTATTTATTTGTCTATTAACTCACATGCTAACACTGTCCTCTTTTAATTATAGATGGTTTATTAATTATAATAGTTGATTTGATTAACTCCTCTTTCAACATTGCTTTTTAAAGAGATTCCGTTTATTAGTGATATTTGATTTTCCACATGAAATTTAGAATCATTTATCTGTCTCCATAATCCCCCAAAGCAGATATTTTTATTGAGACTGCATCAAATTTTAATGACCTGAGGCAAATTAATATTTCTTTGATATTCAATCATCTTATCCTAGCACATGGAATTTCTTTTTGTTCCATTTCTGTGTCCTTCGTGAGTATTTTATAGTTTTCCTCATTTAGGTTTTGTAACTTTCTTGTTAAGTATATTCATAGAACTATTACCTAGGGATACTACTTTTTTATTTTAACAGGTTCTTCTATAAATTATACCTTCTAATTGGGTACTGTTTTTATACAGTAGGACTGTGTTAAGGTTCTCTGGAGAAACAGAACAAATAATATGTATGTATACAGAGAGAGAGATTTTAAGGAACTGATTATGGAGGCTGATAAATCCAAAATATCCTAGATAGACTGGAAGCCTGAAGACCCAGGGAAGATCTAATTTGCAGCTTGAATTACTTATAATTCAAGAATTCCCTCTTCTTCAAGGAAGATCAGACTTTTTCTATTTTTCTATTGAGGTATTCAACTGATTGAATGAGGCTCACCTATATAATAGCGTGTAATCTGCCTTACTCAAAACATACTGATTTAAATGCTAACCTCATCAAAAAATACCTTCACCAAAATATATGAAATAATGTTTGCCCAAATATCTGGGAACTGTGGCCTAGGTAAGTTGACATATAAAATTAATCATCAAAGGACCACTGCTTTTAAAATATTTGGGTTTTTTTTAATATTTGGTTTTTTATTGTATCTTTCCTTCTCTGTCTTTCTCCACACACTCTCCTTTTCTTTGATTTTCTGTCATTTTCCAAGTAAACTATGACATTATCTGCAAAGAGAGTTTTACCTTTTTTCTAACTTTCATACCTCTAATAATTTTATCTGATTTTTTTTATATTTCTTTTTTTTAATTTTTATTTATTCATGATAGTCCCAGAGAGAGAGAGAGAGAGAGAGAGAGAGAGAGAGAGAGAGAGGCAGAGACACAGGCAGAGGGAGAAGCAGGCTCCATGCACCGGGAGCCCGATGTGGGATTCGATCCCGGGTCTCCAGGATCGCGTCCTGGGCCAAAGGCAGGCGCCAAACCGCTGCGCCACCCAGGGATCCCTTATCTGATATTTTTAATAGCTTCAACGCAATATTAAAAATTGAAGCAATAATGAGCCTCATTTCACTTTTCTCTGAATTTAACAGAAACTGGTCCAGCATGTCCCATTATTTAAGATATGGAGAATTCATATTTGAAAAACATTGAATTACTCTTCTATTGAGTGTTTTAATTTTGTATAGAACTTTTCATTGTAGTATGATTTTTCTCCTTATATCTATTTAAAATATAAATTATATTTATGGATTTTCTAATTTTGT
Source organism: Nyctereutes procyonoides (assembly GCF_905146905.1). Classification (NCBI taxonomy): domain Eukaryota; kingdom Metazoa; phylum Chordata; class Mammalia; order Carnivora; family Canidae; genus Nyctereutes; species Nyctereutes procyonoides. The sequence continues at coordinate 8,860,755 of NW_026575045.1, forward strand.
TCTATCCCTGGATTACTGAATTAAATCTTATTTAGTCATTATTTATTAATTTTAACGTGTTTTTCCAGTACTATTTTATTTCAAACATCTGCATCAGTATTTGTATAAATAAGAATGGCCTACAGTTATCCTTCATGTGAAATTATTTTGGATTAAATTTAATATTTTATCTCTGCATCTGTTACAATCTATTTGAAATCAGAAACAATTCTACATATTTCAAACAGAAGAAACTTAATGCATGATTAGTTATAGGATTTGAATGTACTGGAGAAACAAAAGAGAAGTAACATTATACTAAAAGTCATTCACTCAGCAAACCAATAAATAATCTTACTGCAAAACCAGGATTGCTATGTCACAATCCTAACAGCTTTTATTAGAGTCAAGTTGCCAGATATAGAATCCATAAGCATGCATATCTAGGCCACTGCTGCTTTTGCTGGAACACACTGCCTAAGGAGGAAATGAGGAGACATTCCCAGGCTCCTGTTACTGTCTGCAGCTATATCTGCCACTCACTACCTTGAATGCAACTGTTGCTGCTACTGTCCTTGCATCCAGAAACATAAAAAAAGGAAGGTAAAATCATTTCTCTATTCCCGCAAAATTCCATCAAATTTTCCACTAGTGCATCCCATTTCAGTACCTAACTAGAGATCATTTCACATGAGTGTCTGGAAACTGTCGTTTGTGGGCCCCAAGATCCTGTATTATGGAATAAATCACAGAAGGGCAGAAATAAAGCTGAGAACACACAGAGAAATTAATGGGGAATCTGAGTGCATAAAAGGAATTTCCACCTCCTCTGTTCACTAGGGAGTTTAAATAACACTGGTATTCCCTGTTGTTTAAAGTATCATATAGGCCAACTAATAACTTAGAGGTACTCTTTGATAATATACTGTTTCTTATATAAAAACTCGGCTGTTTAAAACATTTTCCTATGGTCATTTTTGACAAAAAAATATTTTTCCAGAAAACTATCCATTTCAAATTTGTTGGTACAGAATTGGGAAAGTGGTCTCATGATTATTACAGTGTTTCCTGTTTTGAGAGTTATTTTCTTCTTGCTACATCTTATTTTAGGTATTTATTCTTTCACTGTTTTTCTTTCTCTAGATTTGTTAGTTATTGATTGTCTATTTCGTTCATTTTTTGAGAGGACATTGGATTTATTTACTTAACTGGTGTTTTTGGTTTCTAATTTATTTTTAAAAATATTTCCTTCACTTTCTTTTGGCTTCTTATTGATCTTTTCCTTTCTTTATTCCTTAATTTTTTTTAAGATTTGATTTATTTATTCATGAGAGACACACAGAGAGAGAGAGAGGCAGAGAGACAGGCAGAGGGAGAAGCAGGCTCCATGCAGGGAGCCTGATGTGAAACAGGATTCCAGGTCTCCAGGATCACACCCTGGGCTGAAGGCAATGCTAAACCACTGTGCCACCTGGGCTGCCCTCCCTAACTTTTTCAATTGCATATTCAGCATCTTTCTTTCTTTTAGCTCTTTCACAAAGATGCTAATATAAAGAATTTCTGTAAATGTTTTATTTTAGAAATTCTGTAATTTGGGCTTGTATTTTTTCCTTTGACTCAAGATTATTTTCTTAAGAATTATTTTAAAAGGTGATTCTTATTCCCTACCAGGTAGAATTTTTGGCATGTGTTCCTAGATGTAGTGTATTTTTATATTATATATTAGTAAATATTACTTGTATCATTTCTAATTAGTGGAATAATGATTTTCAGAGCAAACAGAAGAGTATACTTAACATCCTATTACCCTAGATTTGGTAAGATACATAAAAAGAAGTTGCTGCCAGTCTGCAAACGCACTGCTTTATTTGTTAGGTTCCTAGGGCTACCATTACAAAGTACCACAGACTAGGCAATTTAAACTACAGAAATTTGTTTTCTCACAGTTTTGGGGATAAAAGTCAGAGATCAAGGTCTGAGCTGGGTTGATTTTTTCTGAGGCCTTTCTCTGATTTGTAGATGGCCATGTTATCCTGTGTCTTCACATGGTCTTCCCACATGTCTGTCAAACTTTCTTCTTCTTTTAAGGACGCCATTTATATTAGATTGGGGTCAGACTATTTTTTTTAATTTTTTTTATTTATTTATGATAGTCACAGACAGAGAGAGAGAGAGAGAGAGAGAGAGAGAGAGAGGCAGAGACATAGGCAGAGGGAGAAGCAGGCTCCATGCACCGGGAGCCTGACGTGGGATTCGATCCCGGGTCTCCAGGATCGCGCCCTGGGCCAAAGGCAGGTGCTAAACCGCTGCGCCACCCAGGGATCCCTGGGGTCAGACTATTACTTTATTGTAACTTAATTAACTCTTTAAATAATCTATCTCCGAATATAGTCACTTTCTGAAATACTGGGCATTAGGATTTCAATAAGGGTGTGTGGGGGGGAGACAGAGACAAGTTTAGACCATAACAACATGCATTCTTTGCATCAAGGTGCTGCACCACATTCACCCATCCAGGTAGCTCTTACAGGAGAAATTATTTAGAAAAAACAAATATACAAACATGAATAATCCAAATCGTTTCCTTATTATTAGATATAAGTGAACAATAAAGTCATTAGAAAAAGATGAGAAAAAATACCTTGTAAAAGAGACAAGAATAGAATAGAAAACCTGACTGTAGTAAATAAAAGAATAATTCAGCAAACAAGTGAATATTAAAGTTATCTGACAAAATTAGCTGACTTAGTTGATATAATGTTTTATATTTATATTGCAACAAAGAAATACAAACAGTATGCTGTTGGTTAATTAATTTGGATGAAAAATTCATAGAAATTACCAATACATTGTTTTAAAAAGACACAAGGAAAATGTGAGGAAAAAATATGTAAAACAGAGAGCTCTAATAACCACAAAAAGATAATTTTTTCATGGAGGAAAGGCAATCACTAGAAATGTTAAGAACTATGACTCTTCAGGCTGAAAATCCCCTTTAGTACAGAGCAGAATGCATACAATAAAAAGAGGTAGCTACATCACCAGGAATCTTAAACAGCAAACAAAAAGCAAATAAAAAGAGGAGAATCAGGTTATCATCAGATTTTTATCAGCAATCATGGATGTTAAAAGCAGATAAAGGAAATTCTTCATATTTTCAATAATTTTCAGTTCTCTGAAATATACCACCACCCAAAGCTTAAATAAAAAGAAAGTGACAATCTGCCTAGGCCTATGCCAAAGAAATTTAATAAATAATTAATAACCTTTTAACATACTAAGCTGAAATGGATTCACTGGCTAATTCTACCAAACATTTAAAGAATAAATCATGCTAAATCTCCATGATCTCTTATAGAAGATAAAAGCAGGAATACTTCCTAACTCATTCTACAAGGCCAATATTACGCTAATACCAAACCCACAGACATTACAAGTACAAACCAATAATCCCAATGAACACAGATGCAAAGTCCTCAACAAAATATTAGCAAATAGAATAAAAAGAAGTATATACCATGACCAGGTGGTATTTATTCCCACTATTCAAGACTGGCTAACATTCAATAGTCTTATTAATGAAATCCATAGTTTCAGCAGGCTAAAGAGGAAAATTCACACGATCATATCCGTAAATGCAGAAAAAAAGTATTTGATGAAATCCAGCACTCATTCATGATAATAACTCTCAATATATTTGAAATGGAGGACGATCTTCACAACTTAATAAAGAATAGCTAAAAGAAAAGAAAAGAAAAGAAAAGAAAAGTTAACATCAAGCCTAAAGGTGAAAAACTTGAAACTTTTTTTACAAGATCAGATATGAAGCTAGGATGTCCCTCTCATCACTTGTTTTTAACATTATACTGGAAATTCTAACTAATGCAATAATATCAGAAAAGGAAATAAAAGGCATACATTTGGGGAAGCAAGAAATAAAACTTTATTTGCAAATGACATAACTGTCTATATGGAAATTCTGAAAGAATCAACAAAAAAAATCCTAGAACCTTGATTACAGAAAGGTTACAGGTTACAAAGTTAATATAGAAAACTCAATCAAGGGACCTGTGGGTTGCTCAGCAGTTGAGCAGCTGCTTTTAGTTCAGGGCGTCATCCTGGAGTTCCTGGATCAAGTCCCACATCAGGCTTCCTGCATGGAGCCTGCTTCTCCCTCTGCCTGTCTCTCTGCCTCTGTGTGTGTGTGTCCCTCATGAATAAATAAACAATATCTTTAGCAAAAAAGAAAAGAAAAGTCAATCAATTTTTATACACCAGCAATGAACAAGTGGAATTTGAAATTAAAACATATGCTATTTACATTAACACCTCCAAAAATAAAATACTTAAGTATAAATCTAACAAAATATGTGCAAGAACTATATGAGGAAAACTACAAAACTGTTAATAAAGAAATCAAAGAACAAAATAAATGGAGAGATATTCCATGTTCATGGATAGTAAATTCAATATTGTTGAGATGTCAGTTGTCCCCTACTTAATCTATAGATTCGAGCCAATTCCGATTAAAATCCTAGGTAGTTATTTTATGGATGCTGACAACTGTATTCTAAACTTATTAGAGAAGCAAAAGACCCAGAACAACAACCAAATTAAAAGAAGGTAAAGTCATAGTATTGACACTACTTGACTTCAAGACTTATTATAAAAGCTACAGTAATCAAGACACTGTGGCACTGGTGAAAAAAAAAAGATAAATATATCTGTGAATATTAATAAGAGGAAATATCAGTTAGAATGGAATCTCATGCCCAGTACTAATTGTCAACTGCAGACCTAACAGGAAAAGAGGAACCTTGAAAGTCAGTACTATTTTTATCCCTGCAGGAGAGAGAAGGATGAGTTCTTCCTTCTCCAGTAACATACCAGACAATGAGATCTAGCCAAGACTCGGCCAATGAGAAGCCACTATACTTCAAATTCCCAGTTTACACCAACAGACTTTTAGTTTATAACAATCCTTCCAATCCTTCCTCTCCTTTATGAAAGAGTTTTCTCCTCCTTTGTTTTCTGGACTTGCCTATGGTTTGCCACAATTTGCTTGTTCCAGATAGCAATTCTCTATTATTTCCAAATAAGCCCTTTTGCTGGTAAAAATAATTGGCAATTTTATTTTTAATATTAACATATCAATATAATAGAAGAGACCCCAGATATTGACCCAAATAAATAGTCAATCCTCCTTGACAAAGGAGCAAAAGCAATACAGTGGAGCAAGAATAAAGACAGTTTTTCCCATAAACTATGCAGTAACAACTGGACATCCACATGCAAAACAAAAACAAACAAACAAAAAAACCTAGACACAGACCTTACATCCTTCACAAAATCAATGCTAAATGAATCACAGATATAAAATTCAAAAGAAAAAAACATCTAGAAGATAACAGGAGAAAACTTAGAGTATGGTGATGTATTTTTAGATATAACACCAATGGCACAATTTATGAAGAAAATAATTCATAACTTAGACTTCCTTAAAACTAAAAATATCTGCTATGCAAAAGACACAAGAGAATGGAGAATACAAGCCACAGACCTTGGGGAAATATTTACAAAAGACTATTCTGATAAACTGTTGTCCAAAATATACAAAGAACTTTCAAAACGTAAATATTAGAAAACAAAGTAACCTAACAAATGAACAAGGGCCTCAGACATCTCATCAAAGATATACAGATGGCATACAAAAATACAAAATGATGCTTTACATCACATGTATTTTGGTTCTTATTGATAAAAGTAGTATATTTAACCTATGTGTATTGGGTAAATATATCAAAGACAGTAACACCAGTAGCTTCCTCTACCATTAAAAATGGTGCTCCAAGCTTTATTCCCGGGAAAATTTTCATTTTGAAGTTCTAACTGGTTGCCTCATGCCAATTTTAAGGATTAGAACATTTTGCCTCTAGACTGTTATTTGATCTCCCTTAAATTCAAATTAGTGGTCACTGCACTTAAAAGAACAGAGACTTAGACGTACCTGTGTGGCTCAGTCAGTTAAGCATCTGACTTCAGCTCAGGTCATGATCTCAGGGTTTAGGAGCCCCATATTAGACTCCCTACTCAGCAGTGAGTTGGCTTGTTTCTCTGCCTCTCCCCCTGCTCCTGCATATGTGCTCTCAATCTCTCTCTCTCAAATAAATCAATAAAATCTTTTTTTTCAAAGAAAAACAGATTTATATCAAACTCCCAGAAGAGGTTTTACCAATTGTTTATTAATAAGTACTTCTTAATAAATGCTTTTATTTTTAATATAATATGATAGCAATGCTGTGAGATAATTACCAAAGACAAATTGGCTTAAGTTGGTTTTGAACACACCCTTTAGAGAAAAGTAGTGAAGATATTATTGAAATAAATTGAGAATACTAATAAGGAGAAAAATTCAAATTTCCCAGAAATTTCATCATGAAAATGGGCAATTGGTATTAAATGCAATGGGTTTACATTAAAACAGGCAAATACTGGGAACTTCACAATGAATGCCTTAAATAAGAATTATATAGGTTTTATTTAGTAGATAAAAATGAAAATACATAAATGGTAATGTTTCTGATTTCTGTAAAAATGAGAGCAATTCATTTCTACAAGAAAAACAAGCCAAACACTGTTTATAAAAGTAATGTTTCAAAAAATAAAAATAAATAAAAGTAGTATTTCAATCAGAGAGCAAACTCAGCTATGTCATGCAAATGGTGTTATATAAAAAGGGAAAAATAATTATCTTGAAATAAACATTCTACTTTGAGTGCTATAGAGATCAAGATGTTGATCTAGAAAGGAATATCTCAACATAACATTTGATTGCTCAGTAGATCTGACATAAGTTGGGAAGGAGAAAGGAAAGCAGAGATTTAAAAAGCTGACATTCCTAAAAAGCAGGGAATCAAGGGACAATATCCAGGGGTACTTGGTGGCTGGCTAAGTGTTTGACTCTTGGTTTTGGTCAGGTTGTGATCTCAGGGTCATGATCAAGTCCCACGTTAGGCTCTGTGCGCAGTGCAGAGCGGGCTTGAGATTCTCTCTCCCTCTCTCTCTGCTTCTCCTGCTTGTACTCTCTCATAATAAATAAATAAATAAATAAATAAATAAATAAATAAATAAATAAATACGATTTAATAGTAACTATTACAATAAATAATAATACATAATAAATAAATCTTAAAAAAGAGAAGGTAATATCCAAAGTAGATAAGATAGAAGCAGGGGAAAATATGTCCTCCCTATGTATAAATATAATATTTAATACTATAATTAATTAACCAGGGTATACGAAGAAATGAGGCAGAATAGAAAATTGTGAATAATCTCAATATATATTGGAAATGAATACATAATAAGAATCACATCATATTTCAATGGTAAAAATAGATTATTCAATTCATAGTGTTCCCTGAGGCAGAAAGACATCTAGAAATAATTGGATACATACTATATTCTTTAATCAAAATATAAATTCCAAGAGGATTAAAGAAATTTATATAAGTATTATTAAAATGCTAGAATAAAGATGAGAACTTTTTAAATATAAGCTCAGAATGAGGAACATGATATGGAACCCTGAAATATAAACTATTAATAAATTTCACCATAATAAAATATTATACATTTCAAAAAAATCCATAAACAAAAGATAAACACAAAATGATGGTACCAGCTTATAACTAATATCACAAGGGAAAATTCCCTAAATATATAAAAAGCTAAGAAAAATCTACGTTAAAAAGACCAACAGCCCAATAGAAATATGAATAAGACATAATCACTTTATTTAAAAAGAGACAAAGAAATTTCAAATGGTCCTGGAAAATACTGAAAATATATTAATATGCAAAATGAGAGAAAGGAAAGATATCACTGTACCTATCAAAATTAAAAATATGTTGATAATATATTTGTCAATTATTCTCAGATGCCAGTGAAAGATTAAATGAGCATAACCCCAGTAGAGTGCACATTGTCAATAATCTGTCAAATTTAAAATAACATATATCTATGATCTGGCAATTTCATTTCTACACCACTTCTACCTTAGAGATATATTTGAAATGACACATATCATTGTTTATTAGCACAAAATATTCAAAACTACTTAAATGACAATAAAAATAAATGGTTAAACTAGTTATACAAATTGGTATTATCCTTCAAAACTCTATTTAAATCAAACTGACCAAGCACACTTAGAGTTAATCCAGATACCCCTACATCATGTGCCTTGCATGCAGAAAGCTACTGCAGTAATTAATCCTCCCCAGTACCCCTATATCTTTGGAGAAGCAGCAGGGAGATATTTGAAGCATATATAGATTTTCCCTAAATTTTAGATGAATATTTAGTAGCATCACAGTTAGAATGAAGCCAATTTAATTTTGAATGTAAGAACCAATAGCAAAGAACAATTTACAATGTTGTTGGTTTTTTAAAAGATTTATTTTAGACAGATTGTGCAGGAGCCAGGGAGGGAGGTGGGGGGCAGCAGACTCTTTGCTGGATCCCAGGATCCTGAGATCACAACCTGAGCTGAAACCAAGAGTCTGATGCTCAATTGACTGAGCCACCCAGGGGTCCCTTCATCATCATCATCTTCTTCTTCTTCTTCTTCTTCTTCTTCTTCTTCTTCTTCTTCTTCTTCTTTCTTCTTCTTCTTCTTCTTCTTTTCTTTTTTTCTTTTTAAAGATTTACTTTAGAGAGAGAGCTGGCATGAGCAGGGGGGAAGGGCAGAGGGCAAGAAAAGGGAACAATTAAGAACAGTTTTGAGGTGATTAATTTGGTCATGAGAAGAAGGAGATAAATCTAATTAAACCTCTACCTCATACCATAAGCCAAATAATTCCTAGATGAATAGAAAGGTAACACGTAAAAGAGAGAGAAAATGAATGTAGGCATAGATATAAATCATTCAATTAAACAAAACATACCCAAATATCTTCAATACATTTAACCAAAAAGAATTAAAAGCTTCTGTATTTTGAAAAAATGCAGGTTATGCTTTTATAGCATGAGAAGAGGAAAAGCAACTTGGAAGACTGGAGTGAGGAGGTCATTTTTCTTAAGGTAGATTTTTTCAGACCTAGTGGTTGTTTTTGCACAATGTCCAGATCATTTCCCTTCTCTTAATTAGCAAAGTGTGAAATGCAGGGAAAAAAGGCACAAGAAAACTAAAGGACAGCCTCTTTGAAGAAAAGGGTGAAAGGGTCTAGAACAGGCAGGTCAGGTGGCCAATCACAAGCTTTGCTAACTCTTAATTTTGTCATTGACAGGTTCTAATTCTAATAAATCATTAGAGGTCAAATGTTTTATCTATATCAGAGCTGCTATAATCCCATCAATGTGCAACTGTCATCATTCAAAGATGAGAAAAAATTTGAAAATAGCTATGGTCTGGTGTATTTTTAATTCAAGTGAAGCCTTCTACACTCATGGTGATGTGAGAACGTGATACTTTTTATACATGTATCATGATTCACTTTGAAAAAGCAGCAGAGTCAAGGCTGTCAAAGACTAAAGACACCCTAGTACATACTGCCAGCCACAGATGGATTGATGATGCAGGGAAATGGAATAAATGATCTGCCTCATTATTTTTGTTCTGTGATTCTTTTCTTAGTCTATCAAGCCTATTTTCACAAAAAGCAATTAAATGTACAAAGATTTTATAGTTCATTTCAGCCTGTTTCATCAGTTATGGTAACAGTTACAATCTCTTCAGCATTTTTCTTCTACACTTAAATTTCAACAGTCCAGAATCCATTTAGTATTAAACATTTGTTTTTATACTGGCATTTTCCAAAGTACTATCTGTGGAATTCAGATAAACATTCGTAAAAGTTTTTATGTTGTTGTTGTTTGTTGGTTTGTTTGTTTTCGGTAAAACATAAGCTGGACAGATGTTAACAGAACATGTAAAAGGGAAAATTACTTCCCAGCCATGCAAGATTTCATTCAGCCTCAGTTTAATAAAGTGAATCAGTGAAGTAATACATAAGATCCCTTATAATAGAAGAATCTGACAGGATTGTTAGATTTCTAATGCTACAGTATTTTTCTAGAGGCTAATTTGTAAATAGACTAAAATTAAATGCAAATAAAATACCAGTAACTGGATGTTTTGCATTCTGATTTGTATATAGTCAAGGAAACTGACTGTAAGGAATCACACAGTTTTTATTTTCCACAAATGGCTTTTAAGAAAACTTGTAATATAGGGATACCTCGGTGCCTTAGTCGGTTAAGTGTCTGATTCTTAGTTTTAGGTCAAGTCATGATCTCAGAGTACTGAGATTGAGCCCCATGTCTAGCTCCACACTCAACAGAGTCTGCTTGTCCCTTTCCCTCTGCTCTTTCCTCCATTATCTCTCTCTCTCCAACTCTCTCTCTCTCAAAATATATATTTTTTTAAAATTCTGTAAGTTACAAACTTCTTTGTGTATATTCAACTGGTGGCTTTTTATATCTGTTGTATGGCAGGCATTGTTCATGGTGTTCGAGATGCATCATGAATGAAGCACTTCCTCCTTGAAGGGTAATGAAAATACAAGAATGTCAATTTTGGTGAAAACACCAAAAGCAAAACAATTACAATGCAACATAATGAACATTAAAACACAAACACATACAAGATTCCGAGAAATAATGAGGAAGAAGCCCTTCAATCCTTCAAGGTACTGCCTCTGGGATGCTGCATTGGCTAACATAACAAGGTAGGGCTATGGGTCCCACTAACCCTCGCTGCACTCAACACATCTTTGATTTTCTTTTGCAACCTGGAAATCTGCAGAATGTTTTATTTTTTTATAAATTTATTTTTTATTGGTATCCAATTTGCCAACATATAGAATAACACCCAGTGCTCATCCCGTAAAGTGTCCACCTCAGTGCCCGTCACCCAGTCACCCTCACCCCCCGCCCACCTCCCCTTCCACCACCCCTAGTTCATTTCAAGAGTTAGGAGTCTTTCATGTTCTGTCTCCCTTTCTGATATTTCACACTCATTTTTTCTCCTTTCCCCTTTATTCCTTTTCACTATTTTTTATATTCCCCAAATGAATGAGACCATATATGTTTGTCCTTCTCCGACTGACTCATTTCACTCAGCATAATACCCTCCAGTTCCATCCACCTTGAAGCAAATGGTGGGTATTTGTCGTTTCTAATGGCTGAGGAATATTCCATTGTATACATAGACCACATCTTTTTTTATCCATTCATCTTTCGATGGACACCGAGGCTCCTTTCACAGTTTGGCTATTGTGGACATTGCTGCTATAAACATTGGGGTTCAGGGGTCCCAGCGTTTCAAGGCATCTGTATCTTTGGGGTAAATCCCCAGCGTGCAATTGCTAGGTGGTAGGGCAGATCTATTTTTAACTCTTTGAGGAACCTCCACACAGTTTTCCAGAGTGGCTGCACCAGTTCACATTCCCACCAACAGTGCAGGAGGATTCCCTTTTCTCCGCATCCTCTCCAATATTTGTGGTTTCATGCTTTGTTAATTTTCCCCATTCTCACTGGTGTGAGGTGGTATCGCATTGTGGTTTTGATTTGTATTTCCCTGATGGCAAAGTGATGCAGAGCATTTTCTCATGTGCATGTTGGCCATGTCTATGTCTTCCTCTGTGAGATTTCTGTTCATGTCTTTTGCCCATTTCATGATTGGATTGTTTGTTTCTTTGGTGTTGAGTTTAGAACTTCTTTATAGATCTTGGAAACTAGCCCTTTATCTGATATGTCATTTGCAAATATCTTCTCCCATTCTGTAGGTTGTCTTTGAGTTTTGTTGACAGTATCTTTTGCTTTGCAAAAGCTTCTTATCTTGATGAAGTCCCAATGGTTCATTTTTGCTTTTGTTTCTCTTGCCTTCATGGATGAATCTTGCAAGAAGTTACTGGGGCCAAGTTCAAAAAGGGTGTTGCCTGTGTCCTCTAGGATTTTGATGGAATCTTGTCTCACATTAAGATGTTTCATCCATTTTTAGTTTATCTTTGTGTCTGGTGCAAGAGAGTGGTCTAGTTTCATTCTTCTGCATGTGGATGTCCAATTTTCCCAGCACCATTTATTGAAGAGACTAATATTCGACAAAGGTGGAAAGACTATCCACTGGAAAAAAGACAGTCTCTGCAGAATGTTTTTTGGAAAAGAGATTACACCTTTTCCTTTCCATAAATTTTTACAAAACATTCACCTAAGTCTTCCAGGGGGAATTTCAAAAAAAGATTTCATAGTAGAAATATTTAGCAGTGTGAAACATACAAATATTTTAAACATCTGTACCTACCACAGTTACTGCTAAATTTTAAGTGTGGAGCAAAAGTGTGGAGCAGAGTTGAAATAATGTTTCACTGGGGAATCAAATTTTGTGTTGATCTTATTATCATCTCTTAAATACTCATGGGGTATATGAAAAGGTAAGACATGGAGAAAATAGTGCATAGTTTGGTAAATTCAATAGCAGAGTTGGAAAGGAGTCTACAGGTGAGTTTAGAGTTAGTCACTAGATTTGCACTGCATATTTAGGAAAGAGTGGTATCTTTGTAATTTCTGGCAAGTATCGGGAGCAAGCAGAAATGTCAAGCTACCTATCAACAGACAGAAGTGCTGGTACCTATAGAATGAAAAGATGTTTTGAAGGAGAGAGATGTCTAATAATCAGTACAAATATATGTGTATAAATCAAGAAAAAGGAGCTAGGTTCCAAATATGAGTCAGTGTGGGGCTGAAAGAAACAGATCCTGGAAATAAAAGGAAGTGAAATCAAGATCCCCCAGGAGGAGAATATAAATCCCTTAAAATGTGCAAAAATCTTGCAGTAGAATATGGATTATAGGCTTGTTAGACAAGAGGACTGGCAGTTTGTAAAATGGTATTGGTATATCAAAAGATATGACTGGAACAGAATGGGAGGAGGAATCAGTTCAGGTAGAAGAAATGGCATACACACAGCAAATACTAGAGTCCAGAGATTGTACAGCGAGGAATTAGATCAGAAGCCTGAAAAACAAGCTGACACTCATTGTTGCTCGCTCTTAGTTTACTCATATACTATTTACTATTCCGCTACTATTCTTTACATACTAGGTAAGTAAGAAGATTTAACTAGGACATCAAATGTCATTTTAACAGGAACCTGGATATATGCATTCATAAGTTTCTGGAATTTGTCCTTTGGGAAGTGCATAAGTAACACTTGTCAAGTGCACTGAATATTATTTTGCCAAACGTTCAGCAGCACTGCTTTGCAGCACTGGTTTTAGAAGAGAACTGCTTTTCAGCAGTCAGCTGAAGCATTTCTTTTTGTGGTTCTTTAATCCAATCCGTGCTATTTTTAAGTGCAGATCCTGGAATCTGCCCAGTGAAGATATTCTAGCATCCATTTCTCAATTATGCGATTGTTGCCTGACAATACAAGTTCTTTAAATTCCTGATGATAATTAAGCCACAGATGTATAATTAAATGTATTCAAGCCTAAGCAAATTAAGTCAAAATTTTAGTGTTGTTCTCATCTGAGAAACATAACCAAGCTTATATAGAAATTTCCATTCTTGCTTGGTAAACAGTTACATTTTATCATGCAGTTGAGTTTTCAAGTGGACAAAAAAGTAATAATTTATTATCTGTCACAGAGTACATCCTGTTAATATCCTTATTTTAAAACACTTTCAGTGTCTTTAGTTAAAGAAAGTTAGGAAAAAGAATATAGATAAATATTATGAATAGAAAGTCTTCTCGTGGGGATCTCTGCATGGCTCAGCAGTTTGGTGCCTGCCTTCAGTCCAGGGCATGATCCTGGAGTCCCAGGATAGAGTCCTACATCAAGCTCCCTGCATGGAGCCTGCTTCTCCCTCTGCCTGTCTCTCTCTCTCTCTCTCTCTCTCTCTCTCTCTCTCTGTGTGTGTGTGTGTGTCTCTCATGAATAAACAAATAAAATCTTAAAAAAAAGAAAGTCTTCTCAGAATATGACAGTGAGCTATCACATAAAGAAGACAAGCTTAGATGAAAAAAAAAAAGAAGACAAGTTTAGAAAGAAAAAAATAAGAATTAATTATTTTTACAAACCTACCAATGGATAACTCAATTAAATACTTATTGAGAGCTTTTTACACCATTTCCTGCAGTCACATGTCAATAAGATTTAATCCTCATCAAGGTTATAATCTAATGAGGGAAACAGAGAAGTTGAGAATACATATCAAAATGCTAATCATATTGACAAAGTTATGCTCAAGATAACACCAAGAGCTTAAAAGAGAAGCCACCAAACTCTTGAGTTCAGGAAAGATTTCACATGAATAGAGAGGAGCCTGGTAGACGAATGAGGAAAGGAGGAGTTAAGACACTATTTTGGAAAATATTAGTAAGAACAATTTGACCTTTTGATAGTACAGATACGGTATACTTCTTTTATTTTTCCAGGGATAATAAATCCCTGGTTTTGTTTGTTTAGTTGCTGTATATATATATATATATTTTATATATATATATATATGTTTCAAAGTTGTATTTAAAATTTTTATTATTTTTTTTATTCTCTTTTACTTTTGTCAGGGGGATGTTATATCCCTGCTTACCAATTACGGTGACAAGGCATGGTGTCAATTTGCTGCATCATCCCCTCCTTGAAGATAAGTTCCACATTTAAGGTACAATTTGACCACATAATTATATTCAGTAATTTCCTGTTTCAATATCATTCATTTTATGCTTTGTGTTTCCTGCTCTTTCTTTCCCATGAATGCCCCAAGGCAAAATGATTAATACATAAAAACTCTGTGTTTTGTGATGGTTAACAAAACCAGAAAAATATGATACTTGATAATACCAGGGCTTGAGAATTAATGCTTGTGGGGAGATACTCTAAAGTTGTATTGACTGAATCAGAATTCAATCACATTTATATTTATATGCTAGATATAATGTTTATGGTCCTTTGAAGCTCATAGTGACCATGACTACTCCAAGTGACTACTCCAAAACCAGAAACAGAATGATATGATCATCTCCACCAGGTCTGCTGCAGGAACAATAAATCTAGGGATATTGTTTATTTATTTATTTTTAAAATCAATATATGTTTGAATGTAATTGACCTGTGAGGAAGAAACATTTATTATGACCTGTAAGTATAGGTTTCTATTAGCTAAAGAACATATACTATGGTAGTTTTCTGAGAAGACATTTATGTATCAAGTCCACAAATGAAATACTTCCCTTGTCCAAAACATAGATTATTAATGAGCTTTCTAAAGCCACACAGTCATGAATAAGAGTAAGGGTACTTTTACTCTCAGAGTACTTGTTTATATATATATAGTTTTGAGTAATTTTGTAGGTAAGGCAATTCTATTTATCGTTACCTATATTTCTACTCTCTAAAGATTCATTATTCTTAAGTTTTCCTACTGATTCATTAGCTCATCCTTAAAAATTTTATATTCTATATTTTCCAAATTTGTACAGGACCTGAACAAGAAACTATTTAGACAGTGTTTCATTTTTGTTTATACAAATATAGTCTGTGAAATTTATTGTTGGTTCCAGCTAAAGAAGAAAAGGTTATTTCACTATGTCTGTTAGAAAACAGAACTTTGACCACAATAAATATGCTTGCTGTATTCAGTCCTAGCAAGTTAATTTTTCTTGTTCTGATTATCATGATGCATTCAAGAGCTGACTTTCATTAAGTCATCAGCTACCAGAATAAAATAGTCTTGGAAATCCTGACCCAGTTGCACATAATGAAAAGAAAAGGATTTCTTTATAGTGCCAATATCAGCTCAAACTTAAAAACCAGCCAATGTGTCTACTCCCTGAAATATTAGACAAAAATACCCAGTAGCAAGCACTCTTTATTGAGACTATTACTCTTTTGAAATTTCTTCCAGGATACTTATTCAGGGGCCTATAGACAAGCGTAGGGGAAAAAACAGAAAATATTTCTCAATAATGAAACTGAAAGATTCTGATTAATTTATTATGATATACTGAAATTTCAGAAAGAAGATTGGAACCTTCTAGTGAGATAACGATCAACTTTTAAAGATTAAGTCAATGAAAATCCTGAGAGTAAAGAAGTATTAACAGTGAGATATTGACACATCTCCAGAGACTTCTAATTCATTGCATATCATGTCTGTTGTGCTTGTCAGGAATGGATAAGAGATTACAAAATAAATTTATAAATCAATTTTATGACAGTTATTCACAGTCATTCTACAGGAATATGACTTTGTCTTTATTCATCCTGGAAAGGACACAACTGCTAAAATATTTTTAACATACCACTGATATCTACTTAGCCTAGGGACCCTGTTTGAGTTTCTCCTTTTTTTTAATATTTTACTTATTTATTCATGAAAGATGCAGAGAGAGAGAGAGAGAGAGGCAGAGACACAGGCAGAGGGAGAAACAGGCTCCTCGCAGGGAGCCTGATGCAGGACTTGATTCCAGGACCCAGGATCATTCCCTGAACTGAAGGCAAACACTCAACCACTGAGCCACCCAGGCATCCTGAGTTTCTTCTTTTGATTTGTCAATACTTTCCAGAGAGAAGGCTTTATCACTGGTTCAGTTTTTTGTATACTTTAAGCTAATTAAAAATAGAGAAACTGTGAAGTGTACACATATTCTTTGCCATCTCTTTTTTATCAAGTAGGAGAAAAAAATGTTGGTGACAGTCAATTAGCTACTAGGGAAATCTCAAAGGTAGTATGAGTGAAGAAATCTAAGTTTTATTTTCCTGAATTTGAGTTCTTTTTTAAAAAATATTTTATTTATTTATGCATGAAAGACATATATAGACAGAGGCAGAGACACAGACAGAGGGAGAAGCAGGCTCCATGCAGGGAGCCCGATGTGGGACTTGGTCCCCGTCTCCAGGATCCCACCCTGGGCTGAAGGCGGCACCAAACCGCTGAGCCACTGAGGGCTGCCCTGAATTTTAGTTCTTAAATTTGAATTTAAGTAAAAAAGATTTATAATATATAAAACAAGGTCATAGTCTTACATATCTAAAGAGAATAAACTGTTTCAGTTTTGGTTTAGAGTAATAATATTCAAAGTGAAGAAGACAAGTAATAATAACTATGCATTAGGAACTTTAGTTTTTACACAAACTTTTCTTAGTGACTAAAAAAATTCTAAAAAGGAAAGACATAACACACTTTCAAGTGAGAGCATTTTGCTGACATAAGAAACCTCATCTATCTGATCAAGGAATGTATATTTTTGCATTTCGATGTAATGAACATGATACACAATCAAAAATATGTCATTTTAGCAGAAAGAAAAAATCTTATTTTATTCTTTGCATACAATACATTTAACATTTTACATTAAAGGAGTCACAAGCCATTTTCCATACTTTGGATTAATCTCTAAAACTTGATTCAACTACCTAAATTTGTCAATGTCTAATACACTTTGATTTTTTTTCAAACTTGTTACTTGCAAACAAATTTCCTACAAGTTTTTACAACAATCTGTGTACCCTTGCATATTTGTAAAGGATTTTATCTACTATAGTTAACCAGCATAACCAATTTTTGTTTCCATAAACAGAAAAACTAACTGTGGAGGTAAACAGAGCATTGTCATTCCTGAGCACCTCAGCACATCATCCTGTTCATCCTCCAGGAAGGCAATCCTTCCATAGCTATACATGTTCCTTTTTTAAAATATTTGTTTAAAATACTTTAATTTTTAGAAAAGTTTTAGAGTTAGAAATTAAGACAGTACAGAGGATACCCAAATACTCCATACCCCATAACCCCTTTTATTAGCATCTTATATTGGTATGGTACATGTGTTATAATTAATGAAACAATACTGATACATTATTATTAACTAAAGTCTATACTTTATTCAGATTTCCTTAGTTTTCATCTAATGTCCTCTTACAAGTTCCACAACTGCATCCAGGAGACCACTGTAGGACCAAGAGCAGGCCACCCCACAAAATGCCACTTTGGCATATTATTTTAAATAAAAGTTACTTAAGAGACAGCCTGTACAAGACGGACTTTCATTTATTTCCCTGAAAGAAGGAAATAAATCTCCCATGTGAAAGGTACCCCCTTGTATCAGGAGGTAAAGAAACATCTTTGTCGCGAGAAATAGGAAGTTAGAGCCGAGAATGCCATATAAGGAACTCTTATTAATTTTTACTAATTACTCCAACCCAAAATCTGTTTAAAAGTCATTACTAATTGAAGCTATTAACTTTTGTCTTATCAACTCCTCACAGATTTATTGTCTCTTTGTCTAAAAAATATAAAAACTGCCTGCCTCCCTGCCTTGGTCATTTTTTTTTAAGATTTTATTTATTTATTCATGAGATACACAGAGAGAGAGAGAGGCAGAAGAGACACAGGCAGAGGAAGAAGCAGGCTCCATGCAGGGAGCCTGACATGGGACTGGATCCTGGGTCTCCAGGATCAGGCCCTGGCCTGAAGGCGGCCCTAAACTGCTGAGCCACCCCAGCTGCCCGGTCATTTCTTTATGTCTCAATTTCTTATTGGGCCTCTGTGCATACATAAAAAAATTTAGTGGTTTCTTCCCTGTTAAACTGTCTCATGTAAATTTAATTCTTAGTCCAACTAGAAGAACCTTATAGTAAGTAAAAGTTCTTCCTCCCCTTCACCACATTACATTTACTTACCCTATCTCCTTAGGCTCCTCTTGGTTAACAGTTTCTTAGATCTTCCTTGATCTTCGACAACCTTTATGTTTTGAGAAGTATTAATAGGTATTTTTAGGCTGCCTCACTATCAAAATGTGTCTGTCTGATGTTTTTATAAGACTGAGGTTATGGGTTATTGAGAAATAAGCCTCAGAGACGACACATATTTTTATCACATTTTACCAAGGGTACATCCATCCTATCAACATGACTTAGCTCTGTTGATTTTTACCTAAATAACCTGGCTAATGTGGTGTTTGTTAGTTTCCACTCCTCAAGTTATTCTTTTACCTTTTTTTCCATGCTGTGTTCTTTGGAAGAAAGTTAACTGTATGTAGTCTACATTAAAGAAGAAAGTTATTCTCTCCTTCCTTGTTAATAGTGTCCATACAAACAATTCTTATGTATGGGAGATTTCTTTTCCCCCATTTATATATCCATTTATCTATCATTTTTATATAAGTAAGTTTTATATGGATATATAGATATATATTTTCAACATTGGACTATATATGGATATATATTTTCTACTTCGGAGTATAATCTAATACTACTTGGTTTATTCTGTCGCTCAAATTGTTCTGGCTTTGGCCATTGGAAGCTCCCATCAGGTTAGAAGCATGTGAGCTTCCAGAAAGGAGGGGTGGCGGCCAGCCACCTGGAGGAAGGTCCACTTAGACCTCCAATACCCATGGAGTGTCACTCCTAATGCCAGTCAGGCTCCAAAACTCTATCAGCCTTGGGGGCAGCCCTCATAGTTTTCTCCACCTCTTTTGCTCTCAGCCCAGACTCAGCACAGTCAGGGAGAACCAGCGACACCTGGAGCCCGGGCTCTAAAGGTCCAGTAGGCGCAGGCTGCACCAGAGGTTGTGGCCACACCCTGGCCTCGAAGCAACCCCCACACTCCAGCCAGCTATCTGCAGGCCTGCTTCCTGCTAGGTAATAAATCAGTCTAAGCTCAGACATAATATGAGAAACTCAAGTGTTAAAGGGAAAAATAAAATCTAAGAGGGTATCAGTAAAATGTGGCTTAGGATAAATTCTTGATCCAAGGTCTAGCCATAATACCTTTATTAGGAGCTCTGAGAAATTTAAGGCAGAGCCTCTTAGACAAGACACTTAGTTGAAAAGAATTCTGAGAATCTTCGTTGGAACCCCTAAACTCTCTTAGCCAGGTAAAAGGGCTTGTGAGAGTTTAAAGTGTGTGTCTTGACTTTTAGAGTGGACAAAAGGTCTCTAAAAGCCTTGAGGTACTGCCCCACAGCACCCTCACTTCCAAGATAGAGAAGAATCTGTCTCAAAGGGATTTATGGCAGTAGCTTTGTCTTAGGAGTGTGAATCCAAAAAAGATCCCATGGAAACATAACCACGTTAAGAGTTTTGTGTAAGTAGTAACACGGTCAACTTAGACTAAAAGGGTCAGATGCAGTTCAAAATTAAAAGACATTTTTGGGCTCTCAATCTCCTTGCAAAAACAGGCCATTTCTTATAAAAAAGATTTAGTGGAGAATAATCTGGCTCAAGGACCTATACCTGAGGACTCCATTTGTAGTGATGCCTCCACATCTAGACTTAATTAAGATGATCAGCTCCTGGGCCTCAAGTTTGACCTTGATGCTGGAATACATGAAGTACATAAGGCACCTTGAGAGATGAGTGTCTGTTCCATGTGTGAGAAATATAATTTTTGGCTAGTTGTAGCTGATTAACCATGATCACAGTTAATTTGCAACACTCCTCTACCCCCACTGAGGGGAGTGTACTTCACCTCACCTTGTATCTGAGCTGGGCCTGTGAATAATAGCTTTGACCAACAGATGTGGTGGGAGAGACATGTGACTTCCAAGTCTGGGTCATAGGAAGTCTTCAACATCCAGTAGGCCTCTTGGGATGTTCCCTCCCCAAACTCAATTGCCAAACTATCAAGAACCCAAGCCACATGAATAGGCCAGGTATAATTGCTTCTGCCAATGACCCCAGACTGAACTTCCAGATGATAGGCTGGCATCAGTTGCCAGCCATATGAGTGAATAACCCAATTGAGTCTTCAGTTATTCAAAGACCCAGCCACTATCTTACTGCAATTACCTGAGACATCTCAAATGAGAACCACCAACCAAGTCTATTGGACACACAGATCCAACAGAGATAATAAATTGATGGTTTTAGCCACAAAACCATGGAGTACTTTGCTAAGCAACAATAGATAAGCAAAACAACAGGCAAAGTTATAGTAATCTGTTCAGAAAATATTTTATATTCACACAGTGGAAGAATCTTAGAATCAGGAGCCAGCTGTAGAAATCTGAAGGAGTTTATATTTGAATTTTTCCTTATTTTATTACATGTTGTTCTCTTCAGTAATTGTTCAGTGAGATTGTAGGTCAAGCTAACAGTTCAAATTTAAGGTTTATTAACATCTTGTTTTCAGTGCATAAAACATTTTCTCACATATTTACTTGGCTTATTTATGTATTTCTATAGAGATTTTCTATTTTATTTTGAGATAATAGGGAGGAAATGTTATGTACTCTGAGCCCTTCAGATGCCTCAAGAAGTGATTAAAGGTCTCTGTAGACCAGAAGCAATCAATGCTGTATCATTTATATTCTCATTCTAAAACACATTCCGGTTGATCCATACGATTGTTATTTTAACCAGGCAAAGTTCTTATGTAGGAAGTTAGAGCTTTGCATTTTCTAAGCCATAATTTCAAAAACAACAACAACAACAAAATACATCTATTTCTCTCTGAATTAGGCATGCTTGAAGGATAGACAATTTGTAAAAAATTTTGGCCAATTAATAAATTCTAGTTTTCCCAAAAAGAAAAGAGGAAAAGAGAAAGAATAAGGAAGACACAGAAAGAGCTATAAATATAAACAAATCATTGTAAGAAAAAGACAAATTGCATTTCTTTTTTGAGAGGAATAACACTTTTACTTCTTTTTCCCATTTAAGCACACTCAGATACACACAGATCCTGCTAAGCTCAGTGCTTCAATTTTAGCCATGGGTCAAATAAATATAGGACACAAATTGTTGTATCTTAGTAAAATTGACTGACTGGTTGCATAAGGTCCAGAACAGAAGGTCGGAGTGACAGAGACAATTTCAAAGGCATATCCTGAGGTTTTCTGGTCTAGTGTTGGCTCTTTATTCTCCTGGACATATTTTTTTTTCTAGTTCTGACTTATTTTACCTCCTGGGGGCACATGAGAAAGAAAAGAAAGAAAGAAAGAAAGAAAGAAAGAAAGAAAGAAAGAAAGAAAGAAAGAAAGAAAGAAAGAAAGAAAGAAAGAAAGAAAGAAAGAAAAAGAAAAGAAAGAAAGAAAGATAACACAGGATTTTATCAGCAGTTGCCAGACAACTAGACAAAGACATAGGCTGTGACAGAAGCTTTGCTTTCAACTTGACTAAACCACAATCTTGTGACATGATTAAACAGAAGCAGATGACTCAAAACCCAGGATAACTCAGAATTCTCAAGGCACATAGAAAAATGAAAACATTTTTAAAACCCTTCAAATATGAAAAGGTAAAAATTCTTGGACCAATATGCAAAA
This sequence comes from Nyctereutes procyonoides, assembly GCF_905146905.1. NCBI lineage: Eukaryota > Metazoa > Chordata > Mammalia > Carnivora > Canidae > Nyctereutes > Nyctereutes procyonoides. The sequence goes on from NW_026575045.1 coordinate 8,883,004, forward strand.
TCCTCAAAACCTGCTCAACTAATATACGATAAAGGAGGAAAGACGATCCACTAGAAGAAAGACAGTCTCTTCAATAAATGGTGCTGGGAAAATTGGACATCCACAAGCAGAAGAATGAAACTGGACCACTCTCTTGCACCATACACAAAGATAAACTCAAAATAGATGAAAGATCTAAATGTGAGACAAGATTCCATCAAAATCCCAGAGAAGAACTCAGGCAACACCCTTTTTGAACTTGGCCACAGTAACCGGAGAAGGACAAACAGTGTATGTTCTCATTCATTTGGGGAATATGAATAATAGCGAAAGGGAATATAAGGGAAGGGAGAAGAAATGTGTGAGAAATATCAGAAAGGGAGACAGAACATAAAGACTTCTAACTCTGGGAAATGAACTAGGGGTGGTGGAGGGGGAGGAGGGTGGGGGGTGGGGGTGAATGGGTGACGGGCACTGAGGGGTATACTTGACGGGATGAGCACTGGGTGTTATTCTGTATGTTGGTAAATTGAACACCAATAAAAATTAATTTATTAAAAAAAAAACAAACTTGGGAGTAAAACTGGTGAACAAATGAAAACCAAACCAGATTTGGAATCAAAAATAGTCTTGGGAAAGAACTAAAGATAATCCAGAAAGTGTCAGTGAGAGGCAAAGTACCTGATTCGGAAACTGAAACTCAAATCCGGAGCAGAGTGGAAGCTCACCAGTATGAAATCCACACTGCAAGCAAAAGAATATGGTCCTCGGTGCAGGAGGCTTAAGGGTATTGCCTTCATCAACAGTGCAATATCATCAGGGCTGGTGATTGGATCCACTGGAGCATCTCCAGTGGAAATGCTATTTGTGATATAAAGACTAAAAAAAATAAGGAAAAAATTTCACTTTCAAATGGTTTTTGTGTAAGAAGCATAGGCTCTAGAAGATTTTTTTGTCATCAAGTTAAAAAATACAAGTACTTTAAACAAATGAGTTTACTATGGTGACAGTCTGTTCATATTGGATAGTCATTTTATAAAATTTTATCTGACAATGATTGTCAGAGTTAAGAAAAATCAGAGATAAAGTTGTTTCCCTCAGTGAACATACAGGAAATGACCCAAGATTATATCTATTTGATTATCCTGATTTAGATATCCCAGGGTGAAATGAATGTACCTTTTTTATTACTCTCTGGTTATGGTATAATGAAAATAGATCAAACAATATCAGGGCAAGATGTCAGTTTGTTTTCTCAACATGCTTGGCCATTATTTGTCAATCATTTCACTCTGTCAGACTTGCTATACTTCCAATATTAACATAAAATATGCCCAGATCAGCAATCTCAAAGAGATCTTTGTGTCTCTGTGTTGAGTTCAGTATACCAGTTAAAACCTTTCTTCCGTATTGTTGAGTTCTTGTTGAGAACACTGCTGCTCATGTTTCCTCTTTCTTCCAGTGAGTCTCAGTCAGGCTGTCCTTCATATTCCAACATGAGGCATTGACTGTCTATCTGGATTTATCATTTCTTTCACAGTAAGCCCCTTTGGTTCTTATGCAAAAATGTCTATCCTCTTCCCATGGGGTACACCAACAGGAAGTTTTTACTAAACATCTGATTAGGTCCTAATATAACAGGCCTGCAATGCTTGGGTAAAGTGAAGGCACCCATTTGCCTGATGAGGTCCGTGAGAGTTGTTCCATTCTCCATTAAGATTTGTTCTTATGTAGCTGTCTTCTCTTCAACTTGGAGAATTGAATAAATGGTGACAAATAAAGTTGCAAAGTTAGGCAGAGGCAAAATCCTAAAAATAGTGCTGCGCTAACACCAATAACAATAAAAATAGGCAATCAAGTATAATAAATCTATATTGATGGCCACTAATAGCCAGCTACTTACTATGGGCCAAAATTTAACATGCATAATCACATTTTTTCCCTAGCATGATGCCATGAATTAGAAACTATATTTTACAGTTTTAAGTTGTCACACATTACTAATGTAAAAGCTTCCAACATCTAATTCACCAAGTGGCTGATTTGCTGAAGATCTAATTAACTAATGATCAATTTGTGCAGTCTCAATTTTCCAAATTTGCCAAATTAAAACATTTGTCAGTTTACTAAAAATGATTTCAACAGAATTAACAGGAGACATTATAATATTAGCAAGAATATGAAATATCATTAAAATTAATGTATTTTTGAATACTGAAATTTTACTTAAATAGTATTTTTTATAATAAAGTTTTCACAATTCTCAAAAATAATTATTTCTTGTGGAAATTCTTGGTCAATAGTGAATTTTAATTCTCTATATTATTTAGTCTGGCCAAACTTTTATCTTCCATCTTTGTCCTTTTCAGGGTATTAATCAATTTTTTTTACCATCATGATGGTAAATTGAGATGAAATGACTCTTGGTAAAGGAGATGATGAAATTAGTTAAGTTTGAATGTTAAGTTTGAATGATTGTGACTCATTCAATGTAAATATGTACTACGTAATCGCAGTGGGTATCGGTGTGTGTGTGTGTGTGTGTGAAGGAGAGAAAAAGAGAAAGTGCTCAGAGAGGCTGAAGTAGTCTCCATAAATAAGTACTTTTGAGGGACATGTGGTTGGCTTAGCGGTTAAGCATCTGTCTTCAATTCAGGGCGTGATCCTGGAGCCCCGGGATCCAGTCCCACATCAGGCTCCCTGCGTGGAGCCTGCTTCTCTGTCTGCCTATGTCTCTGCCTCTCTCTGTGTGTCTCTCATGAATAAATAAATAAAATATTTTAAAAAATAAATTAAATTAAATTAAACTAAATCAAATGAAAGTGGTAACTTAAATGCCAGCAATAAGGAGTTCTTTTTCAGAACTTAACTGACAAAATAAGGGAATACCTATTATATACTGAGCAACTTTATCAAATGCTGGAGAAAAGTCAAGTAAGTGAGACATTGGCAAATATTCAATATGTGTCTAAATAAATTATTGGTAACATTAGCGAAAGTAGTTAATGTGGTAGGGTAGAACTAGACAGGGGCTACCAGGGAAATCTTAAAATTCTTCTTTTATTTCATAAGAAGAAACAGGTCTCTAATGTATCTCGTTGTAAGAAATTATGATTAAAAAATTATGTGCAGATAGAAGTATAGAGAATGGACCAGCTAAATGATGGATAATTCAAATCTACTATATATTGTTTTTCTGCCCAGCCTTGAAGTTTCAATGTCACATATTCCTAGAAATTCAACAGTGAACCAACAAAAATGACACCTAAAAATCAGGAAATTATTACCAGTGTAATAATTTTCTTATCTGTTACGTATGTACATATTTCATGTCTGTACATATGCAATAAAGAATTGTTACACTTTAGTAAATCTGAAAGAGATTAAAATAGATTTACGTATTGTCAACTGAGTCTTCATAATAAACACTTATATAACTCTTGCCATTAAAAAACCTGATTGTTAATGATAAATAACCACTTATGGAAGATATCAATTCATACATATATTTTTAATCCAAATGAATATAATTTTTAAAAGGACTGGGAAATATACATACAACAGAGAAATACTGTTGTCATTACATAATATTTTACACTTTTGTAGCAGAACAAGAATGTGTTTTAAATACACTGATGAAAAAACTCAAATTTCATAATAAAAGTTTCTTGAAATGAAAGTTTAAGGTTAAGAGATAAGCTTAGTTTCTCTTTCCTACTTAGATATTAAAATAGCTTATCTTAAAAATATTTTATTTATTTATTCATGAGAGACAGAAAGAGAGGCAGAGGCATAGGTAGAGGGAGAAGCAGGTGCCTTGCAGGAAGCCTGATGCTGGACTCCATCCTAGGACCGGGATCAGGACCTGAGACAAAGGCAGACACTCAGCCACTGAGCCACCCAAAAGCTACTAGATAACTTATTTTATAGTAGACATTGCTCTGCGTTTAGAAAAGAGGAAAAAAAAGATGCTGTGTGTCTTATCTCCTTTTTCTAAATTCACTACTAAGTTTATGAGAAGGTAAAAAGACATACAAATATGTAAATACAATTCAATGTGATCAGTACTTTAATCATATGTAGCCATAAATTGGATATTTACTTCAGCACATTTAAATATCAAAATGAGCTTATGGTAGGCAAATGTTATATTTGTTTTACAGATGGGGAAACTGAAGCTCAGAGAGGTTAATCTTATCCTGCTAAAAAGCCATTGTGGTCTATATTTTATGCAATATTATCTGACACCAAAATCAGTGCCCCCCAACTGCTAACTTATATTATGAATTGGGAAGAAGAAAAATGTTAATGGCAGGTTGGTCTATATTTTACATTCCCTAAGACGGTCCAGGTAAATAAATGACTTGAACTCACCTCCATCCCCTAAAAATTGCCTCGTAAACATGCTAATGCCATAGGAAACAAAGAGTTTCTATATGTAAAAGGGTTTGAGCAGGACACATCAAGTTTTCCCAGATTACTTATTGTAATTTAGTCTAGAATATGAATATATGGAGCTAATAGCCTGAAAAAAAAGGTTATTAGCCAATAATAAAAATGGTTAATTGGTCATGTAACCAATCTTCTCTGTAGTAATTAGTAAACCATTGGAACAGCTGAGTAATATTTCCATATGCATTACACAAATTCTCACTTGTCCATTATTCAAAAACCAAAATATACCTAATACAGAACAGAGAGGGTATTTCTAGAGGGCTGTGTATGCATATTTTACACTCCTCATGGGAAGGACTGTTTCATTATGGCTAAAATTTGCCTGTGTCCTTTGAACCAATAGCAATTTTGTTATAGGCAAGATCTATGATTTCTGTGGTCTAATTTGATCAAGTAGTCTTGGGAGCACAAAGAAGAGAGCATTAATTCTGCCTGAAGCAGAGTTCCAAATAAGTTCACAGAGGATATGACTACTAGGATAGTTTGTGAAGCATAAGTACATTTGCCAGGTAAGGGAGTGGGTATGGAGCACAAATGGCTGAGGGAAAGCATGACGAGCAATCCTTTATTATTTGCAATAAAATAATAAATGCAACCTCTAATAGCAATATGTTTAATAGTCTTTTTCTTTCAAAATAAAAAAAGATATTTATAATTGACAAGGGTGTGCTGTTTTCTCAGGTTCAGATAATCATCCATGAAAACATCTTGTACAAATGATCAAAGGCTAAATGTAAAACAAAATCAAATTAATGGTGAACTCAAGAGCAATTATTCACCGTCACTGCAATTACTGTGTTTATTGTAACTAATATTAATTACTGGTTTTCTTCTAATTGCTTAACATTTATCACTTTATTTAATCATTAAAATACCTTTGCATATTTGTGCCACTTTTCTATTCCATTCTACAGGTGAAATAAAGTTATTTAATAGAATCAAATATCCATCAAAGATAAAAACACCAAACTAACAACAGAAAATAATATTTTGAAACAGATAAAATCTATAAGATAAAATCTATAACTAAAATCTTAATAATGAAACATAAAACAAAATTTCAAATAGAAGAAATAAATCTCTCAGTTTTTGTAGATATGATTGACCACATAAAAAGCTGTAAATTATCTAAAGAATGATTATTAAAAACAAGAACTTAGAAATGTTGCTAGATATAAGATCAATTTGCTACATAGTTGCTAAATTTAAGATCAAATGCATTTCTATATATCAACATACAGTTAGTTATAATTTTAGAAAGAGACCAGTCAACACAGAACCACAAACTATCAAGTGCTCAGGAATAAATGCTAAAATATATGTAGTTAAAACTTTATTTAACTCTCTAACTACTATACATTATGTAGTTAAGACTCTCTTCATGTGGAGATGAGAAATTTTACTGAAAAACATTTAAAGGAACGAAAATAAATGAAACACTATGTCGTTTCTACATATAGTCTCAAAGTCAAAAGTTTCTACAATAGACTATTAAAAAATAATTTCCTGATAGATGAAGGCAGGGTTTCTTAATAGCAGCACTATTGACATTTTGGGTTGAATTACTCTTTGTTGTGGGGACTGTCTTGTGCATTTTAGACTGGTTTGGAATATCCCTGGCCTCTGTTCAGTAGATGCTAGGAGGATTCCCCACCCCATTATTATAATCAAAACTGTTTCTACACATTTGCAAATATTTCCTGGAGGACAAAATGACCCCCATTTGAGAACCTCTGGGTTATGCACATAAAGAGGAATCACAATTTTTTTAAGATTATATTTATTTATTCACGAGAGACAGAAAGAGAGAGAGAGAGAGTCAGAGACACAGGCAGAGGGAGAAGCAGGCTCCATGCACCGGGAGCCCGACGTGGGATTCGATCCCGGGTCTCCAGGATCGCGCCCTGGGCCAAAGGCAGGCGCTAAACGGCAGGGCCACCCAGGGATCCCGGAATCACAATTTTTAAAGAAAACATGTAAATATATAAGATCACTCTTAAATAATGATACAAAAAGACTCTTGAAACAAAACCATATAACATAAAGAAAAATATTGATAAGTTAAAGATAATTAAATTTGTTACATGTACCATAAAGAAATTGAACAAACCAAAAACTAGGTGGAGATAATATTTGCAACATATCTGAGATTAAGCATTATTATTTCAAATGCATAAAAGACTCCTAAGAGGGCAGCCCGGGTGGCTCAGCCATTTAGCGCTGCCTTCAGCCCTGGGTGTGATACTAGAGACCCGGGATCGAGTGCCACGTCAGGCTCCCTGCATGGAGCCTGCTTGTCCCTCTGCATGTGTGTGTCATAAATAAATAAAATCTTAACAGAAAAAAAAAGACTCCTAAGTGTGAAAAAAAAAAGAAGAAAATTAATAAGCAAATGGGAAAATACAAAAGAAAATTATAATTAGACCAATATTTTATTATCTTACATCCTACATACATGAGTGGTAAAACTACAAAGAAAGGATACACACAAAACTATGGCCTGCAACTGCATCAGGAAAGAGAACAACAGAGAACATCTTCCATTTCTTAAGCTAGAATTTAAAACATGTATGCCTACTTTATAACTTTTTGACCACACATGTAAATTACGGTTAATCATTTATAATATGGCTGTTCCATAATAAAAGAAAAATACTTAAAACCCCTAATCCCTAGAGAGGTTAGATATATTTTTTAAGGCAAGTGTGCAGCATGTAATATTATCCCATCTGTCACACTCCACAAATTGTGTTTTCACCCTTGAGGCAAAGATAAATATTTAACTTATTATTTTTCTCCTTCTGTGTTACCTTGATGCATATTTTAAGTAAAAAAATGCTCAGAACATCATTAAATTACTGGTAATTCTCCAGTGCCAGGCCAATTAGATATAAATTCTTTAGTTATGTATTTAAGTCAGATATTTTATTTGACAATTGCAATCTGTTAGCAGTGACAACCAGGGTCGCTATAGCTGAGCAGCTATACTAACAACAAGGTAGACTTCAAAATGAAAAATTCTTCTAAGGAAAACAATGTATATGTAACAATGATAACAGGAACAATGATAACAGGAACAATTCACCAAGAAGACAAAAATCCAAGTGTCTGTACTCTTAATAACAAAGCTTCAACTCGCTTGAAGCAAATCTTGGGAGAATAATAAGAAGAAATAAGAAGGAGAAAAAGACAAATTCACAATCATGTCAACACTACTTTTTGAAAGAATAATGGAAGTGTATAAATAAGTAGACAAAAAATCAATAAGCATATAGAATTGAACAATATTATGAATTAACTTGACCTAATTGATATTTATAGAACATTCCAGCCAACAACTTAAAAGTCTACATTTTTTTTTCCAAGTACACAGGGGATGTTTGCCAAGAAAGACTCCATGCAGGGCAATGAAACAAGTTTTATCATACGGAATATGTTTAATTTCACAGCAATTAAATGAAACAGTAAGTAAAAGGTATCAGGGAAATCTCCAAATATTTAGAAAACAAGTGTTATAAACTTCAAAATTACTTTTCAATCAAAAAGAAAACTATAGGAGACATTACAACATCTGTTAATTAAATAAAAATATTTTATTTTAAAATTCGTAGAAATGCAGCTCAAGAAGAGTGTATGAGAAAATTTATGGTATTAAATATATATCAGAAAATAAGAAATATCTAAAATTAATGAGCTAAGTTTGTGTTTTAAGAAATTATAAATAAAGAGCAACTAAATCCTAACGTAGATAGAGAAAGGAAAAAAGATGTAACATAAGTAAATGAAGTAGCAAATAGAACTGTAAACTTAAAAATGGTTTGTGTGTATACATACTTTTTCCTCATTGAATTTGATTTACTAAAAAAGCAGTGAAGGGGTATGAAATTTATTGGAAATATTTCCGGTAATCACAGTAATAGAGCGTTTTGCCCCAAGGAAGAAAGGTGAATATACGATATACAGAAGTATGTTAGTACTTTTAACAGTCCTTTATCAGAAAAAATGGACAGAAGTATGATAATAGTGCCTCTCTTAGTGATTTCCATTTTGTATGTGCTGCCATCAACTGACTTTGATCCATATCCAATTTAACGATGAACATTTAAGAAGTTTCCAGATAAAAATGCCACACCAATTCATAGATAAATATTTATATATGATTACAAAGAAACACATAGGTTTAATTCTTTTGGTACAATCTCAAGCTAAATCTCAATATTAATTAGCAAAAAATAAAAACTTTCAGAGTCCTACCATGTACCAAACAACTTTCATATATTTCTGTTCAAGCCTTGTAATATCCTACTTAATGTTGAATCTACTTTTTAGGATGAAGACATGAAATATAATCAAAGTTAAGCAATTTACCTCATATAGTAGTCTCTGATCATATGTTCTTAAACACAGCAATTCATCTACTGTGTCACATTGCCTTTTTCTTAACCTACATATTTGATTTATTCTGTCTTAAGAAACAGGGATACAGATGGTAATTAAACTATAATAACAATCTTTATACACAACTAGTCCAATAGATTTTTAAAAACATCGTTATGAAAGAGAGAGTTAGGGAAAACTTACTTATATATGTTTATGCTAAAAGGAGCTTTTAGATTCGAGTTGATGATTTTTTATTCTAATCTTAACTGGAAGAAATTTCACATCTGTTAACTGCACTGATTTAGAGGAAATCATTATATTTTAGATATCTAATTTTAAATTGATAAGTATAATGTGTGTACTTTTTAATCCAGATAATCCTGAAAGAGCTGAGGGCCAGATACGGGAATTCTTTGACCAATGCACCGGCTACAGAAAATAAAGTTGGGAATATCAATATCATTGTTCTTTGAGACATGATTTTGATCATTTAATTTAAAAATATTTTGACTCTCCAATGTACTATGTACTAAGGATACAAAGGTGATTAGAACAGACTCAGAGTTCACAGCATATTAAAGGAGGAAAATGTGGAAACCATCAAATCGGAATGTATAGGAGTTAAACTAAAATATGAACAGTACATAATGTTGATGCCAAAAAGGAAGTGATTAATTGTATATTTGAACATTAGGGGAAAAGGGTCTGAAAAGTTGACTCATTCTGGTTAAAGAGATGGACATTAAAAAAAATGCACATTTGTTCTATGTAAACTACTTTCTAAAGTCAAAAGTTAATATTTTAAAATGTTGATATTAGTGTACAAATGTTTTTCACATTAGTAAATACATCAATGACATTAAATTTAAAGATAACTCTTCTTCTTTAAATATTGTTTTCTTGTTACTATTGTCCTGAATCTGAGTTTGACCACAACAAAATTTGTTTGTGGACCTCTATGCATTTATAAGCAGTGTTCTAGAGTTTGGGATTTTTATTCCACTTACCTCAGACCTTTTGTGGGTGAGAGTTCCCCCACTAATTATTTAAATATTAAACACTTGTCTTTAGAGTCTCTAATCTGAATAATTCTAAAATTTTTGATGGATTGAAAACCTAGCAAAAGACATTAGATATTGGAAATCTAATGTCATTATTTTACCCCCCTTTAGTTTAACTTGGACCTTTTATAAGGAAAAGGTCTAGACATCCACAGAGCAGAAAGTACATACCACTTTTTCTCTTCTAATGTACAAGGCACATTCCATGCACTGATTCAGATCAAATTTACAGCATAATTCTTTTAAAAGATTTTTTTACTTATCATGAGGGACACACACACAGAGAGAGAGAGAGAGTCAGAGACACAGGCAGAGGGAAAAGCAGGCTCCCCCCAAGGAGCCCGATGCAGGACCGATCCTAGACCCTGGGATCACTCCCTGAGCTGAAGGCAGATGCTTAACCACTGAGCCACCCAGGTGTCCCTGGCATAAATTTTAATATAGCTTTGGTGTATATATTTACCCTTAAGAGCTTCATGACAGTCTTCTATTCAATATCTCATATTAAAATACTAATCATGATCTCCAGTGACAAGTCCAAAATGTACCTTAGGATATGGATAATGGAGACTTTAAAAATCCAAAATACTAATGTTAGGGAATCAGTTCATGTCTGTCTGTCTGATCCTTTGATACCCTTTATTTTCTCTGTCCTTTCTGGGTTGGCTTTCAATGGAAGTATCTCTGATGTATTTGTGTGAGCAGGGACTTATTTTTAAAAACATACTTTATTTAAAAGAACACTCTTAACATCTATTTCTAATTTTGGAAAAAGGAAGACTGTTTGCCAGTCACAAAATACGTATACACTGAGCCAGCTGCTCTGTTTCAAAAATAGAAAATATGCTATGCAATCTTTGTAACTTCTGGAAAAATGTGATTCCGATTTTTAAATAACTCTGATGATAAATGATCCAGAAGGTGACACCTCTGTCAGAACAATTCTGAAAGAATAACCAAAGATGAAGACATCATCATTTCCCATAGAAAAGAAATAAGTAATTGTATATGTGAGCCATTTTTCTCACAGAAGTAATAATGTTCTATTGTAGTCTAAAGAAGAAAATGTTGGGACACCTGGGTGGCTCAGTGGTTAAGCTCCTGCCTTTGGCCCAGGGCATTATCCCAGAATCCCGGGATCGAATCCCACATTGGCTCCTCTACCTATGTCTGTGCCTCTCAATCTCTCTCTCTCTCTCTCTCTCTCTCTCTCTCTGTCTCTCATGAATAAATAAAATAAAAGATATTTTTAAAAAATAAAATATAAAGAAGAAAATATGTGGAAAATGTGTCACTGGCCATTTTACTATGAAACACAATTACGTGGGCAAATTATAGAAAACACTTATAAATACCATCATAATTCTGATTTACTTTACGGTATTCCAATTTTCAATAACCTTGGGATATTACAAACTGATATAAGAATTAAAAGATGTTGATTGCAGGCTTAATTTTAAGCAAGATTTATTCCAGTGAGAGATATCTAAATTATGTTTTTCTTACAGAGACTCTTCTTTACACCACATTTACTGGAGAAAGCCTTGTTCTGTTCTGTTTAGCTGAACAGAGGTCAGAGAATCAGCTCATGTATTTCACAGATGTACTACCCAGTACATTTTCCTCACTGTTACTAGTTGCTTAGAACTTGAAAATTATTTCTTCAACTATTTTTTCATCATATCTGGAATAGAAAAAGGCGATTTAAATTAATGTTCTAAAACATGAATTCCTGTTTTAACCATCAATGTGACTTTATGCTTTAAAATATTACTTGTAGCTTCTGCTGGGGATTTTGATGAAACAAATACATGTGAGTTTTCAGTTCTCTGTAAGAAACAAACTAAATATTAATCTTTATCAGATCACCATAAAAAATTATTTTATTTGGGCAATATTCTTCTTCTAGCTGTTGATATTCTTGGCTTTCTTAGCTTTGGATCTTCAAATGACTATTTATGTTTTGGGATTTCATTAGAAAACTCATTGTTAAAAAAAAAAAACTCATTGTTGGGATGCCTAGGTGGCTCAGTGGTTGAGCATCTGCCTTCAAGTCAGGGTGTGATCCCAGGGTCTAGGATTGGTCCTGCATTGGGGGTAGCCTGCTTTTCCCTCTGCCTATGTCTCTGCCTCTCTCTGTGTGTGTCTCATGAATAATAAATAAAATATTTAAAAAATAAAAAAGAAAGGAATAATTGTTAGGAAGCTTTGCTTTGTTTTCTTCTGTTTTGTTTTGTATTTTTTCTCTCTCCTTCTAATGCTCTAATTTCTTGTACTTACTGAGTTTGATCTTTGCTTTCCTATCTATGTTTATTTTATATTATATTTTTGGTTATCTCCAGGTGACAGTCCGTGCCTCATGCTCCCATTGCCCCACTCAAAACCAGATCTTGCAATATTGCTTTGGAGGAAGGGCCCTGTTGTTACACCAGTGGACAGCAGTTTCAGTTAGAGAGTTGGCAGGCAATTTGGCTCACTCAGCCCTGGTGATAAAGCTATGCCTATTTATTTTCACCTCACCAGGCCTATTGGTTGACATAAATCCCAAGCAGTATTTAGTAGGAATTTGTTTGTTTGTTTTATTTTGTAAATGAACTTAGGAATGAAATAGAGGATGAATCACTTATTTTATGAGAAGCCAGGTGCCAACTAGTAAAGACATTCAAACAGCCAGGCTGAGAGTTCCTGGTGGTGAGGAAATTAGGCCTCTTATCAACAGCCAGGATGAACTTGTCCAATCATAAGAGATCTACCTTAGATGTGAAGATTCTGTCCAGCCAAAGCCTTCAGATGACTACAATCCTTGAATACAACTTCATGAAAGATGCTGAGGCAGAACCACCAGCCAAGCCACTTCAGATTTCCTGACCCATAGAAACTGCATGAGATAATGCTTGTTTTAAGCTACTAGGTTTGGGGGTCATTTGTTACACAGCAGTAGATAACTGCTATATCCATCTATGTTAATTATCTTGTAATGTCTCATGCTCCATTTCTATCTTTGTCTATGTCTATGGGTAAATCTATAACTCTTTAGAAAGTGGCACTAAAAAATATTAATTGGATGTAATAAAATATAATCAGTAGAAATTAAATTCCTATTTAAATCATATTTAATACCTTATTCTTTGATAAAGATTACTTAGAAATTGTTCTGAAAATTGGTATAAACTAAAAATTAACAGTTGTACAATGCTCATTTCTTAGATAATATCATCAGGTTATAGCTGCCAATTTGCATAAGGTATTAATGAGATATAAATTACAAAAGTAGCACCTAAATCCTGAGCTGGGACATAGTGCTATCATTAGATTTCTGAATTATATTTCCTTTATAAATAAATTTACTAAAGAAATTATATTTATTTTCTAATTAAATATCATTTAAAGCTCTGCTACTATAAAGACTCTCAGAGACACCATTCAAGGACTTACTTCATAGTCTAAGGGGCTTTTTACTGCCCCAGAACATTGAGTGGTGGTTTTAAAAATATTCTTGTTAGGAAGTGATTGAAATTTAAGATATTCAGAATGAAAAATAATCTGGAGTTAATGGGAATATTTCAACAAAATCAAATCCTCATCTTGATTTAATGCAGTCCTCATGCCCTATAACTGAAGCTACATGACACCTCATGTGCAGATTCAGCACACATATGCACACACACACACACACACACACACACACACAGAAAATTTACTGGATTTTAACCCTACAGTCAAGACATAGTCTCAAAGACAACTTTTAACTTGTGTCCATTTCAGTTGTATTAATCAGTGCTCTTGAATTTTGATGACAGAGACCCAACTCAAAGTAGCTTACATAAAAATTTAAATACATTATTTCATATCTAATTAGGTGGATGTAATTTCAGAGATACATTAAAGGATTCCAAAAATCATCCACCAGGGCTCTATCTCTCTTTGTATCTCTAGATCCCACTTTCTGGTCTTGGCTTAATTCCCAAATAGGCTGTCTCCATTTGTTGGGAACAAGAAGAACACCGAAAACCTCAACCGTGCACAATGTTGTTTGTATCATGTGCCTACACTAAACCAATCCAGTGAAAAAATAGTATTCTGGTATCCTTGAATGCCTATTCCTTGCAAAGTGTGGGAGAAAATGAAGGAGTGTTACACATTCCAAAAGCACACCAAGCAAAATCACTGTAGAAAAAGAGACATATTATCTGTCTAGGGAAAGGGGACTAGTCAGACAAAATCTCAGATCTTGTGCATTTGTTAACTGAATTACTGTCTAGTCCTCACACCCAAAGTTGATATTCTAATTATCAACCTAAGATAAGAGTATTTTCAAAATTTGTTTAGTTGTCAATCTATACTAATATGATCTTAGTTGTTTATTTTTTATTCAATACTAGCTAAAAAAAGATGCTGTATTCTAGGAACTGTTCTAGGTTTTGAGGATCTGTCAGTGAAAAAAAAATGTTATAAATCTTTTTGTTGAGGTTACAATTTATTACATCCAATTAATATTTTTAGTGCTATTTCCTAAAGATTCACTTTATGAATCTGACATTCTAGTGTTAAAAGTGCAAACCTCCAAATACCACCATGGACCTACTGAATTAGAAACAAAAAATATACATAATGAATGGTACATATATGCTTTGGGCATATATTTCTTTTGCCATTCTTTTTCTCACGCTCTGTAACTCTGATACTTACTTAAGGCTTTCCTATAATCTTCTGCTGGAATGCCATTTAATCTTGGATTGTATATCTGGTATTTAGAACATCTATTTAAATATTCTACTCCTCTTGTGTTACATTTTGATACTTATAAAATTAGAACATGTCTTTCCCAATACTCTGTCTTACCACATTTTATCTTCCTTTCACTTTCCAGTACAAGAGCATAGATCTTCAAAATCTTGACCTACGATATGTTTGTCATGTAAAAACACTAAAATGCTTACTACCTTCATTCTTGTGTGTATCGTATTATGGACAGAGAAGTGATTATAAACAACTAATAAATTAATACTAAAATAAATATAAAATATTAGCCACTTTGGTGGTCTTTTTAGTTAGGGTTATTAAAATAGTAAATCAGTAGAATATAAAGCTGTTGTGTACTGGATACATTTCTTATGTTGAGATGAAGAGACAGTAGAGAGAAAACCATATAAAACAGAAAATAAATGAAAATTTTATGCTCTTTTTTTTTCTTGTGCATTACATAGGAAAATATTCAGGCATATTCCACCAGACATAATTATAGGGAAAAAACACAAACATGGAAGCAAAAATGAGTACCAATTAACCTCAATTTTTTAGCGATCTGAAGATATCAGACATGTTTTGTTTGCTTCTTCATCTATCTTCTTTCTTAAATACACTTTGAACATGTCTGGCATATTCCCTCATATTTCAAATCTAAAGTAATAATTGTCGTTAAACTGGATAATAGGACAGCCCGGGTGGCCCAGCGATTTAGTGCCGCCTTCAGCCCGGGGTGTGATCCTGGACACCCGGGATCGAGTCCGGCGTCAGGGTCCCTGCACAGAGCCTGCTTCTCTCTCTGCCTGTCTCTCTCTCTCTGTCTGTCATGAATAAATAAAGAATAAAATATTTTTAAAAATTAAAAAAATAAATTGGATAATAACCAACTCCATTTTAGAACTTCACTCTAAATTCTTGGTCAAGATTTCATATCCAATCAGTAGGTATAATAAAAGGATATGGCTTATTTTCTTCTTAATGTATACAGTAGATAAGCTCTTAAGTGATGGTCATTGAATAGTTTTGCAGAAAAATCTCACCCTATGCATTCCCCATTGAACACCACTAGGTAATACATGAGACACTGAAATCTGGTAGCTTGTTTTCTACATTTTCATAAATCCCTGGTCTGCTTCAACTAGTTCTATCTCTTTATGTCAAGTTGTTATTGTGACTACATGATTTTATCAAATATGATGTCAGTTGATTAAATGTAAATAGGAAAAGGATAGTTATCTGGGAAGAAACTAAATTGAATGTTTTAGATTTGATAATGCCCTATCCTATCACCATTAGAAAATACAGTTAAAAATACATTCAACTTAGGAATGAATGTAAAAACACGGGTGTGGTTTTTTAAATTAGAGAACAAGTCTATAGGCAATTATTTCTGATTCCCTTTAAGTTCTTCATTCTAAATAAAAATAATGGTGGAAATAACATACAGAATATTATTGGTATGCCATTCTGACTAGTGTGTAGTTTTGATTTGTATTGCCCTGCTGATAAGTGATGTTGAGCTTCTCATGTGTCTGTTAGCCATCTCTATGTCTTCTTTGGAAAAATGTCTATTCATTTCTTCTGTCCATGTTTTAACTGGACATGTTTTATCAGTTTTTTGGGTGTTGAGTTTTATAAGTTCTTTACATATTTTGGATACTAATTCTTTATCAGATACACCATTTGCAAATATCTACTCCATTCCATGGGAAACAACAGTTGTTGGCAAAGATGCAGAGATAGGGTAACCCTCTTACACTGTTGGTGGGAATGCAAACTGTATGGCAGTTCTTCAAAAAATTAAAAATAGAACTATCCAGCAATCTAACAATTGCACTACCTGGTATTTACCCAAAGGATAAAAAAAAACAAAACACTAATTTGAAGGGATACATGCACCCTGATGTTTATAGCAATATTGCCAACAATGGCCAAACTATGGAAAGAGCCCAATGTCCATCAACTTGTGAATGGACACAGAAGAAGTGGTATATATATATTTTTTTCCAGCCATATAAAAGAACAAAATCTTGCCATTTATAATGACATGGATGGAACTAGAGAGTAAGTATTATGCTAGGTGAAATAACTCAGCAGAAGACAAATGCCATATGACTTCACTCATATGTGGAATTTAAGAAATAAAACAAATGAACATGGAGGGGAAAGAGAGGAACAGACACAGGCAGAGGGAGAAGCAGGCTCCATGCAGGGAACCTGAGGCAGGACTCGATCCCGGGTCTCCAGGATCACACCCAGGGCTAAAGGCAGCGCTAAACTGCTGAGCCACCTGGGCTGCCCTATAGATATGTATATTGAAGAACTGTCCAGGAAATCCAAATAAACTCATGTTAAAAACAGGCTTTGCTTTATATAATGGTCAAAGAATGCACATGGATATGCCTCAGGTTACCATCTGGGTCTGAATCTAAAGTTCAGTCACTGTGGCTTTGCAACGTAGGACACAATGACTAGTCTCTGATGTGTCCCCTTCCCTCTAGAGACATATTTCCTGTTTTGTTTTGTTTTCCTACAGAGTTAGACAATTTCTAAGAATAAGTTAATAAAAATGATAGGGCACCACAGGAGGTGATAATTAACTGGATAAAAGCTATGTAGTTAATATTAATGGACATAATCTTATTTTGAATTACTCACTAAAAATCCCTCGAATATAATAATTCACTAATTAATCAAATTCTTTTAGTGCCTCATGGATTAAACTAGGAACTTTAAAGAGGTTATTTCGTAGATGGTACCATGGGAGGCATTCTATTCTTTGTTGTTTGACTTTAATATCAAATCATTCGGTCACCCTTAGTCACTGTAAATTGAAATGCATCTATTATGACTCATGAGTTAACATGAAAAGTCATGATTTAAGAAATTATAATATTTTTCCAGGAGAAGTAAACACTGTTTTGAAAAGGCTTGAATTCAAGATAAAATGCAATGGTTTCCTGGCCTTTTCCTTACAGATTTTTTGGTATTCCTGTTCCTTTTTTTAATTCCAATATTGAAAAGGAGGGTATTTGGTTTATACACAGGTTTTATTAGTAAATGTTTTACCAAGCTTGGAAGATGAAAAATGCCTAATATTATCATGATTTTGCCTTCAAAATACTACTTGCTGGAGGTGGATGCATGACAAGTCTTCTAAAAGCAAGCAGGTGTGGGCCTAGCTCCAGAACTCCTCAGTAGGAAGCTGACATTTCAACATTAAAGTTCAATGCATTGGAGCATTGTTCTAGTCATAACAAACTGTCTAAATTACAAAATCCTGGCAACACATTCTAGCCATTAAGCTGTATATCCCCCTATTTTCAGTCTGGAAAGCTTTTATTAATTCATAAAAGGATTTTCTCAGCCGAGAGAAATTGGAAGCTGGCAGAGCAAACAACAAAAACAGGTCCACTCATTTCCCAGCTGAAAGATTTGACCAGACTCATTAGCATTTGAATTACTTCTGAAAAATTCCACCCATCACTGATTACCATATATATTTTTAATGTATTACTGCAGACTCATATTTCTGTCTTTTTGTCCAGTTGTGCTCCATAGAATAATTTTCATTTATAATATTCTATGCATAGTTTATTACACATTACTCCAATATCATATTTTTTTCTCTTTTGGAAAGGTTACAAATAGAGTCATAGTAAAAGTATTACCCAGAACAAATGATATTCTTCAAACCTGAAGCTATTCAGAGTTTGCTCAGTAACCTTTTTCTCAGCCACACTCTCATCATGATCATGATAAGGAAAGGGTAAGAAACGGTACTATAGGCAGTAAAAAATTACTGATAAGTACATAACAGATAACAATAAGATAAAGAGGGCAGCCCCAGTGGTGCAGCGGTTTAGCGCCGCTGTCAGCCCCGGGTGTGATCCTAGAGACCTCGGATCAAGTCCTGCCTCAGGCTCCCAGCCTGGAGCCTGCTTCTCCCTCTGCCTGTATCTCTGCCTCTGTGTGTGTGTGTGTGTGTGTGTGTGTGTGATGAATAATTAAATAAAATCTTTAAAAAATATAAGGTAAGGAAAGGATATTGTTTATGACCATGGGAGTTTTCCATGAAATGAAACAATATTATATTATATAATCCCCTATATAATTTTACAGAATAACAAATAGTGCTCTTTTTAGGGATATTATTCACACAATTACTTGCATAAAGTGCAATAATCCTCAGCATATGTCTCAGAAATGTTTATTTACATATGCACTTATATAATCACCCAAGTAGATAAAGTGAGAGAACATTTCCCTAAGATACACTAAATGCCCCTTTTATACCCATCCCACCTTCCAGAATACCTCATTTCTTCTGACTTCTGACTACCCTCACTATCCTTTTCATCGTCTATGTACTTTGACTCTCCTTGAGTATTTTCATTCGGTAATCTGTCTTCAAAATGAGTTGTAGGAGTTTTATATGTAATATATATTTGGAATATATATCATACATATTTAAGATTTATTTATTTGCTCATTAATTTATTATAAGAGCAGGAACGAGGGGGAGGGGCAAAGGGAGATAGAGAATCTCAAGTAGACTCCCTGCTGAGCACAGAGCCTGATGTAGGGTTTGATCTTTTTACCCTAAGATCCTGACCTGATCCAAGATCAAGAGTTGGATGCTTAACTCACTGAGCTATCCAGGCACCCCTATATGTTCTTGATACAAGACTTTGGCACATATATGTAGTCTTTTCATTTTATCTCAATATATGTAGCTTGCCTTTTCATTTTCTTAATGATATCCATGAAGATAATTTTATTTTTTTGAAGGCAGTTTTAATTTTGATGAAGTTAAATGTGTTTTCTTCTACAGATATTTTTATGTATTTTGTCTAATAAATCTTTGCTTATAGCAATTATGTATTTTTCTAAATTTTTATATTTTATTTTCTACACTAAGTATATGATTGATTATAAATTTATTTTTTTACTTGATGTGAGGGAAAAGGTGAAGTTCATTTTTTAATGGCTATCCAATTGTTTCAGCACCATTTCATAAAAAGATTGACCTTTCTACATTGAATTACCTTGATACCATTTTTGAAAGTCAATTGACCACATATGTATTAGTGAACTTGTAAATGCCTCATTCTGGAGAATTTCACTGAGTTACGTGTGCTTGTTTATGCCAACACCACATCATCTTGAACACAATAGGTTTGCAGTAAGACTTGAAATCAGATAGGAAAATCCCCCAAATTTTGTTCCTCTTATTCAAAATTGCTCTGGTTATTCATTTTTCTTTGCATTTCCAAATGTATATGATTAAGTAAACATGTCAATTTCTAAGAAAAGGGATGCTGGAAATTTTATTGGGATTTTTATGAATCCATGAATCAATTTGAGAATTGATAGCAATACTGAGTCATCCGATTAATGATTATGATAAATCTCTCCATTTAGGTCTTTTTAATGTCTGTAACTTGGTTTATACTATGAAGTGAACAAGTCTTGTACATAATTTGTTAAGTGTATTATCTTGAGAAGCCATGACTGGGAGAAAATATCTTAAAATCACATATTCAGTGAAGGATTAGTTCCCGAATGTATAAAATACTCTAAAAAATAAGGAAGTTTTAAAAGGAAATTACTATGCATCCTGTGTGTAGTCATATTTATATGAATCAATCCATATTTTAAAACTCAGAGAACTACATATCAAAAAACAGTGTATTATAAATTATTAATAGAATTGTGTTAAGTCTGCAATTTTTTTAATGAAAACTGCCAAAGACAGTGCTATTATTGCTCCTTTAATAATCATGACATTATTTGTTTAAATCTACATAATTTCCATTTTGGGTGTTCTTTATTCTTTCTGTAAATTTTCTGCTTTTACCTAGGATCATTTAGAATCAACTCAAAGATCTTCTTGACTATTTATAGTAGTGTGGCTCTGTTGGTAACAAATTCTCTCAACTTCTGTTTTCTAAAACATCTGTATTGCATCTTGATTATCCAAGGATATTTTTGCTGGTTACAGAATTCTAGGGAGCGTTTTTTTTTTTTTTCGTTTATGACATTTAATATGTCATTTTATTGTCTCCTGGTTTCCATGATTCTGCCATCAGGTTTAGTGTTGCTTTCAAAATTAATTTTCTTTCTCCTCCCTCAACTAGTTTTTATATATTCTCTTTCTTTTATTTTCAGGAAACTGATTCTGATATGCTTATAATAATCCTCTTCCCAAATTAATTCCAAGATGTTTCTTGGAAATCAATAAAATTCTTTAATGTATGGTTTATGTCCTTTATCAGTTTTGGAAAATTGTCCACAATTATTTCTAAAAACACAATTTCTTACTGTAATCTTTCTTTTTGGAACTCTTAAGTATATATTTTTTCATTATTTTTCTCTGAACTCAAGTTCTAATACTTTTTCTGACTTTCTTCTGCAAGTTAATGATCTTTTCTTCTGCTGTATTCCTCTGATGCTGAATACATCTAATGAATCCTAAATTTCAGGTACTGATCTTTTTCCGTTTTAGTTTGCATATTTGATTCTTTTTAAATAAATAGAATGTATCTGTGGAAATTATCAATTTTTATCTGACACATTCAACCTTTTTCCCATTTTCTTTAACATGTTTATAGTAGTAATACGAAGACCTTTTCTGCTAATTTTAACATAGAAACCATGTAAATGAATGGTTCTATTGGCTCTTTTTCCTTGGACCATCTTTTTTACATTGTTTCTTAATATGTCTTCCAATTTTTAATAAATAGCAGATATTATTTCTAAAAGAGGCTAAATTTGAGGTGCATTTGTTCTGAGATAGCATGCTCTCTTTTTCTTTTCTTTTTCAAGTAGACAGTGATAAATTCACCACCTTCATCCAGTCAAGAAGTAAGTATGGCCAGGGATGGGCTGAAGCTTACATCAGTCTCATTTTCACTCTGGTTTAAAAGATCTTAAGGATATGACCAATCATATGTTTATTGAACATCCCTATCCCTGCCAGGACTTTGACTTTTAAGCACTGTTCAACTGCATGGAATTTCATTCCATGTTTCCTTCTGTATTTCTGGCTGCCTCAGCACTCAGCTGAAGTCCAGTGGGAGAAAATTGGCAGCTCTGATTTAGGCTTTCCAGATTCCAAATGGTCACAACAGCCAATGCAGCAATCAAAAACATTACTGGCTTATCTTTACACCAGCAGAGTCCATCTGATTATGGCAAGCCTGATCCATAGTCCATGCCCAGATCTGCAAATGCCCTCTGAGAAAAACAGGACAGGTATAGATGAGGCTTCCACTTAACTGGAAAGGAATATTTTCTAATGTCTTCTAAAATGATGATTTTGTAATAACTACTTTTTCATAGTTGAAATAGTGCAGATGATGGTCTACTGCAGCTTATACATACTAATTAGAAGCAGAAAGATGTGTGATCGATGTCTAAGTGGGTTCTGCTAAATATTTTAGGTACATGCCACATAAAAAAAAAGATGAAATATCACAGCACCTACCTTTAAAATGAAACTTATTAAAAATAAAATAAAACTTATTAACAAAGATCAATGAAAATGCATCATTCAAAATGATGCAAAACTTTCTAAATACAACTACTTATTATTTAAAAGACAAAATATCAATTCAGAAATAATTTAATCAATCTACTATGAAATACACACTTACAAACTATTGGAATTCCTGGATGCCAAGTGGTAGTTATAAAAATGAGAAGTAGATAATATTACATTTTCTTCGGATCACTAATTTAAATAACTGCCATTTATTTTGCATGATCCCTTAATTTCCTGTCTTCCCCCAAACATTTATTAAATACAAACTATGATCTACATAAAAGAAAAATAAGAAGAATAAACAGGGCTATTGAGATCCCAAAGTTAAGAATAATTCCCTCCATAGAGTAGATTCGGTAAAAAACAAACAAACAAACAAACATACACTGTTTAGTTCAGGTTGCTCAGTTAACAGAGTGGAAACTATCAACTCTCAGTAGTTCTTGAATTCTTTTCTGGTAAGCTCACAATTAATTAGCTCTGCCAGGACTCTGCTTCCTTCTCATCCTCTTTTTATCATTTCGCTATCCTTTAATACTGACTTTTGAACTCTACTGCTTAAAACAAAAGGAAGGAACAAAATGAATATCCCCTCCTCGCTTAGCTCAGAGGCATTACTTTAGCATTCCCTTGTCCTTACATCAAATCAAAGCAAGTCTAATACATAGCTGCTATACAATAAATATTTCTTAAATAAATAAATGAATCACATTTAGAGAGTACAGGAATAAAGAAATGACTGAATGAGTAAAATATCATGTTAAGATTGGAAGCTCTGAGAAAATTATTTTTCATTTAAGATTACAAATCACATAATATTCACAAAATATTCTCATTCCTTTTTTAAAAGGTAAATAGAATGGAACATTTTTTCACTCATAGTACTTAACATCCCTCATGTATCCTTGCTGTCTTTTGCTAAGTACCAATTGTCCTTTTATAGTTTATCTTTCGTAGTTATCTAAGTTTTATTTCATAGCTTATAACAACATTTGTAATGCTATTTATAGTAGATGGATTCAATTTGCTATCTCAGTGGTTTTATACTTGAATAAGCACCTGTACTTTTCTACTTGTCTTATGAAAAGATTCTCATCAAAATATGTACTTTGCCTGTAAGCATACCCATTTATTTAATAATTTATATATTTTATTCCATATCAAATATATTAGCTAATAGAAAAAAGATTAAATATAAAAGAAAAACGATAAATTAACTTCAGCAAAATTAAACTTCTGTTAATCAAAAGACAAAGATAAAAAGATAATTTGGCAGGCCATAAACTGAGGAAAACTATTTATAATTCACACATCAGTTAAAGGACTTCTACCCACTACCCAGAGTAGATAAGAATTCTATAGGCAAATAATGAAAAGACAAATTGATAAAAATGGGAAAATTCTTGAACATATGATGCACAAAGGAGTATAAGTAGTTAATAAGCAGATTAAAAATGTGCTCAAAGTTACTAGTTGTCAGGGAATAGAAGTTACAATAATAAAAGGTTACCACTACATATTTTTGGAATGACTAAAATTTGAAAAACTATTAACACTGGGGGCACCTAGGTGTTCAGTCAGTTAAGTGTCCAACTCTTGATTTCAGCTCAGGTCATGATCTCAGGATTGCAGGATGGAGCCATGCATCAGGCTCTGCACTCAGTGCAGTGTCTACCTATTCCTCTCCCTTGCTCTTCCTCTCTCTCAATCTCTTAAATAAAATCTTAAAAAAAAAAAAGCTAGCAACACCAGAGGTTGGCATGGATATAGAGCATGTGGCACTTTTCTATTACTATTGGGAGAGTAAAATGGTAAAACAACTTGAGAAAATTGAGAGTTTCTTATGAGGATATTCATCTACCCTATGATCTAGTGATTCCACTTTCATATACTTATGCAAGATAGATGAAAACATTTGCCAATAAAACTATTTAAACAAGTATAGCCATAATAGCTTAATTCATTACATCCAAAATCCAGAATGCTCAAGAACAAGAAATAACTAATGTACAGATTATATGGAATACTACTCAGCAATAGTGTAAATGGATCTTAAATTATTATAAGTGAAAGAAACCAGAGACAAAGGGGTATATAACATGATTCCACTTATATGAAGTTCTAGAATATGTGAAACTAAACTATGGTGATGAGTCTAAACAATAGTTGTCTCAGGAAATGGTGGTGGAGATTGCTTGGGAAGGGGTACAAAGACACTTTATATGGTGATGGAAATGTTCCATATCATGGTAGTACTGTGCAATACCAAATTGTATGCATTTATCAAAATTTATCAAACTTTAAAAAAAGATAAACATATTTCACTGTATAATTTCACCATATTTAAGACATATCTCAATCTGTAATCATTAATAGCATAAAACAAAAGAAAAACTATTTTTAATATGCTTTTCAAGATTTGTCTATCAGAATTTCATTCAATACCATTTCACAATATTAAGTAGAACTATTCTAAGGAATATCAAGATTAACCTAACAGCATGAATTATCTCCATTTTATACAACAGAAAATTCAAACTCAGAATTAATATGTAATGTACTCAAAGCCACACAACTCTTAAAGCAGTAGACCCAGAATTAATATTAAGGTAAAATGGTCATCATAGCCTGGACTCCTTCCCCTATGCTATGATATTTTTGCATGTCAAATCATATAATGTTGTATTTTCTAAAATAATAAGCTTATTTTAATGAAAAACAGAATTGATATTATAACTTTTAAGTGACAAAATATTGGGAACAGCTTTTAGGATATACTAATAATATAGGATTTGTATGATCATGAATTGATTCAATAATAGAATATAAATCTGACCTCAGAACTTCTTGTTGATTTGGAAAAGACAGGTAAACCAATGGATACATACTTATTAGTTTGGAAATATATATATAAGATACAAAGAGAGATACATTGGCCATATTATAAATTATACTTTTTTATAAGGATGTGAAAATCCTGGAGAAGTACAATCATAGTCCCAGGAATCACTGTATATTATTATATAAACTATATTGTTTTATTCTGTTTTCAAAATAAATTGTCAATCCTAAAGAAGTATAATTTACACACATAAAAATTAAAACTTTCTAGCTGTACATTCAGTTATGTGAATTTGGAAAATCTTATAAAATTGTATAATCACAATCTAAATATAAAATGCCTCTGTCATAACCTGAAATTTCTCTGACCATTCAATCTGTCTACCACCCCCTCAGTCTATGGCAACCACTATCGAATTTTAGGCAGTTGTGTAATTTCCCAGAATTCATATAAATGTGATAATACAGTATACAGTGTTTTGATGTCCACCTTTTTCCACTCAGCATCATTTTGAGATTCACTCATGTTGTTGTATGTATCTCTGGTTCATTTCTTTTTATTGCTGAGTAGTATGCATTTTATAAATATTCCACAGTTTGGTTATCAATTCACCAGTTCATAGATATTTGTGTTGTTTCCATTTTGAGAGATTATTAGTAGAGCGACCCTAAATATAGCCACACAGGTTTTGTATGAACATGTCTTCATTCATCTTGTTAAGTACCTAGAAGTGGGATTCTTGAGTGGTATAGTAAGTGTGTATTTAACTTACAAGAACCTATCAAACTGTTCTGCAACGTGATGTACCTTTTCACATTCCCACCAGCTATGTATGAGAGGCCAGTTTAATTATTTTTGTGTATAGTGTAAGGTATGATTTGAAGGTTATTTTTTTCTTGCATGTGCTTATCAATTATTTTAATACCATGTGTTGAAAAGAGTATTTTTTTCTCTATTTAGTTTCCCTGATAAATATGTCAAAATTGACCTTATTTCAGTGGTTAATATTTCCGGTTTCTCTCTCATATTCCATTTTTCAATACAAACATCCTTTTATACCACATTACCTTGATTACAGTAGATTTATATTAACTTTGAAATCAAATAATTTAAAACATATATGTCAACTCATTTTATCATATAATATCTTAAATTTCTGAATACATCTGCATTCTTCTCCAGAACTCTTTCTTCCCATCTACTCTATATTTAGTCTAAAAAATAAAATACTGTGTTTCCAAATATTAGAAAATCATGTTTTTGAGTCCCCATTTAGGATTTTTATAAACTGACGTATTTCCAGGATCATTGCATCAACATTAATAAATATATTAGATAATGAAAATATCTAAATATTAGATATCTAAATATCTAATATCTAATTTGCTTAGTATAAATAGAGAGTTATATAATATATTCATACCAGATGATTTTCAAAGGTGAGTTGAAGCAGATTATGAGGAGGAAACTATGCATCCAGTAAAGCTAACAAAATAGATATGATTAAGTTTTTCCCAAGCCTCTTTGCTTTTTAAGTAGAAATAGTTAATGGTAGTGGCCATCACTTGGCAAAAAGAAAAAAAGGAAGGAAAATGAAGGAAGGAAGGAAGGAAGGAAGGAAGGAAGGAAGGAAGGAAGGAAGGAAGGAAGGAAAAAGAAAGAAAAAGAAAGAAAGAAAGAAGAAAGAAAGAAAGAAAGAAAGAAAGAAAGAAAGAAAGAAAGAAAGAAAGAAAAGAAAGAGAGAAAGAGAGAAAGAAGAAAGAAAGAAAGAAAGAAAGAAAGAAAGAAAGAAAGAAAGAAGAAAGCAAGAAAGAAAGAAAGAAAGAAAGAACGAAAGAAAGAAAGAAAAAGAAAGAAAGAAAGAAAAAGAAAACATTCTTAATGGTATACTCATATACCATTAAATCACATTCAAAATCAGTCCGTCATTTCTGAGAGCTCCCATTCAGTAGCTCCCATCTAGTTAACAACCAGAACGTCAACCAAAGTTTTTCTATAATGCTTGTCATATTTTCTGTCTCTTTTCTGATCCTTAATCTCTGTCAATGCCAATTGCTCTTAAAACCACACAATATAGTCTTACCATTATACCTTTGGCATATGTTCAATATAAGAGTCAAAAACCCAATTAGAGTTTTATAGGAAAAATAAGGTCTATATGACTATAGACCTTAGTCCATATGACTAAGTCTATATGACTAAGACCTAAACTACGTGACTCTTTTTTGTAAAGTTAAATGTACAACATTACATTTTTCAATAAAAGTTCTCTTATGGAGGGTTCTCTAACATGCTTCAATGATTTATAAGTCTGCCAGTCTGATTGAATACAAATGACAAAATACAGAAAATCAAGAAATGGGAATAAATATCTACCTCTGAGACTATACCAAAGTTATTTCTTATCACTTTATGTCAGTTTTCAATATATCCAATATTCAAATTTCTTAAATATATATCTTGATGATATAAGGCTTCTATTTCTATCTATATGAAATAATTTCAGTCAAAAGAAGTGCAACTTAAGTATTATTACATTGTAAATAAACTGGGATTGCCATAGTATATTGGGTCTTTAACATATTGTAGGAATCAAATTCAAAGGACTGGTATTAGCAAGTCAATCACTACAAATTTTACACAAATAACTCATTAGCAGGAATCTGGCTGTTCTTTCTGCCACACTAGTGAAACTTTTTTTTTAAGGTCATCTGTGATCCCTTGAATACCAAATTTAATGATCTATTCTTGTCTTCAAATTAAATATCTCTCTGAAGCATTATATTTATCTGACCAGCTGATATTTCTTAAATATTTATTCTTCCTTGGTTGAGGAAACACAATCAGCAACTAATTTTCTCATAAGTTTCCCCTCATGATTTCCTTAACCCATATTTTTAATGATCTGTCATCTGGACAATTGGCAAGCATCCTATTTCATTTCTAAATTACCTGTATGTTGCCCTTCTAGCTTCTCCCACTGGCAACAAGTATATCTTCTGAAAAACAACAAATCTCTCATTATATCAATTAACTCAGAAATTGTCAGATTCTGAATAAATATGACAAATTGAACAAACAGGTTTAATACAGCTCTTTTCCAAAATATATAAGAATATAATAAATTGATAATAAACTGGTCAGCTAGATTCACTGGTGAATTATACCAAACACTTAAGGATGAAATTACATCAACTCTCTACAATCTCTTCTGGAAAACAGAGGCAGAAGGAATATTTTAGACTCATTCTATGAGGCCGGCATTATCTAAGCACCAAAATCAGACAAAGACATTACAAGAAAACAACAAACCAGTATCTCTCATAAACATAGATGCAATAATCCTCAACAAAATATTAGCAAAACAAATTCAACAGTGTATAATAAGATTTATGCACCATGACCAAGGAGATATATCCCAGATATGTAAGATTTGTTCAACATTGAAAAATCAATTACTATAATCCATTAGATCAACAGGTAAAAAAAGCAAAATCACATGATTATATCAATAAATGCAGTTTAAAAAGTATGACAAAATCAAATACCTACATATGATAAAAAACTTCAGCAACCTAAAAACAGAGGGGAAACTCCTAAACTGGATAAAAGACATCAACAAAAGACCTGCAGGAAACATCATACTTAATGATGAGAAACTAGAAATTTTCCCAATAAAATCAGGAAAAGGTAAGGAAGTACCCTCTGACACTCCTTTTCAACATCATACTGGAGTCATAAATAATTCTATAAGACAAGAAAATAAAATAAACTGTATAAAGACTAGAAAAGTAGAAAACTGGAAATAAAACTGTGTATGCTCTCAGATAACTTTGTTATCTATGTAGAAAATCTAATTATTGATCAAAAAACTCCTGGAACTAAAATGCGATTATAGCAAGCTTGCAGGGAACAAGGCTAATATACAAACATCAACAGATATTCTAAATGTCAACAATGAACAAGTGGAATTTGAAATTAAAAACACAATTGCATTTACATTAGTAGCCCCAGATGAAATACTTATAAGTCTAACAAAATATGCACAAAATCCATATGAGGAAAACTACAAAACTCTGATGAAAGAAATTTAAAAATTAACTCAATAGGAAGATATCTCATGATTATGGATAAGAAAACTCATTGTCAAGATGTCAGTTTTTCCTAACTTGATCTATAGATCCCTGTGTGTGTGAATATATATATATACACACACACACACACACGTATATGTTTATATGTATATATATTCTTTACATATATAAATCTTCTTTATATAAATCTTTCTATATATAAATCTATTATATATAATAGTGTGTATATACATTTATATGTATATGTATGCATATGTATATATACTCTACATATATAAATCTTTATATAAATCGTTATATATATAAATCTATTATATATAATAGTATGCATATATACACATATATGTATATGTATTCTTTATATATAAATCTTCTTTATATAAATATATGTATCATATATATAAATCTATTATATGGATAGATGATAGATGATAGATAGATAGATAGATAGATAGATAGATAGATAGATAGATAGATAGATGATAGATAGATAGATCTTCATTATCCATTCATCAGTCAATGGACACTTGAGCTGTTTCAATAATTTGGAATTGTAAACAATGCTGCCATAAACATAGGGGTGCATGTATGCATGTATCCCTTTGACTTAGTATTTTTGTATCTTTGGGTAAATATCCAGTAGTAAGATTGCTGGATCATAGGGTGATTCTACTTTTAACTTTTTGAGGAAGCTTCAAACTCTTCCACAACAGCTGCACCAGTCTTCATTCCAATCAAGAGTGCATAAAAGTTCCTTTTTTCTCCTTTCCAACACTTGTTGTTTCCTGTGTTTTTTTTTTTATTTTAGCCATTCTGAGAGGTGGGAGGAGATACTTTATTATAGATGTGCATTTTCCTGATGATGAGTGATGTGAGCATCTTTTCATGTGTCTGTTGGCCATCTATATGTCTTCTTTTCCTGTGTCTGTTCATGTCTTCTATTTTTTAAATGGATTATTTGTGCTTGGGGTGTTGAATTGTATAAACTCTTTATATATTTTGGATAATAAACCCTTATCAGATATGCCATTTGCAAATAATTTCTCCCATTCTGTATGTTGACTTTTTTTAGTCTTGGTGATCATTTCTTTCACTGTGCAGAAGCTTCTTTATTTTTCCTATTGACTACAGTGTCTAAAACAAATGCTATTTATTCATTTCTGAATGAATATATTCCTCGCAGTGGGATTGCTAATTATAGAAAATCTTGCTAACTTCAATCAACATAAAAAAGGTAAAGTTACTGATAATTTTGCCTCAACTTCACTCTATGTAGCTGCATTTGTTTTTCTTCTTGTTCTTCTTGGCATTCGAAATAAACCCATGACCTTATAAAACTAAAAAAGTAATTCAAGAATTCAATTCATAGAACATGCGTATAAAAATCTATTTCAATGTCAAAAACCATATTTAAATTTGAATTTTTATTAAAATTAGTGGGATTACATAAAATTAAAACAACTTTAAAAATAAAATTACTTTGGAACGCCTTGGGTGGCTCAGCAGTTGAGCACCTTCCTTTGGCCCAGGGTGTGATTCTGGGGTCCCGGGGTGGATCAAGTCACGCCTTGGGCTCCCCACCGGGAGTCTGCTTCTCCCTCTGCCTATCTCTGCCTCTCTTTCTCTGTTTCTCTCATGGATAAATAAATAAAATATTTTTTTAAAAAGAATAATTCAATAAAATCTTTTTAAAAATTATATTACTTTTTCATAAATTGTAAGCATTATGTAATTCCTCATATATGTTTGATAGCAAAGATGTTGCCTAAATATTATTGGTGTACAAAAAATTCTAAGGCAATTATTTTCAAAACAAATTGTGATTAAACTTTACAGTCCCATTTGGTTACTATGGCAATGAGTTAATCTGAAATTTAATTTTGTGTATTAACACTATTGCTTCATTCTTACATTTGCTAATGAAACTATAATTACAGTATCAAGAAGAATATAGAAATCTGATACTATGTGATGATTTGTAAATGTGTGATATTGAAATATTAAGCCAAAAGTCAAAAACCTCATATACATATATATATATATATGTGTATGCATGTATACACACACACATATATATAATAATGTTTACCAACAACCTAAAGATATTTCTTTTTATAAATACTTAAAAATGTCAGTCTCAATCTCTTACCCTGCTCTACTAGATTCATTACAGGACATATTCCTAAGTACAGGAATTCTGAAATTAATAATATTCAGTTAGAGTTTCCTATTAAAAAGTTCAATTAACAATAAACACTACCCTACTAACAGACCTATTTGGGTCTGCCCTATAGGATAACAGCATCTAGAGCAGGTGCTTCCAACTCCAACTACTTAACACAACTGTCATTAAGACTGTTACACTCCACCCTCTCCCACTTTTTTATTTAGGTATAGTTTTTATATATTAAAATTTACCCATATAAGTTCTGAGTTTGGTGAACTTTGAGATCTGTATACAGTCATTTAACCACTGCCACAATCAAGATATAGAGTATCTCCATCACTCTAAAAGGTTTCTTTATGTCATTTGCATCACCTTAAACTAGTTAATATTTTGTTACCATTTTACCCATCCTTTTATCTTTATGATATTTCATATTCAATTAATTTACAGATAATTTCTGGAACATCACTACTATTTTCTTAAATGACTCAGTTCTTTCTCAAGAAAGAAACAATTTTGGCTTCCACCAGAATTGTTCTGAATAGCACAACTCCTATATGACCCATCACATTCAAGCATGCTGAACTCATGAAGGATTTTTCCAAATAATTCATCTACAACATGAGTTTATTTTTAAATGAAGAATCATTTCCTTTATTTAATTTTAAATTTTGGGTTCTGTAGAAATTACTAAACTCACAGTCATTTCAAAATTGCAGACAGCCATTGCCTTGACTTCGAATCTTTACTTTAAAGTACCATTAAACTCAACAGGAATAAAGAAAAACTCAAAAAAAAAAAAACTTTATCTTAGAGTGCAGTGACTTAAAATATGTAAACAATTATTGCTCATAGAAACAATTTAAAATATTTATGTAGGGAAAGCCACTAATTTTCACATTGATATGTTAATCTTACAGAGTTAATTTGTAATGTGAAGTTTCAAAAATAAAACAAGATCTAAAATATGTTTTATAGGGATGTCTGAGTGATTCAGTTGTTAGGCATCTGCCTTTGGCTCAGGGTGTGATCCTGTGGTCCCGGGATCAAGTTCCACATCAGGCTCTCTGTGAGGAGCCTGCTTCTCTCTCTGTGTGTGTCTCTCACAAATAAATGAATAAAATATTTTAAAAAATAATTTTTAAAAAATGATAGATTAAAAATCATAAAACCAATAAATGAGTTTAATGCAATATTTTGTTCCACATAAAGAATTAAAATATTCCAATGAATAGGAAATAGATATCTAGAAATGACTTCAGTTTCCAGTTCCATATTTTATAATCTGAAGAGCTAAACAGGAGGGGATACAAGATGTTGAAAGGCATAGAAATATGTTTCCTTAAAAAAAATTAAGGAAGTTATGTTTGTCCCTAAGTGGAGGCAAGACTAAAAGAACTCTTGGTAGCTATCTTGGAATGATTCATTGGTTTTCATGAAAATGAATGAGAATATAGGATGTATGCTTCTTTAGAAGGGTGAACTTGATCAAAGAAAACAGAAGCAGCATTTATGAAGAAGAAAAATTTGTCAAGAAAATAGGCAAGAAATCTGTATAAAGCTGTGTTTCTTAGCTGGAGTGGTTTGGTGCCCCATGGGACATTTGGCAATGTCTGGAGTCACACTGTCACAAGGCTGGATTGGGGAGAGGATAGGGTCACTGGCATCTAGTGTGTAAATGCTTTAAATGATATTATTCCTTTTTTTGTTTGTTTTAATTTTACAGACAGAAAGAGCAAGAGCAGGGAGGAAAAGGAAAGGAGAGATAGAATCTTAAGCAGACTCCATGCTCAGAATGGAGCCTGATGCAGAACTCGGTCTCACAACCCCAAGAGAGTGACCTGAAGAGTTAGTCACTTAACCAACTCAGTCATGTAGGCACCGCAATGCTACTATTCATTCTACAACGCATGGGCCAGCACCCCACAGCAATGAATTGCCCAATCCAAAATGTCAGCAGCATTAAGATTGGAAAACCCTGGTGTAAACTGTGAAAATGTCCAGGAGAAAGTTCAGCTTCCCAACAGATCCTGAGATTACCTTTACTATCGTTACTTAAGAAGAACTCAACAGGTTCTTTTAGTATTATTATTGCATGGTTCTCTGAATCCTTGTACTTAAGAAACTTGCATTCTGCTTTGTAAAGTAAAATGTATATGTAAGAAAAGATGGGTAATGGCACAAAAATAAAAGGGAATAAAAGTATAAATTAATTAATTGAAGTCTAATACTTCAAAGAACAGAGCATCTAAATATGAGGATTAAGCATACAGATTTTGGATAGTCTAAATTTGGACCCCAACGATAATGTTTTCTAATTATGAGACTCAAGGCTAAATTAGCTTCTGAAAGCTTCCACATTTTCATATGTAGATTGAACACCTAATTTTTCTGGCAGGTAGGAAAAATAAGTAAAATAATTGAAAGCCGCTTATAAAAATAGCTGGCATATAATGTCAGCTATTGTTTTTTCTTCTCATTAAACTTTTGTTTTAATGGGTCTCAAAATTCTGTGACAGATTTTTGGTCAAGTTGTTCCCATTAAAAAGTACTGATTTTAAAAACTAATAACTTAAAACTGCCACACACGCACACACACACACACACAAAAATGTTTCACAAAACATTCTCCTTTCCTTCTGAAGGTTTTACAATGCATTGTTATCATTAACCAGTCTTTTACTATTTAAACTTAAATGGCCAATTGACACAAACAGTTCTGAGACCGTTCTTCCACTGATTTAAGACTGGAGTGGCAGGTATTGGGGATAATATTCATTTAGCCTTCTGAGCTTTCTGGGCAGACTTGGTGACTTTGCCAGCTCCAGCTGCCTTCTTGTCCACTGCTTTGATGACACCCACAGCAACCATCGGTCTCATGTCATGAACAGCAAAATGGCCCAGAGGAGGATAGTCAGAGAAGCTCTCAACACACATAGGTTTGCCAGGAACCATATCAACAATGGCAGCATCCCCAGATTTCAAGAACTTGGGACCATCTTCCAGCTTCTTTCCAGAACGACGATCTATCTTTTCCTTCAGCTCAACAAACTTGCAAGCAATGTGAGCTGTGTGACAATCCAGCACAGATGCATGTCCAGCACTGATTTGGCCTGGATGGTTCAGGATAATCACCTGAGCTGTGAAGCCAGCTGCTTTCATTGGTGGGTCATTTTTGCTGTCACCAGCCACGTTGCCACGACGAACATCTTTGACAGATACGTTCTTGACATTGAAGCCCACGTTGTCTCCAGGAAGAGCCTCACTCAAAGCTTCATGGTGCATTTCAACAGACTTTACTTCAGTTGTAACATTGACTGGAGCAAAGGTGACCACCATGCCAGGCTTAAGAACACCTGTTTCCACTCGACCCACTGGGACAGTACCAATACCACCAATTTTGTAGACGTCTTGGAGAGGCAGAAGCAAGGGCTTATCAGTTGGACAAGTTGGTGGCAGAGTGCAATCCAGAACCTCAAGCAGTGTGGTTCCGCTGGCATTCCCATCTTTACGGGTGACTTTCCATCCCTTGAACCAAGGCATGTTAGCACTTGGCTCCAGCATGTTGTCACCATTCCAACCAGAAATTGGCACAAATGCTACTGTGTTGGGGTTGTAGCCAATTTTCTTAATATAGGTGCTGACTTCCTTAACGATTTCCTTGTATCTCTTCTGGCTGTAGGGTGATTCAGTGGAATCCATTTTGTTAATGCCAACGATTAGTTGTTTTACACCCAGTGTGTAAGCCAGAAGGGCATGCTCATGGGTCTGCCCATTCTTGGAGATACCTGCTTCAAATTCACCAACACCAGCAGCAACAATCAGGACAGCACAGTCAGCCTGAGATGTGCCTGTAACCATGTTTTTGATAAAGTCTCTGTGTCCTGGGGCATCAGTGATGGTCACATAATACTTGCTGGTCTCGAATTTCCACAGGGAGATATCAATGGTGATACCACGTTCATGTTCAGCTTTCAGTTTATCCAAGACCCAGGCATACTTGAAGGAGCCTTTTCTCACCTCAGCAGCCTCCTTCTCAAATTCTTCAATAGTTCTTTAGTCAATCCCACCACATTAGTAGATCAGATGGCCAGTAGTGGTAGACTTGCCCGAATCTACATGCCCAATGACGATGATGTTGATGTGAGTCTTTTCCTTTCCAATTTTGGTTTAGGTTTAGCAGTGGTTTTCACGACACCTGTGTTCTGGCGGCAAACCCATTGCGAAAAAGCGTCAGCTATTGTTTTGATGATGACACCAAACATTGGATATTTGGAAAGATTTATTTAGGTTTTTTGGTATTTTGTGTGAGGCCACACGGAATGAATTGTACAACCCTTCCTGTCCCCATCTCTTATTGCTTACCTGACAGTTTCTACTTCTCTTCCCCCAGAACTTCCTATGTGGTCATTTCTAATCTGACCCAAGATGCTACATAATGTGACTTAAGTAAGGAGGGGATGTCACAAATACGATCTTCCTATGCTGTAAAATATTTTTTCTGCATTTTACATGTCAATTTATTTTGATTGCTGAAAATAAACTGTTTTGATGTTTCTAAAGTATTGTTAAAATTGATTTAGGTGTCAATTATATATCATAAGAATTAGAGAAGAATTGAGCTAGTATAAAAGACATTTTATTTTCCAAGTGCATGACACTTTTATTCCAGAAACAAGAACAAAAAAATCTGCAAATTTACTAATATCATAGTAAATTGTTTGATGTCCCCAGTGTGGCTTTGAGTATATTTTAGACAGGGGACATTTTATATGTTAAACTAAAATCCAAAATAAAGTTGTCTATGACTCACTCAAACATCACATAAATATCATAATTCGTCTTTATCTGGAAAACAAAAAGAACTCAACATATATCTTAAATTGAGACAGTATAATAAAATACAAAATGAAATACCAAGTGCATTCATCTATATACAACCAATTTTTAAAAATAGTCCAGTCTCAATAACAAATATTGTTTCCCCAGAAAATAAATAAAACTGGAGAACATAAGCAATTTCTTCCAAGGTAATTCACCACAATATTTTTAGCGGTAGAATCAGAAATGCAACCTTAGTTTGCAACAAGATTCTCAAACCTGTTGAATCTACAAATCTTATGGATTGCTTTTAGGGTCAGGAAACATAGCCCCTGGTAGAGGTGATAACATAGGTAAATCAACACCTGCCACAGTTAATACTTCATATTTTGGAATTTTTACTTTAAAAAAATCCACAATGCTAAATCTTAGTATCTGTTTTCTTCTGTATTGTTTTCATCATCCATTATCTACATGAGTGAAAACTGAAAAATCTTTAAAATCCTATTAATACTTTAACAATTTTAGAAATTTTCAAAAATATTTTAGTAGAGAAAAAATGTATAATAGATGACAAAATTATGGGAGTGAACATAAAATAAATAAATATGCAAAAACATAAGGCTTTGTGAGTCAAATAACTTTGGTAACTTAAGAGAGCATAGAAGGTGAGCATTAAGTTATACATGTGTATAGATATGCATCTTTTATGTATTAATTTTGAGGGAAACTGCCAATATTTCCTCTTTTAGCTCTACAGAATCATTGAATCACAAATATCTTTCTGCTTTAAATGGTCTCAGGGTATTTTGAGAGAACAGTTTAAATTGATTTTAGTGCTCTGTCAACATAACTATAGTTGAGAAATAGAGTAGAAAATGCATATAAATTAGGTTATTCTGCAAATTGGTAACATCTTCAATATTATCTTTCTCTTCTTAATGGATTTAGATTAGAAACACTAATGACTATGTTAGCATATTTTGTGCTCAGTAGGAGACACGATAGAAGGGTTCTTTGGGTACATTTGGAGAGAGATAAACAGTTGAATATCATTAGCGCCAAAATCAAAATAATATTTCCCTGAAAATATAGAGTTTTAAAGAAATGTTCAATGCATCTCAGAGAATTTTAAATAAATTTATGGATAGTTGCTGAAATGAACTTATTGAAGAGCATAATTTTCCTTCTACTAACTTAAAGTTTAAAAAGATGTCTTTTCCTCTGTGAATCATTCTCAAATGAGTTCTGTCTTGTATTAGAAAAATATTATCCTAGACATATTTATTCACCAGGTCTATGGCAGAAGGTCTTTAATATTATTTTAGTAGAGATGATTTGCTTATATTTATCTTTTTGCTCCCTTTTACGTGATCATTTTTATATTTGAAAACTGGAATATGACCTAGTGGAGTCAAGGCATGTTTAATTATTCAAACAGAATTATTCTAAACTGGAAGTTATGGCATTCACACAACATAAATGCTGCAAACACAGCTAAGGGGACTAGAGCCAGGAATGGGAAAACCAGAAACTGAAGCTTCTCTCTTCCTCAGGGACCACATGATCTGCATTTCCATTTCTCTTGCCAGGCCTCTATGCATTTTTCTTTTTCCTTTTTCTTTATTTTATTCCTCTGCAAGATAGTTTCCTCCATCTGAATGCCACAGATCTTAGACATCCAGTCATGGAACCAGCATGTTTTTACAAATTTAGTTCAGTGCTAATCAATCACCCAGTATTCTGGTATACCATAGGTACCACATGCCTGAGAGGGAAATCATTTTCCCACATCAGCTCTCTGTGTTCCTGATGGTTATATGCCTAAACCTGATCTACTCAGTTGATGCAACCACAAATACTCTGTGTCGGGAAACAAAATCTTTCATTCATTGAAGAAGTAGTTGTACTTACTGGTTGATAAACACTGTGCCTAATGCAGAAAAGAAAAGCAGTCTTTGATCTCATGAACTATATGGATTAGTGGAACAGAGACTATTTTTCAAATAATCACAATAACTAAAGTATAATTGTGTAACTGCAAGAAGTCTAAGTTTTCTGTGAAAAAGTATGCATTTCAATGAATGCACAACAAAAGAAGTTCACCTAGAATAAGAGGTTATGAAAATTTTTCTGAGGAAGCGAAGTTAGTGATGTGATTGGAAGAATTAATATTTGTTCACCAAGTTAAGGAAGAAAAAGAAAGTGACAATAGCATTCCTGGGAGGGAAAAAAACATGTGCAAAGGTCTTGATGCAGAAGACGGATAGTGCACCCAACATATTGTGAGAAGGCTCAGTAGCTGCTGAAGAGAAAGCAAGAATATGACTGGACAAAGTTATGCCCCACCCTAGAATTGGAAGACAATGCTAGAAAAGAAGAAAGGGACAAAGCATGTAAACTTACTAACATGTCTGCAGTACCTAAATTGCTAGGATTAAAGATGCCCATATTATGGGTTGAATTTTGTCACCCATAAAAGGTATGATCTGAACTGCCAATATTTCAGAATACTTATTTGGAAATAGATCTTTACAGGGGTAATCAAATTAAAGTGAAGTCATTGGAGTTGGCCCTACTAAAATATGACTGGTGTTCTTATAAAAGGAGGAATCTGGGCACAAAGACAGACATATACAGGGATGATGATATAAAGACACGCAGGGAGAAGGTGGTCATGTTACTGAAGTGCTTTATCTACAAGCCAAGAAATGTCAAAAATCATCAACAAAACACCAGAAGCTAGGAAAGGACAAAGAAGGATCTTTTCCCTACAGTTTTCCAGGGTAACATGGCCCTAAAAGCTTGATTTTGGACTTCAGGCCTCTAGAACTGTGAGACAATAAATTTCTGTTGTTTGGAGCCACCCAGTTTGCGGCACTTTGTTATGGCTGCCCTAGGAAACTAACTCAGCCATAATCCTAGAAAGGATTTATCTGAAGCTTCTGAGGATTCATCTTATAACTTTGCTATTATTGTTATGGCTTAAAACATTAAAGGTAATATTAAACTGTAGATTTTATATCTTCTACAAGTCACTGGTTTTACATAAGCATTCATAGTTTCAGTTAGATTTCAGGTTATGGAAAGTCTAGTTTTCTTATAATTACCATCATTTTAAATAAATGCACTAATTTAAAATCAATTTGAAAGAGATGTAAAAGAGGTTTAGGCCAAATAGAACTCACAAGACTACAAGTTATAGATGATAGGCTTATAGGATGGTCCCCAAAATATTTGTACCCCCCCCACAAGGTACATTCCTGTATAAACTTCTCTAAAATAGCAATGGAAATTGTGAATATGATGGAATTTCATTCTTGTGTTTAGGTTACAATATATGGCAAATATAAAGGGATTTTACAGATGTAATTAAGGTTCCTGATCAGTTGATTTGGATTTATCAAAATAGAGCTTTCTTTGGGTGGGCTTAGGGTCCACGTGTTCCCTGGAGGAAGAGATTTGAAGTAAAAGTTCCTTGTTGGCCTTGAAGAAGCAAACAACCATACTGTGAACCACTTGCCCATGGAGGGAGCCTTATAGCAAGGACCTACAATTGACCTCTAGAAGCTGAGAGCAATACCCAGATGACAACAAGCAAAGAAACAGATAAGCTCAGAACTTTGCTATTATTGTTATTGTACTTAAAATATCTGAGGTCATTCATAGAAATCCAACACTTTCTACATATATTGTCCTTTTATTTTTTGAACATCCTGAATAATTTTTTTTCGTTCTTCTGAAACTGCTTTATTGTATTAATTTCACCTGGAGTAAGCCTATCACAAAATGCTTCATTTTATTGGCAGTCCTTGTTAGCATTTATATTCAGCACTTGTTTTAAACGTGATTTGCAGATTCATTATGATTTATTCCTTCTCTTTCTCTCCTTTCATCTCTCATTTCTATATCCCTATCTCTTCTCTACCCCATAACCACACATTTTGCTATTTTCTTTAGCCAGCTATTCAAATATCAGTTTAGACTCTAGACTTTTATTGCATTTACAAGGTCCTACAAAAACAAAAGCAACAAGTATAAATTGCCAAATCAAACTCCAAGACAGTAGCAACATTTCTTTCCTCTCTATTCACTGTTCCATGTATACATCCCTCCCTAAGTCTGCAATTTTATTAATTTTGAGTCCCCAGGCAGTGTTTAGCTCTATCTTAACATGTGATTTGTAGCAGTGGGATTAGCTCCAATGCTTTACCTCCTGTGGAGCAAATTTTCATCCTTTAATTCATAGGAATAAATCTTAGAGTTGCCTCTGTCTACTTCCAGACTAACAGTCCACCAAGCCTGAGGATGCAGTCTTTCTCAGTACTTTACATTTCTCTTCCTTCATGGCTAGCTCACCTCTATATGTTTCAAGCAGAGAAAATAGATCAAAGAGTACCTACTTCACTCTCTTTAGGCTGGACATCTAGAAAAAAATCTAAGCTACTATTTTTAGTTTATTTTTTATGTTGCTGTTAGTAAAGGAAACACAATGGGTAAATAGGGAGGAGTGAGAAAAAGAGTTGAGAGAGAAATCAAATTTGCAGTATTAAGGGAATTATGTCTCAATGGAATAAAGGAGAAAGAGCAAACTCATTTTGATATTTCTTAGCTACTCCAGGGATGAAATGAGACACTTATTAGGTGC
Source organism: Nyctereutes procyonoides (assembly GCF_905146905.1). Classification (NCBI taxonomy): domain Eukaryota; kingdom Metazoa; phylum Chordata; class Mammalia; order Carnivora; family Canidae; genus Nyctereutes; species Nyctereutes procyonoides. Next base: position 8,923,743 of record NW_026575045.1, read on the forward strand.
TGTCAGCATGCATACTTTATACTTCCCAGTTGAGGAAGGCAAAAGGTGTCAGATGGTTTCACTATTTTAACTTGTTACCTTAGAAATTTAAATTTTAGGAGATACATATTTAGATGGATGAATGGATGGATGGATGGACAGAACAATACAGAAATAGAATTAGATTATAAATAGTAATTTTGCTTTTCCCAAAGTTCCTTTTACTTCCTCAACACATCCAGAGGTAATGACCATAAATCAAAATTCTAGACTATGAGCCCATCACAGTTTTTAGAAGTTGTCATCTGTTGCTTACAGCCTACTTCATGCCCTATATCATCTAATTGCAACCAATATTTGAACTTCCCATTTACCAGTGCCCCCAGAAGATTGTAGTGGGGGCAGTATGGTGATGCCAATTGACAGCAAAGACCAATTGCACTTTTCCCTAATGTGTCCACTTTATTCTTTTTTTTAATCCTTTTGATAGTTATTTCCTGCACTTGTGTTAGATCAATGGCTTATACAAAAGCACGGGAATTTCAGTTTCTTTTTTTGCCCTAGAAAAATGTACAGAATATGAAAGATGTTCAACACCCTATGTGATAGTAACAATAAGAAAAGAGAGCAACCTGATTAAAATATGGGTGAAAGACTTTGACACCTCCCCAAAGAAAATATACAGGTGCCAGATAAGCCTATGAAAACATGCTCTATATTACATGTCATCAAGGAAGTGCACATTAAATTAGCAATGAGATACCGTTACACACATATTAGAATGGCTCAGATCCAGAGCACTGACAAGTACTGATGACGATGTGCAGAAGCAAGAAATCTCCTGTATTGCTGATGGGAATGCAAAAGAGTATAGCCATCTTAGAAGACAGTTTAGCAGTTCCTCGCAAAATTTAAAAATAATAAAAACATAATCTATAGGGGATCCCTGGGTGGTTCAGTGGTTTAGCGCCTGCCTTCGGCCCAGGGTGTGATCCTGGAGACCCAGGGATCCAGTCCCACATCGGGCTCCCTGCATGGATCCTTCTTCTTCTGCCTGTTTCTCTGCCTCTCTCTTTCTCTGTGTCTCTCATAAATAAATAAATAAATAAATAAATAAATAAATAAATAAATAAATAAATAAATCTTTTAATAATAATAATAGTAATAATCTATAGTCTACCCATAGGAATCAGCAATCACGCTCCTTGATATTCACCCAAAGGAGCTGAAAAATTACATCCACACAAAAAGCTGCACACTGACGTTTATTTTTTTTAAAAGATTTATTTATTTATTTATTCATAGAAATGCAGAGAGAGAGAGGCAGAGACACAGGCAGAGGGGGAAGCAGGCTCCATGCAGAGAGCCCGACGTGGGACTCGACCCAGGGTCTCCAGTATCACGCCCTGGGCTGCAGGCGGCGCTAAACCGCTGCGCCACTGGGGCTGCCCCACACTGACGTTTATAGTGAATTTAATTGCCCTAACCAGAAAGTAACCAAAATCTTCTTAAGTAGGTGACTGGATAAAGAACTGTGGTAGATCTAGACTGCAGAATATTATTTAGCACTAAATATATATGATCTACCAAACCATGAAAAGAAATAGAGGAAATTTTTTTTATAAATTAATTTTTATTGGTGTTCAATTTACCAACATACAGAATAACACCCAGTGCTCATCCCGTCAAGTGTACCCCTCAGTGCCCGTCACCCATTCACCCCCACCCCCCACCCTCCTCCCCCTCCACCACCCCTAGTTCATTTCCCAGAGTTAGAAGTCTTTATGTTCTGTCTCCCTTTCTGATGAAATAGAGGAAATTTAAATATATGATACTAAGTGAAAGGAGCCAATCTGGAAAGGCTACATATGTATGATTCCAAATATATGGCATTCCAGAAAAGGCAAAAGTATGGAAACAGTAAAAAGATCAATGGTCGCCAGGGTTTGGGGAGGTGGAAGATGAATAGGCAGAGCAAGGAGGATTTTGGGTCAGTGAAACTATTTCATATCACACTGTCATGGTAGATACGTATTATTATTCATTTATCAAAACCCATAGGATATACAGTACCAGGAGTGAGCCTTAATATTAACTATGAAATTTGAGTGATGATGATGTGTCAGTGTAGGTTCATCAAATATAACAATGTATCACCCTGTCAAGTGATGTTGATAATGGGGAAGTCATGCATGTGTGGAGGCAGAAATATATGGGAATTCTGTAATTTCCACTCTATTTTGCTATGGATCTAAAATTGTCTATTTTAAAAATACATAGAGCTTGTCATTTTTATCTTTTGCCTGATTTATAATAACACTGCTGACTGGATAGAGGCTTTCAGCCAAGTATTTACAATTTCTATAAAATTTTTTCTGCTGAGGTGTATTTGTCCCCAAAGAGAGAGTAAATATCTGATATTGGAAAAGGGAAGGGCTTATTTGGAAAGACTCATGTAGGTTTTTGGGAAAAGAGAAAAATATGTCAAGCTTCACATCTTGAAAGAAGTAGATGAATTGGATTAAACTGGGGAAAATTGTGGAATGCAAGAGCTTGTCAATGTTGCACATCTTGGAAAATTGTAGTATTTTCCAGGATTTGCCTTGCATCAATTCTAAAGCCTATAATGGAGTGATAGAAATTTTGGAGAACTGACTGATCACGATCCATCATATAGAGATTAATAAGGTTAGCAGAAAAGCTCAAGAGAAAGTCCAAATTCTGCTTGACAATTCCTAAGGTAAAAAATGCCATTGTATTTTAGTTCTCACAAAGGATTATATGCAACTGATGGAGCCTGGGCTGTCAGTATTTGCCCTGCAAGTATTTATGAAGCAAGAATACTTGAAATGTTGATAGTCTGGCAAGGCTCATGGGGGTCAAGAACAGCCAGATGAACCAGAACTGTCATATCCATTCATTTCAAATAAGATTTTATTTGGAATAAAGATTGAGTATGCCCTTGGGATTGATGGCCTGAGGAAGAAGTCAGAAGGCTTGAGTGGACAGCAAGATGGTAACTAGATGTACAAAATGTGAGGAATACAACTACAATTATTATTATTACTGCAGTAATCCCTAAAGTTCTTAGTCTTATCTAATATATCTTATCTAATATAATATAATAATATACTACAAGGTAGCAAAAGTACCTTTTAATTTACTTCTCAACTTTCTCTGTTACTTTTCCTTCCCACCCTCATTTTCCTTTTTTCAAGACTTGCTAAAGTATGTGCTATTTATCAGCATCGATCAAGAGTAATAAAGGCCATATCTTCAGACAAAGAAGGAGGGAAATGACATCAGCATCAGCATCATGGCAGTCCAAGTCAGTTCTTAGGGTGTCAGGCCTGTGGGCAAGAGCCTAGGATCCAGAACACTATTGTTTGCCCACCTATTTAAATAATTGTTAATAGATTTTACTTCACAGAAAATAAACTTAACTACCATAGGAAAAACTATAGGGTTTTAGGAAATATGTTGCTTTCTAGACAGAAGCACAGGTTAATTTAGATGTGAGTGAAATTGCCCTTTATATCACAGCCAGCATTTGTCAAACTACTAATCCCAGAAGAAGGCACATGGTCTTAGATACTTATTACCATTTGTCTTTTGTTTTCAATGAGCATTTTTAGGGGTGACAAATAACTATAAGATATCCAAGCCAGTCAAAATTCTGAGGCAACATAGAATGGAATATCTCATAATACCTAGTTTTAGAAGAAAAGGGCTGATATCCTGTGAAAAAAATTAACATATGAAATGCTCAATAGACAATTTGGGGAATGGCTCCTGTAATAAAAAGTGCAGGTATAGAACATTTCTATCACTGAAAAGAGTTCTGTTAGATATTCTTAGAGAGTGTGGGTGCAATTATTTCTACATGTAAATGGGAAAATTGATTTATGGAATATAACCCACTTTGAAGGAATGAGCTCAATAATAAAGGGTGTCTCAGGAATTGGACGAAGTTTGATCTGATTCCTGTGACCTGCTCTTTATAGATCAGGTAAGATATCTGCTACTCTAAATGAAGAGCAAAACTGCAAATTCTTATAGGGACTAGACAGATTAAATCGTGTGAAGAGATTTATGGTGAAGCCTTTGGTCAGTTGGACTGTTTCTTTTCAGCCAAAACCATTTATAAGTGAGTTTAATGGTAATTTCACTATCCTAACTCAACAAAGCATGCTGGCTGCCCTAAACTGAAGTCTCTGGTTTGCAACAACTACTTTATAGGTTTATATATTAATTCAGTTCCATGTGATATTTTAAGGGAAATGGGCAAAGAGAAGTTTACTATCAAGTAGTAGAAAAGTTGTAAGTCAGATCATGTTAATCTGTAGGTGAGATATATCTAAAATGAACTTGGTATACTCCTGAACAGAATTGTATTTTTTAATAATAAATTTATTTTTTATTGGTGTTCAATTTGCCAACATACAGAATAACACCCAGTGCTCATCCCGTCAAGTGCCCCCCTCAGTGCCCATCACCCATTCACCCCCACCCCCTCCCCTCTTCCCCCTCCACACCCCCAGTTCGTTTCCCAGAGTTAGTCTTTATGTTATGTCTCCCTTTCTGATATTTCCCACCCATCTCTTCTCCCTTCCCTTCTATTCCCTATTTTTTAAACAAAAAAAAATGAAAAATAAATTATATAGATGAAACTTTTTTTTTAATGAAATGCAAAGCTTTTCTTGGAAAATAGATATGATGGGTTCAGGCTGTGGTGGGCAAATGTAAAGGGCAAAGAATTCAACTTCTATTGCTCTGAAGTCTGCACAAGTTTCAGAATATAAACTCTCATCTTCTGATTTCTTTGTTCTAAATAAACAGGTATAACATAACCCTCTCTCATTCTTCATTTCCTTATAAGTAGGTTTACAAATCCAGTTACAAATTATTTTCCCCTGGCAATGTGCTTAATTGATTTAATAATCCATGCATTCATTGATATCAGATTACATTATGTAGTGGTGATAAAGAATAACCAAAAATAAATGGGTTTTGACCATAAGGAAAACTTTTGAACTGCTGAAAGACTTCTCTCTCTTTCTGTCTCCCTCTCTCCACCAGCCCCCAGTTAGTATCTTCATATATTGTGTGTTTCTTAACACACTGTCTCAAGAGTGTTTCAGAACAACAGGTCCCAATGTATGTCTGCTTAATCAAGTAGCTGTTTGCAGTGTGAGACAGAACTATATAAGGGAATAAATAACAACAGAAACGCAGGTCACTTCAAAAACCAAAGAAACCTTTAAAAAAAGAAAAATATATCAGGGGTTCTTAGTTTCAATAACATAAATATATGATAGAGGCACCTGAGTGGCTCAGTGGTTGAGCATCTGCCTTTGGCTCAGGTCATGATCCTGAGATCCTGGGATTGAGCTCCACATCGGACTCCCTACGGGGAGCCCACTCTCCCTCTGCCTATGTCTCTGCCTCTCTTTCTGTGTGTCTCTCATGAAATAAAATAATAAATAAATAAACAACAAATAAATAAATAAATAAATAAAGTTAATCTTTTCAATAATTAAGCAAAACATCAAATGAAATTCCATATCTCAGTTAACCTCAACATTATACTTCATGTAGACATGGCCATCTCTATACATTAAATCTTTCTTTTATCCTTCCCACATTTCTAATATAAGCTTTAGGAAATTTTTTAGATAATTTACATTTTAAATATGTTTTATCTATTTTCTTATTTTTACTTGCTAAGATCAATAAATATTAGTGATGCAGCAAGGTAGCTTATGTTGGAAAAGGTAAAAGTATAACTGTGTCTCTATCTACTTCTCAAAGAAAATATAATCAACGTATTTGTATCTTAGTTTTCCAGACATTTCTACTTTAACAGGTTGCATTTTAGTTTCTTATAAAGCTGCAAAAAATAAAACTTTTCATGATACTAAAACACATGCAATATTATGCATACAACTTAGAAGCTCCTATGAGCAGAGATATGATCTATCTGAATGTCAAAATTGCTGTTTGCAAATCACACATCATTCTAAATTAATGCCATAGCTAGCTGCAAGATAAAAAATTTTAAAACACAAGTTTGAGATACATTTTAAGCAAGGCATGATAATGGTGTTGGAAGCAATGCAATTTCACATTTGAGTCAAATAACATTTCTACAGCACACAGATGTAAGGACAAATTTCAACATAAGCTCACAAAGGACCCTCATAAGAGAATTCCAAATGTTTTTAAAATGTACTTGACTTTTTTAGTTATGATTGCCAATAGTTTGTGTTTTTTGCTAGAAAATATAAATCTATTTTGGTTCAAATAAATCACTGGAAGTCTATTTTTTTAAAAAAATCAATGTTTTATATTATTAAAGAAACATTAAATATAAAATAACTAAAGATATTACATGTTGTGGAAAACTATAATAGATAATCACAAATTATCTATAAAATAAATCTGTCACTGACTGAATTAATAGTTACTTGCAGTGTCAAATTACCTTGTTTTATTTTCTCCTCTTCTGTTAATGTAAACTCAGAATAAAAAAAGACAGAAAAGGGCAAAAATTTAAATACTCCTTTGATGAGTATACAGCATGAGTATATCCATAAAATAATCATCATACCAAAAAAATAGAATAATTTCTAGAAAAAAGTTCTCCTCACTCCCCCTCTCATTCATTAATGAACCTTGATAAAGTTAATCATCCTTCTAGATTTTGGTTTGTCTATTGTGGAAAACCATATAAATATAGTTTATATTCAATTGTGACTTCTTTCCCTCCCAATTATGTTTGTGTTATCCATTCATATTGTTGTATGTACTAGAAGTTTATTCATTTTCATTTCTATGTAGTACTCCATTTTATAAAAATACCATATTTTATTAATCCATTATGTTGTTGATTAGCATTTGGGTTGTTTCTAATTTGAGGTTCTTATGAATAACAGTGCTAACAAGATTACCATTAATGCCATTTGCTGCAAATTATTTCACAAAAAAATCAGAAGGAAAAAAAAACACTAGTCAATTTAAAAGCATGGGAAAAATCTTGAATAGTTACAAATAAGATTTCCAAATTCCCTAACCATGTGAAGAGGTATTTAAAATAAATAGCCATTAGGAAAATATCAATTAAACCACAACTAGATACCAAAACATTCTACAGAATGATAGAAAACAGAAAGTGATGATGAATATTGATAAGGATGATGAGCAACAAGAAGGATCACATATTGTTGGTGATTGTATAATGTAGTATAGCATCTAACTTTGGGGGAAATTGCTAATAGTATCTAATAAATCTCAACAAATGCACAATCTAAATCCCAGCAAGTTCACTCCAATGTAAATTCCCCAAAGAAGTATGTTCGACAGGGGGATCTCTAGGTGGCTTAGCGGTTTAGCGCCTGCCTTTGGCCCAGGGTGTGATCCTGGAGTCCCGGGATCAAGTCCCACATCGGGCTCCCTGCATGGAGCCTGCTCGTCTCTGCCTCTCTCTCTCTCTCTCTCTCTCTCTCTCTCTCTCTCTATCTTTCTATGTCTATCATGAATAAATAAATAAATAGTCTTTTTTAAAAAAGAAGTATGTTCAACAAAAAACGTATAGAAATGTATTTATTTTACAACGATCTCATAATTTTATAAGATATTTCAGCTGGTTATAATACTTTAGATTGATATATTTTTTTCAGTACATCATATATGACTTTATCTTCTGTCTCCATATTTTGAAAAGTCAAAAATTATTCACATTTTTAAATAATCCATATCTTTGCCTTCTAAGTTGTTATTTTAGTTTTTAATAATATTATCTCAACCCATGAAGACTTTTATTCCCAGGCAATATGTCTTCAAATACTGCTTGACTCTTTTTCCCTTCTCCTCTGTTACTCTAAACTACATACATAGTAGAGATTTTCATGATGTTCCAGATATCCTATACTTACTTTATTCAACAATGCATGATTTCCTCTTCTCCTCATTTGGTTACACAAATATTCCTCACATTGTTTAGTAAACTTTCCATTTTTTTCCCTGTCTGAGCTTCAGTTTGGATATTTAACAATCCTATATTCAGTTTACTAACCCTGTATTCTGTTGAGTCTAATCTATTTTTGTAAACAACTTGAGGAACTATATACATGTGTGTGTATACATACACATACATAAAATAAATTCATCCATTGTATGACTTATAAAAAATTTACAGAATTCTGTAATCACCAAAATAATCCACTTTTGGAACACACCCATCCCTTCAAAAGGTTCCTTCATATTTCTTTTCAGAAAAGAAATACCTCTCTCAGTCAAGGCAACAACTGGTCTGCTCTCTGTATCTGTAAAGTTGCCATTTCTGGACATTTCATACAAATGTAATCATATAATATGTAGTCTTCTGTTATTATCTTCTTTCACTTAGCATAAAATTTTTTAGGTTCATCACTATTGTGCTATGTAACAGTGATTCATTCCTTGTTATTTCTTAAAATTATTCTCTTGTATTGAGATAAACACATTATTTATCCTTTCACCAATTAATAAATATTTGAATTGTTTAAATTTCATTTAATTTTTTCAGGGAGACAGTGTGAGTGGAGGAGGAGCAGAGGAATAGGAAGACAAGAAAATCTTAAACAGGATCCACACCCAACATAGAGCCTGATGAGGGGCTCAATGTCAGGTCTCTGAGATCATGACCTGAACCATAATCAAGAGTTGGATGTTTAATTGACTGAGCCACCCAGTTATCCCTCCATTTCTTTTGTAATATTTCTTAGAAAAATGCTGAGGAACACAATTTCTCAAACCAAACTTTTTTAATGAAATGCCTGTACCATTTTACATTTACACCAGAAATGCATGAGAGCTCCAGGGTTTTGTTTTTGTTTTTTTTGTTTTTTTTAAGATATTATTTGTTTATTCATGACAGATACAGAGAGAGAGAGGGCAAGGTAGAGACACAGGCAGAGGGAGAAGCAGGCTCCATGCAGGGAGCCCAATGTGGGACTCGATCCCAGGTCCCCAGGATCACATCCTGGGCTGAAGGCAGCGCCAAACTGCTGAGCCACTGGGGCTGCCCTGAGAGTTCCAATTTTATACATTTTTGTCAATCCTTGTTATTGTCTATCTCCTTGATATAAACCATCCTAATATATTGCACATAGTAGGGAATCATTAAATACTGGATAAATAATAAATAAATAAATAAATAAATAAATAAATAAATAAATAAATGCATTAATAGATTATTGAGGCAAGGGTAAGTTTTATAAGAAACTTTTATATTAAGATTTGTGTGGAATCAGAAAAGACCCTGAATAGCCAGGGGAATTTTTAAAAAGAAAACCATAGCTGGGGGCATCACAATGCCAGATTTCAGGTTGTACTACAAAGCTGTGCTCATCAAGACTGTGTGGTACTCGCACAAAAACAGACACATAGATCAATGGAACAGAATAGAGAATCCAGAAGTGGACCCTCAACTTTATGGTGAACTAATATTCGACAAAGGAGGAAAGACTATCCACTGGAAAAAAAGACAGTCTCTTCAATAAATGGTGCTGGGAAAATTGGACATCCACATGCAGAAGAATGAAACTAGACCACTCTCTTGCACCATACACAAAGATAAACTCAAAATGGATGAAAGATCTAAATGTGAGACAAGATTCCATCGAAATCCTAGAGGAGAACACAAGCAACACCCTTTTTGAACTTGGCCACGGTAACTTCTTGCAAGATACATCCACGAAGGCAAAAGAAACAAAAGCAAAAATGAACTACTAGGACTTCATCAAGATTAGAAGCTTTTGCACAGCAAAGGATACAGTCCACAAAACTAAAAGACAACCTACAGAATGGGAGAAGATATTTGCAAATGACGTATCAGATAAAGGGCTAGTTTCCAAGATCTATAAAGAACTTATTAAACTCAACATCAAAGAAACAAACAATCCAATCATGAAATGGGCAAAAGACATGAACAGAAATCTCACAGAGGAAGACATAGACATGGCCAAGAAGCACATGAGAAAATGCTCTGCATCACTTGCCATCAGGGAAATACAAATCAAAACCACAATGAGATACCACCTCACACCAGTGAGAATGGGGAAAATTAACAAGGCAGGAAACCACAAATGTTGGAGAGGATGTGGAGAAAAGGGAACCCTCTTACACTGTTGGTGGGAATGTGAACTGGTGCAGCCACTCTGGAAAACTGTGTGGAGGTTCCACAAAGAGTTAAAAATAGGATTTACCCCGAAGATACAGATGCAATGAAATGCCTGGACACCTGCACCCTGATGTTTATAGCAGCCATGTCCACAATAGCCAAACTGTGGAAGGAGCCTCGGTGTCCATCGAAAGATGAATGGATAAAGAAGATGTGGTTTATGAAGGACAAACATTATATGGTCTCATTCATTTGGGGAATATAAAAAATAGTGAAAGGAAATAAAGGGGAAAGGAGAAAAAAATAAGTGGGAAATATCAGAAAGGGAGACAGAACATGAAAGACTCCTAACTCTGGGAAACGAACAAGGGGTGGTGGAAGGGGAGGTGGGCGGGGGGTGGGGGTGACTGGGTGACGGGCACTGAGGTGGGCACTTGACAGGATGAGCACTGGGTGTTATTCTATATGTTGGCAAATTGAACACCAATAAAACATGAATTTTTTAAAAAAAATAAACTCTTATAAAAATTATTACATTTCTGTATGATTCTGCTTGTAAAAATCCTGAATATAATATGACAAGCTAGAAGAGCATAACAAGCACAGCATATTATGTTCAGGCAAGATTGTCCCAATAGTTCAAGGGTAATTAAACAATTAAATAATGTTCTTTAGCTAATCTGAGTGGTACCTGAATAATAACACACTCTCGGTTAAAAATTTGTGATAAACAAGACAGAAATTAAATTTAATAATAGTTGTCGGGGGGATCCCTGGGTGGCGCAGCAGTTTGGCGCCTGCCTTGGCCCAGGGTGCGATCCTGGAGACCCGGGATCGAGTCCCACGTCGGGCTCCCGGTGCATGCAGCCTGCTTCTCCCTCTGCCTATGACTCTGCCTCTCTCTCTCTCTCTCTCTCTCTCTCTCTCTCTCTCTCTCCCTCTCTCCCTCTCTCTATGACTATCATAAATAAATTTAAAAAAAATTAAAAAAAAATAGTTGTCGGGGATACCTCGGTGGCTCAGCGGTTTAGCACCTGCCTTCGGCCCAGGGCGTGATCCTGGAGACCCGGGATCCAGTCCCACATTGGGCTCCCTGCATGGAGCCTGCTTTTCCCTCTGCCTGTGTCTCTGCCTCACTCTCTCTCTCTGTATCTCATAATAAATAAATAAATAAATAAATAAATAAATAAATAAATAATAAAATCTTTAAAAAATTAAAAAATAAAAATAGTTGTCATTTTCTTATAGGCAGTGTCAAAGAAAAGGAGATACAAGTTTTATCAAAGAAAAAATACTGTAATATTATGCATGTTCCTTTTTTTCTTTTTTTTCATGTTCCTTAATCTTAAGTAAATATCTATTATTTTCTTAAACTCTTACATTCTAAACTTTCATTTAAACTTCAATATTTTTAAAGATTTTATTTATTTACTCAGGAGAGACACACACAGAGAGAGAGATTTTTGATTTCTACTAGCAATGAATGAGTGTTCTTGTTACTCCTCATCCCTCATTGCATTTGATATATCAATGTTCCAGATTTTGATAACTTTAATACATGTGTAGTGATATCTCATTGTTGTTTTAATTTGCATTCCTTTTTTAAGGTTTTATTTATTTATTTGAGACTGAGAGAGCATAATAGGGAGGAGGGCCAGAAGGAGAGGGAGAAGCAGATACTCTGCTGAGCAAGAAGTGTGATGTGGGGCTCAATCCCAAGACCCTGAGATCATGACCTGAGCTGAAGCCAGATGCTTTAGCGTCTGAGCCACTCAGGTGCCCCTTAATTTGTATTCCTAACAATATATGATGTTGAGCATGTTTGCATATGCTTATCTGCCATCTGTATATCTTCTCTGGTGAAGTGGTTATTAATTCTTTTGCCATTTGTTTAAAAAAATTTTTAATTTGCATATAGTTGACAATGTTATATTATTTTCAGATGTACAACAAAATGACTCAATTTTGAGCCATTTTTAATCGTTATTCAATTTCTTATTAGTTTTAGCATTTTTGTATATTTTAAATAAGTCAGTTTTTAAAAGATTTTATTTACTAATTTGAGAGAGAGAAAGAGAGCATGAACAGGGTGGGGGAGGTGGAGAGGCAGAATAAGAGGGAGAAGTAGACCTCCCAACTGAGCAGGGAGCCTGACATGGGGCTGAATTCCAGGACCCTGGAATCATGACCAGAGCCGAAGGTAGTCACTTAACCAAATGAGCCACCCAGGCACCCTGAATAATAGTGTTTTATCAGACATGTCTTTTGTAATCTGAATCTGTAGAATCTCTTTTTATTGCTGTGAATGTTCTAAGCTATAGGTACTTTTTAATACCATAAAATTGGATGAAAAATAAGTCTTTTAAATATTGGAAAGGAATAAATAATCATTATAATCCACAATGTATACAATGTATATAACAATGTATACAACAGTCTACATAAAAACACAAGATACTAGCTGAACAACTATTTGGTCTTATGAGATATTTCAACTTATAAAACCACTAATTTTTCCCTCCAGTAAGCAGCAAATAGGACTCTGGCAGAAAGAAGACTTGGGATACTCCCAAAGTGTGGCCCTTACACCCCAGTTCTTGTTCACACTTAACTCCCATTACCCTAAAGATTCGAACCTTACCGTCTTCTGCACAATTCATAATAAAGAATATATTAGAAAGGAGAGTAATGAAAATATATGCCAATTAATGCTAAACTATTTAATGTAATAAGTTTGTTTATTTTTCACATTTTAAAAAAATTCAAATATTTGAATAAGTCATTTGAAAGAAACTAACCTTTTATCTGGAAGGAAGTATGTACAAAGAGGAATAAAGACACATTTTTTAAAAACTAGTTCCTAATTTACCAAGTTATGAAGGCTAATGAAAGGTATAAGTCATCAAAAGGAGTGAGCCTGCAAAATGCTAAACCAAATAAAGGAAAAGCAGTCTTATTTATCAGATGTCAAAATATCCTACTAACAATGCTAAATAAACCATATGATATTATTACTAGAATATGAATACAGAAAAAAATGTAATAGAATAAGGTAACCATATTAAAACTAAGAGGTATATATGTATATACCCATGTGTGCACACACACACAAACACACACACAGAGTTAGTACATAATAAGTGTTGTGTTTCAAATAACAAAAAAGTGATGTGCCACTCAAAAACTGTCCTTGGGAAAATAGTCATATATATGAAGAATTCATTTAAATCTCTAATTAGTATCACACAAAAATATATTTCAGTTGGTTAAGGATGAAAATATAAAACAAAAAATTGTAAGGGTACAAAAAGGCATCAAAGGAAGAAGGTATAGTATAAAAACATAATAAAAAGTAATAATATGAAGTTAGACACAATGCTCTAAAAATATATGAACTCAAAAATTAAAATGAAAAGATGCAATCATATAAAAATCTATGTGTCAAAGACACAATAAAAACTTAAAAGATAAACAACAAATAAAAAAATATTCTAAAGTCAGTAACAGAGCAGCCCAGGTGGCTCAGTGGTTTAGTGCCACCTTCGGCCCAGGGCATGATCCTAGAGACCCGGAATCGAGTCCCACATCAGGCTCCCTGCATGGAGCCTGCTTCTCCCTCTGCCTGTGTCTCTGCCTCTCTCTCTCTCTCTCTCTCTCTCTCTCTCTCTCTGTGTGTGTGTGTGTGTGTGTGTGTCTCTCATGGATAAATAAATAAAATCTTTAAAAAATAAATAAAGTCAGTAACAAAATTTAATAGAAGACAATTTTGGCAGGGGAAATAATTAGATAATTAGAAGAAGAAAAATGCAAATAGCCAAATTAACATACATGAACACATTTGGCTTCACTACTAACAAGAAAATGCAAGTTAAAGCCATAATAAGATAACATCTTACTTCTATTACATTGGTAATAATAATGGTATTATACAAAATACTGCCATATCTTCTGTTAGCAAGTATGGGGTAAAATTATTGTGGGTTTTTTTTAGGTAAGCTCCACATCTAGCAGGGTGCCCAATTCAGGGCCTGAACTCCTGACCCCAAGATCAAGACCCAGTCTGAAATCAGGAGTTAGATGTTTAACTGATTGAGCCAGGTGCCCCAAAATCATTGTTTTTTATACATTAATCTTGAGGGAATAAATTAATACAGTTATTTGGAGGGGAAATTAGTTGTTCTCAACAATTAAAAAGATACATAAATAATTAGAGTTCAGGAGGATGAATAGCCCTCATGCTTCCTTTTCTTTCTTTCTGAAAAAATCATTGATATCAAAAGAGGGAGATGTTTTTAAAAGAAATAAATTCATGAAGACACTAAAAATTATAGAAGATACATCAGCAAATCAAATATTATGAGCTTCACATGGAAAAAACAATTGCTGGAACAAAATTCATTGCTAACTCTAAGATCAGGGGGAAGAATCATGCATGTAAAGAACAAAGGCTGAAGCAGGGAAGGAGCCCCCACAGAGTACCAGAGTAACTGGCAGCCAAAGTAATCTGACTGGTGAGCTGGTTATAGACTCAGCGTGGAATTTATCCCTCTTTGATCCCCAACACAAACATTTACTATTCCCAGTATTACACTTCCACGATTGGCATTCCTCCTCCAGTAAAAAATCAGAAAATAACTTCTAAAGAAAGGAAGCCAACTGCTAGGAGTGAGGGAGTGGAAGCTTCTCTCAGAGCCAAGCTGATGTCCTGTTCAAGCTTGACATTTGGGGCTGAAAGCCCATCATCTCTGATTTCTTACATTTTGCTCCAGTGAAGTATAATCTGTCTGGTAAGCATGCACACAGAGAAAAAACTCTTTGTTCAAAAATGAATCTGATAAATGTATAGGAAATAATTTCCTAATGTCTTAGTTAATTAAGCAAGTCTATAATTTAAAATTATGATCAGACATCACCAGGCAATTGAGGGAAATCAACAGTAAAAGTATAAATGGTAAATGTAAACAATAGAAAAAATGTCCTAAGAATAAACCTAAATAAGTTACTGGAAAGATGGAAACAACAAGAATAATGGAAATCTAATTGGAATTCTCAGAAAGATTTTACAATATTGTAATATTTTATTTAGATACATCAAGGGGAAATCAAAAAAATATACAAAGGAGGCAACAGAGGAAAAGAAAGATAGGCTCAAATTATTTCTGTAATTCTCCTGTAGTTCCTGTAGAGCACTCTGTCAAGGTTGTTTTCCACCACACTAATGTCAGGCTTGGCCTTCTTTTGTGAATTACTTTGGACAACAGAATGTGAGCAGAACTCACGTATACCACATTTAAGAAGAAATTTTAATAGATATTGCATGAACCCACCATTGTTACTGCCATGAAAACAGCAGGTCCCAGAGAACTGGCTCTAGCTTAATTATGTCTCCCAAAGGGAAGAAAAAAAGGTAGAGCAGAACTATAGCCACCATGTAACAGCAGTCAAAAACAGACCACAGTCGTAAGCCACGAAGATTCTAGAGTTACTTGTTACTACAGTATCATATAAGGAAAGTTTGCCAACATGAATTTTTAAATTTAGATTGAGAGAAAATGCCAAGCAAACAACCCAGAAAATAGGATGGAAAAATAAAAGAAAAGGAGAGATGAAGAGATAAAGTCCAAGAGTCATGGAAGATCAATTTAGAAAGTCAGTGTCACTTAACTGGGCAACCAGAGTGAGGTAGCAAAGAAAGTAAAGGGATGGAAAAGTGGTCACATAAATGACATTTCTAAGGCTGGCAAAAGTCACAAGTTTTCAGATAATAAAAATCAAAAGCAACAAGTGAGACTTTTTTTTAAGTATTCATCTTCATAAAATTTCAAGGAAAAAATGAGGAGCATAAAATCCTACAAAGAAAATCAATAATTACAAAGTAAAAAACTAAGATTGAAAACAACCTTAAGCATTAGATGGCTAGAAGATACTGAACTTCAAGTTTTGGAGGGAAACTATTTTTAACTCAGAATTCCATGCCAAAACAATGAAATCTGGAGAAATAACACAGAAAAAAAAAAAGAATAAGACATAGAAATACTATAGAGAGTGGACCTAAATCTGAGTATGTAATAAAAGAATTCAGAGTGTGAGAATTAGGAAGCAGGCCTAGAAATGATCCATTGAATACCAAAGCATTTAACAAATAGGGTGGCTAAATATCAAAAATTATTAATGATATGAGGAAAATATGTTTTCTTTCACTTGCCCTTCTTTCAAGAAGAAAAGGAAAGACAATTAGAAGTACTAGAGAAGGGATGCCTGGGTGGCTCAGCGGTTGAGAATCTGCCTTCCGCTCAGGGCTTAATCCTGGAGTCCCAAGATCAAGTCCCACATCGGGCTCCCTGCATGGAGCCTGCTTCTCCCTCTGCCTGTATCTGCCTCTCTCTGTGTGTCTCTCATGAATAAATAAATAAAATCTTTAAAGGAATAAAAAGAAGTACTAGAGAAAACCATTGTGCAAGTAAATCATGACCTCAATATAAATACTGAAATTGTATGGTTTGAAAAAAGTATTGGAAAAAAGAAAGAATCCATTCATTTTGATACTGAAAACATAGCTCTGGTATGGGATTTAGTTACCTGCTTATATTTTATTCTCCATGAATCCATTCAAAGTACCTCAAAGTAATAACACTTACTGAAACTTAAATTATAATTGTTCCTTGTCTTTATAATTTTACTTTTAAGGTAATGAAATAATTCAGATGAATTAAAATTAAAAAATAATTATACAAAATCTATATCCACTGTTTAATTTAAGAAACATTTCTGGTAGAATTTAGGCCTCCTATGTACAAGTCTTCCCAAGCTTCTTCCTCTTTGCTACATTCTCAGGAATAATGAATGCCATTATTTAGTGTTTAGAATTTTTGCATGCTTCTATAATAATAATTATAATTATTGCAAATATATAATTCTTTAAACAATATTCCAAAGGTTAAGCAGATTTTAAACTTCATATAAATTATTCCATACTATAATATCAATGTAGAAAGTATTTTGCATTCCATATTGTTTTGAGAGTTATATATATTGATATTTTTTAAAGACTTTATTTATATATTTATGAGAGACAAGGGGAGAGAGAGGCAGAGACACAGGCTGAGGGAGAAGCAGGCTCCACAGAGGGAGCCCAATATGAATAATGCCCTGAGCCCAAGGCAGATGCTTAACTGCTGAGCCACCTAGGCATCTCCATTTTTGAGGTTATTTGCTTTTCAATGCATAAGGCTTTAATTTACCTCCTACTGACAACTCCCAAGTGGGTTTTTCAGAACTTTTAAAGTGGACTACTAGAGCCTGACGTGGGACTCGATCCAGAGTCTCCAGGATCATGCCCTGGACTGAAGGCAGCACTAAACCTCTGAGCCACCCAGGCTGCCCTATATTGATATTTATAAATTAGATTCATCCCTTTTAATAGGTACATAGTGTGTCTGATATTAAAAGACCAAAAAGTATCTGTTTTCCTATTAAGAATTATTATATTTCCAAATTTTAGTCACAGTAGAATGAACATTCATGATTATGATTCTTTGTGCACATGTGTGAATATAGGCAAATGCAACTGCCTCTTTTTAAAGCACATAACATCTACTCTTTCTTAAAAATATTCATAGATAAGATATAAGTTTGTACACATATCTGGAAAAATAACTACATAAAACAAATTAAAGTAAGTTAAAGTGAATACACATTTTAATATGCAAAATCAGGCACAACTATACTTGCAGATATAGTGAATTAGGGGGATACGTGCTCATAAATATATAATCATCCTGAAAGCAAATTATATTGGATATAGACTGAAGTTGTAAATATACATTGAGACAGGACTGTATACACGGATTGTGAGTATGTTGTAAATGTATTTCAATATACAGTAGTTGTGTTGGTGACTTAAACACTATGACCTGTTTTACTATTATTAGTTTCAAATGATAAACAGCAGCATGGTAAATTTCCAAACAACAAAATAATTCAGGGTATAATATATCATACAAAAATAATGCTTTATTTTTATATGTAAAATGGATTTATAGTCTAAACTCAGATTACTTAAAATAGAGGTTTCATCCAGGTAAGTAAGCTTCCAGGACATTTGAAAGAAAATACAATTGTGAACAAAGTAATTCTTTGTTGTATAAGATTGTCCTATGTATTGCTAGATATTTAACTTTCCTAGCCCTGCCGGTAAATTACAACTCCCATCCTCCAATCATTGTGGCAACTATTAATATCCCATATGTTTTTAAAGCACCCTTTAGGTTGGAAACTACTCAGATGAATTCTTAGGAGGACTTTTAAAGATACACAGGAATTGCTAATCTAGGAAAAGAAGTGTTATGTCATGGGCAATGCACACCTTTGAATTTACCAGTAAATAATTTTTCTCCAGAGAAATTGTCCTAATTTACACATCAACTACCACTACATGTGAGTTTCCATTTCTCCACATCTTCACCCATACATACTGTGGATAGAATTCATTTTTGCCAATTTGATGTGTGTGAAACCATGAGTATTTTTAAATGGATACTTCCACAGATATTTATCATATTGAACATTTAGCTTATATACATTAACCATGGAAGTTTCTTCCTTTTTGAATATGAAAAATTGGTTTATAATAGTAAAAATCTCTTAGCGATACAGATATTTACCAATAAAGATGCAATTAAATCACAACAATCATAAAATACTATGCAACTGTTGAAAAGAATAAGAGAGCTGTAAGTAGTGGCATGAACAACCTGACTAGACGTGGTGATACTGAAAAATAAAGGCACAGTACGTTATGAAGAATTTGAGCTCTTTTTGGTATGTGTGCATATACATATGTAAATGTTAGAAAAATTCTTAGAGAGATATATTCCAAATATAAGAAGTACTGTCCGTAGGCAAGAGAACTCTAATTAGGGCAAAAGGGCCTTTCCATCTTTTCTTTATATTGTTTTATTTGAGATTTACAAGGTTTTTGGATATTGCTACTATTATATTTGTAAATCTTATGCCCAAATTCCAGATGCTGTTTACAAACTAAATATATACCTTTATTTTTAAAACTTATTTATTTATTTATTTATTTATTTATTTATTTATTTATTTATTTATTTATTTTAGAGAAAGAGAGAGAATACAAGTTGGAGGAGGAAAGGGGCTGAGCAGACTCTACCCTGAGAACAGAGCCCAGTGTGGGGCTGGGTGCCATGACCCGAAGATCATGACCTGAGCAGAAATCAAGAGTTGGATGCCTAACCGAGTTGTCCAGGCGCCCCTAAATATGTACCTTCAATGATATAAATGTATTCCCTTTTAAAAGCAAGAACAAAAATCAGCATAGTTTCATTTTTTATTCTCATAATTATTACTATTATGTTGTTGGCAACTGTATTAATTGAAGCACTTCTTATGTGATCATCTGCCTAAGGCCCTATGTCTAGTGAGATGACAAAACATATATAGAGCAAATTAATTGGACTGTAGAATCTTTTTCCAGTTTCTTTCACATCATGCCCACAGGGCATATTCTACTTCTCTGTGACCAAGAGCTTGTGAAACTAGTATCAGGTGCTATGTGTACACATAATAAAATTACTTTTCTGAGAAATTTTCAGAGAGATATGTGTAATATTTAATAATGCTCTATAATAAATATTTAATAATACTATAATTTTAAATATATTTCTTAGTTTGGTAATATAAGTATTAAACTGTCCCTTGCTTGATTTTGAGAAAAACTGAAGGAATAGTTTTTTTCCTCCAGTTCTCCCCTTGATGGATGTATCATTTCTAATGGCCTACCAGAAGCTCAAGGACAGCAGAGTTAATTATAATTATAATAATATATAGGAGGCACCTACTCTCTTTAAGGTGCTATTTCTAAGCACACTTTATGTGTTCACTTCAATTGAGCCTCCCTAGAAACATCGATGAAGTAGGTATCATTAGTTTCACCTTACCGATGAGGAAATGGAGTCCAAGGGTTGGTCAATTGTAGAGCAGGAATTCAAGTCAGGTGACATGATCTAGAGTCTTTTCTCTTAACCACTGAACTACAATGCCCATAACTAAGACAAGTGACTGCAATCCTATGCTATGTTTATATATTATCAGGAATGTTATTTACTCTTTATGAAGCTGTCTTTGTTTTTCTTTCCCTGATGGATTCTCCAGAGGCTGATTATCTCTGCCTCCAAGACTTTCTTGAACAACAGTCAGCTAGGGATTTATCCACACAGCAGGAAGATTGTTATTTCCTGAGATTTTCCAAACAGCTTAAGTAGAAGAGGCCGTATGTAATTTGTATTTCTGAAGGGGAGTTTGTGAAAGTTTCATATGAGAAAACTTATGAAAATAAAATATTACAACTCTCTTACCACTCAAAAGGAAACTTAATCTATTTCCCTCCTCACTCCCTGGAGACAAAACATTATCTCAAAAGCTGACCTTTTTTCTGACAATAAAACTTGGCTAAACACTCCAGCCAGGTCTGTGTCAGCATTTCCCTTACAACATTTTCAGGAAAAATTCCACTTAAATCCTTGCCAGTATCCCCTGAAATTATGATGTAGGATCCAGCTGATGGATATATACCTACACTTCAGCCAACATTCATATTGCATGAATATTATTATTTTAGAATTTACAGTGTACTTTGTTCACTCATAATTTGAGAAAAATTTCTGTGGAAAGAGAAATTGTGTACATATGGTAATCTTAGATTTGTTTAACCCTCAATAATATTGGCTAGTTATATTTATACTTTATCAGAAAATAATTTTATTTCATAGCAGTGGGAAAGCTGAGAACAAAAATGTTTTTCTTTATGACAAAGCCCATCATTATAAAGCAACAAAACTGTACTAAAGGAAATTAAGAGAAAACAGATGTGACCGCACACCCACATTTATTTCTTCTTTGTCTAGAAGATTATCATTTTCTGCTCAAGCTCACCTGTCAATAAAAATATTTTCATTAGAACAGAGTGAGTCTTGTAGTCATTCCTCTCCTAATAGGATCTTCTACCTTAATTTATTTTATAATGTTCTTAATGAACTCATCTATCTTAGACAAATAAGTTGATTTAAACTCAACATACACAACAGATGATCACTGATTTGATCCATGGGGAATTACTTTGCATTCCATCACAGTTATCTCACTAATTCATAGAGATTTAGATACTTGCCAATGCCACGTACAATCAATTTCTGTTTAGTGTGGCTGGGGATGCAATATGCCTATACAACAGTCCAACTACCTTTAAATTTAATTTAAAGAGTATGAGAATAAAGGGAATATTCCATGGGGTTGTTTAGCGATACTGCTTTTGGGATAAATATGAGAGGTACATGAAATTCAACAGCTCTTGAAACAATTTCAGTTCAGCTGACCCAGAGAAACTACCACAGTGCCCAATATCCTAAAGAAGTTGTTTTAACCACTTTTTGTTTCTAAAATATATCTTAGGGCAATATATCATTTATTTAGTTGGAGAACAAATAAATAATCTCAAACTATATCTGTGCAATAGCAGCAGTCCCCTGATTTCCAGGTATGACCAAAGAGCTATAGTAGAAATATTAAATGGTGTTTCTTACCTTTCTAATGGCACAAAAACATTCATACTTCAAGTTTTTAATCATCATCTATACTAGTCAAAATAAGTAAAAAATGGAGCAATACTTTAAATGTGAGGAGTCATGTTTATGGCAATATTCTTCATCTAAATAAAAATAAGGTAGAGAAGATGGTTCACACATCACCTTATCACACCAAAAAAAAAAAAAACTAGCTATTTTCTCAACGAATCTGTTTTAGAATTTTACAACTGATATTGTCGCTATTACAGTGATAATGTTGAAGATAACTATAACAAAGACAACAATGCAGGGAGATGATTTCCAGATTATTATTTGAAAAACCTCTTTCCTGGATTCCAGTATAAAGTTCCAAATGCCTATTTTGTAGGCATGTCCATTTCTACATTCTGCTCTCACATCTTATTTAATATCTCTACTTCCTTTGTCCCTAAAGCAGCTTCTTTTCCAGACTTTTCCATATTCATTGAGAACGCCATCATCTTCTATTCACTTGTAGCTTAACTTCTTCCCCTCATCCTCTAGATACAATTAGCCAGCATATTTTTTTGAGCTGTAGTTCCTAATATGCATTGAGTGTATTCCTTTCTCCCATTCCTCTTTCTGGCTCTCTTGTCTTTAATTCTTAAAAAGAAAAAAAGTCCCTATGTATCTTATTGTTTTGTTTTTGGAGCAATTGTAAATGAGATTCATTCTTTAATTCCTCTTCCTGCTACTTCATTATTTGTGTATAGAAATGCAACAGATTCCCGTTAATTTTGTATTCTGCAACTTTACTGAATCCATGTATAGGTTCTAGCAATTTTTTAGTGGATTCTATGGGTTATCTGCAAATAGTGAAAATTTGACTTCTTTGCTGATTTGGATGCTTTTTATTTCTTTTTGTTGTCTGATTGCTGTGGCTAGGACTTCCAGTACTATGTTAAATAACCATGGTGAAAGTGACTTCCCAGTTATTTTCCTGACTAGGGAAAAAGCTGTCAGTTTTCCCCATGAAGAATGAGAGTTTTTCATATGTGCCCTTTGTCACAACCCTGAATAGCCAAAGCAACCTTGAAAAATAAAAGAAAAGCTGGAGACATCATGATTCCAGATTTCAAGTTATATTAAAAAGTCGTAGTGATCAAAACAGCATGGTATTGGCACAAAAATAGACACATAGGCCAATAGAACAGGATAGAAAACCCAGAAATGAACTATGTGATTAATTTATCTTTGACAAAGCAGGGAAGAAGATGCAGTGGGAAAAAGACAGTCTCTCTAACAAATGGTGCTGGGGAAACTGGACAGCAACCTGCAAAAGAATAAAACTGGACCAATTTTTTACAGCATACACAAAAATAAATTTCAAATGGAATAAAAACCTAAATGTGAGACCTAAACCACAAAAATCCTAGCAGGAAACCCAGGCAGTAGCCTTCCTGACGTCAACTACAGGAACTTCTTTCTGCATATGTCTCCTGAGCAAGGGAAACAAAAGCAAAAATAAACTATGGGGATTTCATCAAAATAAAAAGCGTCTGTGCTGTGAAGTAAACAAATGAAACTAAAAGGTAACCTACATAATGGGAGAAGATATTTACATATGACATATTTTATAAGTATTAGTAACAAAAATATATAATTTTTAAACTCAACACCCCAAAAATGAATAATCCAATTAAAAATGGGCAGAAAACATGAACAGACATTTTTCCAAAGACAACATCCAGACGACAAACACATGAAAAGGTGCTCAGATGTCTCTCATCATCAGGGAAATATATGTTAATACTACAATGAGATATCACCTCACACCTGTCAGAATGGCTAAAACCAACAACACAAGGAATAACGGGTGTAGGCTAGGATGTGGAAAAAAGGAAACATTTCTGCACTGTTGGTAGGAATGCAAACTGGTGCAACCACTCTGGAAAACAGTATGGAGCTTCCTTAAAAAGTTAAAAATAGAACTACTCTATGATCCAGCAATCACACGACTATGTACCCAAAGAATTAAAAAATACTAATTCAAAGGGATATATGCACCCATAGGTTTATAGCAGCATTATCTACATATACATATCTACAATAGCCAAATAATTGAAGCACCCCAAAGATCCATCAATTCATGAGTGGATAAAGAAGTGGTATCTATATTCCATGGAATATTACTCGGCCATAAAAAAGAATGATATCTTGCCATTTGCAACAACATGGGTAGAGCTAGAGTGTTTTATGCTAAGTGAAATATCGGTCAGAGAAAGAAAAATACCATATGATTTCACTCATATGTGGCACTTAAGAAACAAAACAACTAAGCAAAATGAAAAAAAGAGAGAGGCAAATCAAGAAACAGATTATTAACTATAGAGAACAAGTTGATGGTTACCAGAGGGGAAGGTGGGTGGGGGAATGGGTCAAATCAATAATGGGCATTAAGGAGTGCACTTGTGGGATCCCTGGGTGGCGCAGCGGTTTGGCGCCTGCCTTTGGCCCAGGGCATCCTGGAGTCCCGGATCGAATCCCACGTCGGGCTCCCGGTGCATGGAGCCTGCTTCTCCCTCTGCCTGTGTCTCTGCCTCTCTCTGTCTGTATGACTATCATAAATTAAAAAAAAAAAGAGGAGTGCACTTGTGATAAGCATTGGGTGATGTATGGAAGTGTTGAATCACTATATAGTCCACCCGGAACTAGTATTACAGACTATGTTAACTAACTAGAATTTAAATAAAAACTTAAAAAAATAAAAGCAAATAAAATATAAATCAGAAAAAAAATAAAAAGAAAAGAAAAAAATCCTTAAATTCAAATTGTATTTTTGTAACATAACTCTGAATGTAGAATGGTGGAACCAAAGTTAGAGAGCAACAATTTCTTTCAATGGTTCGAGCAAAGAATAAGATACTAGCCTGGGAAATATAAAAGGAACAGAATACA
This sequence comes from Nyctereutes procyonoides, assembly GCF_905146905.1. NCBI lineage: Eukaryota > Metazoa > Chordata > Mammalia > Carnivora > Canidae > Nyctereutes > Nyctereutes procyonoides. Next base: position 8,948,406 of record NW_026575045.1, read on the forward strand.
CTTGAAAAGTAGAATAAGCAGGTTTGAATGACTTGATTTAAAGGCTGTGAGGAGAAGAATAATTTATTAATGACATCTTGGGCATGCGCTATTACTTTATAAGCAGCCCAAGGCAATGTTTTGTTGTGTCTACAGCATCAGATTTGCTTTAAAGAGCTATTGAAATTGCTAGGAAAGTCTGAGATCTAAAATCACAATGGAAATGGCCAAGGCTTCTGAACATGATGGCTTGTGTATCCTCTAAGTTATTCAAAATTCTTTACAAACAAATATGTGATTTTTCTGTATTTGAAACAATAGAAAGTTACTTCACTTTGACATTCTTGTAGGTCATCTTCTGAACTTTATCCTAATGGCCTTTGAGTTTGTTTATGAGATAAAGACCTTTATTTTTAAAAGTCATTTTGAAATAAAATACTGAAAATCTGACATAAAAGTGACTTGCCAACATTGATTACAGAACTAAATCTATATTCAGATTTTGGAAAACAATTTATAACTTGGCAATGCCTAAATAAGTACTTTGAATAAATCTTCAAGCCTGTGTTTTCTTCTTTTAATCCTTGTATAAGGTACATTTATTTCCCCTTTTTCTAAATTTTCTGTTTTCTCCCTTATACTACTTAATACTCTCCCACCCAAAGCCAAGGCGATTAAGAGCACAAGTAAGAATAAAAAATGGATATTACGCTCTCTGGTCTCCAGTGCAAGAACAAAGGATGAATTTGTGAGGCTATTAATATGTGGGCCAGGAAACCCACTGTTTTCTGAATATTATCCCACAGACTACAATCACACCTTTCTATATGATCTGCAAACATACTATTTCGCAGAAGTTGCAATTACCATCAAATGAGAGTCAAGATGATTTTAGGCTGTGGTGCCATATAACTCAAAGCATAGACTTACTGCACTTTGCAACTTTGATCTACAACACTTTACGCCTGAATAGTATCAGGCTTAACTAGGCCATAATGATCACTCTGTCTTTTAAGAGTCAAGCATTCACCAAATAGTGGGGGAACAGAACCAGAGATATAGAACAAAGGATGACAAGTTGGAGCATGGTGCCAATATTACCATCACAGCCTAATTCTAAGTAGGTGAGCAGGATGGAAGAGTGAGATCTCAACCTCTTTCCAGGGAGAAACAATCCCTGACCTTTATTATTCCATTCTGTAGAAGGAGGGGGAAAAACAAGCAACGCTCATGCATCCTGCCATTTGAACACTTAATGCTCCATTCATTATAAATGTAGACCAAAGGGTACCCTATAATAAAATCAACAGAACAGTGCCCTCCCTGAGAAAACAGGATGCTTGTAGAAGGATGAGTTAAGACAATTTTAATGCAGATCTTCCTACCCTGCATCCCTACTGTCTCTGTTTCTTCTCACCAAAACCAACTCCTATACCTCATTTCACCATTCATACTCCCATACCTCATACTACCATTTCAAGTGAGTTGTGGGAATAAAAAGGAAATCTGCAGGAAAATGTGTTTATGGACCTGAATAAGTCAACTTGTTAATGTTGAACCATATAGCAGGCTAATGGTAAGCCCTGAGAGACAAAAGAGATCACTTTTTATTTTGTCCCCTCCTCAATATTTACATGTTTGAATCTGGGTTCTGCTTTAGTGAGAAACAGCACAAAACACGTGGCCTTGTATTTATTTAATTATTTTTCTTTCTTCCAAGGAATTTGGTTTATTATCTCTCTCTTATCATTTACATCTCCATGTAGATCAACTTTTCTTGCTTACTATTCTTAAAGATTTTATTTATTTATTCATGATAGACATAGACAGAGGGGAAGAGGGGGAAGTAGGCTTCCTGCAGTGAACCTGATGAGGGACTTGATCCCAGTAACCCAAGATCACAACCTCCTGAACTAAAGGCAGAGGTTTAAACACTAAGCCACTCAGGTGTCCCACCTTTTCTTGCCTCTTAATAGAAGTACAGATGCCCTCTCTGATACACAAGATGAAAGAAATTTAAGATATTTGAAACACCTATAAAAAACTGAATATTTCAGAACTACAGCTTAGTAGATAGTGGGGAACTTTAATTATTAAAAAGGAATAATATTGCCTATCAAAACACCTCTGCCTGTCCTTTTTTTCTGTTTATTAAGAGTTGTGGATTATTATACTGACCAGGAAGGGTAAACTTGAAAGAAGTTAGAGAAGATACTTTAATACTGGGGTCTGTAGGGTATTTGTAAAGGTCTCCTTCTTCTACACCTATTTAACTAAGACAAGTCTTGAATCAATGTTTACTTTTCTTTCAGTTCCCATGATGCTAATAAAAGTTCCTGATATCCAATGATGCAGTAATAGTGATAAAACACTCTTTACAGAAACTACTTGGGAAAATATAAGATTTCTCTTCCAAACAGTTTTAACAGCAACATCACCACCAACAAAGCAAAGCAAAACCTAATATTTATTTTGTGAAAGGAATATCTGCTAACATCACTAAGGTTTCAGTAGAGTAGAATAAAGATTACATGTTTAACAATATTTGACTTTATATGCCTAGAATAAACTCAGTTTTATGGGAATCATTTTGTTACTATGGCATATTTGGGCATAATATGGACATATTTGTTAGCAAAAGAGAATACTAGTATATAAAACTGAATGAAGATATATTACACATTTTTTTCTCCCTAATCTATTGCTAGTACATACAGTTCTATCTCCATTTGTTCTATTTTCCATCTGTAAAAACTAGAACTCTTGGGAAATATGTCTACATAGTTTATAAAATTCTTATAACAATAAATGTTTTACGGAAGAACAGAAATACTAGTTATACCATAGAATAAAATGTATCAAAATAAAACTACTATTTTTTACCTCACCGGTACAATTATGTGATGCAAAGTCCCAAGTCTAAGGAAGTTGAAAACAGACTGTAATTGGTTTTATTGATTTGTGACCAACATTCTCACCTCAAGAGCTTCATAATCTCAATTTCATCCTGAAAAACACAAGACAGAGATGTCTATTCGGTTAATATATCCCTGCCTTATAAAATCTAGCAATTTTATTTCTACTTTATTTCAAATCTCTCCAAAGAAGCAGAAGTTAACTACCTTTGCTGATCCCACATGATTTCAGCACTTTTTTTTCTTTGAGATATTTTTATAAAATCTCTGGAGGCAGAATATGTTGTATATTTATAAGAGTAAATCAACAGAATAAAAAAAAAGTATTCATTCTGAGGCCATACTTCCTTAATCCATTTTTCTATCTAAAAAAATGAAAGAAATTATTCTTCTATCCACAAAATTATAAAATCTAGTCATATAGACTTACCTGTTTTGACAGAACTATTTGACAAAAAACATAGGTTTTGTTGCAAAGTTGTAAACATAACAAACATCGTTGCTCATCCTACTGTAAGTACTATTACCTACTCAGTGTTCTAGCTTCGAATTGCCTGGATTGTTTCTGTGTTTATTTTATAATCTTTAAATTATATTTTGTTAAATACCCCTGGTCAGAAACCGATAGTTCTAATTAATAGCTCCTTATTGGAATTTAGGCCACATACAAGGGCATACTCTGACAGAAAAAGAAACATTTTCCAACTATAAATCTAGAAAACAAAGCATGCTTCTTGGTGAAAAAATTGTCCATTAAGAGAAAATAGACCTTCTGTTTTCCCATATATCCACCAGACAAAACTCTTCTCTTCGTTGGGAAAGCTGGAGACTTTGAGTACACCCGTTTAATGGGTATGATAGATTACCTTTTCAATACCTTTTCCTACATTGGTCTACATTGCCACAATGCAAATGCTGGAAAGCCAAACAAATGACGTGTACTTGTGCGAGACTTATATTGAGTGATTTGAGTGGAAAAAGAAGATATTGTATACCTGGCATTCATTTTGTTGATAGAGAACCAGAATAAATATTCATAGCAGACATTTGATCCTGAGATCAAAGTTAAGCCAGTACAACGAAGAAAGCAGCAGTTGGACAGCAGCTATTTGATTTCCCAACTTTTTGAATGTGGTAGAGGTGGCAGCTCCCTATGCTAACAAACTTTGTGCTGTTTTCTGGGAATTAGTACTTGAGATTCAATTTAGAGCCTCTTTTCCAGCTATTTGAAAACATTTGTACCAGGAATCACTTGCATTAAGTGTTATTGTGCTGAATATTAAATAAACATTTTCTGTTTATCTGAACTGAAGTTTGAGTTGAAATAATTTTTTAAAGATTTTATTTATTTATTCATGAGAAACACAGAAAGAGAGAGGCAGAGACACAGGCAGAGGGAGAAGCAGGCTCCATGCAGGGAGCCCGAGGTGGGACTGGATCCCCAACCTCGGGATCTTGCCCTGAGCCGAAGGCAGATGTTCAACCACTGAGACACCCAGGCGTCCCAAGTTGAAATAAATTTAGGATAGATGAGAATAGGCAAGAAAAGGGAGTTGGTAGAACTTGATGCTTCTTTGAGGTAAATATTTAAGCATCTATTCGGGAGAGTAATCTGACAGTCTCCTAAACCCAGAACTCAAGTTCCCTATAATGATATGTGGTTCTCTCTTCCCTTTGAAAGAACCTAGATTTGAAAATATTTAGGATATGGATAGAGATAGAGAATAACATAGATATATAGGTACACACACACATATATATGACATATGTGTATGTATATATATATATATATATACATATACATATGTACATTTGGCTTTATTTTATTCTTGTAAGGAGAAAAATCAAGTGACCTCTATTAGAATTTTGGAAAATATTCACACCCATTTATGAAGCAAATTGTCAGAAAACTAGGAATAGAAGGAGAAATTTTTATAAAAGCCATTTGAGAAAAATCCACAAACTTTATATGTACAAAGTTACCTTATATGTAAGTTTTCATTTTACATAATGAAAAAAGAATGAATGTTTTCTATTTAAATTCAGGAAGAAAGCAAAGATGTCCCATTTCCCCATGTTCTATCAAGAATGTCATGAAAGAAAAAAAAAAGAATGTCATGAAAGTCTGAACTGCAATAAAGCAATTAAAAGAAATAAAGGGTGGGGCACCTGAGAAGCTCAGTTAGTTAGGCATCTGACTCTTGATTTTGGCTCAGGTAATGATCTCAGTGTTGTGAGATTGAGCCTTGCATTTGGCTCAACACTAAGTGTAGAGCCTGGTTAAAATTCTCTCCTTCTCCCTCTGCCCCTCACTAATCGCTCTGCCTCTCTAAAAACAAAAAGAAGGAAGGAAGGAAGGAAGGAAGGAAGGAAGGAAGGAAGGAAGGAAGGAAGGAAGGAAGGAAATATCAAGAACCCAAGTAAAATCTATTTGCAGATGACATGAAAATTACGTAATTAGAAAATTTTAGATTATTAAAATTTTAATACACAATATTGATAAACATTATTTTAATATTATTCTACTCTAATTTTTCACATTTTTTTAATTTTTCACATTTTATTTGCAGTCCTTTGGAACTAGAAAACAGATACATTTGACTGTGAATTTTTAAAAAATTCTGTGTTCTGGTAAATTCATTTTTAGATATAGTCTATTTATCAAAAATATAGAAAACTCTAGCTTACAACTAAAAAGCATTGCTGGGAGAAGTTTAAAACCTAAATAACTAGGCCATATTGATGTATTGGTGAACTTAATATTATTAAGATGTCAAACCAATCTCTGTGCTTTGATGCAATTTCAATCAAATTTCAACTCATTTTTCTTTTGACAGGTCTATCCCCAAAGTTACAAAGAAATGCTAAAAATCTAAAATAACTGAAACAATCTTTATAAAAGAGAAATGCAATTGGAGCTGACTTTTCATAGACCTACAGTAATCTAAACAGTGTGCTTCAAAATATGAAGAGACAAATAAATCAATGGAAGAGAATAGAGTCCATAAACAGACTCATACATAGAAAGTCAATAGGTTTTCAACAAAAGTCTGAAGGTATTTTATTAAGGAAAAGAATGCTATTTCAACAAATTATGCTGCAATACCTGGATACATCTAAGAAAATAAATGAACCTTGAACCCTTCCACTCAACATAAAGAAACTGTAGGTGAAAATTTATAAAATTTATAAGAAAGATTTATAATTTATAAGAAATATTTATAAGAAAATGTAAGTGAAAATCTTCAAGAGTACGGGGACAGCCTGCAAAAATTTCTTAGAGAGGACATACAAAAATACAAAATATTAACTAACCATACAAAAAAAGATGATAAATTGGATTTCATCAAAATTTAAAACATTTGTTCACCATTAAGAAATAATTAATAATATATATAGAAATACAAAAGAACTGATCCCAGTGTATCTAAAAAAACTGCAACAATAATAAGAAGGAGCAATCAACACCACCAAAGGCACATTTCATGAAAGAAATAATTGACTTCACTAAAATTAAAAACTTCTGCTCTGTGAAAGATAATGGCAAGAGAATTAGAAGATAAGCCATAGATTAGGACAAAATATTTACAAAAACAAACATCTGACAAAGGTCTGTCACTCAAAATATGCAAAGAACTCTTAAAATCCAACAATAAGGAAACAACCCAATGAAACATGGATCAAAGACCATAAGGAATACCTCATCAAAGATGATATACAGATGGCAAATAAGCATATTGAAATGAGCTCCACATCATATGTCATCAAGGTAACGCAAATTAAAATAAAAATACAACACTGCAATGCTGATTTTTATGAGTTCACTCAGGTTAGAATGATCTGTAGCAGGACACTTCAATCGTGAATAAAGAGAAATGGTGCCAAAAGATTAATTTGAGGAAGTATATATGCAGAGACAAAGAATAAACCAGAAGAGAAAAATAAATAACTACCACAGAAAAAAAAGAATCTTGGTCTAAGATAGTATACCTGGAGTTCTGGCTGTTGGTGACTTAAAAAAAAAAAGTAGTAGCTCCTACTGCACTAATCCTACTGCAGATTGCACTTGAAAAACCACATGTTGAAGATATAACTTCTATCAACCTAGGTCCCTGAAAGAGAATTCAGAAAAGACCCTCCCACTGACATTTTCATGATTGCAGTGCTATTTGGGGTTTCTGTTTTTAGTATTTACCCAGTAAAGAAAGAGGAAGTCATAGGATGCCAATAAAGGGTTGAGGAGGAGAAAAGAAAATATATATAAAGCAATCAAGAAAAGACCAGAAAAAGATTTATCAACAAAGCAATTTGATTGGGATTAGAGCAGGAAGATGCATGGGTCCTATAACAGTGGCCTCCTACAACAGAAAGGTATTCAATATAATGAAAGGTAGGAGTAGGAATTGAAAAATGTTAATATATGATACATATATATGTATATATATACACATACATATATATATTTAGTATATATATACGGTACACGTGTGTATATATATATATATATATATGGTACATGTATTTTTAAATACAGAGAAAAAACAGAACTGTCTTAAAAATAACCCCACAAAACCCTAGTTCACTTCAAAGGAAGCTATAAATGTGAATGTTTTGTCAGGGAAGTCTTCTCTAAGAGGATGATACTTTACCTATGACCTACCTGAACAATCATGGAGATTTCAGGAATGAGTATTCCAGGGATGGGTTACAGCAAATATTTTAAACACTAATATAGTAACAAGCTTACCGTAAAATGTATATGCCTGTGGGGATGGAAGACAGTAAATATGGGCTAAAGTGGCATGAGATGATGTCAAAAGGTAGGAATAGTCAGATTATGAAGAGCTTGCAAAGCCCAGTAGGGAATTTGGATTTTACTTGTTGTGTAATAAACAACCATCTGAAGGGTTAAGCAGGGAGTGATGTGATGAATTTTCAGCATCTGTTGACTAAATGAGATATTCGCTTAATCTCATTATAATTCCTGTTATCACTCAAACTCGAAAAATATTAGTCATATGTGATGTTATTCTACCTCACATCTACTGAGTCACCATACCTTCCAAGCTAACTCTAAAAAATTCCACTCTCCCACTTTTTTCAATCCCTATTGTTTTATGGGATGAAGTTCCTATTATTTCTTTCCTGGGTTATTTTGCAAACCTTTGGTTTATGCTCAGAATGTGCCCTGTCAAATTTATTCTATTAATGCAACAAAGTCTCTTCAGAATCTCCCCCATTTTCCAGGCACCTGGGTAGCTCAGTGGTTGAGCATCTGCCTTTGCTCATATGGAGATCCCGAGGTCATCAGATCAAATCCCACATCTGGCTCCCTACAGGCTGCCTGCTTCTCCCTCTGCCTATGTTTCTGCCCTCTGTGTGTGTCTCTCATAAGTAAATAAATAAAATCTTTTTAAAAATCTCCCCCATTTTCAAAAAATATTGGATGCCTATAGTATACAAAAAGTTCAGGAACTGTAAATCTGAGCCCTCTGTGGATCATATCCTGCTATCAAGCCTTAACTCATTAATGGAAATGCCTCAATGCTGCTCAAATATAGGCTTGGGACTGTAGTCAATATTTGATGGTCAATATCTGTGATGTATTTTCCTATGGTAAAGAATGGGAGCCAAAAGGTGAACTATACATGCAGACAGATTTCAGCTCAATATGAAAAATATATTTTAGGGAAGTATAACTACCTAATACTGGAAGAGGTTGTCTATTGACATAGGGGACTTTAGGTACAATTGAGTGATGCTGTGTGTGGAATAATGTAAAAATCATCCTGCTTTATGAGAAACATTGAATTAGATTTGTTGGATATATTTTCTAATGACATGTCACTGAAACTTTTGATAAAACCTTAAAAATTCAAAATTCCTCTTTTAGACTTAAAAAATAGCAAACTACGTTGTTCACAATGCTCCCAATATGGTATTTTCATTTTCAACTATGTGGGGATTATTTAATTCAAACAAAAAAAAAGAAAAGAAAGCAGCAGAATTCACAAAAATTCTGTGATGTGTGATAACATATTATCTATAGCCTTTGAGCTCTTTGAAGATAAACTGTTGAATAATGTCACTACATTATTATTATAGTTAGATATAAATACAGGTTTAGCATCTTGTCAAGATGATATAACTTTCAAAAGAGTGCAAACTGAGAAATTCACATGTGCAATTTTAAAGGAAGCATGAAAGATTCAAAGGATTAAATCAAGCAAAAGATACTGTATTTTAACAATATATAACTTTTTCATGGAAATAAATTATAGAAATATACATAATTAGATCAATTAATTTAAAAAACTAGGTTCAGTTGCCTTTTATTTTATGTGTGTTTGGAGTGCTTCTGATGACCTTAATTAAAATGAATTATGTAATTGACTAATTTACATTTACATCAATACTGGTATTTAAACCGGACATTTTATAACATTCATTTTTAAAGTAAAAATTATTCATAATTAATAAGTCCACAGTTAGTTAATCAAATATCATGTTTAAAACTTAAAAAAAAACAATGAAATGTTAGCATTTTTGCATTGTTGCCTTTAAAACAAAGCAATATTTTCCCAGGGTATAGTTCTCTAATGTAAGTCATTTGAGTTAATCCTCAAAAATAAACAATTGCTTAATTACCTCAAGGCACAAAACCCACAGTACAATTTTAAAACATCAAATAGGAAAAGTAATTAGTCTCCTGGGTATAATTAATCCATCTACCAAGAATTGAACCAAATTGTAGTTTAGTCGTTTTACAATTCAGAAACCAATTTTAATTATACTGAAATATTATACTTCTAGCTGTAGAGGTAGCTCTAAAAGTTAAATCTCCATATTTACTCTGGACTTAGGAAGACACAGGATAAATGGAAAGGAAGGCTATAGTCAGAATTAGACATTCACTGCAAAACTGCAGAATTGTTTATGCTTTAACAATCTAGATTTGGTTTAGGTATCCTAGAATGCTTGCTAGCCAATCCAAAAAGCAGACATAATTTATTTCTACTTCACTTTCATTTAAAAATATCAGACAAAAAAAAAATATCAGACACAGAGTTATTGAATACGAACATAGGACAACACATAAATTAAGAATTTTCACAGTAAGTTTTAGAGAAAAGAGAATGTTAATATCAGTAGAAATGGACCATTTCACCAAATAGCTGTTCCTCAAGTGATTGTTTCGCCAAATGATCAATTCAACAACAGATTTATTCCCTTAACTTAGTAAAGCAGTGTTTCTTTTAAAAATTTATAAAATTGGGATCCCTGGGTGGCGCAGCGGTTTGGCTCCTGCCTTTGGCCCAGGGCGCGATCCTGGAGACCCAGGATCGAATCCCACGTCGGGCTCCCGGTGCATGGAGCCTGCTTCTCCCTCTGCCTATGTCTCTGCCTCTCTCTCTCTCTCTCTGTAACTATCATAAACAAATAAAAAAAATATAGTTAAAAAAAATTATAAAATTTACACCAATTCCTTTTTAAAAGCTTCTATAGGTTTTTGAATTTTTTCAATTTGTCCTCATAGTAGCAGTTTAAGAAATGATCTATTCATCAAAAGCCAAGGGCTATAGATTAGTTTAAACTTCCTGTCAATATATTTGATATTCATAAAAACTTTTTTTTCACCTTTAGGCTGAATTTAAGCATCACTTTGTAGAAGTTTCAATTTTTGCTAATCTATTTTGAATGATTCGCAATATAATTTCCTGTTTTAGAGCAGGTATCATGATTAGGATATTTTCTCCAAATTTTTCAAATATTAGTCTTTTTATATATACCATTTAGAAGTGAAAATGTAATGCACTTAGTTTATTTCTTATTATGAATTATATTTTGAGTTTTTTAAAAGATTTTATTTATTTATTTGAGAGAGAGAGATAGCACAAGCAGGGGGAGAGGAAAAGTAGACTCTCTACTGAGCAGAGCTGGATCCCAGGATGCTGGGATCATGACCTGAGCTGAAGGCAGATGCTTAAGGACTGAGCCACCCAGGTGCCTCTATGTTTCTAATTTTTAAAGACTTTCCAAACAATGCTTTCCTTCACCATTTTGCATATGTAGCTAATTTACATGAAATTTGCAGTTCAACTTATGTTGCCAATTTTGTCACTATACAGTACTCTTTTCTAGGAAAATCACAAGGAATAAAATAGTAAAATTGTCAGGATATGTTTAGAAAGACAAACATTTACTGAGGCTCATAAACAAATGAAAGTTGTATTCCTTTTCTGACCTGGAAAGTAAAATACAAAAATGTCATTGCTTATCCAAGTGTTAATCAGGTCACTTAACATAAAAAGTAACATCAGATCAAATCAAACTAGCATTATGGACTAGGGAATTTACTGGCTCATGTAACCAGAAGTCCAGAAGAAAAGTGAAATTCAAAGTTGGCTTAACCTAGTAACTATATTCAAAATCTCACTTTATTTTTTCATCTCACTGTATGTTCTGCTTTGCATGTGGTTAGCTTTATTCTGAAGTTTTTATGTTGTTTTGTTGTGTTTTCCTGATTTCAATTTAGTTGCCTAAAACTCCATGGGATATGGAATTCCCTGTCCACATTGGGAGTGGTGGAGGGGAGAGATATATTTCACAACCTTCCAATAAAAATACTGAAATACATTCTAAGGAGTCAAGCTTTAGTTATGTACTCAACTAATCACTATGGTGGGAAAAATGCCAGGTGCTGATTAACTTAAGCCAGTAAACATCAACCTTTGGAATCTGAACCAAACCTCATGGCTATTATCCAAAGATAATAAAGAAGTGATCCTGGAAATGGAAACAAAATATTGCACACTTTCTGAATCACCTATAAATGTATATTCATTGAAAAATGCAGTGGGATTCGGGGAACTTGATAAACTTACACTAATGTCCAGGTATTAAAATGCTTATAAGGTCCAAGTAGTTAACCTAAATAGCAAAGTCAGGTCAAATGAAAGGGCATTTACAATATGCAAAGGTAGAATAAACCTATAATTGATTTTCCTACCCACAATACTTACCAGAGTTAAAGAGGCATCATTAATTATTATTCCAGGTGAGAGTTATAACCCAAACTATCCCAGACAAACCATGCTCCACCTCACCTCGGGTTGATATTTGTTTTCCAAGCTGGTAAGTCTGAGGTTCTTAATATATATGTATAATTTGGAGAAACTGAATGAATAATGTTACATGCAAGTATCAATTCCATAAGATTACTAACCTAGATGCAAAAACTTGGGAGTCATCTGTATTTTTATGCACTTAATGTAATGAGGTGAAATGTATGTACTTAGGAGTGCAGATATAGAGGAGAGGATATCAAACATCTGATTACTGGAACACCTAACATTGGAGATTAGAAAAATAAAGCAGCAGCAGCAGAAGAGAATGATATGAATTTGCCTGCAAAGCAAGGAATACCAGGAAACTGTACCATTTCTTGGAAAGAATGGAGGTCTAGCCGTTATGTATGTCAAGAGAAAGATATAAAATTATGGAGATTATAAATGAAGAAGCAGAGCTGTCATGTCCTCCAAGTATGCTATTTTCTATATAGAAAACTCAAAGGAACCTAAAATCTTTATAATTTATGACAGAATTTAACAATTTTGGTAAAGACATAATCATTATACAAAAATCAATATTTTTCTACTTTCAACAAAGTTAAAAAGCATATTTTTAAAAGAATTCTATTTTCCATAGCAACTCTCCTTTCCTTTCGATCTCAATTCAACAGAATCTCTCACTTCAATCTCTTTATATGGATGTTTATGTTATGTTTATATATGTGTGGTATGTGTGTAGGTAGCAGAGGCATATCTTTAATAAAAGGTTATCGTGATCATTATGGAACAAATTATAAAACTGTTTTGAAATATATTAAGTACGTAGAAATGTATATCTATATATCATGTTGATACAAAAGAAATCTTAATATTTTAAAGATACCCTAAAATTTGCAGCACCAGCTTTGGTGAAAGTATTAAATAAACATAGTGTTGGAATACATATAGATCACATAGATGTGCATTTGGAATTTTAATATATGATGGAAGTGGTATTTCATATTAGGAAAGGATGAAGTCTTTAATAAATTATACTATGGTAATTATCAGTGGTGGAATGGGAAATAGGTTCCTATATCAAATACCAAATATCAGTTCCATGTATATTAAGCACAAATGTGTAAAAAGAAACATTTTAGAGCTCTTACTATATTTTCTCATAGTAATTTAAAATATATTAAATGAAATCCAAAAAGGTACATAAGATATTGCCAAACTTAAATGCATTCATATCCAGACTACTATTCTTCAAAACATGTTCTAAGAAATATAAAACAGATTACAAACTAGGAAAAGATATACCAAGGGCATATAAGCAATAAAGTCTTAGTACACCAAGTATATAGAGAAAAAGACAAAAAGCTCCATGGAGTAAAAAAAAAAAAGTGGTTATTCATAAGGACAGGCTAGTGAACAATAAATACATGAAAAAATATCGAACTTACTAATAACACCTTAATGACAGTCCATTTCACTTCCATTATTATGGTAGAAATTAAAGAGACTATCAATATCAGGTGTTAAGATGATATGGTGCAAAGAGAGCCACCATCTAGTGCTGGTAGGGATATTAATGGTATAAAACCATCTGGCGGATAATTGGGCCCCATTGTATAGATAAAGTATATTTACTCTCCACTCAATAATTTTACTTTTAGGTATAAACTTTAGAGAGACTAATGACAGATACAGAAGGAAACACACAGAATAATATTATTGGAAGTTTTGGTTATGAAGAAAACGGAAGTAGCCAAAATGTCCATTAACACAAATATATATCATATGATCTTCATGCAGCAGAATCCTATGTAGCAGATAAACTAAAGCTATATTTATCAACATACATAAATCTCACAAATGTAGAAAAGCAAGTCACAGGATAACCACACATAAATTGCAATGTCAGGTTATATAACATACATTTTAAAGCATGAGATAGAAACAAATTTGGAGCTTTTATTTTTGCAGTTGGGAAGAACTATAGGAGACATTACAGCTCTGAGGTCAATGTTCTATAGCTTATGTGTGGGATAGGTACAGAGAGCTTTTACTATTATTCATACCTTGGACTATACTGACATTTTGTAGTAAATTTTAAACGAGATTTCGATCTAGATTAAAAAGTAAAATCTGATTCTAATTTCTGGTTCCATATGTGAGGAGCTTGTAAGTCACCACCTCTATCCTATCATCAAGTAAAATACTGAACAGAGTGAAAGATCAACTGCTCTTCTTGGATCCATAAAAATGGGAAGAACTCAGGGCAAACCAAGGCCCCCAACATTGAAGAAACAGACAGGAGAATACAAAGGGTTATGGCTTACCATACAAAGTCTCACAAACAGAAACCACTGCAGGAATAAGAGCCAGGGTAGGAAAACCTGAGCTGTAATGATAAATTGCTAGAGGCTCAAGGTGGACAACTCTGAGTGTTAAAAACTTCTCCATGGGGACCAGTCACAGGGAGACCCTCAAAATATTATGAAATTTACCTGGATCTCAACCAGTTGAGATCTCAGGATCTCACCAGATTCCACAGTAAAAATCAGAGAAAAATCCACTCCTGCTGGCAGGGAGAAGGAAAAAGGAACCATTTTGAAATATAACAGAGTACTTCTCAACAAGGTCTGCCCTCAGGAGAAACTAGTTAGCAGGAGCCTAAGCTGCTAGAGTATGGGAAATATTCAACTCCAGCCGGCCCTAGCTATCCTATTGCAAGTGAAGGTGTGGAAAAAAAAAACAGGTTTGAAATTTATAGTTCAGAGGCATGGGGTCACTAAAAGATTGAGACCCAATCATAAGACTATAGAATGCTTCCCCTGACCCAACACCTCAGTACCATATTAACAAAAACCCATTTAAAGCAGTTCTTTTTTCTTTTTTTTTACAAAACATCATATCCAGCTATCAAGAAAAAAATATGTCATATCAAAGGGCAACCCTTTGATTTAAAAGAACTGGATGTGGCAAGGATGTTGGAATGATCAGACTGGGAATTTAAAATAACTATGATTAATATGCTAAGGGCTGGATAAAGTAGACAGCATACAAGAACAGACAGGAAGTGTAAACAGGAAGTTGGAAATTCTAATTTAGAACCAAAAAGAAATGTGAGAGATCAAAAACACTAAAAGAAATGAAGAATGCCTCTGATGGGCTTATTGAAACTGGACACAAGTGGAGAAAGAATTGGAGTTGGAGGGTGTATAAATAGAATCCTAAAAAATGTAAAGCAAAGATAATGAAGACTCAACAAATAGAACAGAATATCCAAGGATTGTGGGGCAACTGAAAAAGTATGGGACATACATAATGAGAATACTAGATAAAGGAAAGAAAAAAATGGAAGAGAAGAAATATTTGAAACAATAATGATGGAGAATTTACCCCCAAATTGCCAGACACCAAACCACCAATCCTAGAAGCTGGAGGGAGAAAACATCTTACCTCAGGGCAACAACATAAGAGTTACATCCAACTTCTCATAAACCATGCAAGCAAGAAAAGTAGAGTGAAATATTTAAAGTGTTGAGAGAAAAATCCACAAGCCTACAATTCTGCAGCTTGGAAAACTATCTTTCAAAAGTAAAGGAGAAATAAAGTCTTTCTTATATTAACAAAAATTTAAGGATTTTTTTTTACCAGTAAACCTTCCACAAAATGAAAAGGCAACTTACTAAATGAGAAATAATATTTCTAAGTCATATCTGATAAGGAACTAATATTCAAAAACTATAAAGAACTCATACAATTTAGTGGCAAAAATCAAACAACTGGATTTTTTAAAATGGGCAGAAGATCTGAATAAACATTTTTCTAAAGACAGAGATGGCAAACAGATAGATGAAAAGATGTTTAATATCACTAACCATCAGGGAAATGCAAATCAACATCACAATGAGATGTCACTTCACATCCTTAAAATGGCTATTATCTAAAAGACAAGAAATAAGTGTCGGCAAGGATGAGAAGAAAACAGAACCCCTGTGTACTGTGAGTGGAAATGGAAAACGGTATAGAGTCACTGTGGAAAACAGTGTGGATCCAGCTATTCCACTTCTGAAGCACACTAAAATACTAACTCAAAGCTACCATGTTTATTTCAGCATTATTTATAATGGCCAAGATATAGAAACAACCTAAGTGTCCACTGATGGGTAAATGGTATATATATATATATATATATATATATATATATATATATATATATATATAATTTCTTTATCCATTTTATATATGCAATGGAATATTATTCAGCCATAAAAAATGCAATCTTGCCTCTGTCATTTGCATCAACATGGATGGACCTTGAGAGCTTTATACTAACTGAAATAATTTAGCGAAAGACAGACACTGAATGATCTCACTTATGTAGAATCTTAAAAAAAAAAAAAAAAGCAATCCATAAAATAGATACAGAGAACAGACTCATGGTCACCAGAGGTGGAGTGGAGAGTTGGCAACAAGGGTAGATGAAATCAAAAGGCATAAACTTGTGAATATAAAATAAATAAGTCATAGGAATATATGCAGGGAAACTATAGTTAATATTATATTGCACATTGGAAATTTGCAAAACAGTAAATCTTAAAGTTCTCATCACAAGGAAAAAATTCTGTAGCTGTATTGGTGATGGCTGCTAACTAGATTGGTACTGATTATTTTGCAATATATGCAGATATTGAATCATTATGTTGTGCACCTGAAATTAATATCATATGTCAATTATACCTCAATTAAATTTTTTTAAAAAATTTTTAAAGGCTTTCCTCAAGCAAAAACAAAGACCATAAACCATAAATGTTTATACTATGAAATTCTGGACAGCAATAAAAGAAAGAAACTAGTGATATGCTTAAGTACTTGGATGGATCTCAAGGGCATTACGTTGCACATATACCTTAATTATTCCATTTATATAACATTTTCAAAGTGACTAAATTAAAATCATGGAACCAGAGATTAGGGATTTTGTCTGTTTGATGGAATAGTTCTGTGTCTTGATTTTGGTAGTGGTTATATGGATCTACGTATATGATAAGGCTTTTATCACAGTACATGCCAAAAACAAAACAAAACAAAACAAAAACAAGTGCAGGTATAAAAAAAGAAATTTGAATAAGGCCTGTAATTTTTAATAGTATTGTATCAGTGTCAGTTTTCTGGCTTTGCTAATTGCTGTGGTCATGTTAGATGTTATTTAAGGGGAGAACTATGTAGAGGGTACTCAGGTAAGCTCTGCACTGTTGTTGCAAATTACTATGGTCTTAAAATATTTCAAAAAAAAAGTTATACATTTTCATACTATTTTGATTATTGGTTTCATCATGCAAAAGAACCCTAACCAAGTACTCCAGAAACCATTTTTTCTTTTTTAAGAGGACTGAGCATCTTCTCACAAAACATCTTGAAACACTACATCAATGGATAGTACTTAGTAAAGTCATGCAGTACTCTTTAGCAGCATAAGATTTTTCTCAATTGCCATTAAAAGAAAATTATTGTCGGTGTGACTTTGCTTCCCAAAGGAACTGAAACTCTCTCACACACACATACACACACACACATACACACACACACACGCAGCAGGAAGAGACTTAAGCCTGCTGAGATCTCAAGCACACTGATGCAGTGAAGAGAGAACACAGCAATATCTAGGAAATAGGCAAGATGTAGAAGGAGCTTCACTCAAAAACATCACTGGCTTAAATTTGTTTCCCCATTATAGTATAATTGTCCGGTTATCAATTTTAGAGATTTCTAATAATAGTAAATCTATTAATTATTATTAAATATGGTAAATCTACCAACTTGCATCTGTATCTGTGAAAGCCCTAATCAAATATATAAACTCTCTGTATATATTGATTTGCATTCATTGAAACTCTGAGCCCCCCACCTTGTTCATTACCTATTTTGTTGTCTTCAGGAAAATCATGAAGGAAAGAAAAAAAAAAACCTTAATTGGTATTTCACCTTAAGTGAATGATGAGACACCAATTAGTATTTAGATAAGAGAAAGTCTAATTAGCAACCAAGCATCCAACAGAAAATCTTTATTTTTCTTTGCATAACTAAAGCAAGAGTGCATATAGCAGATCAGCATCTCAGGAGCATCTCTCTCCTGCCACTAATTTATTGCTAATGCACAAACAAGTAACTTAATCAGGAGATTAAG
Source organism: Nyctereutes procyonoides (assembly GCF_905146905.1). Classification (NCBI taxonomy): domain Eukaryota; kingdom Metazoa; phylum Chordata; class Mammalia; order Carnivora; family Canidae; genus Nyctereutes; species Nyctereutes procyonoides. The sequence goes on from NW_026575045.1 coordinate 8,966,549, forward strand.
GAATTTGGCAAATATACTTGAGGCTGGTTCTGCTTTGGATGAGTTGGATGTGTTTGAGAACACTTTAGAAAACAAGCTTACCTCCACAAGTCTAATATATGTTTATTTTGTGAAGAAGAGGAAGAGAAAAAGAAAACACAGAAAAACATTCCACAAAACCTGAAAGTGTGTGTGTGTGTGTGTGTGTGTGTGTGTGTGTGTGTGTGTTCCACAAGGGTAGAATCAGCCTGCAAGGCAGAAATAATGAACACTACTATTTATTAAACTTTGAGCATTATAGAAGTAACAGTGAAAACATATAGGATAAGGATTTCTAGTTAAATATGCGGAACATAGGATTCTGATCCTATTCACGAAGCCCCCAATTCTGCTTGAGTTTGGTTGATTTTCCTACCATGATGCCCAGTAGATCAATGCTGCTCTGGTGAGCTTCCATATGGCAGTAGAAGAAAAAAATGGATCTTCAGATCCCATAAACAGAGCATACTAAATGTGGGAGTAGTATAAGGTTTTCTCAGTATCCACAAGAGAAAATACTCCTCTGAAGATTGGGGGCAGCTTCCCAATACTTCCCATGAGCTCATTTTCAGTCCATCTAAAATGGAGAGAGACAGAAAGGAGAGATGCTCTATGAAAATTTAAAGAAATCAGAAGTAAGAAGCATTGAGAGCATTAAAATTTCACCAGCAATGTATTTGCTGTGGATTAGTGAGTAGCCACATGTTTTATATTTCAGAATTAAGTGTTTTCATAATATAATAGTTTCTACAGATACTGCTTACATTTAAGAAGCAGTAAGATTATAAACTCTCAATCCCACCTCAAGTGGTTTAAACATGTTGAGCATCAACTGTCAGTTAAACATGAATAATAATAGCTCCTCAGAGAATTAGATGTGTGATTGGTCTGTTTGATAAGTAATAACCCGTCATTAGCAATCGTGATTTTTTTTTTTTAGGATTTTATTTATTTATTCGTGAGAGACACACAGAGAGAGAGAGAGAGGCAGAGACACAGGCGGAAGGAGAAGCAGGCTCCATGCCAGGAGCCCAACGTGGGACTCGATCTAGGGTCTCGATCTAGGGTCTCCATGCTTTCCAGGATCATGCCCAGGGCGGAAGGCGGCACTAAACCACTAAGCCACCGGGGCTGCCCGGCAATCGTGATTCTTGAGGATGGCTAAAACTCCGCAGTTTGCTGATGAGTGGAGATTGCATCCACGGAGTTCAATACATCAAAAAAAGTACGAACTATTCCAATCTGACTTCAATTGGGAATGTTCACAAGTACTCAGTGAGTCCCTCATCTACATTCCAGGATTTTCTGATGGCTTTGCAGTGCTGCCCTCTCCTGCAACCATGATAACTGATATCCCCTAAACAGAAATAAAGAGGTAGGAAGGAAATTTTGGAGAGTTTTTCTTTGGAGAGCATATGCCATGCCTTGGCAGTCATTGATCACTGACTGCAGATTTCCTGTGGCCCTGTGTTCTTGGTAAATACCAGGGGGGAGCATTATGTATTCTTCATTTTTCGTCTAAGCAGCCCTTTGATCATAATCACAAGTTCCAAAGAAAAATGTTTTCTGACTTTTCGTCTCTCAGTTGAATAAATAAGGATCATCACTGAAAAAAAAAAAAAGAGCTTTGAAGCAGCAAAAGCAAATGGTGAAAGAAGATAAAAGAATCAAAGGTGCTAAGACTTAATTTCCCTCAGTTTCTGTTTGAATATGAGTCAGTGCATAGTGATTTTAGATTCCTAATATGTGAAATATAATATGATTGGCTTTGTGCCAGAGCCTAATGATTCAATAAATGGCATTTATTTTAGTATGTGTGTGTGGCTCAATGGAGAGATAAAGAGATACATGGATACATAGATAGATACATAAATAGACATCCACATCCACACATACTTATAAAGCATCAATAAAGTTAACATTAAATTCTCACTGTAACTTCAGGATATACTCTGAAGGATTGTGAAATTGCCAAGTGATATTCTTACTCAGTGGGGGTGGGGGGGGCTGCTTCTCCCTCTTCCTGTCTTTCTGCTTGTGTGCGTCTCTCTCTCTCTCCCTCTCTCTGTCAAATAAATAAATAAAATATTTTTAAAAAAGAAAAATGTGTTTCTAAAATTATGTCACATAGAAAAAGTCTTCTGTCATATGAAAAACTAATATTTTTTCTACATATGGGATTAAGTTTCAAGAGTTAATCACTCATTCTTAATTTTTTTGAGTACTTTTAAGATATTGGAGGATCATATCCTAAATGACTGCCTCTTGTTCACATAAGGTCTTCCCTTCTCAGTTCTTGTGGCTAAATAATATCAAAGCTGTTATCACACATCAAAAAAGGAACGCTGTAATTTCTGTAAACCCCTAAATTTCTGTTAGATTTTAAGATACATCTTATAGGCAAAAGAAGGCTATTAATATTTTTACAAATTAAATTGTATCTTTATGAAATATATATGCTTTTATCTACGGAACTAGGATAGTATTCTAGATTAAACATTGAAAAATATATTCTGAATTAAATTCTTAAAAGCATGTAAGTCTATTAAACTTATATTTCTAAAATAAGAATAATGATAATCTCTTACATCCAGAAAATATTAACATTTGACAATTTCTCTTTTTTTTAAGATTTTATATATTTATTCATGAGAGACACAGAGACACAGGCAGAGAGAGAAGCAGGCTCCACGCAGGGAGCCCAATGTGGACTAGATCCCGGTCTCCAAGATCACACCCTGGGCTGAAGGCGGCGCTAAACCGCTGAGCTCCCCGGGCTTCCCCATTTGACAATTTCTTAAGTGGGATGACTCTTAGCCCAGGTTTACCTACTCTGGTGAGTATGTTATATTTTGCTAGCTTAACTCTTACCATGTTGCCATATATAAGAAATCCTAGAGACATGTAAATAAAAGTGTATAATTTTTTCTTCTAAAATTATTTCATCCTTTTTGTTTCACTATCACCCAATCCTTTCTTTTGTAAAAAAAACAAAACTAATTCAACAATCATCAAGAGATATGTTTATTTTAGCAAACTAAAATAAATCAGGAAACTATCTTAATCTGATAAAGATTACCTACACAAAACCTGCAGGAAACAACATTCTTTTCACAATGGCACTAGAGAATGATAGAGCATGCCAAAGTAGTTAGAGAGAAGTGTAGTAATGCATCTAAAAAAAGAGTAAAATAAAGAATGGATTGATGGATACATAAAAGGATGGATGCACTGAAGGCAAGTATGGTAAACTTAGTAAATCTAGAATGGTAAGATCTAGGTGGTGGGTATACAGCTATCTGCTATAAAATTCTTTCAACTTCACTACACATTGGGCAAAGATAGCACCTGAGGTCTTAAGGCCAGAGAAATTTTTTTTAATTTGAATTGAGTGGGAAAAATATAAAATGCCATTATTTGCAGATGACATGATTAAGTATATATCTAAAAGAATTTACCCATAAACTAATAGAATTAAGATTTCTGAATACCAAGATATATACAAAATTCACTTGTACTTCTATATGCCACCAACATTTAGAAACTTAAATTTTTAAAGTGTACTGTTTACAATAGCATTAAAAAAAACAAACAGTAAGTACCCAGAGATCAATATTTTAAAAAGTAAATAAAACAAAAAAAAAACTTAAATAAATGAATAGTTGTTAGATTTATGAGCTGGAATGTTCAATATTATAATTCCTTCAGAACTGATCTAGAGATTCAATGCAATCTCAGCCTGAATTTTAGTAAGTTTGGGGGTATATTTGGTAGACGGAGATTTGACAAATTGATGCTAAAATTTATATGGAAATGCAAAAAGCCAAGAGTGGCCCAGGAAATCTGGAAAAGGAACAAAGTTCATTAATTTATTTTAAAAATAAAATAAAGGGACGCCTGGGTGGCTCAGCAGTTAAGCATCTGCCTTTGGCTCAGGCAGTGATCCTGGGATCTGGGATCAAGTCCTGCATTGGGTTCCTTGCGTGGAGCCGGCTTCTCCTTCTGCCTCTGTCTCTGCCTCTCTCTCTGTGTGTATCTCATGAATAAATAAATAAATTTTTTTAAAAAAATAAATAAAATCATATTCTTCTTCCCCCACCCTCTGGACTTATACTCTCAGATCCTACTAACTTTTTCCTCCAAAAAAAAAAAAAAGCAATTATTGATTTTTTGACTATTGGTAATATCAAACTCTAAAGGCATTTTGTCTCACAGTATGCATAGTAGTTTCAGTGTGGATTTGGGATTCAGACAGATGGGAATTTGAATCTTAAGTTTTCTCATTAGCTAGCTAAATGAATAGGAGAAAATTATTTGTCCCTTAACTTCATTTTCTTCACCTGTAAGATAGAGATATTAATGCTACTAACATATCTTCTCTGGAATAGAGGGTACTAGTTCAATAAGCCACAGTGTATTTTTAGGTAAAGACCAGCAGTGATATCACTGAACACTAAGATAAAAGTTTTTATAAAGTTAAGAATCCATGGCTGCCTTGAGTATGCACCAAACAGATCTCAAACTACAGGATGTAATGAACCAAGGTCCCAGATAGAGTGCTCTGAAATCCATGGCTGCATTTAGAACAAAGCCAATGTTCCCTGGGCTGCTCGTAACCAGTGACAGAACCCCACAAGAATGATAAGGTGTACCCATTCCTGGGAGACATGGGACTCTTCTAAAGGATACCTTTGGCTTGAAGGCTCTATGATAGATTAACCAAACATTCCTTAGACTATGGACATCAGGAGGCTTTCACTCAACCTTTCCTGTCTCCACTTTATTCGGGGTCAGACTCTTATTATGTCTGCTATTTCTTCCAGCTTTTCCTGGTAAGCTTTCTTTTTTTCCTTCAAAGAAGCATTTCTCCATTTATTGAAGAGACTGTCTTTCTTCCGGTGGATCGTCTTTCCTCCTTTATCGTATATTAGTTGAGCATAAAGTTCAGGGTCCACTTCTGGGTTCTCTGTTCTGTTCCATTGATCTATATGTCTGTTTTTGTGCCAGTACCACACTGTCTTGATGAACACAGCTTTGTAGTACAACCTGAAATCTGGCATTGTGATGCCCCCAGATATGGTTTTCTTTTTTTAAAATTCCCCTGGCTGTTTGGGGTCTTTTCTGATTCCACACAAATCTTAAAATAATTTGTTCTAAGTCTCTGAAGAATGTCCATGGTATTTTGATAGGGATTGCATTATACGTGTAAATTGCCCTGGGTAACATTGACATTTTCACAATATTAATTCTGCCAATCCATGAGCATGGAATATTTTTCCATCTCTTTGTGTCTTCCTCAATTTCTTTCAGAAGTGTTCTGTAGTTTTTAGGGTATATTTTGAGAACCATTTGAATGGTAAATGGTTCTCCAACCTTTTATTTTCAGGTTGTAGGTGTCCTTCTGTCTAAAATGAGTCTCTTGTAGACAGCAAATAGATGGGTCCTGTTTTTTTATCCAGTCTGAAACTCTGCGCCTTTTGATGGGGTCATTAAGCCCATTCACGTTCAGAGTTACTTGAACTTCTTCTTAAAGGGGAGTTTTAAGAGTCCCCCTTAAAATTTCTTGCAGAGCTGGTTTGGAGGTCACATATTCTTTCAGTTCCTGCCTGTCTTGGAAGCTCTTTATCTCTCCTTCCATTTTGAATGAGAGCCTTGCTGGATAAAGTATTCTTGGTTGCATGTTCTTCTCATTTAGGACCCTGAATATATCCTGCCAGCCCTTTCTGGCCTGCCAGGTCTCTGTGGAGAGGTCTGCTGTTACCCTAATATTCCTCCCCATGAAAGTCAGGGACTTCTTGTCTCTTGCTGCTTTAAGGATCTTCTCTTTATCTTTGGAATTTGCAAGCTTCACTATTAGATGTCGAGGTGTTGAACGGTTTTTATTGATTTTAGGGGGGGATCTCTCTATTTCCTGGATCTGAATGCCTGTTTCCCTTCCCAGATTGGGAAAGTTTTCAGCTAGGATTTGTTCAAATACATATTCTGGCCCTCTGTCCCTTTCGGCGCCCTCAGGAACCCCAATTAAACGTAGGTTTTTCTTCCTTAGAGTGTCATTTATTTCCCTTAATCTGTCTTCATGGTTCTTTAATTGTTTATCTCTTTTTTCCTCAGTTTCCCTCTTTGCCATTAACTTGTCTTCTATGTCACTCACTCGTTCTTCCACCTCGTTAATCCTCGTCGTTAGGACTTCTAGTTTGGATTGCATCTCATTCAATTGATTTTTAATTTCTGCCTGATTGGATCTAAATTCTGCAGTCATGAAGTCTCGTGAGGCCTTAATGCTTTTTTCTAGAGCCACCAGTAGCTGTATAATGGTGCTTCTGAATTGGCTTTCTGACATTGAAGTGTAATCCAGATTTTGTACCTCTGTGGGAAAGAGGGCTGTTTCTGATTCTTTCTTTTGAAGTGAGGTTTTCCTTCTAGTCATTTTGCTCAGTGCAGAGTGGCCAAAAACAAGTTGTATTGGAACACGGGGGAGTATCACTGGTCCGTCCAGCTGGTCTTCTGGGGGAGGGGCCTGCTGTGCTGATTCTCAGGTGTTAGCACTTGGGGGAGCTGCTCTGCCCCTGCCTGCTGCCGGGCTCAGCGGGGGTTGTTTACCCCGTGGGGCCCCAGGAGGAACAGCCGCAGTTGCTATGGCAACTCTGGAAGCCTGGAGTCAGTCCCCGCAGGAACTACGGGGCTCGGGGCTCTCGGCTCTCCGTCCGCAGGGCCTGGAGGCTCCGGGGCAGGGCGCTGATCTGCTCAGCTCGGGGCAGGAGCGTCCTCGCTGTCCTGGGCCCTCCCGGCCTCTGCCTGTCCCGGGGGAGGCCGGATCCTGGGCTGTGTCCCGGCGCCCTGTGCTCCGGGGCCTGCGCTGGTGGATTCGCGCTCCCGCCCCGCAGCCCCCTCCGTCTCCCAATAAAGTCCTTTTGCATTAATCCTATTTTGCTGTCTACATCTCAGAAGGCAGGCTAGCACCAGTAGTACCAGAAGCAACCCAATCAAGCAGGTGGTAATTTGAGAGTGGCCAAAACACCTTTTAATAACAGAAGAAGCTATCCTGGGAAAAGGTGGATTCCTTGCTAATGATTTTGTTAGTGGTGACCTAGGAAAATGTCCCAGTTGAGGGAAATACTGCAGAAGGTAGAACAATACAGGCACTTAAAAAATATGGGGAAAGCACAAATGACTAAAAAGATAACAAAGTTGGCTAGCTAATGCTAAGTTGTCTTTTTGCTTTCATTCTACCCTTAGTTGATTTCTATGCATTTTATGAAAGACTTTGGAGAACTACACAAAAATCTATGCTGATTTCACATTCCTGACACCAGAATTTCTTCAGCTTGTTTTTGGATCAGTTAAAAAATGATTCTAAAATTCAATCAATTGATAAAACTATTATAGGATTTGCCTAATTATAAAATGAATTTCCACCAGTGGACCATAATTTGAAATTACAATAATTCTTCCCAAAGGCTCCTCAAAGCAAGCACAATAAAAATACAGATTACCTTCAAAAAAAATGAGAGAATGACGGTTATTAACAGCAATAAGGAAGCCAGAAGAGACTGTAATTCTAGCTTCAAGATGCTAAAACCAATAACAATCAAAAAATAATTCTGAATACAAAAAATATAGTCTCCAAAAATTAAGGTAAACAACATAATCATCTAACAAGAGCTAATGAACCTACACAGAAGACTCCAATTAAGATCCACAGAATGCCATTTTTTTTCAGTATCCATGTTATATTCATAAGATAGGTTATATAAATCTAGGCCATAAAAAGAAAATCTAATAAGTTCAAAGGAAGTGAGATCATACAGAGAGTATTAACTAATTTAAGGGTATCAAACTAGAAACCAGTAACAGATAAACAGGAAGATCTCTAAACCTGTGGAGATTAAACAATAAGCCATATGTCAAAGAAAAAGGCTCAAAAGAAATTGTTGCAAAAAGCAGTGGATCTGGAATACTTGTGTGGCTCAGTCAGTTGAGTGCCTACTCTTGATTTCAGCTCGAGTCATGAGCTCAGGGTCCTGGCATCAAGTTCCACATTGAGCTCCACTCTCATCATGGAATCTGCTTAAGACTCTCTCTCTTTCTCCCTCTCTCGGCGCCTCCTCCTGCTCATGCATGCTCTCTCTCTCTCTCTCAAATAAATAAATCTTTAAAACAAAAACCATGGGCCTGAATGAAAGTAAAAACATATTAAAAAATATAGGATGCAACTAAAGCAGCACCAAGAGGGAAATTAACACACTTAATGCTCACATTAGAAACAGAAAAGTCGGGGCACCTGGGTGACTCAGGGGTTAAGCATCTGCCTTCAGCTCAGTTTATGATCCTGAGGTCCTAGGATTGAATCCTGCATAAGGTTTCTTGCAGGGAGCCTGCCTCTTCTTCTGCCTATGTCTCTGCCTCTCTTTGTATGTCTCTCATGAATGAGTAAATAAAATCTTAAAACAAAACAACAACAACAACAAAAAAGAAAAGTCTCAAATAAATAATCTAGGTTCCTACCTTTTTTTTTTTTTTTAGTTCTAACATCTTGTTAAAAGATGTTCAAGAAACCATACAAATCAAGGATAGTAAAAACACAGACCTCCTTCCAGGAATAAACTCTGTCAGAAGCATCAACACTTGAACAAACATCAGCTGGGAGGGGAGTACCAGGAGGAGCACATAGGGACATCAGGCCCAGGTGGGCATGGTGACCCACCCCCACCCTCAGTGCTTTTTCCTATGCAAGAGGGACCTTGCCTGCTAGCACCACACTGGAAGGTATCTCCTGATCCAGAGCTCCCATTTCTACCTACTAGGAGCTGTGGGAAGAGCTAGGTTGGAGATGTAGGCGTCAGAGTTGAACAGTCTGGAAGAAACCAGAAAAATAAGAGCAAAATAAATCCAAAACATAAAGAAAAAGGACATCAAAGCAGAAATCAATAAAGTTGAAAACTGAAAAACATTACAAAAAAAGTCAATAAAAACATTTTTTAAAACCTTTAAAATATAATAATTTAATCAAAACAGTAATTCTTTGTAAATGTTGTAACATATATAAATCATATATTAAAAATAAGCTAAATAAGAGGAGAAGCAAAATGAAAGTGCACTCTGATAGGTTCCTACACTTCATGTGAAATAATTTAATACCATTTGAAGGTAGGCTTTGATAAGTTAAATTTGGGTATTTTTAACTCCAGGGCAACTACCAAAAAATTAAAACAAAGTAATATAGATAATAAGCAAAGAATGGAGATAAAATGAAAATAAAAAATTCCATTAATTCACAAGCGGCAAGAAAAGAGGAAAAGAAGAAAATGTGTTGATCTAACAAATATAAAATTAGCATAACAATAAGATTATTATAAATATTGAAACTTAAAAGGCAAATATTATCGGAGGATAAAAAGAAAAATTAAAATGCAATGAAAATCCAAATAAATAGAATTACACAGTTAAAAGTGAAAATACAGAAATAAAATAAATTATGCTTTCTAATATGGCAGACACTAGCCAAATATGGCTGTTGAGTAGTAAAAATCTGCTTTGGACAAATTAAAATATGCTAGTACTGTAAAGCATGGAGTTGCTTATGACTAAGCAAGAAAAATTAATGTAAAATATATTGTGAAAAACAGAAATTGGTAATAAAAAAGATACTTGTTGGGGTATCTGGGTGTCTCAGTCAGTTGAGTGTTGGACTCTTGATTTCAGCTCAGGTAATGATCTCAAGGTTGTGAGATTGAGCCCCATGTCCTGCTCCGTGCTCAGAGTAGAATCTACTTGAGACTCTCTCTCCTTGTCTCCCTTTGCCCCTACCCCTACTCACCCCACCTCTTTATAAATAAATAAATAAATAAACAAATAAATTCTTCAAAAAAACCCAAACTCCTCAAATATTAGAAAAATGAGGCAACACACTTCTAATTAACCTATGAGTAAAAGAAGAATTAAAAGGCAATTCCAACCTCATACTAGTCAGAATGGCTAAATTTTAAAACACGAGAAACAACAAGTGTTGGTTAGGATGTGGAGAAAAAGGAACCCTTATACACTGTTGGTGGGAATGCAAGCTGGTATAGCCATTTTGGAAAACAGTATGGAGTTTCCTCAAAAAGTTAAAAACAGAACTACATTACAATCCAGTAATCAGACAACTAGTTATCCACCAAAATTTTTTAAAAAAAAGAAAGAAACGCTAATTCATGGTGATACATGCACCCCTATGTTTAAAGCACTATTATTTATGATAGCCAAATTATGGAAGCGGCCCAGTGTCCATCCTGATGAATGAATAAAGACACACACACAGGGATCCCTGGGTGGCGCAGCAGTTTAGCGCCTGCCTTTGGCCCAGGGTGCGATCCTGGAGACCTGGGATCTAATCCCACGTCGGGCTCCCGGTGCATGGAGCCTGCTTCTCCCTCTGCCTGTGTCTCTGCCTCTCTCTCTCTCTCTGTGTGTGTGTGTGTGACTATCATAAATAAAATAAAAATTAAGAAAAAAACTTTAAAAAGACACACACACACACACAATGGAATATTATATTCAGCTATAAAAATGAAATGAAAACTAAATAAATAAAAGTGAAATCTTTCCATTTGCAATAATATGAATGGACCTAGAATGTATAATCTAAGTAAAATAAGAGAAATAAAAATATATCATTTTGCTCATATATGGATTTTAAGAAACAAAACAGATGAACATAAAGGAAGGGAAGAAAAAAGAAAATAGATAAAAACGTAGAGAGAGGCAAACCATAAGAGATTCTTTTTTTAAAGGTTTTATTTATTTATTCATGACAGACACAGAGAGAGACAGAGACCTCTGTCTGCAAAGGGAGAAGGAGGCTCCATGCAGAGAGCCCGAGCTGAAGGCAGATGCTCAACTTCTGAGCCACCCAGGCACCCCCCATAAGAAATTCTTAACTCTATAAAGGGAACAGGGCTATTGGAGGGACCTGAGTTGGGGGGATGGGTAATTAGGTGATGGGCATTAAGGAGGCACTTGATGGAATGAACACTGGGTGTTATATGCAGCTGATGAATCACTAAATTCTATCCCTGACACTAGTAATACAGTATATGTTAACTAAATTGAATTTCAATAAAATTTTTAATTAAAAATAAAACAACCAAAGAAAGAAAAGAAAAAGAAAGAAAGAAAGAAAGAAAGAGCAGAAAACCAGAGAATATCAATGAAACTAAAAGTCAAGTCTCTGAAAGAATTAGTACCTTCAATTATATCTAGCCAGATCAATAGTTTTCAACCAGAAGGGACTTTTTTCCCCAGGTAACATTTGTCAAGGTCTATATATATTTTTGGTGGTCAGGTAGACACACTTCTGACATCTAGTGGATAGAGACCAAGGATGCTGATGAATACTCTACAATGCACAGAACAGTCCTCAAAAGGATTATCCTGCCCAAATTGTCAATAGTCCAGACTGCTCAGGAAAAAAATAAAAAGGATGCAAGTTATCAATATCAGGAATGAAAAAGAATCATCACTGCAGTTCCCATAGACATTTAAATAATAAAAAATAACAGAAACAACCTTAATAAATTTAACAACTTAGATGAAATGGATACATTATTTGAAAGTCAGAAATTACCAAAGCTCACTCAAGAAGAAACATTCAAAATAACCTTACATCTATTTAAAAATTACATTTGTTAAAATATCCTCCCCAAGATTCAAGACAAGAATCACTTCCCCTGATAACTTCTAACAAACCTTTAAGGAAAAATTAATGACAATAATACATAAACTCCTCCAAACCAAAGAGAAAGATAAAATAATTCTGAAAGGACTTTCAGGTTCCAGTTCCATGTGAAGGGGCTTGGACGTCCTCACTTGGTCTTAAAAGGAAAAAGCTGAAAAGACGGAAAAATCAGCAATGTGTTATGGATTCATAAGAGAGAGGAAGACACAAAGACAACTGCTTCCTCCCAGATTGGAGAAACAGGCAACTGCAAGAAGTCAAGACTCACCAGAGGAAACTCACCAGCAGAAATCTCCTTGGTAACTAATGTAAGAAAACCTGACCTGTAACTGATGGATTGCTGGAGGCTGAGTGTGGACAGCTCCCAGTGTTAAAAACTCCAGGGGAGCCCCATGGTTTGTAATATTTACCTCCAGTTTGACCAGATTCCCACAGTAAATATTGGAGAAAAATCCCCTTGGGCTTCCAGCAGGAAGAAGGGGATTCTGAAATTGGCCAGAGCATTGTGTTCTTCACAAGGCCTGCCCTCAGGAGAAACTAGTTAACCAGAGCCTACTGCTGGGGAAGTGTCAGAGCCTAACTGACCTGGGGGAAGGGCAGACTTAGCTCATGTCCCCTCTAGCCTTCTACTGTGAGAAGGGAAGTAGTCCACTCCAGCCCACTCTAGTCATTCTGTCTCATCCAAAGGTGGAGGAAAAAACTGAGACACACTTATGAAGGTGACAATCCAGAGGCATATACTGGCGGCTAAGACTGAGATCTCATTACAGGACTAGAGAACATTTCCCCTCCCCCTACTCACCACCAGAGCCTGAAAAGCCTATTTAGAACAGGTCCTTTTACCTGCAAGAACATGCCTGGCTATCAAAAAAAAAAAAAAAAAATTACAAGACATACTCATAGCCAAAAATACAACTTGGGCAGCTCGGGTGGCTCAACGGTTTAGCGCCACCTTCAGCCCAGGGCGTGGTCCTGGAGACCCAGGACCGAGTCCCACGACCGGCTGCCTGCATGGAACCTGCTTCTGCCTCTCTCTCTCTCTGTGTTTCTCTCATGAATAAATAAATAAAATCTTAAAAAAAAAAAAAAACTTGAAAAGATAGGGCAAGCATCAGAATCAGACACAGAAGGGAACTGGAATTATCAGTCCAGAACTTAATATAGCTATGATGGGCATATTCAGGACTCTAATGGACAAGATAGATAGCATCCAAGAACAGGCAGGCAATGTAAGCGGAGAGATGGAAAATCAAAAATGCTAGCGATCACACTGTAACAGAGATGAAAAATGCCTCTGATGAGCTTATTAGTCCACTTGGATATGGCTGAGGAAAGAAGTTCTGAGCCTGAGGATTCCTCAATTGAAACTACCCAAACTGAAAAAGCAAAAGGAGCAAAGACAAAAAAAAAAAAAAAAAAAAAAACAAACAAACAAACAGTATATCCAAGAACTGTGGATCAGCTACAAAAAAATGTAACATAGGAGTAATGAGACTATCAGAGAAAAGAGAATGAACAGTCAAAATATTTGAAGCAATGAGGACTGCAAATTTCCCCAATTTAATGACAGATACAAAACCACACATTCAGGAAACTCAGAGAATGCCGAGTAAGACAAACCCCCCCACCCACCCTCAGCAAAAAAGAATCTCAAATAAACAAACAAGACCTAAGCATATTGTTTTCAAACTACAGAAAATCAAAGACAAATAAGAAAATTCCGAAATTACCTACAGGATAACATAGATGAGAATTATACACACACACACACACACACACACACACACACACACACACACACGTATATATCCTTGTAAAGTTTTTAAAGACAGAGAGAGACAAAGCAAGTACAATGATTATTCCAGGCACAGATGTATTGATTAAAGTTTAAAAATTAACTCTCAAGAAAAATGAGCAAGGGCTTCATAGACTTTATTTAAACATACTGTTCAAAATACATCATATAAAATAAAGTAAATCACTTTATTTTAAATAAACCAAATTAAAGCTCTGTGCTATAGCCTGTATCCAAGAAAGATTAGACTAAGTAATCAGTACTTGATACTGGGTAGGGCTGATAGGAAATGTTCTCAATGGTACCTACGTATTGATATTTTTAAAATTTTGTGCTAATTACAGTCTTTTAAGGTTATTATTATATTAATTTGAATTTTAAAACTTGTTAATACAATAAAAGATAACATTTTGTACTATCCATTATGAACACATTTTATTACTTAGATTGATTATGTCACTAGAAAGCTTTGGAACATTAAGAATGTAGACTTCCAGATGCAAACCACAGTAACTTTCCTTTCATCTAAGAAAAGGTGAACATTATTCAAAAGAAAATACTAGAGATTAAATTCTGAGGCAAATCTATGGACAGAAATCAATAAAATATCATAGCTCTTTTAAAGGGTTAAGTAAACAAACAGTGCTATCACTGTTTACTTAACCTGTTAACTGTTTACATCACTACAAATTATTTGAGTTTTCTTGATAGGACAGAAGAAACTTTTGATATTAAGTACTTATTCATTTGAATACCATTCTCAACTTTCAGTGGTTTACTTCCATCCATTTACTGTGAATAACACAATATCAGGGTGCATGGGGTGCTTAGTGGATTAAGTGTCTGCCTTTGGCTCAGGCCTTGATCCCAGGGTCCTGGGATTGAGACCAGTATAGGGTTCCCTACTCAGTGGGGAGCCGGCTTCCCCCTCTCCCTCTGCTATTTCCCCTGCTTGTGCTCTCTCTCTCTCTCTCACTCCCTTTCTCTCAAATGAATAAATAAAATCTTTTTAAAAACCCACAATATCGGGATCCCTGGGTGGCGCAGCAGTTTAGCGCCTGCCTTTGGCCCAGGGCGCGATCCTGGAGACCCCGGATCGAATCCCACGTCGGGCTCCTGGTGCATGGAGCCTGCTTCTCCCTCTGCCTGTGTCTCTGCCTCTCTCTCTGTGACTATCATAAAAATAAATAAATAAATAAATAAATAAATAAATAAATAAATAAATAAATAAAAAAACCCACAATATCAATTAAAGAGAAAACAATGTCAAAAAACCATATCCTTAGTTTGCATTTATAATAATATATAATAATAAATTTATAATAATATAAATGTAACATCTATAATTAAATACTATAATTATTATAATATAATAATATAATATAAAATAGTCTTATTTTTAACAGGCAAGTGGATATTTAATTGTCTATATTCTGAGCAACAAATCTTAATATTTTCTATATGCTATATTTTTTGATAGTGTAGGGATGTTGCCCTAAATAACTATTTATCTTGAACACCATTGTTTAAAAATTATACAGTCAATTATGTGAAATTGAGTACTTTATAAAAATGATCTTCCAAATATTGCAAAATAGTTCCTTCCAATGCAGAATGGAGCATTTGTTGAAGTAAATAATGTTCACATTCACGTAAATGATTCAAGGAGAGTAAACAATGTATTTTTTATTCACTGCTCTCCTTAGAGACTTTGATTTTGAATTATCACAGTCCTCTTAAGTATTTTGTTTACATCATCTACAAAAGAATAATTTAGGAGGCACAAGGAAAACACTCAATAAGGCCAAAAAGAAATAAAATGTAATCCTCTATTCTTTCATATGTATATTATAGATATGTATACATAACAGACACATACATATCTTAGTGGAAATGCATGAGGACAAAACACTGTAGATACTCTCAATTCACCAATTTGACACATTTGTCACACAAATTCCCACGTAGAAGCAGTCTTTGATTTTCAGGGATGACAATATAAATGCTTAGCCAGTTATTAACACCTTATCAATTCATGACACGTACAACAGAACTAACATGTATTTATGAATTTATTTTATTCTGCTTTTGACAAGCAATGCATAAAACTTCCACTTTTTCCTCAGATGTTTTCTTAGTCTGTTTGGGTTGTTATAATAGATTACCATAAACTGGGGGTTTAAAAACAACGGAAATTTATTTCTCATAATTCTGGAAGCTGAAAAGTCCAAGATCAAAGTGTCTACAGATCAGCTGCCTGGTGAGAGTAAGCTTCTTCATTCATAGATGGTTGTCTTTCCACTGTGTCCTCACATAGTGGAAGAGCAAAGGAGTTCTCTGGTGCCTCTTGTAAGAGAACTAATCCCATTCATGAGGTATCTACCTTCATGACATAATCACTGTCCAAGGCCTCACCTCTAAGTCTCATCACATTGTGTCTTAGGATCCAACATATGAACTGGAGAAGGGGGAGTGGACTCCAAGTTTTCAGGCCATAGCAGATGTATTTTCCTACAAAGTTCCCATGCATACATGGCCCAGAGACTTGCTGCATTTAAATGACTGAAAACCTTTCAACGTAACAAAATTGTAAGAAGAAAAAGATTTTGTCATTTGATACATACAGTGGGCAAGATAAGGTACTTGTAAATGAGGCTACAGGAAAAGATACATCTCTGCCATGGCTTTTAGGAACTTTTACATTAGTGAGAAGACAGAGAAATGAACAATTCAACCATTACAACAATGTGAATGTTACAAGAGATGTAAGGTCAGGACAGAACACTTAAGAAACCCCCAGAATCATTACCATCTTCAGCCTTAGCAGAGGTGAAGCATAAGATAGCTCAGAGCTGGTCCTTGTGCAAAGTCAAAAAGGATGAGGAGCTTTCTACAAGGAAATCAACTGTCCCTTTCAGGAAAAAATGGTTTACTCAAAGTCTGAGACAAAAGTCAAAATGGCATAGTACAAGTGGAAGTTTTGTTGGTGTGACTAGTTCATGTCAGAGAGTGGTGAAAAATTTGGCTGGCCAGATAGAACCTGATCTGTTCATAGAGTCTTGATTGGATGCAGCAGTTGGACTTATTAAGAGATTGCAAAAGAATGATCATACTTGCATATTAGATAGCATTTGCAGTACCTGTGGATAACACATTTAAAAAAGACGTGTGAATGGAAGCTATAGAGGGTACTAAAATGGAAAGTGAATGGCTGGCCATGTGGCTCAAGCCACAGGTGTGAGAAAGAGGAAATTGGGAAATGAAGAAAATAAATAATTAACGTTCTTCAGAGTGAGAGAACAAATCTATGATTCTAAATTGATGCCCATTTCTTGATGTCAAGTAAATTGTTTCTAGAAAATGATTCTGTTATGAAACCTTACAGAATGAATATTGTCTTCTTACCAGAGGATTACTTAAAAGCCCAATACTTTCCTAGATATAGATCCAGTATACTTGCTTTTAAATTAACTTCATTTCTGCTTTTAGAATCCAGATTTCATTCAGTCATTTAAATCATTTGAAAATAACTGATACAGGGGCACCTGGGTGGCTCAGTCAGTGAAGCATCCAACTCTTGATTCTGGCTCAGGTCATGATCTCAGGGTTGTGAGAGAGAGCCCTGAGTTCGACTCCATGGTCAGAGGGGAGTCTGCTTGAGATTCTGTCTCTCCCTCTTCCTCTGCTCCACCCTGCCCACTCACACACTCTCTCTCTCTCTCAAGTAAATAAATAAAGGTATATTAAAAAATAAAATATCTGATACAAAAATGTGGTATTTCATAAAAATTACAATCCATTTCTCTAAAGGGTCAGCAAAGGTTTTCTGTGAATCACAAGTAATTAAATATTTACACTTTGCTGTCCAAAAGGAAAAATCAAAGATATTATGTGGTACTTATACACAAAGAAAGAACATTTCTACAAACAATTAATTTTAAAAATTCAAAATTATATATACACAAAAATTTACATTTAAATTACTTTAACTTTTCCCAGAGTATCCACTCAATTTTTTCCCAACCATTTCAATACCTAAAAACAATTATTAGCTTCTAGCTGTACAGTGGGCTGGATTTGGCCCTGAAGCTGCAGTTTGCTCATTCCTGCCTTAAAAGCAAACTCAAGCACTGTCTTTGAGACAACCTACCATTCAAGAGAACTTAAGATTCTGGTACTGAAATGTAACAATGGGGAAGTGAAAAGCATGTTCAAAGACAAGTTACCAAATACACTTTCAAGAGAAGTATGCAAGGTACAGTCATTTGAAAAATATAAAACCATCAATGTGAGTGAGAAGGCAATTCAAGAAAGGAAAATTCAATCCTTATTAAAAAGCAAAAGAATGGCTTGATATTTAATTCCATTATTTGGAAGAATATATAGTGAAAGAAAGCCAGCAAACTAGAATAAATTTCTCAAGGTATAATGAGATGTCACTGAGACTTGTAAAAAACAATGCACGTGAAAACTATGAAAGAAGCCCTTCTGAATTTCATAACTCTCATGATTTGTTGCATTAATTATGAATTTTGGACTGAAATTGTAAAGAGGAAAAATTCAAATAATATACATTATGGCAAGGCACTGTATCATATAATATTCAATTTAATATTATTGGTTACCATGTTAGTTTCCTTGAGCTGCTTAAATACTATTTTAGTACTTTATAATAGAGTGCCATAAAGTTATTGTTTGTTTAAAATAACTGTTTCATTTCTACAGTAGATTGGGCCTTAAACTTTTGGCTAATTATTCTTTAATGTTAAAATTCATATTTTATTTGTACTATTTCCACTTACAAAATAGAAATCTTAAGAAAAAATTGATAATATGAAGACTGCTCAAAGTTGAATTTATCTATTCCATTCTCCTCTTAGAATTAAGAAGTTTATTTTTCACATTTAATGATCTCAAAAAGTATAATTGAATTTAAGTGAAGCAAACACTAATTCAAATTGTACATTTGCAATCAGTTCACTTCAAAAAGTTTTTCTGTTTCGCTTCAAAATAAATATGCTCTATATGTGATGTTTATTAGCTTTCTAAATTAATCCTTATCATGCAGAGAAACATCTAGTGAAGCAAGGCCATGAAATCACAGATGAGGTATGTTTGACTCAACAGCGTAGGCAGGGAAAAGATATCCAACAATACGCTCTATGTGGGGCCTTTCAAGGTAGTTACCCAGTGCCAACTTCTCCCTTAAACCCAGCTGATGCTTAATGGGAGCACATGTATTATTTCTGAGCATAGAAAAATCCAGGCTCCTGTATCATATCATGAAAGAAGCATTTCCCTCTAGTTTGTCCAATCAAATGTGACACAAAATTAAAACCATTAAAGTACAAAATTTTAAAAAATAAAAATTATTTGTTATACGTGGAATTTAAGAAACAAAACAGATGAACATAGGGGAAGGGAAGGAAAATGAAAATAAGATAAAAACAGAGAGGGAGGCAAACCATAAGAGACTCTTAACTGTAGGGAACAAAGTGAGGTTGCTGAAGGGGAGAGTGTTGGGGGATGGGGTAACTGGATGATGGGCATTAAGGAGGGTACTTGATATAATGAGCACTAGATTTTATATGCAACTGATAAATCACTGACTTCTACCCCTGAAACTAATAATACACTGTATGTTAAATAAATGAATAATGTTTAAAGAAATGTTATGAAACATCAGAATAAGTATGTCATCAATAAAAATATTCATGTACCATGATTAATGAATAGCTATCATGAACTTAATGCTTACTACATGCTAGCTATGTGCAAGATACCTTACATACAAAATCTCCTTTAATACTCCTAATAATATCTAGTAGACATACTACCTCAACTTTAAAGATAATGAATCTGGGATCCCTGGGTGGTGCAGCGGTTTAGCGCCTGCCTTTGGCCCAGGGCGCGATCCTGGAGACCCGGGATCGAATCCCACGTCGGGCTCCCGGTGCATGGAGCCTGCTTCTCCCGCTGCCTGTGTCTCTGCCTCTCTCTCTCGCTCTCTGTGTGACTATCATAAATAAATAATAAAAAAATAAATAAATAAAGATAATGAATCTAAGGAGAGTTTAAGTGATTTATCAAGGTCCTACAGCTGATATATTATAGGTTCTGAATTTGAATCCAGGTCCTATTCCAGAACTCCACTATACTGCAATATATCTGGCATGCAAAATCCATCAAATCACTAAATCATGGATTATCATTCATCTGTCTTTGCAGAAAATTACAACCTACCACAATTAACTAAAAACAAACAAACAACAAAGAGTTTAGGAACTAAGGAGAAAAAAATATGTCTTTGGTTAGAAAGATAATGACAAAAAAAGAAAAAAGGCATAGCCTTTGCTCAGAAGTTAACTGATGTAGGACTGAAGGCCTTGCCTTTCTTCTCTCATTGAATTTTTACATCTAGAATTTTTGTTAGCATCATAATGTCATGGATTAATTAAATCTAAAGAAATACGAAGAAAATGAATAATAAATATGAAAGCAGAAAATAACAAAATATTAAATAATACTCCAAAAGGGACTTTTGATCTACTGACTTTTGGTACCAGCCAAGCTGTAGTAAACTGATTATCCTATCTTTCCTTCTCATTACAGTCAAAACCTCTAGACAGAATTTAAAAGGCACCTACCTGAGAAATCTGAAAAGAAAATACAAGACAGATTGAAGACTACAGTCAAAGGATGCCCACGTGGCTCATTGGTTAAGCACTGGAATGGAGTCCTGTGTAGGGACTATAGTCAAAACCCCAACAAGGGTCTGTATAGGGCTTCAACTTAGTAGGCTTATTTTTCTCTAATGGACCGACTTTGACCTTGTCAAGGACAGGTATTGCTTTCTAATTTGTTTTGCTTTTTCATGTTCTTTTGGCTACCTTTGCATTTCCATAGGAGTCTTAGAATCAGCCTGTCAATTTTTCCAAGAATACTTGGTGAGATTTTAATTGGGGTTATGTTAAATGTATAGATCATTTTGGGCCAAATTTGTATCTATGCTCATAAGTAATAGTGATCTGTATTTTTAATATCTTTATTTGCTATCAAAGTAATTTTGGACTCATAAGGTGAGTTGGAAAGCATTCCTTTCTCTTTCATTCCTGGAAGAGTTATTTTATTTTGTCCTTAAATGTCAAATAGAATGCACCAGCAAAGTCATCTCAGGCTGGAATTTTTAACTGCAATGTGATTTCTTTAATATATATAGTACTATTTAAGTTACCTATTCCTTATCGAGTGAACCATGGAAAATTGTGTCTTTCAAAGAGCTGTCTATTGCATTCAAGTTGTCAAAATCATTGCCATAAAGTCGTTCATTCCTTTACAATCATTATAATACCTACAGAATCTGTAGTCATGTTGACTCATTCCAGATAATCGTAAATTGTTTTCTTCTTTTTTTATAATCTGTTTATCTAGAGGTTTATCAATTTCGCTGATCTCAAGGAATCACCTTTGATTTCTTTGACTTTCTCTTTAAAGAGAGAAGAAGAAGAAGAAGAAGAGAAGAAGAAGATTGTAGATTTATTTATTTATTTATTTATTTATTTATTTATTTATTTGAGAGTGAGAGCACCAAGCGGGGGGGGGGGGGGGGGGGGGGCAGAAAGAGAAGGCAAGAAACCTTCCACTGAGTGTAGGGCCCAAGCAGGGCTCCATCCTGGGACTCTGGGATCAGGATCTGAGCCTAAGTCAGATGCTTAACTGACTGAGCCACCCAAGTGCCCCTCTTTGACTTTCTCATTGACTTTTCTGTTTCGACTTTATTTATTGCTACTCTTCTTTTTAATCCTTATCCTTCCCTTTCTTCACTTTCAGTTTAATTTGTTTTACTTTTCTTAATTTCTTAAGTTAGAAGCTGAGGTCTTTGGTTTCACATATTTCTTATTTTCTAGTATAGATGTTTAGCACTATAAATTTCCCCAGAAGAGCTACTTTAGTGACATTTCACAAATTTAGACAGTGTTGGGCTTTCATTTTTATTCATGCAGAATCACTTCTGATTTCTCGTCTTATTTCTTTTTTTGATTCACAGGCTATTTTGTTACTTTCTTAGTTTGCATATAATTTAAAGATTTTCAAGTGATACTTCTTTTTGATTTCCAATTTCATTTTCCTATGATCAGAGAACATAATTCACATATTTGAATCCTTTAAAACCTTATTGAGACTTGTTTTACAGCCCCAAACATAGTCTATGTTGATAGATATTCTAGGTGTCCTTAAGAAAAATGTATATTTCATTATCATTGGATAGTGTTTTATAAATGTCACATAGGACAAGTCAGTTGATATTATTTCTCAAGTCTTTTATATTCGCACTGATTATCTCGCAGTTTGTTCAATCAATTACTCAAAAAGAAATATTGAAATTCCCAAGTATAATGTAAGAGTCTTCACTTTGTCCTAGCTGTTCTCAGTCCTTCCTGCATGTATTTTGAAACTCTGTTTTTAGGTACATATATGTTTAGGATTGTTATGTCGTATTGATGATTTGGCCCCTTGTCATTACAGAACCATCTCTAACACTGGCAGTGTTTTTGACTCTGTAACCTACTTTGTCAGAGATTAATATTTCCATCCCAGCTTTCATTGGATTAATTTAGGGATAATATCTTCTCATCCTTTTAGTTTTGATGTACCTGTCCATATATTTAACATGCTCTTTCTGTAGACAGCTTACAATTAGCTCTTTTTCTTTTACTTCGGCTATTTCTATCTTGCAAAATTTTCATTTTAGTTATTGTACTTCTCAGCTCTAGGATGACTTTTTGGGTTCTTTTAGATGTTCTCTTTATTGGTATTTTCATTTTGTTCATAAGTTATTTTCTTGACTTTCTCACATCTTCCTTCAGTTCTTTGATCATCTTCTAAAAAGCTGTTTTAAATCCTTTGTTTAGTAGGTTTACCATCTTGTCTCTTTCAGGAACGATTTTTGTTATTTTTTTCCTTTTAATGAGCCATACTTCCCTGGGGCTTTTTGTATGTCTTGTGGTGTTTTGTTTTTTGTTTTTTTTGTTTTTGTTTTTGAAAACCAGACATTTGAATCTAAAAATATGGTAACTCTGAAAATAAAGTTTGCCCTCTTCCCTAGAATTTGTTTTTTTTGTTGTTGTTGTTTTTCTGTTTTTTTTTTCTTTTTGTTTTGTTGATTGTTGTAGGCTGAGAATAGCCTGAAGTATAGACCTAAAGTTTTTCAGATCTTTTCTGAGCCTGTACCTTTCTACTGGGCAGGCACAGTAACTATTTCCCCTGCATATGCAGTTGCTTTTGAATATTCTAGTCTTTAAAGTCTGTCTTTCAAAAACGGGGGGGGGGGGGGGTAGCTTTTTTTTAAGTCCCCTAGAAAGATTTTTAATCACTTCAGAGGGGACAACAACTAACAGTGGCTGCCCACCTCTATGTCTTCGCGTCCCTCATGAAAAGCAGCAATGGGCAGTCAGAACACCCCGGCCCCTGCAAACAGGGTGCACGCTCCTTCCCGAACGTGTGCACAGCTCCACTCCCCAGGGCTGGGGTGTGGGGTAGGCGGCTGCTGCTGAGCTAAGAGCCCATAGTGACTGAAATTAACCACAATTTGTTATCCAAGCCTTCCTGTCGAAATGGCAAGCCTTCGGTCAATTCCAGAGCTCTAAAATAGTTATGTTAGACAGACTCTGCCAGTGCAATTGTTACGTGGGTGAAAAGATAGATTCCCGGTGCTTTCCACTGTGCTGATTCCAGGAGTCCTCCTCCTAAAACAAATATTTTTATAAACACTATGTTCCAAGCACTAGGGATTCCTGTCCTAGAGTAGCAATCTAGTGAAGAAAGAGGAAAAAAAGAACAAAATAGCCAATCTGTTATAGAGTATGTTACAATGAGATAAATGTTTGAGCGGAAAATATGGAAAGAGGAGGAGGATTGGGAATGTGTCTGGGAGGATCCTCAGTGTAGTCTTCATGAACAAGGTGATTTTTTTTAAGATTTTATTTATTTATATGGGGGGGGGTATAAGCAGAAGAGGCAGAGCGAGGGGGAGAGTCTCAACCAGACTCTGCACTAAGCACGACCAATGCAGGGCTCCATCCCAGGACCCTAAGATCACAACCTGAATCGAAACCAAGAGTCCACCACTCAACTGAGTGCACCAAACATCTTTTTTTGTTGTTGTTTAAGATTTTTAAGGTTTGATTTGTTTATTTGACAGAGAGAGTGCACAAGCAGGAGGAGTAGCAGAGGGAGAGGGAGAAGCAGGTTCCCCAGTGATGTAGGACTCGATTCCAGGACCCCAGGATCATGATGTAAGCCAAAGGTAGATGCTTAACCAAGTGAGCCACCCAGGCGCCCCTGAGGTGATTTTTGAACGGAACTGAAGAAGGTAATCAGTGCAGAAGTAAGGTAGGAATCAGAGCACATACAGCCACAGCAGCATATTTATTCCATATGTACTCAGAGAATACTTTTACGTAGGGAAAAAAGGAAAGAGAGAAAGGTTTCTAAAGATTATTACTCTATTACGTGGATGGAGCTGGAGGGTATTATGCTGAGTAAAGGAAGTCAGTCAGAGAAGGACAAACATTATATGGTTTCATTCATTTGGGAAATATAAAAAAGAGTGAAAGGGATTAAAGGGGAAAGGAGAGAAAATGTGTGGAGAATATCAGTGAGGGAGACAGAACATGAGAGACTCCTAACTCTGGGAAATGAACAAGGGGTAGTGGAAGGGGAGGTGGGGGGGGTGGGTTGGGGTGACTGGGTGATGGGCACTGAGGGGGGCACTGGATGGGATGAGCACTGGGGATATGCTATATGTTGGTAAATTGAACTCCAATAAAAAAAATTTTAAAAAAAGATTATTACTCTATTGCCAGCCAACTATCATAATGTCTCTTTCTTCAAGGACTCTTATTTCTGAACCAATAGTTGGCATAGAAAGTTCTGAAATTACTCTTTAATTAAATGTTTTGAGGTTTTGTAACCTGGAGTTTTGTTCCAAACTTCTACCATTTCTTAAATTTTGCCACACTTAAAACAGAAAAATCCAAAATTGCTCATTATTTTGTTTTGCAAAACAATGTATGTATCCAAAAAAAGAAAACAAATTTTAAAAGTTTATATTTTACTATGATTTTTATTTATGTATGTATTTATTTATATTTATTTATTTATTTATTTATTTATTTATTTATTTATTTATTTATGAGAGAGAGAGAGACAGAGGGACAGAGAGAGCACAATCAGGGTGGAGGGGTAAAGGGAAAGGGAGAAGCAGACTCTGCCCTGAGCAGGGAACCAGAGGGGGGGGTGGGGGGGGTCTCAATCTCAGGATCCTAGGATCATGACCTGAGCCAAAGGCAGAGGCTTAACCAACAGAGCCACCCAGGTGCTCACCCTAAT
Source organism: Nyctereutes procyonoides (assembly GCF_905146905.1). Classification (NCBI taxonomy): domain Eukaryota; kingdom Metazoa; phylum Chordata; class Mammalia; order Carnivora; family Canidae; genus Nyctereutes; species Nyctereutes procyonoides. The sequence continues at coordinate 8,991,469 of NW_026575045.1, forward strand.
ACACAGTCCTCTAATGTAAGCATTTATCCCACAACTTTTTTATTACAGCTGTTTCCTTCAACATCATATATGTACTAAAAAGCTAGAAAAACTGGGATTCTCTTAGTAATATGTGAATAAAGTCATAGCAATAAGACCTATATTTATTTATGAAAAATGATTTATTTTTTTCTCTTTTATTCTGACGGAAAGGGAGCAAGAATCATTCATTACTAACTGGCAGAAAAGGAGAATCTTTAGTTAATAATCAGAGACACCACGTCTAGCAAAAGGTGTAGCTATTTCAGTGCTTTGGAGATACAGAAAAAGCATGTAAGGGCACTCACTTTTGATAAATATGACTACAATATGCATTTCTTCCAAATGTAAATAGGGAACATGAAGACTACTGAAAATATTAATGATGTATTTGTTGTGCCCAAGATCGCGAATCCGAGAAACCGCCAAGGAGCCCACACCGATGCAATCACACGAGGGTTTATTTACAAGCTCGAGCCTGGGTCCAAGTGTACCCAACAGTGGAGCAGGGACTTGGACCCCCAGACTAAGAGGAGTAGCAGCTTTATAGGGGCCAGTGGCCAATGGGATACGCAGAAAGTTGCACAGTCAGTCATGCTGGTCCTCTGAACCGGATTTCAGGTTAGGGTGTGTCCTGGTCTTTGATTAGGGCAGGGCAGTGCCCTAAGTAATAAGCAGGTCAGCAGAAGGCGGGTGCAGCCCAAAATAGAGTCAGTCCTGCTCTGCTTGTCCAGGCGTACGGGATTTTGTTCAATTTCCTGGGTCCCACAGTATTAAGGCACTGTAAAATAGAAATACCTAACTACACAATTTAAATATCTTCACTGTAAAGATATTTCAAAGTAGTGAAAATTGGATATACAAATAAAGTTTGATTAGAATTAACAAATGGGATCCAAAGGGCACATTTTTTTGTTGCTTGTATAAGCCATTCAGACTAATATAAAATATTCAAGGGGTAATTAAGTTTTTAAGCCTAGAAAACTCAATTATTTTCAAATTAGAGTGTTGTACATTTTCCAGTGTTAATCTTGGTCAAGATTTTTCAGGCTACTTTGTATGTTTTGTATTATGTTTCCTAAATTATGTATTTTTTAGCACCAGAATTCTATTAGTATTTAAAGAGCTTAATTTCTATAATACTAATTGGTAATGTCACACTTATTAATTTTACTTATGGTAAAATTTTAGAGCATAAATTTAAAGGTTCATATGAAAGCATATTAATGTAGAAGAAATATGGATATAGTAACTTTGTATATTTGACTGAACCATATTTTTATTAACAAGTAATACATTGTCATAATGACATTAAATTCTGGAGCAAGAAAGGAAGCATTAAATGGCAAACTAATGAATTAGCCAAGCATAAATCTGGCTCTCCAACTTGTTGTTTACAAATAGATTATTATTAACCACTTGATGATAAGTAATCAACTATATTTCCGTTTCTTGATCAAAATAATATTCTTAGTAAATATATTTTTCCTTTTCTACACACCATTTAATATGACAAATAAATTATAAATAAGAGTATCTTTAAAATGTGAATAGAGGATTAATTTTGAAATTAAAATATGGATTTGTATTACTTTTCTCAGAACGACTGACGTCACTGGATTGAGAATCCTTCAAAGGATAAGAAAACATGGTTATTAGCAGGTTATATCACTACAGCACAGTAGGGATAAGATACTTTAGCTAAAATGCAAAACCTCCAATATGAGTTTTTAAATGAAGGCTGAAGGGTAAGGGAAGCTCTTAGTGGGAATTCTAGACCACAGCATTATGGAAGGTGGAAAACGAGACAGTCTCCTAGAGGTGGCTAAAGTGAAAAGCCAAGTTTAAATGAAGGTAAAAGTATACCAAAAGGCACCTGGGTGGCTTAGTGGTTGAGTGTCGGTGTTTGGCTCAGGTCATGATCCTGGAATTGAGTTCCACTTTAGGCTCCCTGCAGGGAGCCTGCTTCTCCCTCTGCCCATGTCTCTGCCTCTCTTTCTGTGTGTCTTTCATGAATAAATAAATAAAATCTTTTAAAAATAGTGTACTGAAAGCATTTTCATCAATAGATTAATGATGTGGGGTATCTGTTTACAGGAGCATTATATTCCATAGGGAAAAAGAAAGTGAATAGGGCAACTGTTTTACTTTTCAAGTGTTAATATTTTTTTTTGCATTTAATGAGTAAATAAGTATACCAATAAATTTTATCTCATTTAATTCTTAAACATCACTCTGAAGACAGTACTATTAACTATTACATCATCCTAATTTCAAAGATAAGAATATTGGGTCTTGGTGATGTTATTGACTAACCTATCCAAGTTTGCACAACTAGTATATTCAAGAGCCAAAGCTCATACCTAAGCAATATGAATTCAAAGTGTATCCCATAGAGTCTGTTCTATGCTGCTCCTCAATAAAGTGTAGGATAACTAATACACCTTGTAGTTTTTCTGAACACTGTTTCTACAAACATAACCTAAGATATTATGAACGCTATTGGCAACACCATCACACTAACTCAAATGGAGCATACAGTAAAGCAAACATTCCTAAATCTTTTTTCCCCTTATTACTACTAAGTTACCTTTTTCTGAATTTGTATTTTTTTAAAGCTGTAAATACAGGATTTTCCACTTGTCCGTCTTGCAGTTCATTCTATTAGATCAGGACATCATTTCAAACCATCCTAAAATTATTCTAGAATTAAATGCATAGATATCTTTCCCAGGCAAATTTTAAAATAAATATTAACTAAACCTAGCAGAATGTGAGATGCAGATTATACAAATTTAAGAATTTAACATTGTTTAAAAGTTGTTACAAAAGATATTCACTCCATACCAGTAATATCAAAAGGAATTATTAACGGAATGAGGCTCTTTCCTAGGTAATCCAAGTTACACATGTATCTTCTGGGTTACATATTGAATGGAGAGAAGAAGACTCATTTTAGAGGATAAATGCACAAGAAAAGGGCTTCAGGTTGTATGTTGGCGTGGATGTAAGGATTACAAATGGAAGATAAGTGATGACAATGGTATTTCTTTAAAGCTAAAAATGGAAAAGGATCTTTCTATGCCAGTTGTTCGAGGTAACATTAAAATTTTTAAAGTATAAGACTAGAGTCATGTGCAATATAAATATAAAAGTTTATTATTATCTTCAGATAATCTCTATTTCCATTATCTTCAATAATCTCTAATTATTAAAAGGATTCAACTGAATATGCAGATAAAGGAGTTCCATAATGTCATAACTTTGTTAGGTTATTAGGATGACCCTACTTTTGCAGAAAATGAATCATCTCTTCCAGTGTTAAACTATGTAATTTTTTTTTATGAACAGTGGTAAATTAAACAGGATTCAATTTTTCATGTTATAAAACTTATTAGAATCTGTGTACCCTTACTAATCCATTTGTGGCTTTTTGGCCCTTTTGGAATCACCACATAAATAAATGAATATTCAAAATAAATAAATAATCCTAATTTTATGTACAGTTTTCTTAATTCTTTTGTCAAATATTTGGTCTTCAACCCCGACTATAACCTACATATCCATATTTAGAGAAATTTGGCAATTGAAAACAACTGAATGCCTAATGGGTATTATCTGCAATTGTCCACAAGTCAGTTACTGAATATATTTCTGAAACCTTCCCTAGCTAATTAGAGCATTCCACCAAACCCCAAAAAGGCACTAAGCCTGCTTTTCAAAGCAGAATTAAGGTATTAAGGTATGCACTGTTGCTACTGTTGCTATATAATTCTAGCAAAGGGTCTTGAAATATACTTGCCCAACCAGAAAACATGTGAAAATTATTTTGACTCTCTTTCCCCAGCAATGTGCAAGTTTGAAAGAGAAATGTAGTTATCTTTCATGTCATATTGATTGCTTTTGGCTTTCATGGACTCAAACAGGGTAGATCAATGTGGGATTTTACACTTTGCTAGAAAAAGCTTCAGCAAAACATGTTATTATTAGCTTCATTTGCAATTACAATTTTAAAGCCACACTTTGCTGGAGCAGGAAGAGAGGCCAAGGCAAATAGAAATCATAAATGAGACACAGCCTGGACATGAATTCAGCATCAGCAATTTATTCAGTTCATTGGATTCTGGTTGCCTCGTCCCAGTTTTGTGAATAATTGCATTTCTCTCATACACCCTTTATGAATAAACTAAGTTATTGTTTTTAAAGGAATTTTAAATTTGAGGAATTACTTTTATTTAACAACTAATATATAAGTCCTAGAATATTCGTCACTACCAAAAAAGTTATTTGGATTGTTCTCATTTAATCCTCTCTAAAAATATATTCTAACTATTATTATCCTCCAGTTATAATATTGAGAAGTGCCTGCTATTAACAGATCAAAGTGCTATTCTTCCATGGATTGTAGAATTTAGACCCCTACTAGCCACCTCACTTAAAATTCACCTATATGAATTTTTCTCAGTCCAATTTTATAAATTCTACTTCACCCTGCTTTGCCACCAGTACTTCATTGAGATTCTGGTTTACTCCTGGTAGATTAAACATGAGGCTAACAAGAATACATTTGTAAAGAAGGACCATCAGTCTGTTTTCAATTATATGTTTTTCTGGGGGTTCCTAAAAAAATAGATACCTCTGGTATATTAGTAAGCCACACCTAAATTGTTTCCTATGTCACTAACTAAAAGATACAGCCATGCTGGTAACTGAACACAGATTTTAAAAGCAAACCCAAAAACCTTTGTCACACTGAACCAACCAAACTCTGGTTTATATGAACAATAAACTAGGCAATAAAATTTTGTTCTCATATTCAAAACTGAACTGAATAAATTGGACATATAAGAAAAAAAAACTTAACATGTGGCCATTGTGTTTCCAACAATAGAAAAAGGTGACAGTGGGAGCCTAGGGGGAGGTATGGCACTTGCTCATGTATTTGCCTATCAAGACCCCCTTCCTATCGTGGTTATTAATATAAGCACAGGGAAAATGTAAAGGAAGAAGACAGCATTCAACTCACAAAATCTTATGATATTTGATTGTATTATGGATTCCTTTAATACTTTAAATGTCCTAAAGTATCTGGACATTGCTTATATGAAGATTCATTTCATACCAATGTTCTAGTTCCCTCCTTATTCCTTATCCTTGATGGAGCCATGTTAAGTTTCTCTAAGTTCCTCTAAAGTGCCAATGGATTTCCCACCTCAAGGCCTTTGCATGGAATATTGTTTCTCTAACTCTTCACCTAGTAAAATTACACTTTTGACCCCACTTAACCATGATCTCTATAAAGAGGCCCTCTCCGGGGATGCCTGGGTTTTTCAGTGGTTGAGCATCTGCCTTTGGCTCAGGGCGTGATTCCAGGGTCCTGGAATCAAGTCCCTGCAGGAAGCCTGCTTCTCCCTCTGCCTGTGTCTCTGTCTCTCTGTGTGTCTCTCATGAATAAATAAATAAAATCTTTTTAAAAAAATAGAGGCCTTTTCTGACCCCTAAACTAAATTTCTTATCATAACTACTTTGATTTTTCTCTTAATGTTTATCAGGGTTTTTTTTTACTATGCATATGCTTATGTAACAATGTGTTTATTATGATTTCTTTGATGTTTTTCTCACTAAACTGGACTTTCTTAACAGTAAGGAAACCCATTAGCTTGCCTGAGAACAAGAACAGAAGTAGGTCAGACTTCATGGTCGTTTGACCCAGTGAAAAATCAGATTGTAGAATTATGGACAGCACTTCATATCCCCTTGCTTATATTTAGAGAGAGAGCTGGTTTGCAAAGAAAATCTTCCCCAAAAGACCCTAGAAAACCTAATCTAATGAACAACATTGGATCACAAACTTACTCTTGAGCTGATAATTAGTAAGAGAAGGGAGATTTCTTTAAGTCCAATCTGAGCCATCCTTGGAATTGAGTTTGGGATCATATTTCCCCAAGGCAGCATAAACCACGTGGGAGAGAAATACTTACATAAAGTAAGTTAGCATTCTGTTATAAAAAAATAAAGAGAATAGTGGGTAAAGCACTAACAATATCCACCCCATTAATGTATGCACGGAACTTGTTTATCTTGTTTAAACTATATAGTATTCTCATCAGGTTTGATTTTAATGTTTTAAAATGCCATGATCCCATTATTTACTATTCACATTAAATCAACAATGTCATTTTGACTATCTTACACGATGAGAATTTAGATCTACTGTTATATGTAGCCAGAAGCATATTTTCCTATCAAAAACTGCCTATTTAATTTGTTTCCAAAATCTGTGTCCCTCACATGAAGGTTGAACATAAATAATGCATGATGTTATCTATCAGGACAGCTGTTTCAATCCAACACTCTGAAAAATTCAGTTTACCAAGCAGTTAGGAGGTAAAGTCTAGAAGAGTGAATTAGAAAACATATGTCAAATCATGTACAATTAAAACATCATTAATTCTGCATAGGATCCATGCAACCACATGGTTGTCTAACATAATGGTTAGCTATGGAACTGTAAGAACATGAAAATTTAGGGTGGAGAGGGTCAATAGAAAAGAAGGGCATATCTTTGCCTTCCTTTGTATATCCCAAAGTCACAAAAGCATAAGAAATCAAAACTGCATCTGAGGATCCATTCATTAGAATCAATGGAGTAGTGCATAGAATCTGCAAGAGGCTGGATTAAAATGAAACATTAGAGACTTAAATTCTGCCTTTAGCTCAGCCTAGCTCCAGCAGCCTGAGCTATCTTTGCCAAGGAGATTCTAGTGAGGGGAGAATTAACCTAGAGTGACAATTTAAACTAAAACAAAATATCTTGTGAGTTCCTCTCTAAAGCAAAGACTACTTGGGGCACCTGGGTGGTTGACTGCCTTTGGCTCTGGTCATGATCCCAGGGCCCTGGGATCAAGTCCCACATCAGGGTCTCTGCAGGAAGCCTGCTTCTTCCTCTACCTATATCTCTGCCTCTCTCTCTCTCTCTCTCTCTCTCTCTCTCTCTCTCTGTTTCTCTCATGAATAAATAAATAAAATCTTTAAAAAACAAAGACTACTAAAACCAACAATGTAGAAAGCATTTGTGTTGGAAAGAATTAATAGAGATGAATCAGATTTCATAAGATACATGCATATGACATCAGCAATTTCAAACAAGTACAACTAATCAACTTTGTAAACAGAAGATCTGCACATATATGATTCATGGATACACACACACACACACACACACACACACGTAAATGCACATTTTAATTGTAGCTGCTAGAAACCATATCCAGGGTCTCTGGATAAAAAAGAGAAATTACAAATGCAACAGCAATAATTCAAAATTGATTATAATGTATTAGTTGCTACTTCTCTGACATGCATTATGACTGCCACTCATAACTGACACCATAATTTCAGGGCTCCATTTCTTCCAACCAAATCCCTTACCTGAATTCTTATCTGATTCTGCCAAAACAACTCTATTGAGGACTAGCAGATGGCTTGCAAATTCTTAATTCTGTATTGTACAGAATAATTGAATTCTTGCATTTCTCAAATTCCTTCATTAAGACTAAATAGGACCTACCTTATCATAATCACTTTCCCTTGGCTTAAACCCCTGCTTTCCTGAAATAGAGAAGTTTTCCATTTTTATTTTAGCTAGCATTACTTCTTCTCTGGTGAATACTTTCTATGAATGAGAGAACTGAGACTCAGAGCTCACGTAACTTGTATGACATAACTTAGACTTCAAAGTCTACTGTCTTTTTGTTAATCACTGATTTGAAACCAAGGTAGCAAACAAGAAGAGACCCCACACATGAACAGACCCTTATGTTAATGATCAGGGGGAAACTATTACTTTCAACACAATAAATATGACTGAGCACCAGCAGTGCTCAACTAAAGAGAGGCAGATCCCTCAATTATAAGGCTATCTTCTATTAGAAGATAAAGACATTGAACAAATAAATATACAAATATATAATACGGTTAGTGCTAAGTGCCATAAAGAGAAAGAACAAGACACTGTAAGTCAATAACAGAGAAAACCTGTTTGAGAGTGCCATAAACTATTCTGTGTTCTTTGAAATACAATATAAAATTCTTTCCCAGAAAATTTTAATATCCTAAATATATTTAAGAAAAGCTCAGTTTCTAGCAGCAATGTCCACAATAGCCAAACTGTGGAAGGAGCCTCGGTGTCCATCGAAAGATGAATGGATAAAGAAGATGTGGTTTATGTATACAATGGAATATTCCTCAGCCATTAGAAACGACAAATACCCACCATTTGCTTCAACGTGGATGGAACTGGAGGGTACTATGCTGAGTGAAGTAAGTCAATTGGAGAAGGACAAACATTATATGTTCTCATTCATTTGGGGAATATAAATAATAGTGAAAGGGAATATAAGGGAAGGGAGAAGAAATGTGTGGTCAGAAAGAGAGACAGAACATGAAGACTCTTAACTCTGGGAAACGAACTAGGGGTGGTGGAAGGGGAGGAGGGCGGGGGGTGGGGGTGAATGGGTGACGGGCACTGAGGGGAACACTTGACGGGATGAGCACTGGGTGTTATTCTGTATGTTGGTAAATTGAACACCAATAAAAAATAAATTTATTAAAAAACAAAAAACAAACATCCTCCACCCTTGAAAAAAAGAAAAAAAGAAAAAGAAAAGCTCAAGAACTAAATGAGTCCCATAGACATATTTAACCACTACTCTAGTCCCCTAATTCTGTTCCTCTCATTTTGAACCTGTGGCAAACAAAATATGGCCATATAAAAATAAGCAAGCAAAAACTTACAGGCCACCACTCTGAATGAACCACCTACATTGGCTTGTTTGTACTCTCTAAGCTGCACACTGCAAGCTGAGTTGGAAACAACGTACTTGTGCTGTGTTTATTCCTATGAGAGATTTCTAAGGGATAGTTGCATCTTCATTTCTACTTTGCTTTCTTACACAGGTTTTATGTTGCACTTTTTTCTTCCAGAGAGATTTTATAGAGCCTTTTGTTGTAAAATAGAATAATAATGGTATGCTATGTCATTTCTAATGTGAACTTTATTTTGCTTAACTTCTCTCTGAGAAGATTTCCTGTGCACAGAGTAAGAAGTAGTTGTGGAATGCTGTGTCTTTGTCTAAATACCATCTTGTTTAATTACTTTTTTTGTGATTGCTTTTTCTTCAAAATGCCGGTAAACTTTGTCTTGTATCCAGCAAATTGTAAGACTAATTATTTGTCTCCACCCTTGTAACACATTGCAATAAATATTACTATGCAGCTTGTCATGGACTAAATGTTTGTATTCCCCAAAATTCATGTGTAGAATCCCTAAATCCCAGTGTGGCTGTGTTTGGAATAAAATCTCTAAAGAAGTGCTCTAACTTAAATAATGTCATAAGGGTGGGGCTTGACCCAATAGGATTAGGGCTTCTATGCCAAGAGACACCAGAGAGCTCCTTCTTTCCCTGCACACATAGAAGGAAGGCGTAAGAACACCGAGAAGGTGGCTGTCTACCACGCAGAAAGAGAATGATCTAACCAGAAACCGAATCTGATGGCGCCTTGATCTGGGACTTCTACCCAGGATGGTATGACAAAATACATTTCTGTTTTTTGAGCTATGTAATCTGTGGTATTTTTGTTACGGCAGCCCAAGCACACTAATACCCAACTCTTGGAAAAGTCACTAAAACCACGATATTATGAATCCAATGGGCATACTTCAGTTCTCATCATACATAAACTCTTCCATTCACAATTGACTAAATAAATACTTTTGAATACCCACCACTGTATGAGACAACACTGAAGTAAACATAAGTGGGAGGTCTCTGTACTCATGGAGTTTATATTCTAGAAAGTGGAAAGCTGGCAAAAAACATCAAACCAATGAACAAAAATAATATCAGACAGTGATAAGTTCTATGATGACAATAATTGTCAGTGACTCTGTTCCCTTGAAACATTTTATTTTTAAAATCTGGCTTTTATTTCACATCTCTGACCATTTTTTTTCTCTCAGGTTCATATTCTGGCTTGTGTTCTCCTAGCTGTAATTTAGATATTGAAAGTCTTCCAGTCCTGATCTTGATCTTCAAATATGACATCATATTTGCTTTTATATTGCAAATTATAGTAAATTTTATACTTTCAGCTAAGATCCTTCCTGGGGATGTATAGATCCACATCTTCCCTTGAATATTTTAAATATATCTCAACCTGATTTTTTCTCAAGAGGCCTAAAGATATCCTAGAAAAAATGTCTCAGTCACCATAATCAATTAATCATTTATGTAAATCCTAAATACATTCCCAAACACCGCTTCTTCTCAAATCTTGGTTGTTTTCTTGACTACACTGGAAATCCTCCTAAATAGTCTTCCTTCTCCCTACTCATTACTCCATCCTGTTGTGGCTCAGGGTTCTTTTGGTAGATTAAAATATGATTATGGTGTGATCCTGTAAGAGACACATGCAGTTGCTTTTAAAATAATGAAAACTTTTAACATATTCTAAAAGATGTGAAAAATCTTCTAAAATGTTAATTTCCAACCTCCTCCCTCTCTAAACTCCATGCAGGTCTTTCATTTTCTCAGATGCACCATTCTCCTTGCCACCTCCAAGCTTTTGAGCAGGATTTTCCTTCTGCTAGAGAAAGGATTTTTCCAACTGTATTGTATAATTAGGTACCCACTCATCCTTAACATTTCAACTCATTTATTTCACCATGAAAGCATTCCCTACTCCACCTTCTGACATTATAGACAAAACCCTTTATACTCTTTATACTCTTTATACTCAAAACCCTTTATATTGTAAGAGGAGAAACAGACAATAATCAAATAAGTAGAGTATCAGCAATCCAGAAGTTTCACTCTGGAACATATAACCAACAGAAATGTACATATCATATATGTGTATATATATATATATATATATACACACAAAATTATCAAAGACATATACAATAGTGTTTATAGCAATATGGTTAGCCCAACACTAGAAAAATCCCTAATGCTCATCTGCAATAGAGTGGGAAAATTACAGTGAATTCATATAAGGAAGTATCATTCAGCAGTGAGGATGAAAAGACTCCAACTGCATACATCCATAGTAATGAATCTCACAAATATAATATTTAATGACAGAAATAAGAAAACATAAACTTTCTGTCTTATTCCATATACGAAGAATTCAAAAGTGCACAAAAAATTCATGCTATTAGAAATCAAGTTGTTACCACTGTTTAGGGTGATGGTGACAGAAGAGGATAATGAAGAGTTTCTTGGGTTGTAGTGATATTCTGTTATTTATTTTTGGTGTAGGTTTTATGGGTTTGTTCACTTTAGGACATGCATTAGGCTTTTATGATCTATGACTCTGCTATCTGTATGCCATACTTCAAAAAAATTATTTAAAAATTTATGTTAGGTACTAATTATATGGGAAAAAATGAAGCAAAAAATGACAATAGGCTGCCATAGGAGGATCGTAGTTTGGTAGCATTGGTGGCTATTTTAAATAAGGTAATTAGAAACAATCTCATTGAGGTGACTTTTAAGCAGTAATATAAAAGTGAGGGAGGGAGTTATTTAAACATCTGGGAAAGAGTGTTCCAGAAAAAGGAAACAACAGTGCAAAGTTCTCTGAGATGGTTGTCAACCTAACATTTTCAGTGAACAACAAGGGAGCCAGAATAGTTGAATAGAAAGATCAAGAATGGGAAAAGAAATAATTAGGACAAGGACTTAATAGGGAAGTAAAGCTTGAGATGTCAAGGTCTTTTCATTTGAGGAGCTTTGAATTTGTGAGAGTTAGGATTCCCAGGAATCACACTTTTATAAAGCCCCCTTCCACATTGAAGCTAGAACCTATGTAAGCAGTAGTGTGGCATTCAAACTCACTCATAGAATGTCTTGCTTCTCTCTGTGTCTCTTGGAAAAGTTAACTATGATAAGAAGTCTACCTTGAGACTTCTATATTCTAAGGAAACCCAAGCTATCCGATGGGAAAGCTGCATGTTGAGAGAGATTCTTTCCAGCCCCTTAGTGCTCCAGCCATTCACATTTAATGCACATGTGAGTAAAGAAGTCATCTTGAATGTCTAATTCCATCAAGCCTTCTATGAGTCTAACCCCAGCTGCGTTAGACTGAAACCACATGAAAGACTTCAAGAACCATGCATCTGAACCTAATCAGTCCCAAACATAGTAGATAATCAACTGCTGTTTAATCCACTAAGTTTTGAGATGGTCTGTTACTTTCAACAAGTATTCAAAGTAAGATTTTTTTCTAAGTGAGAAAGAAAGCCATTGGAAGAATCTGAGGAGAAAAATGGCATGTTTTCAAAGGATCACTCATTTATGCTATGCTGTGAAAAGACTAAAGACTACAGGAGCTGTTGGAGAGCAAGAGTGGAAGAAGGAAGACTGCGTAGAAAGCTATTGTGTTCTTTTCACTTCTTATGACCATTAATCACAGTTTTAAGTAACTAATTTGTTTCGTAACTTTGTAATATATTTATTCTTGCTAAGTTATAGCTTTCTGAAAGTAGGGAACATGCAGATCTTATTCATTCACAAATTCTCAGGGTCTGGTAGATGCCCAGTAATTATTGAAGGAAAGTGTAACTGTATAATAATGAATGAATGAATGAATGAATGAACACATGCTTTAGGTGCTCGACTAAATAAAGTGTTTCTGGATGTTACATATGTTTTTGATTCTACATTGTCTTCTTCTAATATCCATTTCTTTTTTTTTAATTTAATGTCTGGTTTTAAAAATAAATGAACAAATAATGGATGAAAATTAGAACATCAGTAAGCATTGACTGAATAATTTGAATATAGAATAATTTTCACATTTTAAAGTCCAAATGCATACATGGTAGGAAATGAGACAAAACTCTGAACTGAAATACATATTTCTTTCTCATGAACAAATTTAAAGTCTACGGAATATTAATACATTTTCTATAATACTTTGTAGAGTGAAACTGATCATGAATGAAATATCCTGCAAAATTAAAGGGATAATATCTTTGGAAAATTGCAGCAGAATAAAAATTGGCTTATTCCCATATGACAGGTAAAGAGATCACTACAGAGAGAACATAGAAAATAATATTCAAAAGAGAAGAAAAATTAAATATCCATAAATCCAATCCCATCAGTTTCAAGAACTATCCACTTAATCAAGATTTATCTTTGTCTTATTTTGAATTATTTGTAAATGATTTAACTTACTGCATATAGTTTTGTATTTCAGCATCTCCACATCATTACTATAGGCCATTGTTTTAGCTGAGCTTCAAGAAGTGATACCAGCACTGTACTAAGACGAGCTTCAGGTGCCAATGACAGGATATTAAATCACGAAGTGTGGAAGAGTTAGCTTTATAGCAAGAACTTTCTCATATCCACTTTCATATTCGGTCTTCCCTATTTCTGTATCCCCCAAATCTGTTCCAAGACATGTTCTCCTGTTTGCTGCCAGAAAATATTGGGAAGGTCCTACACCCTTTTTTAGTTAATAATCTCTTTCTTTTCAAAGAAGTTACTGTATTTCCCTAGTTGGGCCAGGTAACATTCTTCATAGCACCACATTGGTCCAATATATTGATGACATTATACTGTTCAGATGTGTAAGCAGAACCTGCCAAGTACTATGTACAGGAAGGTTAGCCACATGTGACCCACAGTGTGGGAAATAAACACTAAAAATATTCAGGTACCTGCCACATTGGTGAGGTATTTAGCAGTCCTGTTATGTGGGGTGTGACAGGACAATCTCTCTGTTCCAATTATCTATTGCTGCATAATAAATCAATCTAACACTTGGTGACTTAAAAAAACAACATCCTTGAGTCCAAGGTTGAATCTGCAATTCAGCAGGAAATGGCCAGAACTCACTGCTGCTCCATGCAGCAGCAGCTGGAGCTGGAGGCTCACTCCCATAGCTAGCAAGTTGAGGCTGGCTGGTACCTATGAACTCATCTGGAATTGTCGATGGGATACCTCACTTCCTTTTCACATAGACCCCTCCTCAGGACTTCTTGGTATTTCTAACAACACAACAACTAGGTTTCAAGAGTGAATGCCTCAAGAGTCCTGGGCAGAAGCTGCAAATATCACTTGGTCTCAAAAGCCCCAGAGAGTTGATTTTGCTGCCTTATATTAATACAGTAAGTAATTAAGCCCAACCCAAATTCAGGGGAAAGGGAATTGGATTCAACCTCTCAATGAAAGGAAGAGCAAAAAACTAACAGATTTTTTTTTAAGCTACCATGTCATCCCTAGAAAATGGGAAATTATTGCACTTTGAAAATTCTACAACTGGGCAGCCCCGGTGGCGCAGCGGTTTAGCGCTGCCTGCAGCGCGGGGTGTGATCCTGGAGACCGGGGATCAAGTCCCACATCGGGCTCCCTGCGTGGAGCCTGCTTCTCCCTCTGTCTGTGTCTCTGCCCCTCTCTCTCTGTGTCTATGAATAAAAAAATAAATAAAATGAAAATTCTACAACTAAAAAAGCAATAGAGCAGTTAGAAGACCTCTTCAAATTTTGGAAAGAGTGCATTCTACACTTTGAAGGACTGCTCCATCTCATTTCTTGAGTATCCCATAGAAGTATAAGAGGGAAAACCAGAGCAAAAAAGAAGTTCTCTCCAAAAGGTTCAGAGTATTGTACAAGTACGGGGTCCATCTGACCTTGTCATTTGGTCTATATGACCCAGCAGATCTCCTGGTTCTATAGTGATCATTAGTAGAAAACAATCCATGCAGAGTTTTTGGCAAGCCTCTTAGGAAAATGAGAGCAGACACCTCCAAGATGTAGGGGCAAGGCTGTCTGCAGCACAGGTCTAATCAGGATTAGCAAACCAGCTCCTGGCCTGATATTTGGCCCAAGGACTGGTGCTCTAACTATGGGACATTAACTATGCAACTAGCACCACCTTTCATGAGGTGGTGTGGGAAAACCACCAGCTGGGTGGAAACCCAGGCCTGGCTCATGAATGGATCACAATAGTTGCTGTGAATAAAATACAAACTGCTATTATACTGCCATTTCTTTCAGGGAGACAATCCTGAAAGGATTGTGAGGAGAAATCTCCCAAGTTTGCAGAGCTTTTAGCAGGACACCTGAATAGGTGACTCAGTAGAGTTCAGCCAGCCTCTTTCCTCATGTACTCCAGTACTTATACACTGGACCCAAGGATGAAGAGCCATAGTGGCATAATACGTGCGCTCCCAACATGGACTCTCTATTGGTAGGATGTACTAGGTATCACTGCTAATGAATGCCAAACCATTTGAAGGCAGATACCAATGTGGAGCCCTAGTCTCTGTACCACCTATCAAGGTGACCAAGGAGCCACAGGGTAGCAAGTTGAAAATATCAGACCAGTTCTACCTGGAGGAAGTAGTGATTTGTCCTTACCTGAGTTAATAGGTATTATGGGCATAGAACTGCCTTTTTTTTTTAAGACTCTATTCATTTATTCTTGAGAGACACAGAGAGAGGCAGAGACACAAGCAAAGGGAGAAGCTGGCTCCTTGCAGGGAGCCTGATGTGGAACTCGATCCGGGGATTCCAGGATCTCGACTTGGGCTTAAGGCAGGCACTCAACCACTGAGCCACCTGGGCGTCCCTAGAACTGCCTTTCTTTCCCATAGCATCTTGGACAGCATCTCTGTCAAGGGATTTACAGAGTATCAGATATGTCATCATAAAATAGCCAAAACTTCTCCTTGGATAAAAGGTTCTACTTTAAAGAAGAGGAGGAGTAACAATAGTAAGTAATCAGGTGTATGTTGTTTCTACCATTTCATACATTATGTGGCCTTCTAAGGTCAGAGATAAGGCACCAGCTTGAGGATGACCCTTTTAGATTTAGGGCATTGTCTTTCAAGGTGAATATATTATTTGAACCAGGAGCTATTAGGCAGGACTGTATTCATAAGAGCTAGGAAACATGATTCCAGGACAAAAGTGGTAGGATTAGGATTGGTCCTTCTTATCATCATTCTGTTACCTACGTGAAGAATTAGTGATTTCCATGCCTGCAAACTTGAGACACATCTGGACCACAGATTCTAGTTCTTGGAGTGGAAATGGAAGAGGAATGTATTCTTCTATCAGCATCTGTGGTGAGAGTTCTCACTCCTGAGAGATAGTGGCTCAATAAATATTTGCTAGATGAGAAAGTAAGGGTGGGTGTATAGGAGTGGGCGGGGGTTCCTGTGCTCTTCCTTTGTCTTCTATGCCCTTGTATTCTTCTCCCCGAGCTTTTTAAGTCTCCTTTCCTTGGCTCTCTGAACCTGTAACTGGAAGCTGCAGGCAGTGAGAAGTCTTTTGGAATTTATTTTATTTTACTGCTTGTAGATAGGTTTTGGTATTCTCTTTCTGTTAGAAAGAGAAGTTGAAAAAAAAACAAAAAAAAAACAAAAAAAGAGAGAGAAGTTGAGGGCTATGTGTATGTAGTCTTATTTGCTGTCTTATTTGTTGTCTTTGCTGATTTCAAGTTTATTTATTGCTTTGTTTTGTTTATTCCAGGGAGTGTGATGGAGTATTGGATTCAGATCATCACATTATCCTTCAAAGCTAGAGGCTCTTTTCAAGTATGTATTTATAAATTTCCTCAAACTCTCTGTGGGGAATATATTACACAAGAAGACAAGCAACTTTACCATTAAATCATTCATTTGTTCAAAATATTTAAGATTGTATGCTGCTCTTGTAATTCAAAACAGATATTTAATAGATGTTTAACAATAACAATTTACTTTAAACATAATTTTTTGTTTCTCTAGTCATAAAGTTTTATCTTTTTCTAGGTCTATAAAATTATTCATCTTAACAACCACAATGGAATTTTTTTATTATTTTTTTTATTTTTTTTATTTTTTTTTAATTTTTATTTATTTATGATAGTCACACAGTGAGAGAGAGAGAGGCAGAGACATAGGCAGAGGGAGAAGCAGGTTCCATGCACTGGGAGCCTGACGTGGGATTCGATCCCGGGTCTCCAGGATCGCGCCCTGGGCCAAAGGCAAGCGCCAAACCACTGTGCCACCCAGGGATCCCCCCACAATGGAATTTTATTTGATTGATCTTTTACTAATATTTCTGTAACTATCATATTAGGTGATATAAAATGTAACCTAACATAATCTATTTTTTTATTTCACTACTTGAGAGAATCACATCTTGTCAAAGTTTTTAACCAATAATCAATACAAAGTAGTATATCAGGAGCCTCATCTGGTTTTCCTATTGCCTATTAATAAGTAAAACAAATTGAAAGAAAGTCTGAGTTTATTTTCACTTGATGTTATTGTGCAAACTTTTGTTTTTGCATAATACAAACAAGGAATTCATGAAAACAATGACTCAACAAGCAATTCATTTTATATTCCATTGTTATGCCTCTTGTATTGTTCTTTAGAGTTGATGAGTTATATTCAAATCCCAGTTTTGATATATAATAGCTATATGTTCTTGATGAGTTATTTACCTTCTCTGACATTCAATTCTCTTGTTTGTAAAAATGACAATATTAATCCTAGAGGCTGTTTTAAGGAGCAAATTTAGATGAGGAAGTGAAAGTATTTAACATGTTGCCCAGTGGTAGGTCTTAATAAATATTTGGTTGTTTCTTCCTACTTAACTGCATTTCTATCATCTTCTTTCTTGTTTTTCCAACTTTCCTCCTTACCTGTGTTATTTAAATTTTACCTTGATTATGGAGATATATATCATATACCACTCATACACATATATATCAGTCCAAATTTAACATCATTTTGATATTTTGTGCTTTCCCTGGAGGGTAATGAAACATACACTTTTTAAAAATAGTATACTACATACTATGTGGAATATAGCTTTTATGTATTTCCTCCTGGAGTACCAAGTCTTGAAAAACAAAATAACATATCACTACATTTTTGTTTAGTTTTAGTTCATCTCTGTATTAATTTTCTAGGACTTCTGTAACAAGTACCATGGACTAGGTAGCTTAATCAATGAAAATTTATTATTTTCCAGTTTTTAAGGCTAGACACCCAAGATCAAGGTGTCAGCAGGGTTGGTTCCTTCTGAGGGCCATGAAGGGTATGCCCCAGGTCTCTCTCCTTGGTTTACAGATGGCCATCTTCTCCTTATATTTTCACATGGTCTTCCCTCAGTATATACCTGGGACCAAATTTTCTCTTCTTATAAGGATACGAGTTACATTGACCTAATGCCTACCTTAATGACCTCATTTTAATTTAATCTCCTCTGTGAAAAACCTGTCTCCAAATACAGCCACATCCTAGGATAATTGTGGTTAGAACTTCAACATTATTGTTTTTCAGGATATACAATTCAGCCCATAATGAATTCTCAGAGGCCCCAGGAGCCCTCTTCTATCTCATCAATCAACTCTCCCCCCCCATTCCTAAAATACAATTCCAACTATCCTGAATGTCTAAAAACTAACAGAGAACAATTAATCTATCAGATGCTAACTTTGTCAACATCCCCATCTACAAATTCATTTAAATCTGAAGCCACTCTCCCTTATTTCTCTCATTCTCAAAAGCATTGTCTCCCTTTAGCTCATTCTTTCTCCTGTGCTCATGATCTGATCTTTTGCCCACTCATGTCAAAACTTGCTCCCTTGATAGTCCTTTTCTTGTGTTTGCAACTTCTTCCCTCTTCTTGGAGTTTCTTGATCACTTTTCTTTACATACAGCACCCAGACTCCTCCACCTTATAAATCTGTCACACTCTTCTGTTCAAAGCAAACCACCCAAAAAGAGCAGCCCACACTCAATGATTACACATCAGTCTGCGCTTATGACTATATTCCCTCTTCCCAGCCACCGTCACTTTTCAGTGCACTGCGGAACTTCTACAATTTCTTCACTGACGCCTCTCTAGCAAGTTTACCAATAGTACTTAATCACTAAGTTTGATGACTTGTTGAGCGATGTCATCTAGCTTTATCAGCCTTTGATATCTTATTAATATTGATAACTCTTTTTCTTTACATTGCCTTTTGGTAACTCCTTTTCCACTTAAAAAAATTTTAATCTTTCTATCTTCAAAGATTTCAATCTTGGCCCTTCTCTTTCTCTATTGTATAAAACAGACCTGCAAACAGTGATCTTTTCTCTTTCTTTTTTTTTTATTTGACTGTAATCTATTTCTTCATTCTATACCTTTTTTTCTGGTTTCTAGAATCATATATCAAACTACCTACTTTGAAAATTATGTATCTCAAAGGAACCAAAGTTGTTAAAGGACCAAAGTGTTTGCCTATAAATCTGCTTATCCTCTGATCCTTTCTATGGTAAATCCAACTCAATCTACCTACTTTAACAAGCCAGATAAGAGATATGCTGACTTTTTCTTTGTCAAAACTTTAAATTCTACTGAGTAACTAATGTTCATCATATTCGCGCCATCATGTTAGTTCAAAACCTCATTAGACCAAAGTAGGGCTGAGGCAATACTTACCTAACTGCTTTCCAAGCTTTGGTGTCTACTTCATAATCCATGTGATAGACAAATAATTTCTAAAATAAAAACGTGTTCATGTCACACTGTTATTTAAAGTGTTTTATTGGCTCCTAAAGCATATAGGATAAAGTATAAAATGCAAGTCTCATAGAGAAGACCTTGATAATACTGTTCGTACTTGTATCTCTGGTTATGTCTCTATATTTTCTATACTTCTATGATCTCTGTAGTTCCGTAGGAGACATTAGTTTAATATTAATGAACCTCCATTAATACTAATCCCTATGCTGGAGTTTCTTCTCTGAGACCCCACTCCTTCCTTGAATACTTCAAAATTCCTAAATGTTATATCTTTCATGAAGAATTTCTACCATACAGGTACCTTACCTTCATCCCCAGGGAAGACTAACTATACTGTTCCTTTGCATCATCATTTATCTTTTCAAGGTAGTACCTCTAACTTTGGCATACATATTGGCAATCTACTAAACTACAATCCTTGAGGCTAGGGATCATGCTTTACTTATTAATTATAACTTTGTTTTATGGTGCCTGTCACATAATGGATACTCAATGAAGAACTGTTGAATTTATTGAATTAAAAGATCTTTGTAGTCATTAATGCCAAATATCTATATAATGAAGGAGTCCATCCTACAATATTTCACAAAGATATTGATTTATCCAGTGTTTGAAAACTTATATATCTCATTTCTTTCCATTTTATTTCATTATGTGACTTAAAAAACTATTTATCAAAGATCAATCTATTGGCATGCATTTATAAAGTGCATAGGAAATCAGTTTATCAATCCTAATTAAATAACAGCTCCTATTCAAAAAAATTTTAAAGATTGTAGTTTAATATAGGTTAACCAACATGTAATGCAATTATCAGTAGTATTAAATACCCTATAGTTTTAAGTTTAAGATATTATCCTACATGATCCTCTACATAAGGATTTCACAACTAGGGTATCATGTTCAAGTCTAAGTATCTTAGAAAAGAAATACTGATGAAATACAAGAAGAAGATTTTTAGAGTTGATAGGTAAGTAGAAACCATACATGGTAGAAATAGAACATCTACATATTTAACTTATATTCACCTTCCCCAAAGATGTCACTTCACTCATTTCTTTAATCCTTATAAGAAAAAGCAAACATGGATGTGTTAAGCCTAGAGAAACTTGATATTAAAACATGGGGCACCTGGGTAGCTCAGTTGGTTAAGCGTCTGCCTTCAGCTCAGGTTATGATCCCAGGGGCCTGAGATTGACCTCCACATCAGGCTCCTTGCTCAGTGGAGAGTCTCCTCTCCCTCTTCCCCTGCTTGTGTGCTCTCTCTCACTCAAATAAATAAATAAGACTTCTTAAAAATTAAAAAAATAAAACAGAATGGCATAAACCCAATAGGCAATTAGGAATGCTTTAGAATTTTTATAATTTTTCATTCATTCTCCATTCAACATTGTGGATTTGTTAGTCACATATGAAATAAAATAGCTTGGATTCCCAGACAACTACACGTAGACTTTGCTTTTGTTGCTTTGTCATGGTTCTCCAATACAATATTGAATGCGGTAAAGAATGTACACATGTTATACGGATGATGTAAGGGATTTCAAATGTATTTTTATTTTAACTATGCTCATTTCCACCATTCTTGCTAATTTTTCGATCTAAGCTACCATGTAAGATACAATCTAAGAAATTCTTAAGAATCTTTTTAGGTAGGGACGCCTGGGTGGCTCAGCGGTTTAGAGCCTGCCTTTGGCTCAGGGCATGATCCTGGAGTCCTGAGATCGAGTCCCACTTCGGGTTCCCAGAATGAAGACTACTTCTCCCTTCTGCCTGTGTCTCTGCCTCTCTCTGTGTGTCTCTCATGAATAAATAAATAAATAATCTTTAAAATATAAAGAATCTTGTTAGTTAAAACCTAGAAGAGATGAGTTAAAAGGAAAATAATAAATGTACCCAAATACTTAAAAGATATCAAATCATGCTCTGGAGAGCGAGGAATAAGAATTTGAACAAATGTGAATGTCACAAGGATATACATTTCTACTTTGCAGGAAGAAAATGATTTAACAAGACAAGACTTAATCTTGCTTTAATGGTGGAACTAAGCCATATATATATTTTTTTTTTTCTTCCAGTAACTTTTCCATCTCCTTACCACTTTAGTCCTTGGGAGTTCTCTTGCATGGTCCAAGCCCAAGGATATTGTGTTATTCAGCATGATTTTCTTATACCCTCCCACCACTTATAAATAGTCTCCTATTTAAATCTCCTCAGATTATCCCAATTTGTGTATGCCATATGTTTCCTGCTGTGACATTGATTGATATAGGAACCCTTTGAAAATTTTATGAATGCTATGACCTTCACTTCCAGAAAAAAAGAAAAAAACAACAACATATAATTGCAATTCTCTATTTCTCTGTTCATGAACCCAACCAAAATTACAGATTAATAAATATAAAAAAGAACTTAGGTAGCATTTTGCAGCATTAAACAGAGAGATGATTTGTCCAATTTCAGCAAACAAGGAAATTAATAGAAACTCATAGATAATATCAACTAATCTAAAACCCATACAAAATACAGCTTTCTTCTGAGTATCTGATGGACGAATCATTGTCCACATGAAAAGCAAAATATAAAATTTAATTCTCTTAAATCTTTTGACTTTGGCTGACATTTCTGACTTTTCCAGCCACTAAATAACTTCTGTTATAGTTGGAAAGCTCTTTTGCCATGAGTTTTCAAAAGCCATTTATGATCTTTTGACAAGTGTAAATTTGATTCCATAGATTGTACTATAATAAAATGTCAACCTTGTTTTTTTGGGCTGTATTTTTAGAATACATATTCATCACTTGTTATTATCTCTTCATATCCATGCAGCAGATAAAATACTAACAGCAGCAAAATGCGTGAGCAGAGCCTTCCGATTAATCTGGAGCTTGAAGAATGCAGGAGAACATTTCCAGACAGCATCAGAATGGAAGGCATCCTTGCCTTGCCACTCACAGTGATTGCTAAAGGAAGGCACTATTGTTAACAGGGCTCCCATGAGAGGAAAAGCAGCTTTAGTATCATTATAAGAGTCTCTTCTCAAGTACTGAGAATAAATGCTAAGACAGGGAAGCCAATGGCTAATGAAATACTCACCCTTAGCCAGGGCAGGCCTACAGTAAAATTTCAGAGTAAGTGAACTTGATCTTTTACCTCTTGCCATATCCCCTATGGAGATCTAATATATTCCTTGTTGACATTTTTTAAATTCTCCCTTTGAACAAACATTTGTTTTGCCTGCACTGTCCTTCCAAAGCTTATTTCTTTAGCATTTAAACTTATCTTTGGGTATCAGTTGGTAAAAGATTAATGAGTATATTTACATTTCGATAAAGATTTTTAAGATAACTGTCCTTGACATGCCAAAAGAATATTTATTGATAAGATGTTAGAATTTCAAAGAAATGACATAGAATGTTATCTACCTACTACAGGCCTTGCATTTTTGGTTTTGCAGCCATGCATTTCTTCATGTAGAACTATCTTCATTGCTTTAGTTCTCTGGGAAGTTAGAAACTGTTCTTGAATCTTGCTCCAACCCCCACCCCTTCATCACACAGCTCAAGTTAACTCTAAAACAGTCTATACATAGACATGGCCAACATGCACATGAGAAAATGCTCTGCATCACTTGCCATCAGGGAAATACAAATCAAAACCACAATGAGATACCACCTCACACCAGTGAGAATGGGGAAAATTAATAAGGCAGGAAACAACAAATGTTGGAGAGGATGCGGAGAAAAGGGAACCCTCTTACACTGTTGGTGGGAATGTGAACTGGTGCAGCCACTCTGGAAAACTGTGTGGAGGTTCCTCAAAGAATTAAAAATAGACCTGCCCTACGACCCAGCAATTGCACTGTTAGGGATTTACCCCGAAGATTCAGATGCAATGAAACGCCGGGGCACCTGCACCCCGATGTTTCTAGCAGCCATGTCCACAATAGCCAAACTGTGGAAGGAGCCTCGGTGCCCATCGAAAGATGAATGGATAAAGAAGATGTGGTTTATGTATACAATGGAATATTCCTCAGCCATTAGAAATGACAAATACCCACCATTTGCTTCAACGTGGATGGAACTGGAGGGTATTATGCTGATTGAAGTAAGTCAATCGGAGAAGGACAAACAGTGTATGTTCTCACTCATTTGGGGAATATGAATAATAGTGAAGGGGAATATAAGGGAAGGGAGAAGAAATGTGTGGGAGATATCAGAAAGGGACACAGAACATAAAGACTTCTAACTCTGGGAAATGAACTAGGGGTGGTGGAAGGGGAGGAGGGCGGGGGGTGGGGGTGAATGGGTGACGGGCACGGAGGGGGACACTTGACGGGATGAGCACTGGGTGTTATTCTGTATGTTGGTAAATTGAACACCAATAAAAATTAATTTATAAAAATAAAAATAAAAAATAAAACAGTCTATAAGATATATTTGAAAACTTATAATGATGATTTAAAAGAAAAGCCCTAGTAACAATATTAAACCTTTTAAAAGTTAAGCTATATTTTAGAAAAGCAAAGAAAACTAGCTGGCAAACCCCCTCCATCCTACAGAAAGATGTTAGGTGAACAGGCTTAACTGTGAATTCTATCCTATAATCCTGCAAAATCTATATCGATTGTGCTAGCAAATTTCTTCTTCCTGGAAAAAATCCAAAGAAATCGAAGTTCTGAAGGAAGGAATTTTGAGAAAGATTTTATTAATCATGATTTTGAATAAAGTCATTTAATTTATTCAACAATCAAGGATATTTTTAGCCAAACACTGATCTAGGTGTTATAGACAAAAGAATATCTAGCATGTGTGCAACCTGGAGAAATGTACTCAGCAATAGCTTAGAATGAACTATAAATTACTCTAGAATGATGTAATTTATTTCAAGTAACTCAAGACTGCACAAAGTGCTATCAGATTTCAAAGGAGGAGATGAGGGAACATTCAGAAGAAAGAGATCGATACAAAACTACATTTTTCTCTTCATTAAACACCCTCTAATTATATTATCTATAATTAAACACTTCAAAACAAGACACATATTCTGTGTTTTAACAAAATCAGTCAGTCATTTTAATTCTCGTTGCAATTTTCACAGGTCTGTTATTTTTTTCTTATATTACCAGTAGATTTAACTAGTAAAAATGATTGACTGCCGTCTGCCACCCAGTCACCAGCACACTCATTTATTTCATATGACTCATAAGAATCCCTGAAATAGCAGTCTATCAACTCAGCAAATTGCTAAATATACTAGTCATAGGGCACTTTGATTATTCATTTTCATGATGTCCACAGTGTTCCATGTTTGTTTCCCAATTAGTTTTAACTCACTTTCTTTGCAAAGTGGTTTAAGACATTGAGAGGGAGGCTTGTGGAGGCCAGTCAGCCTGTTCACTTGGTTATGGGAGGGAAGAGCAGATCTTCTGCATATTCGGTCATATTCAAAACACCTGTCAAAGCTGACAGGAAACAGAAAGACTAAAGGGACTGAACACAAGAAGGGCTATTACTGACTCACTCCTTCTTCCTGTGTCTAGCCTATGGACAAAATTCACCATCTCTATATATCCATTCTGGCATTTGTACATGGGAGTGAAGGTACCATCTTTTTGTGCTATTTATTAGCTCATTTTGAGAATAATGTGATAATGGGAAAATGCTGTACCAAAAAGTAGACATGTAATGAAGACATAAAGGAGGATATGTAAAAATGTTATTGCTTTCCAAAATAAATATATTTTTGCTCCATTTAGAAGTTCAGATAGGCAATATTCAGTATAAGTATGAAAATAACATTTAAGAAAACATGGCATGACGAGAAATCTGTTTCTAAGGCAGTGCTGGAAAATTAGCTTGACAATTTCCAAGTCTAAGAATTTTTATGGCCATAAGAAAATAAATGCTTTTACTCAAACAAGATAAACTCCAAAATAGCACCAATAATCCAAGGCCCTATTTGGGCAAATGGAAACTGGGCTAAATCCCTAGAGAGATCATTCTGTTCCAAAGGTTAGAGGAAGGACTCAGTTTAATATCTGTCCAAGAAAACAGTCTAAGGAAAAGGGTAAGGGGAAATTTTCTTCTTGCTCTTCATAAATGGATAAAAATTATTTTCACTTGGGGCACCTGGGTGGCCCAGTGGTTGAATGTCTATCTCTGGCTCAGATCATGATCTGGGGGTCCTGGGATTAAGTTCCCCATTGGGTTCCCAGCAGGGAGCCTGCTTCTCCCTCTGCCTATGTCTCTGCCTTTCTCTGTGTGTGTCTCTCATGAATAAATACATAAAATCTTTTTTAAAATTGTTTTCATTTACTTTCATACCTTATAAATTGGGGAATTGAATTGCCCACCTTCCAGGCTCCTCTTCCTTCACCAGGAGCCCCCTTCCTGAGCCCCTGATATTGGTAGTAAATATTATTTATCCCAGAATCTTGCTATTTTGTAGAATTTTAGGTATCTAAGAGGAGATGGAACAATGTTTGGTGAATCAAGTTAATCACAATTCAAACACCAGATCTTGAAAAGTTGTGGTTCCATAATTCCTTTCCTCACTGCAGATTTCAGTGACATAGGAGCTGATCTAAAATAAAACACAGCTGAAAATATGACAAATATCATAGACAAATGTCAGCAAGGTGGAATTATCATTATAGAGGATCATATGGCAAGATAACTGATAAAAAATAAGTGAATTGGGCTTGTGTAATTGGTGTAAGTCCCAATAAAATATGCTTTTCTCCTACTAATATTTTACATCTGGACAGCTTTGGTTTTAGTTCTGGGGCTGTGACTTCTAGGTGTGCATAATCTTGGACAGCTTTCTTAGCATCAATTATGTCTGTCTTATAGAAGTGTTTGAAGATTAAATTAAAGACTATAAGCAAAATACTTAGCATAATATCTGGAACTCCAGGATGAGGCAAATTGGGGGCTAGGTCTGAAAAGTTTTGATTGGAATTCATTAGCTAGAAATGGAGGACTCTCCAGGAGAAATGGATTGGATGAGAAAAGACATATGGTGTTTGTTTCATCTTGCAATATTTAGAATAGTGGTTTTCGAACTTATCAAATATCAGAATCAACCAAGTATCTTCTTGTGAAAAAGTTTTTTATTTTGTTCCTACTCTCAAACATAGGATTCAGTCTTCAGCAGCTTGGATATTCTGATCATTGGCTACATTTGGGAACCAGCAGTATAGAGTCTGTGTAAAGATACAGTGAGAGACATACCTAAAAATTTGGGAGGCATGGTGAGAAAAATATAAGGGACTGAATGCCCAGTTAAAGAGCATGAACCTCACTTACTGAAAGCCTAGCACACCATGACATATTTTTTAAACAAGGAAATGTCATCTATGCTCAAAGCTCTGCTTCACTAAGATAAATTTAGCAATAATGAGAAATAGATTAGGAAAAGAGTCTTTGGAAAGACTAATTATGATTTTACTGGTAGACTGCTCAGGAGTCCATTAGACTAGTCCAAGAGAAAATGAAGAATGGCTTGGGGCTAGGGAGTTGGTACTGAGCAATGTAGTTAGTTAAAATAGGCAAAACACATAGTATTGGGAAGAGGGTCAAGAGAATGAACTATAAGTTAATATAAATACAACACTTATAGTTTAAATATTAAGAAATTACTATGAATCAAAGTAACTCTTGAAATTTGAATCACAATCTGATATAAAGTAAGCTATCAGCTCCTAAGTGGAAAGAGTGCTGGTGAATGAGTTGCTGCTTGGCTATAAGCTCCAACTATATACCGCTTCTCCTTCTTGAGATTGTCTATAAAACTCCCAGTCATGCCTTTTTATTCTTTGAGGATGTAGGGATTTGGTTTATAGATATGTATGACTTATCAGACATGTCTCCTGAAA
Organism: Nyctereutes procyonoides; assembly: GCF_905146905.1. NCBI lineage: Eukaryota > Metazoa > Chordata > Mammalia > Carnivora > Canidae > Nyctereutes > Nyctereutes procyonoides. The sequence continues at coordinate 9,018,954 of NW_026575045.1, forward strand.
AGTCCTTCACTCTTTTAGACACTAATGGGCTGCACTTTTACTACACTTCAGCAACCCACAAGCTCCCTTTTAAAATCAAAAAGCCAATTTATGGTCACAATTTTCTATCCCTTTTCAAACTCATTATTAACATCAGTCTCCCCATAACTGCTTTTTCTCCCAATCTGGCATCCACTTTCTTCACAACTTTTTCTTGTTATACTGTTGCATACTTTATGGCTGTAACTTCTCTTTCCTGCATTCTCAATGCCCTTGTCCACGTATCTTGGTGCTTTGGCCAGAATACCCTGGGTCATGAGTCAGATTGCCTTCTCTTCTTTTATACACAAACTATAGGACTTAACTGCAGAAACTAAGAGTTTGACCAAATTTGTATCAGCACAAATTTATGACCACCACATTTCCTGGGCCATTAATATTCCTAAGCACATTATATTTTAATATTCCTTGATAGGCGCCCTTCGCCATCTTCAGAAATAACAAATCACCCTGTCCCAACAAATAAAATTACCTACAAATTCACAGTGAAAACTGATGCTTAACGGAGTGCCATTAGCTTTAAATCCTACACCTATAAGAATACTGAGTATATTTATGTCTATATATTTACTTCTCTTGTCAGTAGTCTGAAAGGAAAATTTGTTTTTGTATTCAAAGATAATGCATCAAGCAGTTCTCTGAATCCTATCCTATCTCCTTAGGGAAGTTGACCTTTCAATTTTTCACCCGTTCCCCCTGTGATTTCCATAGCAAAGTGTCTTCCAGCTCACTCCATGTAGACTGTAAACACATCCTTTCTATCTTTAAAAAATCATTCTCTATAAACCTAGGGTATTTTGATTAATTGAAGAATTCATAATAAAGCCTAAATAAGGACATACATAAAAAATTTAAGTATGAATGTACTTTCTAATAAATTTAGAGGGTGTGTGGAATTGTTGAAAATAAGGGAATCTTGGCCATTGCTGACACCAGGTTACACCACAGAAAGTCTGTCTTACTAGATTTGTAATTACTGAATGTGAGAGAAATTTATCACATATTAAGCCACTTTTGTTTTCTGGCATTCACCGCTGAATTGAATCCTGTTTAATATACAGATCTGAATGTGTCTGCTTTTACTATCTATGTTTTAACCACGTTTTCTTTTTCCTTTTCCTCTTGTGCTTAATGCTGTAAGGCTTTCACAATATCACTCCACAAAATGGTTCTGGCTAATGACCTAGCGACAAGTTACACGTTTTGTTTTTACTGATGTTTCTATGACATTTAACATTTGTTTGGTTTTCTGTTTGAGTAGCCTTCGTTAATTCATTCAAGAGATATTTATTTATGTTCTAAGCATGATTTTGTGCTAAGTTTGAATATATATAATGACTAAAATTTCATTTTGCTTCTAGGGTTGGGGGATGGGTAAAATGGACCAAAGTGGTCAAAAGGGACAAATTTCCACTTATAAGATAACTAAGTCTTGGAGGTATAAGCACAACATGGTAACTACAGTTAACAATACTGGATTGCATATTTAAAAATCACTGAGAGAAGAGCTCTTACAAATTCTCGTCTCTGGAAAAAAAATATGTAACTATGTGTGGTAATGGATATTAACTAAACTTATTGTGGTAATCATTTCTCAATAGATACGTATATCAAATCATTATGTTGTGCCTCTAAAACAAATTCAATATTATATGTCAATTATATCTCAATTACACATAAATATCAGCAAAGAGAGCCCCTCTATATCCCTTTGAGAGGACCAATGATAATTAAAATCACTAATATCATTGTGCCTCTCATGGTTACAGTATTCATATCAAACCACAGCGCTTTTCACTAGTATGAAAAGTTTGTGAATTCTTCAGCTAGTGGATTGTATGATGGAAAAAGATTTTTTTAAGACTGATATATTTGTTTTAGAGAGAGAGCCCATATGTGAAAGTGGAAGAGGGGCAGAGGGAGAAAGAGAGAGAAAATCTGAAGCAGATTTTCCACTGAACATGGAGCCTGATCCCACGATCTCCAAGATCATGACTGGAGCCAAAACTAAGAGTTAGATGCTTGACTAACTGAACTGCCAGGTGCCCTACTCATGGAAAAATATTTTGAAGGTATAAGAAGATTTAGGTTCTGGTTCTGTCACTAGCTCTGTGATCCTAAGTGAGCTATGTACTCTGAAGAAAAAAAATATCTTGTAAGGGCATGAGATTCCAGTGAGCATAAAATGATGTCATAAACTAATGCCCGTTGCAGAGTAATACACATGTAGTGCTGAAACCAATAATTCCAATTCATTAAGTTACTAAATCAGAAGACAACTTCTCATTAAGTTACTAAATCAGAAGACAACTTCTCATTCTGTTACACACTTTGTCTCTGGTACCTGATGAGTGAATATTCGTAACTATTCCAGACAAACTTTCCCAGGCTTGGGCAGTTTCTACAAAAATAAATAAATAAATAAATAAATAAATAAATAAATAAATAAATAAATAAATAAATACTAAGTGGTGGATATGTTCAGGTTCCCCTGTGTTCTCAAGTGTAGCATGGATTCCTGTGGACCCTATGGACCAAAACTCATTGTCCCAAATGGTAGCAATGAGGATAAAAAAAAATTTTAAAAGAATAAATTCTTCTGCTTATGAAGCTTACATGTTAGTGAAAATAGATATATTAGCCAACCAAACACTAGTGATAGGAAGAAAATGGTGATGAACTTATAAGGATGAACTGGTATGAAAATTGGGCTTTTGCTGTTAGGACAGGCAAAACTAGACCAAATATGTAGAATTACTCTTTTTTTATTAGTTGTACAACTGGCCATGCAAGACTATAATTCCTGAGGGAAATGAGGTGAGCTTTGTGGCTACATCAGCTTACCACCTGGAATCAGTTTCCAATCTCCAGTACAGGGAGCAGGAACTCAAACAGAGGTTGACAGTCTTCATAGATTGAAGAGAAAGAGATCAGAGTTAGAAATTTGGAGGGAGGTTGAGGTGCTAGAATTTGTGTAATAGAGTAATGGAGAGGAAGGTGCTGCACAGAGGGGATAGTTCTGCAAAAGTGATCCTCTCAAACCTACAGTTGACTAATCTGTATATGCATAGGGTGCTTATTTCCTTTGCCACAGTGCCCTCTTTCCCAAACATACACCTATATTTTATGCTTCAATTCATAGGAATTAGCATACCTTAATTCTAAGAAGTATTTTTTCTCCTGTGAGATAGACCTTATAGAAATTCATGTTTTTTTCTCATTGTCCTCCCAAGTAGTATTTCTGAAATGATTACCTGACATGTTTCCTCAAATGATCCCTTATCCTTTTGACAATTAAAATCAAACTTCCTTAGCAAAATAAACTCTTTAATGAGTGTCCCCATACTTTCACTTTCATATCCTACCACTTCTCCCTCATACTCTAAAATCTAGCCTGGGTGGCTCAGCGGTTTAGCACCTGCCTTTGGCCCAGGGCGTGATCCTGGAGTCCCGGGATCCAGTCCCACGTCAGGCTCCCTGCATTGAGCCTGCTTCTCCCTCTGCCTGTGTCTCTGCCTCTCTCTGTGTGTCTCGTCTTTCATAAATAAATAAATAAAATCTTTTTAAAAAATCTAGCTTATAATAAGTTCCTCCTTGTATTTCATTGAATGGATGAAAATAGCTAATGTTCATCAACAAGTGAATGAATAAACAAATTGAGATATATTCATATAAATGAGCAATTACTCAAAACAAAAAGACACAAACTACTGATTTGCACAAGGACATGGATGAGCTAAGAAACATGAGTGAAAGAAGCCAGAAACAAGAGTAACAAGTATATAATAACCCTCGAGGAGGCTTGGGGATATGCACAAATTACCTAAAATAATAGAGGTCAGCGTAGGAGTTACTTCTACTCAGTGGGAGAGATTTGTTGGAAAGGAGCAACGACTTTTTCTAGGAAGATCAAAATACTCTAGATCTTGATCGAGCATGGGTTTACATGAATGTAATCATTTATCAAGATTCATCGAATTGTACATTTAGATTGTGCACTTGTGCACTTCACTGCACATACATTAAATCTCAATTTAGGAAGAAAATTAAGAGATCTCAGATTAGAAAAAAATGTAATGGCCTAAGAAGAATAGTAAGAATAGCTGACTCTTACCCAGCACTTGTTCTGTGCTAAAACCATTACTATCCCTTACTGAACTGAATCTTCCTTTGCTGATGCATTTAGCCTGGTGGTATCTCACATAAAGTGCTCAGGTGATAGAAGCTATTATTATAAATGTATAAAATATGTGGAAATATCTCGAGGATAAGGGTGTTATAATACAACTTCAGGGTAGTCAGTCACAAAATAAAACTTTTCATACCTTTTTATATCCAAAGGGGATAATATAATTGCTATGATACTATAATATCCTTTATAGAATTTGTTTTCATAGCATGCTGGGTCCCCCCCGCCCCAGTTTTTATCTTTGGTACTTCAATTTCTGATAGCTACTAAAAACTTGAGATGGACTTTTAGTTGCAACAGTAAAATGGAAAACTGACTAAAACTGAAGAGGTCAGGACAGTTGAACCAATTTGACTAGCTTTTATAAAAAGCTTAAAGAAATAACCTTCTAAGTCTGGGAATGCCTTTTTCTCTAGAAATGAAAAAGGCATCATAAAAGGACATTTACTGCGCTCATAAAATTCAAATGGATATATTATTACCAAGTTTCACAATATTAAAAGACAGATGATGGAGGGAGAAATAAAATACATGAAAGCAAATTGAAATTGATCATCAAAAATGCCAGAAATAAGAACCCTAAAAAATTCACTGGTAAACCAATTAGAATTATATTACAGTTCAGATGATTACCATAAAACCCAATATAATTTAATATGAGATTTCATTTTTCTATTTTCCCAAGCAAATGACAGAACTTAGCCACGTATATTTAAAATTCTTGTCGTTTATCAAGTGCCTGGTAACTTAAAATAAATCAAACTCTGAAATGGTTATGTGATACAGTTATTCAATAAGATTCTGGTTAATTTGACTAAATTTATGTGCCCTTTATTCATTTTTTATCTAGCAACAAAAAATGAACAAAACGCTATCTTTTGTATTTCAAATGCTAATCATCATTTGTTCTATCATTACATCTCCTTTGTAATCTAGTTCTTTAAAATGAGAACAAAAGCCAAATGAAGTTTTTTCATTGCTTCTTTGACCAATATTAACTATGAAGTAGTCTAAGAAACTGCAACTACCTATAAAATCATGCCTTCACATAGGCTACCAACCAACAAAATAATTTCTTCTCTTCTTCATCAGCAGTCCTTTGTCATTTAAGTGCTGCTAAAGGAGCAATCACTTCTTTCAAGTACATGATTAGAGAGTTATTCTACACCTTGCCACACACTGTCAGGGATTTTTTTTGTTAAGTAATGCAATAACAGTGCTATTTCTTTTATTAATTCTCTTCATGAAATTTAAGCTTATTCAAGATAACAACAAGAAATTAGATATGAACTTTTTAAACTTAAATAGACTTTATTTTTATTTTTAGAGCAATTTTAGGTTTATAAGAGCCCTGGGCAGAAAGTACAGAGTTTCCATACAGTACCTTTTCTTCCCCCCAACCCATTTTCCCCTTTTATTGGTGTGAGACATTTGTTACAATTGATGGACAAATATTTATACACTAGTATTGACGAAGTCCATAGTTTACATTAGGCTTCAGTCTGCGAATGCATAATGTCATGTATTCATCATTATAGTATTATACAGAATAGTTTCACTGCCCTACGAATCTTTGCTAATTCACCTATTCATCCTTCTCCCTAACCCCTGGCAAGCGTGGATCTTTACTCTCTCTACAGTTTTGCTTCCTCTGTAAAGTCTTCTAGTTGGAATCATATAGTAAGTATGTAGCCTTTTCAGACTGGCTTCTTTTGCTTAGCAATATGCACTGAAAGTTCCTCTGTGTTTTGACAGCTCATTTTTTTAATCACTGAAAAATATTCTATTATATGGATTATCACAGTTTATCCATTCACCTGCTAAAGGATATTTTGGTTGCTTCTAAGTTTGGGTAATTATGAATAAAGCACTATAAACATTTGTTTGCAAGTTTTTCTGTGAACTAAATTTTCATCTAAATACTAAGGAACACAATTGTAGGATTGTATGGTAAGCTTATGTTTAGTTTTGTTAGAAACTTTCAAGTTATTTTTCTTTTCTTTCTTAATTCATCAGTATGTATGTATGTATTTTTGTTGTTGAACATATTTTTTATTATTTAAATGCAATTAATTAACATTTAATGTATTATTAGTTTCAGAGGTAGAGGTCAGTGATTCATCAGTCTCACATAAAACCCAGTGCTCACTATTATCATGTGCCCTCCTTAATGCTCATCACCACCCAGTTACCCCATCCACCCCCTCCTCCAGCAACCCTCAGTTTGTTTGCTAGTAGTAAAATGCTTTTATGGTTGTCTCCCTCTCTGATTGTGTCAAGTTTTATTTTTTTTCTTCTCTTCCCCTATGATCCTCTGTTTTGTTTCTTAAATTCCACATATGAGTGAGATCATGTGGTAATTGTCTTTCTCTGATTGATTTATTTCCCTTTCACAGTGCTGTACCATTGTGTGATCCCACCAAAAATGAATGAGAATTCTTTCAACTCCACATCTCCATAAGCATTTGGTGTCATCAGTGCTTTGGATTTTTGCCATTTAATGGATATAGTGGTATCTTGTGTGTGTAATCTTTTGTTTGTTTTTTTGGGGGGGGGAGTTGCAATTGCCTAGTGACATATGATGTTAAGCATCCTTTCATGTGCTTATTTGCATCAGGGTTCACTGGTTAACTACCAAATATGTAGAGTAGAAGGATACCAATTCTCTACAATCTGTTTCAGAAAATAGAAGCAGAGGGAATATTCCCTAATATTTCTTTGAGTCCAGCATTATCCTCATACAAAATGAACAAAAACACCATACCAAAGGAATGCTGAAGACCAATATCTCTCATGAACATAAATTTAAAAATTCTCAAGAAAGCATTAACAAGTTGAATTCAACCACTTCAGGTATCCAAGACCGAGTCAACATTCAAAAATCAATTAATGCAATCCATCATATCAACAGGCTAAACAAGAGAAATCATATAACCATATCAATAGATGCAGAGAAAGCATTTTATGATGTTCCACACCTATTCATGATGTAAACTCTCAGCAAACTAGGCCATGTTCTAATGCACCGATGGGTCCATAGAAGGCATTCTTTATTTCCGTTAATAATTTTGATTTCCAGCACTTTGTTTTGATTCTTTCTTTGAGTTATATTTCTTTCCTTACTTTGCCCATCTGTATTTGCATATTCTTCAGTTTTCACATTAGAGCTCTTAGCATATTAATCAAAGTTACTTTAAATTCACAGTCTGAAAATTCCAAAATCTTTATCACACCTGAGTCTGGTCCTGATGCTTGTTTTATCTCTTCAGACTATGTTGCTTGCCTTTTAGCATGTCTTGTGATTTTTTTTGTGGAAAGCCAGACATGATGTGTCAGGTAATGAAAACTGAGACAAGGCCTTTAATGTAAGGCTTTATGTTTACAGCTAAGAGTCACGTTGTGTTTACTGTTTGCTGTAGCTGTGCAATTAGAGGCTAACTTCTAATTACTTTATTTTGGTTGCCTCTTTCGCCTTGGATTTCTGTTCAGACTCCTCCTTAAATAGGTTCTGAGTCTTGTGTTTCTTTCAGCTCTAACACCTTGTTGCTATCTATGTAGGAACCATATTCATGTGGTGGGACTTAGTGAGGAAAAGGAGGCATTCTATAATCCTATGTTAACTCAGGCTTTCAGGAGAAAATGTAATGTTCACAAGTGCTTCTCAGCTTTGTTTCCCTCTACCTAGTGAGACAAAAAAAAAAAAAAAAAAAAGCTAGAGAAGCTAGAATTGGTATTTTCCTTACCTCAGATTGGTTAGGGTCTGGTAAAACCCAAATTAGGTCTCTCATGAAATAGTGTCCCTTGATGGAAGGCCATTGTTATGGAGATCATAGTGTTCTGGGCTTATTTCAACAGGTTACTTTTCTTCTTCTGCCAGAAGCAGGAGATTTTTCTATGATCTTTACCCTAAGAACTGGTTGGGGCTCCTGTAGTTTGTAAAACTTAGAAAGTGTGGGTCCCTATCCAACTCCCCAGAAAAAGTCCAACCTCCAGGAGTTTAAATCTCCCAAACTATTCCACAGTTGACTGTTAGCAATTAGTCCATTGCTTTTGAAACATTTCTGCCAGGCCTCCACGGTGGCTTCTGCTGTCTGTAAGCAGTGATTCTCTGATTCTGTCTTTCCATTTGGGGGGAGAGGGGGTGGGCTCGTTACTTTAGTTCTCTGATGGATTTAGAAGAGTTATTCATTTTTGTTTATTAAACTTTTATTTTGTTTCAAAGATAGAAGTGATGACTGTCATGCTCTTTAAATGTTGGACCTGAAACCAGAAGTCAAGAAGAGTTTTTATATCACCTACTACTTTTAGTTTTATGTACATAAGTCAAATGCAAAAAAAAAAAATCCTTGTCATTCCCAAGACATGAGTAAGTACAAAATGATAATCTTAGAATCAACAATTTTTCTGATGAATGCTTACATTTTGGTATCTAAAGTTTTCTTCTAACTTTAAATAAGAGAGATAAGAATATGTGTAGTATTTATAAATTATCCTGATAAATTATTTCATAGAAATATATCTTTGATCTACAGTATTATTTTAATGCTTGATAATTTCAAAATATTCTAAATGAAGTATTAAAGATGATTAGTATTGTGGCATCTGGGTGGCTCAGTTGGTTAATTATCCAACTCTTGATTTTTGGCTCAGGCCATGATCTCAGGGTTGTGAGATCAAGCCCCATATTGGGATCCACACTCAGCAGGGACTCTGCTAGAGATTCTCTCTCCCTCTCCTTCTGTCCCTATCCTGATTGTTCTCTCTCTCTCTGTGTGTCAAATAAATAAATACATCTTTTTAAAAATGATGATTAGGGTCATAATTATGCAATTATTAGTAATATAGTAGTTGTATTTAATGTTATGAAGCAAGAATTTAAATAGAAAATATAAACGTATGGAACAGATAAATAAAAATACAACTTAATAGATTTTTGTTACTATTACTTAAGAAAAAAATTACTTTACTCATGCCAAAAAAAATGATATAAAATCTTACTGATGTGATTTAACAGGTTTTAAATCCCAGCATTCATAATAAGTAAGATAGTAAATAGAACTCTGAGTATTTAATTTGCAATTAGTTGCATTTGCAAGTAGTTCAGCATTGACCCAGTTTTCAAGAGAAAAATCTTTTCCTAATTACATTTCCCCAGTGTTTCAGCCTGAAACCAGTCTGGTTCCAAACAAACAAAACAATAGCAACAACAAAAGAAATTGTTGACATAAGGATACTATCTGACATCCCCCCCACACACAAAAAGTTTTACTTTTTGTTCCCCCCTGACCCTGCCACTCACTTCCTAGAGGAGTCATTGAAGCCAAGTTTAGTCTTCTGTGGTGTAGATTCTGTATCAAAGAAAGATCTAGGCTGTTAGAGAAAACAAGGCTTCCCAAAGTCCCTGGCAGAGGAGAGAGAGTGGGCTCAGTGGAGAGCGGGCAAGGGCTTAGACTGGGGCAGGCACCAGAGGAGATTGATTAGCAAATGAGAGATTCTAGAAAGCAGTTGCACCAAGGAAGTGAATCAAGGGCTTAGAGGAGGCACATTTTGGAAAGAAAAACAAAACAAGCAAGCAACAAAAAACATTGTTGGGATTATATTTCTGATTTTTATTGTGTTTTTAAAGTTGTAAAAAATTGGAATTAATTTTAATGTTTTAATTTCTGGATTATTTCTTTAAACAATAAACATTTTCTCATTTCTCCTACCATATTTTTCTTCTTGATCTCTTTTTCCCCACTTGACATCACCTCATTTCTCCACTCCTCTTCATGGCAAAACATCTAAAAAGAAATTGTCTAGATTAGCCTCATCTGTTTTCTCTCTTCCCATTCTTTCTTTTTTTTTTTTTTTTTTAATTTTTATTTATTTATGATAGGCACACAGTGAGAGAAAGAGAGAGGCAGAGACACAGGCAGAGGGAGAAGCAGGCTCCATGCACCGGGAGCCCGATGTGGATTCGATCCCGGGTCTCCAGGATCGCGCCCTGGGCCAAAGGCAGGCGCTAAACCGCTGCGCCACCCAGGGATCCCTTCCCATTCTTTCTTAAACCCATACTCCTCAGGTTTTCACCCCAATATGCCACTAAACCTGCTTATGTCAGTGATGACATGATTTCTACATTGCTAAGTTCTACGGTCTTTTTCTAGTTATCATCTTGTAGGTGGTATTTACACAAAAAGAAAGAAAGAAGGAAAGAAATATATAAGAAGAAGGAAGAAAGAGAAGAAAGAAAAAGGCAGGGAGGAAGGAGAAAGAAAAGAGGAAAAGAGAGGGGGAGAGAAGGAGGGTGGGAGGGAAGGAAAAGAAAACTAACGTTTATCAAAATTTATCATTCAAGCTTAGTAAATAAAATAGTGTATTACTGATGTAGACTAAAAACCTAAGAAATACTAAAACAAAAGGTTGTACATAGCTTGCCTTTTATAGATATAGGATTGAAAATCAGTGAAGAAAGAATGAACTATTAGTAAACTAGAATGGTACAATGGATTGTCCCACAAGAAAAAAAAATAAAATTAATTTCCTGCTTCATACTAGACACAAAAGAAGATTCCAGATAGCTTAAAACTTCAAATACAAAACAAAAACTAAATTTATAAACCATAGTATGGGACTATAGAGAAATTATTTTTTTGTTTCTGCACAATTAGAGCTTCTGGACTAAAATACAATGTATGGAAGTTATATTATGATTGAATATACTGTGAAAACTCCAGAGACTTCTCCCCCTTAATGCATGTGTTCATATTTCAAGGAAGGGATGACACCCAGCACCATGGAGACATCCTATGGGTTCTAAACTGGGAGACACTAGTCTTACCTTCTCCCTGGAGATGTTTATTTACATTCCAAAGGACAAAATCAAGGATCCACCCCTTTGGGTTCAAAGGAAAATTTGTTTACACTGGGGAGATGGAGTTTCTCTTTGTCTCTCAGAGGAGAGGAGACAGACAGCTGCCCTTGTCCTGTATAATCTCCTAGAGCCTGCCCATGGAGTCAACACCAGCTTGGGAAGACCCACTTCGGGCTCTCACTGAGTCACCCAGAAAAGGGAAATGGACTGTGGCAGAATCAGCAGAGTTATTACAATATGCGAGCAATAATTAATGTGACCCTGACCCAGGAACCTTGACAATACAAATACTACAGATTTGTAAAATCTGATGACAAAGAGGAAATGACTGATAATATTGAAAACTTTAAAATGGACTTTTTTTTTTTTGTAGGATGAAAAACATTTTAAATAGGTTGGAAAAAGAGATACTCAGTTCTTGGTAAAAATACTATGAGTGAAAAACAAGCATTAAGGCAGCCCTGGTGGCTCAGCGGTTAAGTGCTGCCTTCAGCCCAGGGCCTGACCCTGGAGACCTGGGATCGAGTCCCATGTAGGACTCCCTGCATGGGGCCTGCTTCTCCCTCTGCCTGTGTCTCTACCTCTCTCTCTCTCTCATGAATAAATAAATAAAATCTTTAAAAAAAAAAAAAGAAAGAAAAACATTAACAAGTTTAGTTGTGTAATAGAAACTTTTACACTGTAAAAGATATTAACCATAAAGCTAAGAATAAAGCTGAACAGTGACACTCATCTATGGCTGCATATTAGTATCATCTTGTGAGTTTTTAAAAATTTCCAATACCAAAGGCTACCATTGACCAATTAATTCAGCATATTTAAGGGTATACTGACCTCTGAGATATATAAAAAGAGTACATAAAAAATTTCTATGAAAAACTAAGCTCAGTATAACAACATAATAATGAGAAAAATATATAAACTAGCAGTTCATAGAAAAAGATGCAAAAATATTTTCAGTCTTGCTAAAAATCAAAGAAATGCAAATTAAACAAAGTATAATTTTTGTCTATTATGTAAAGAATATTGACAAAATGGATAATACCCAGCATTTATACAGGCGTCTGGGTGGCTTGGTGGGTTAGGCTTCTGATGGGTCCTGACCTGGGGTAATGGGGTAGAAACCCCAAGTGGAGCCCTGCACTCAGCCAGGAGTCTACTTTTCCTTCTCTTCCTCTCTTCTCCCTCTTTCTCTCTCCCTCTGCTCCTCTCCCACTTGTGCTCTCTCTGTCTCTCTCTCAAATAAATAAAATCTTAAAAACAAAGCCAGATTTCAAAAATCTACAGTAAATGGAAACTTGTGTAGTGTTGACGGAAGCATAGATAGTTTGATGGAAAAACTAGTGATATTTATGGAAACCTTAAATTGTCAAAGTCTTTAAACCATGATTCAATCTTTTGTTATACAGAAAAAGCATGTAAACAATATACAGTGTAAGTTCTCCTGACCTCCATTTAGCTAACATATCAAATTAGCTGACGCTCTTTCTCATTTATAAACCACTTAAAGAGATACCCATGCTTGCCACATGCTGGCAAGCCAGCTACTTTTAATATACTTAGATACTCTTGCTCACACCAATGAATTTGAAGTTTACCAAGTTACCAAACAAACCAGTTGTGCTTGTTCCTAAAACTGCTGAATCTGTAAATTGAATTACGTGATTTTATTAAATATTATACACACCTTGAATAATATACAACAGAAAAAGGGACACACTTGTTTCCATTAGAAACAATTTGTTGAAAGTTTTGGGAAGATCTGTAAAAAACAAGATATTAAAATATACTTGTCAAATTGCATGCAAAAGAAAAAAATCTAAAATTTTCCTGTAATTAAATACACTTTAGATGTGTTTCAGTTCTCACAGAACTTTTTACAAAAACTGGATGCAAAAAAATAGTGGCTTATGCAAAAGAAGATGGCATGGTAATATAATTAGTGTTGGCCCAAAATATAGAGTAGCAAAAACTTGTATATTCATATGCATTCATAATTGAAAATTAATAGTCTTATAAATCATTGCTTATAAGTCTTTATTTAATTATCTTTGAATTTTTTCAACCTTAAATCTCTTATGTACTGAATTGGAGCACTTCAATTATATGCATAAATATTTATTATACCACTGTAACATGAAGAAGCTGGAATCAAAAATTAATGAAATACACCATACTATTATAAAGAATCGGAGCTATATAAAGGATCAGGAAAAGATATAGAAAATAAGATGCTAATTAAAAATCCAAACAATGATTTATAGAATATTAGATAGAATATGTCCCCCAATTTTTTGTCTTGAGAAAATGTAGTCCCAATATAGTTAGAGTAATACCTAGGTAACTAAACAAACAAAAGACTGAAAAAATTCATCTAACTATAAATAGTGGTTTCTCTTATTCTTACTTTTCTTTTTGCTTGATGTAGTCTATTACCTGAAAAATGATTTGTGAAAAAGAATCATTAGTATTTGTTTTCAAATAATCAGTACCAGTGTATAATCATATTATCCTTTTTATTTTTATTTTTTTGGTTTTTCTAAAAATGCTTTATAGTACATACTGTTAGTGTCAAACTACTAGTTTGACACTAATAAAATGTGTTTCAAGTAAATGACACTTCCTTTCTCTATCACCTTTTTGCATTTGGAGACTAATGGATGAGCATATAAAGTTCCATGGCATAGCCTTTGATTTTAAGCAACATGTCAGTCACTTAAATTGCTGATTAATTTTGGCTTGGCACCACTTATCATTTTAAATTGAGTGCCTGATGAAATAATCAGTCTTCTGTGCCTACTCCGAGAAATTAGCACGCATGTTTATTTGTCAAAATGTCAAAGTGAGTCTTTAATCCCTAAGTACTGTCCTGGGTAGTATACGCCAACATCTCTCGACCTTAAGAAAGAATACTTTAAAAGCAAGTAGAAGCACAAGCACTTCTAGCAAGATCAGCTTTGTAAATACACCTCATCTAGCTTTTTTTTTTTAAGATTTTATTTATTTATTCATGACAGAGAGAGAAATAGAGGCAGAGACACAGGCAGAGGGAGAAGCAGGCTCCATGCAGGGAGACGAATGTGGGACTCAATCCTGGATCCCAGGATCATGCCCTGAGCCAAAGGCAGATGCTCAACTGCTGAGCCACGCAGTCATCCCAAGCTTTCATTAGAAATTCAGTAGAGCTAGAGTCACAAACTGATGTGATGAGCTCCTCAAAGTTTTCATCACTCTACTAAAACTAAACAGGGTTTTTTTTTTCTTATTTTCTTATTTTTAAAAAAGGCAACAGGCATTCTTTTACTTAATTGAAATATTAAATGTTAAACAAAGTGCTATTCTAGGTGTTGGGGAAAGGAGCCAGAAATTATCCTCGTCACTGGGAGTAGGGAGTGAAAAGTGCTGACCTTAGAGTAAGCATTTTGAAATCAAACCAATGGGTCAGTATGTAGTAATAGTTATTGAGATCATTATTGGTGAAAACTTCATCTCTACAAAGAAAGCCAATGACAAAAGTATATAGAACTGGCAGGCACAAATTACAATCATTGTCAAACATCCATATGATATGACTTAAAAAAAAAAGAGTGATGTCGTTAACCCACAAATAGGATGTAAGGTTTCAAATACTTCTTCAATAGCAGATGAAAATTAGGCTGATGCAACATATCCTTCTCTCTAAGAACAATTCTATCATCAAAACTTGTATGTTTATTCAGTTGTCTGTGGTAAGCTAGTAAACATTTTACTGTTCCCTAAATTGTATGACCTTGCATCTTAAATACTCTTCTCATACAATGTATGTAGATAAAATGAAAATGAAGCCAAATAGCAAATTTTGTTAATAATTATTTATAAATAGATGAACATATTTCCATAAGGGCAAAAGAGTTAAACAAACTTGAAAAGGAATCCCTACTCCCATGATTGAGAAGTATAAAATCAATCCCAGAAGTGAGAGTTGTGTTGCAGTTCCTTACTTTTTTTTTAATTTATTTATTTATGAGAGACACACAGAGAGAGAGGCAGAGACCTAGACAGAGGGAAAAGCAGGCTCGTTGCAGGGAGCCTAGTGCGGGACTGGATCTCAGACCCCAGGATCACGCCCTGAGCTGAAGGCAAATGTTCAACCACTGAGCCACCTAGGCATCCCTGCAGCTCCTTACTTTTACACATCTTGTAAATGAGATAAACAAGAACAAGTTGAATGAGAGAGAATATAGAGAGTTAGAACATGTCAGGAAAAAAAAAGAAATAATACATAAGCCAATTGATTCCATAAATAAATATTTGTTAAGGACTTGATTATGTTATGTTCCAGACACCTGGATGTGCTCAACAACATCTACTTTCATGGAAGTTACTAATGAAAGCATTAAAAATTATAAATATACCTCTATGTGCTGCTTTAGCTGTAGCCCACAGGTTGTGTTTTCATTATCTTTCAGCTCAAATGCTTATTTTAGTTTCCCATGTAACTTAATCTTTTATTCATGAATTATTCAGAAGCTTGCTGCTTAATTTTCAAATTTGGGTTTTCTCCAAATATCTTACTGAAATTTGATTGACCAACTATCAATTAAATATAAATAATTTTCTAATTTTATTTTATGGTGGTCAGGAAAGATACTCTGAATTATTTCAACCCTTTTAAATTTACTAGATTTGTTCTATGGCCCCTCATATCGTCTATTAATCTTAGTAGACCATGTACTTTTGAACTGCAGTTAATGGGTGACAGTATTTGACGGTTTATTGATTAAAGAGTACAAGAATGAATGCAAGTGAGAAAATAATACCATATTTCTTTCTCTGGATGGCATTGCCTCTCTTGGAAATAAGAAACAGAAGTTAGGTAAGAGGTGTGGGATACGGATACTAGTGAATTTTTGTGGTGCATATAGAAGCATACTGCAGGAGAAAAGATGGTGGGGCTGGGGCATCTGGGTGGCTCAGTCTGTTAAGCCTCTGCCTTCAGCTCAGGTCATAATCTCAGGGTCCTGGGATTGAGCCTGCTTGTCCCTCTCCCTGTGCGCCTTGACTCCCACTCATGCTCTCTCGAGTGCTCTCTCTCTCAAAACCTAAATGAAAGCAGACATCTTACATGTCTTGGACATGCTGAATTTTAGCCAATGAGAAACCCAAGTACAATGTCCAGTGACAGTTTGCTATATAGACGTGTCACTCAGCTGAGAGGTTTAAGACAGAAATATTATGAAAAGAAAAGTGAAGCAGGTCCAGGCAAAGCTATATATCTCAGGGGGAAAAAAAACAGAAAAAAAAATAAAGCAAAGGACAAGGTCATGTTTCCTGGGCTCAAATTTTGAATTTTTATTTTAATAAATTTAATATTGTTTAATAATTTATACACGATTGATGTTGAGTCATGCTGGCAATTTATCTGATCTTTGTTAGGATTGTTACGTGGTAGTAAACAACTCAGGGAAAAGTTGATAGGTCACGTAAACCCTAGAAAATTCATTATTGGTAAAATGTCTGATTTCTGTCTTTCACACAGAGGTTACAGAAGCCTTTTCTCTTTACTTGCTTGAATCATGGCCATGAATAATTTTTCCAGGAAAATATGAAGCGTTAGTCATAGTTTCCTTAAGCAAATATGCTTAAAGTCCTTGAAATCACAAGTCAATTACTCTAGGTTTGCAAGTAGTGACATCTAATTAGAATGTTAAATTAAGTTCACTAGGGATACTGCACTTGTTTATACATTCAAACTAATTTCAGTAAAGTAAATTTAGCCAACAGAGATTATTTACTTTGTCACCAGCCATTATAATAAAATTATGAAGGCGATTTAGAGGTTAGATGATGAGTAGCTAACTCTTCCAACTTCTCATTGAAAGATTCATTGAAGAAGAGGGGCAAGAAGAAGAAGGAGATAGAGGAGAAAAAGTATATCAGGAGATCAAAAGTTCTGACTTCCTTGGAAACCATCAATATTAGTCAATGTTTTGTTAGGCCTCAATTGAATTGCCACTAATCAAAAAAAAAATTGAGTTCCTAAAAACACACCACGAAAACCTCACACATAGTCCTACCACAGCGTAGAGAGCATTCAGAAGCCAAAATGTCCCTGTAGGCAGCCTTCATCCACTTTACACCCTTCCCAAGATTCTGTTTCTCATGTTTTTGGTGAGAGATCTACACTAGCTTGGATGTATTAATTAGGAATTACTCTGTGCTTTTTTTTTAAATGAATCAGGGTCCTCTTGAATCTTTTACAAAAAGAAAACCACTCAAATGTGAATATGTTCTATTTTTTAAAAAGATTTTATTTATTTATTCATGAGAGACGCAGAGAGAGAGAGGGGCAGAGACACAGGTAGAAGGAGAAGCAGGTTCCTCGCAGGGAGCCTGTTATGGTACTCAATCCTGGGACTCCAGGATCATGCCCCGAGCCAAAGGCAGGTGCCAAATCACTGAGCCACCCAGGGATCCCCAATATGTTCTATTTTAAAAGAGATTCAGAGGACATCTGGGTGGCTCAGTGGTTGAGCATCTGTCTTTGGCTCAGGTCATGATCCCAGGGTCCCTGAAGGGAGCCTGCTTCTCCCTCTGCCTATGTCTCTGCCCCTCTCTCTGTGTCGCTCATGAATAAATAAATAAATAAATAAATAAATAAATAAATAAAATCTTTTTGAAAAAATAACGAGATTCAGATATAGATACTAAATCTTTTTCTGTTCAACAGAGAGTCCTATTTTTATAAGTGTATTTCTGTATTTCTTTTTATGCCAATACCAATGCAAAATACTCAATGTCATCCAAATGATACTATAATTACAAGGGAGGCTAACCTTCAGTAAATGTATGAAGCTTATTTTAGATTACCAAGCTCCTTAATTTTACTTAACTCTTGTAAATTTACCTCACAAATTGCAACACTGTCCTCTAATACCACTGCAATTCACTTATTCTGGCCTTACAGAAGAGTCAACTGTCAAGCCTGAAATGACTTCATACAGAGTAATAAATGTATGTCATTCCTTGTCATATGCAATCTTAGAAACTCATCCTAAGGAATGATATCAGATAGATATAAAGGATGTTGCCACAATGGGACATGGGGAATGTTAGGAGGCAGAGTGAAATGTTGAATGGGTAAACTTTAACAGTGGGTACCCTGAAAAGAAATCCAAAAAGTAAATCACTGCCTAGAAGTGCAAGCTTCGGAGACCCCCAGATCTCCAAGACAGAGCATGAGGAAATCTGAAAAAGCAGTAAAAAAATGAAGCAATGTGTCATTGAAAATGTAGCTTAGGAAAGTAAATGGTTTTAGTTTTAATACACCCAAATTGTGATATAGTGGTAAATATGTAGATCATTTGTTCTCAAATGCTTCAAGATGTTTTCATCTAACTTGCAAAGCAATCCATTCTTGTCTGAGTCTTTCCCTGCCTCCCTAACTCTCCTGCCTTCGACTGAACCCACTGCATTTGGTGGTGTTGATTTCTGACCACTGGTTTGATGGCAGAAAGAGTGTTACACATTTTCTCTCTTCTTCCTCTTTTACCATAATGTTATTCATGGGAAGAGTGATTAGATCTCAGGCAAGTGCAGAAGCCACACTTCAAAGGCAAGGTAAAAGTAATCTTTTCCTGTATTTTTCTTTTTGCACTAGTCTCTGTATGTGCTCAAAAACCCCAAATCAAGTTTTATTGTTAATAAAATACTGGTCAATAAATTTTCCTCTCCCACCTGAGGCTTCCATGCTTCATATTAAAAACGCGTTCATTATTTTTAATAAGAGAAACAAAAGCTTTGAGTTAAAAATATTATTGCTTTTTATTACCAATGGAGATGCGATTGAGAAAGGAACCAAATAGCACAATGCCATATAAGTAGTCCCTATTTTTTATTCTCTTGTAATTTACAAAACAACTGGAAAATGGAAAATAGACTTTATTAGTTAATTTAATATCTATGTCTTAAAAAGGGGTAAGTACTAATTCTAAGATAAGCTAATCTACAGTTTAAAATATATTTACAAGGATTACTTTTATTTAAATATATTATCATCTCCAATATCTTTTGTTTGTAAAATTTCAAATTATATTTGCTCTCTAGTCTTGGGAATTTCTGGTATCATAGAAAGAGTAACAAATCATTTTATCTCTGCAAGCTAGTGTCTCTAACTTTTCTATGCAGAGATAAGGAGAAGATAGTTAAAGCATGAAAGTGATCACCATTTAAAAATAAAAAAGAAAATGTCCTACAGCATTTTCACTTCCTTTCCAACCAATCTTTTAACTTGAACTCCTAAGTTCCAGCTGGGGAACATTTTTCTTCTCTCCTAAAAGTCAGTCATATAAGACATCCTACCCCCCTGTCTTACTCCTTTATTAAGCTAAATTATGAGCCACACATATATTTTTTTAAGTAGATTCCATGTGGGACTTGAACTCATGACCCTAAGATTGCAAGCCGCAGCCTCTACTGACTGAGCCAGCCAGGCAACCCCACACATAATTTTTTTTTAAGATTTTATTCACTTAACCATGAGAGACACAGAGAGAGAGAGAGAGAGAGAGAGAGAGAGAGAGAGGCAGAGACACAGGCAGAGGGAGAAGCAGGCTCCATGCAGGGAGCCCAATGTGGGACTCGATCCTGGGTCGCCAGGATCACGGCCAGGACCGAAAGTGGCGCTAAACCGCTGAGCCACCAGGGCTGCCCCCTCAACACATAATTTAAAGTAAAATTCTAGGAATCAAAAGAGAAGAGTTTTGTTTATATATTTAAACAACAATATATATATTATATTGTTTATATTGTATTATATCATATATATTATATATAATATATATTTTTTATATATAAAAATAAGAACCAGTAAGAACTTAATGGCTCCTAGTTGGAAGGCATTCCATGTTACTTTGTAGATAGATAATTACAAAAATTATCACTTAGCTTCTGCCCAGAGTTGCCTGATACCTTAATACACAGTGAAGTGAAAATTTTGTAATTGCCACTATTTTAAAAGGTGATAATTTAAGTAGTTACCCAGAGGGATCATGTGGTCCCCTCATTTGGCAAGATGTGATATCAGTGCACACCTAAGGATGAATACAGAGGTTGTCATGGCAACGCTGAAATTTGGCGGACTGCTGAAAAAAGCAAATCTATTTCTGTGAATCTCAGAAATGTGTGACTAACAGTTTCTGTTTGCAGGCCTCACGGATCACCTGGCTAGAGTATATCACAAGCAAGATACAGCCAACTTCTTGGTTGTACCATTGGTTCTCCTGGCTTACAATTGTGAGAAACTATGTTCCTCTTGACTTGTTTCGCTCCCTTTATCACCATTTCTTTGAAGTATTTGGAAAATATGTACTATCCAGGGGCACCTAGCTGGCTCAGTAGTTGAGCAGCTACTTTCAGCTCAGGTCATAACCCAGAGTCCTGGGATCAAGTCCTGTATCAGGCTCCTCACAGGGATCCTGCTTCTCCCTCTGCCTATGTCTCTGCCTCTCTGTGTGTGTCTCTCATGAATAAATTTAAAGTATTTTTAATGTGCTATCCAATGAATATCAAGATGAATTTTTGACTTGGTTTATAGTGGTGGGTAATTTGAAAAATGTAGGTAAACTTAATGTTAGATACAAACATAAGGACCCCTGTAATGTAGTACGAGCACAGGGTCACCTCAATGGAAAAACAGCTTTTTTTTTTTTTCTGAGGAATGGAGAAATACAGGTGAGATAAATTATTTTACAGACTCAAAACAACATAGAGCTGTAACCAAAAAACTATGATTTGATTTCACATCTGAGTAAATGCATACTTGTGAATAAATGCAAAAGGCCTTACAAAGATTTAATTTCCTCTCCTACAAAATGGAAGGAGTAAAATGTTTTGTAGAAATCCAATCAGTGAGTCAAGATCATCCTAGCACCTTTGGTAATATTTAGCTATTTCTAGATTGAATTTTAGAATACTTTTCCAGAGCTTTTGAGATATATATCATACTATACTGTCTCATCAAAATATCTCCAAATTTCCCAGCCCTGAGTGTTTACCATGGCTTGATCTGTCCTCAGGAAACAAATTCAAACAGGGTAGTCGGACATTACCTCCAACAACTCAAAGTACACCCCAGTAAACTGTTTCACTGCATTGCAGCTGATTTGGGAGGAAAAAGAAAGAAGATGCAGGCAGAGGAGGATAGAAACTCCCAGGTAACACTGTGGAAGTGCAGGAAGTGCCATGTTCACAAAAGAGCCTGGGAAGGAGCAAAGGGCTCTTGAAATATAAGGTCTGGGAACATCTGAGAGTGGTTTCATGGAAATGAGTTTAGGAAGATAGGTTTGAACCGTGTGATTAAAAGTATTGAATGTGTTCAGAAGAGGTGTGATGGTGTCGTACTCAGAACTCTACTGTCAGTGTGGAATTGGATTGAAGTAGAGAAAATCAGAGACGGGAAGACCAAGCCAAAGAAAGGGAATAAGCACAAAACCAATAAGGACCAAGAAATGGAACCCTGACTCCTACAATGCCAACCGACACTAATATTCCCCACAGGCTTACTCGGGCCTTTTCAAACCAACTGCTTTTCAAAACATCCTCTCGTTTCAACTGCCTGTAGACTCTCCTCTGGCAGGGTTAGCATCCCTATTCATAGACAAGAACACAGAGGCATTAAAAATTGAAAGGACCTCCCCCAAGACCTGATCCCCCAAGGTCACAACAGAAAAAGAGATTTGGAATCCAACCTGATTCCAAAGCTACGGCTATTGAATAATTGTAAAAACGACAATAATGAGTTAATGGGTTTTTTGTTTTTAGCGGTAAATCATTCCTCTCCATCTCTGCTTTCTATAAACAGTACCCCTTTCACTAAACACTTTCATTAAAGTAGAAAAAGTAATGAATCCTTTGAAAAGGTTTTAATTAATTTCTCAGGATAATAAGGAAACTATGGTGCAGTCTAATGGAGACTCATTAACAAATATCAGGATATTATACTATTTTAGAGGCCAGGAAAGATTTATAGGGTGTAATTTTTTTCCCTAATTTTATCTTTTCAGCCACAATACCTAGCACAGTGGACCAGGCAAATACACAATAAACTGTTCAGTGGGGAGGTTTGGATGTCAGCTAAATCAATCTCTCTCTCTCTTTTTTTTTTTTTTTCACAATTAAGGAACCTGAGATTTGCTTGATCCTGTGACATGACAAGGCATGGCATGAAACCCACATCTGACTTCACTGAGCCCAGAGTAATTTTCATGAAGAGTTCATCTGTTTTAACAGAATAATTGGGACACCTGGGTGGCTCAGTGAATGAGCTTCTGCCTTTGGCTCAGGGCATGATCCTGCGGTCCTGGGATCAAGTTCCGCATCAGGCTCCCTGCAGGAAGCCTGCTTCTCCCTCTGCCTATGTCTCTGCCTCTCTCTGTGTCTCTCATGAATAAATAAATAAATAATAAATAAATAAATAAATAAATAAATAAATAAATAAAAAAAATATTTTTAAAAAAGCAGTAGTTATAGGAAAAACACAGAGAACCAACATTATAAATATGTACTTGCATGTATAAGAACTCAACTGGAAAAGTATAGTCAACAGATGAAATATATAATAAGTCCACAAAAACCACTTAGCTGCCACCAATAAACTTCTTGGTTTTAAAATATCTGAAAGCTGGCATTGTGCAGAACAATTTTATGTTTATTTATACTTGCTATAATGTGGCATTTCTGAAAACTTTTACTGAAACATTTTGACTCTTCTTGGTCCTTTATGCACATGTACTATCTTAAAATTCACACAAAAGTAAAAATAACTTGCAAATATCTTACTCTGTGTTTTCATTAACTACTGTGTTTTCATTAACTATCATATACTTAGATACCTTCTGGTTCCATTGGGCCAGCCACACTGGAAACTACCAACAATAGAAGACCTTTATTGCTTACTTAAAAATGAAATGTTTCCCCTCATAGAGACTTCACCATATTCGCCACAGTCTGCAGCAAGACAGCTCCTGGCATAATTGTTACATATTTGCTCTAGGTAGCAGATACGTTGGTAACTTTAAGTGAACTAATCAGATGAGCTCCACTTTGCTCCCATGAAGCTCCCGGGCGGAAGTAAGTGCAGATCTAAGCCTCATGCAAGGTTTTTGCACCAGGACCCAGAAGCGAAGTCTATTAGTCAGTAGACTTCTGACATTATCCATTTCAGAGCGACAAATTATCAAGTAATCATGAAATTTCTTCATCTCTCCATCAGAGGGCGGAAACTCACCAGCTGGTTGCTTTCTCTGGTAGTTCACCATTTGTTGATTTGGGGGCAACCAGCCTTTGTAGCAATGCTATCAAAGTATGGACCCCAAACTGGCTGCTGACTGCAAACTGTTAACAGATGGATACTAGACAAGGAACCCGAGCCAGAATATAAATCAACTATGTAACTAAGTGCACTATTTAGTTCAGCTGACTAAATCATGTGTGTTGGGAAAGGGCAAGACTTTCTCCATGAAGAGAACGGTGCATTGATTTTCATATTGGAGCAAGCCAGAGTCAAGAGCAAACCATCTTTGATCAGGGCTTTAGAGAATTCCTTGCATAGCCCCTTTCTTTCCAATGGAGCTCTGCAAGCTAGAGGCCATGCTGAGGTTTTTAGGAAGCAAAATTTAGGCCCCAAGAGAATTTTTAAATGATTAATTTTCTTGACTAAATTATATATGATATAGTTAGCCTAAACTTAGTAAGCACTGCATATTATGATCTCAGGAATGAAAAATATAGACCTTAGTTTTCCTTTGATTGAAGATGACATTTGACTACTTTAAATCAATTACATTGTTTTCTATTGGCCTTTTAGGATTTATTATTTCACCAATATTCATACTAAGAAGAATGGAAAATTAAAGATGATCCACAGCTCCTAGAAGGTGCCTTGTAGGTGTGTGAATTCTGAGGTGTTGGAGGGGTTCATTATTACTGATGGCATATTCATGATTTACAAGCTTAAAATCAACCTTTAAATTGTATGATTAAAGGAAAGGTAATTTTGTTTTCAGGTTTCTATGGATTTCATTCTTCTTAGAAACCAGATTTTTATTTCTTAATATGATAAAAAAATTTTAATTATTAAAATGTTCTATAATATTCTAGACTGTCACCCTAAATGCTAAACAGTTGCAATATAACAGAGAGACAAGCTTTTAATGATCCTTGCAAAATAAATTAGATATATTTGGCCACTTCCTGAGTCTCAAATATTTTTTTATTTCAGTTTTTCCCTTCAAAAAGCAATTTAAAAAGTGGAGTCAATGTAATATAAATATTTTTTTCTACATCAATTTCAAGATAAAAGAGGTAGTTTAATGGAGTGTGAGAAATAGCATCAGTTTTATAAAGAACTCCATTATCAGTGTGGAAGCTTTTAAGGACATTCCCTTTTAAAAAGAAAACAACATAAGAAAAAAATCAGACCTAATTTTTTTTGTCTGTTGTTTTAAGACTCTTGCACTGTCATGTTTTGCACACCATTCTAGATTAATCAACAATCTCATAGATCTATAAAACTGGGCCAGAGGAAAAAAAAAAAAACTGGGCCAGAAAACCAGCACCATTTCAGGACTAAGCAAGAGCATCATGAAGCATTAACATAACACATTTTGTAGTTGTATGGATAAAACCAGATTCTCTTAATAAGATATGGGATTACAAATTCATAAAAGTGTTCCTTACAAATTTTCTTATCCTTCCGATCAGATGTTCAATGACTTGAAAGCCTGGGTGCTATTAATCAGAGAGTTCTATATTATTACATGCCATCTCCTAAAAAGACAACCTTATCTGAAATAATAGTAGTTTATATGGTTGGTTGCAGATTTTTCAGAAACTGAATTACACCAATTCCAGCAAACTATTAGGATCAACTAAAATAATCAAATACACATTTGAGCACATTTCATACAATGACTATGGAGAAATCATTAGCTAAGGCATCTGTTAATGGTTAAAATTAGCAATTTTATCTGTCTGCAGATAATAAAGTTTGTGAAAAATTCCTCCAATTAACAGCTGTTGCAAATTATTTTATCTTTTGCATGTTGAGCTGTTTTGAAATCTTAAAAAAAATATTTAAGATGAACTTTTCATTGGGAAAAGATAACGGGTTTGATAACTCACACATAGTAAATCTGTGTGTGGTGGCCCTAGTTATAAAAAAAGAGGATGGACTTGCATTCTAAGAGGCAAGTTTTTGCTGTTTTATTTTATTTTTATGAGGTCTTGCTTACCAATTTTCTCTTTTATAGATTATGCTTTTTTAAATCAAGTCGAATAAATTGCCTACCCCTAGATTCTAGATATTTTGATCAATGCGTTTTCCAAAAAAAAAAAATATATATATATATATATATATATAGTTTTACATCTTACATTTGTCTAGAATCCATTTTGAGTTTTGTTTTGTTTTTGTATAAGATGTGAGGTTTAAGTTGAATTTCCTTTATTACCCCTAAGGATATCCAGTTGCTCCAGAGCTATTTTTTCAGTGAGCTGTCCTTTCTCCATTGAATTGCTTTGCACCTTTGCATCCGCTAAGGAGTGTGGGTTTATTTTATTTTATTTTTGTGTTCTCCATTCTGTCCCATTCATCTATTTGTTTATCTCTTCATTAATATCACACTGTCATGCAACAAGTACCTGAATTATCTTTTTATTTGGACTATCCTATTCTCTCTAAAACTGATTATTCCTTATTTTTCCCCATGACATTTCTAAAATCTTCTTTCCTTTGTATAAACACTTTGTCAATAAATGACCTACTTTACCTACCTCCTGAGCTTAAGCTTCTTTCATTGATGCTCAGTGCAAGTATTGTGCTGAAAGTTTGATTTGACTTTTTTGATAATATGATCTCATTGCCTTTAGGAGTTTTAATATGAATATCACTTATTCATTGATGATCTACTATGATCCTATGATTAGACAACAAAGCATGTCATACAAATAAAATTTATTTTTACACCCCTCAGAAGTTAAGTCAATCTTAGCATATTATTTGGCATTGAGAAGCCAAATAGCATTGAGGCAAGATATGATCAGGAAAAAAAAAAGTGTGTTGCCAGTTGTGCTCTGGACAAGGATACCCAACCACAGGGCTGCTAAAGGCTGAAATTCTGCTCATGATCCACCTGCTAAGCCATATGCTCTAGTAGTATATTCCAAAAGAAGCATTGTTTTCTAATTTTCAGAAAGGTCTCATAAAGGCAAATAGTTACCTTGTGTAGCATAGAAGAAGTGGTGGTGGTCTCCAAGCTTCCCTCCAGCTCTTTTATTCTAAGGAAATTTCAAGGAGGCAGACATTACTGGAGGAACAAGGCTTCATGTACCATGTAGAACTTGAAATGGGCCTCAAATAATTGGCACAATTTGATGGAAAAAATCAAGCAGAAAGTTGATAGTGAAAAAAACCAAACAACTAATACACAAAGGTGAGAATTATGTAGTGTATTTAAGGAATAGAATTATTTCTAGCAACCTGTAAAACCACACTCAGCTATTTTCTCAATAAATAAATTCTGAGTTTAACACTATTATAATATATGGATCTGTGAAATTTTGTGACTTTAAAAAAATGTCTTAATATTTAAACGGTTTAGGCATGACTTCTAAGAACTACAAACGTGACTTCCACATACCCATTAACGGCTACCTTTACCTTTAAGTGTAGATATAAGGCTAATATAATCAGACTAATATATTTTTTCTGACCTGAAATGTTAAAAGATCTGATCCCTTTTCCTGTGTTATAGAGGTATTCTATTCTGTTTTAAATAATGTGGACTTTTTATCACCTTGTTTAAAATTATTATTGCTGCTTCCACTGCTTACTTTTAATTTCCATAATCACCTTTATAATCCTGTAAAACGGTCGCAATATTGATCCCGTTTTTTTTGTTAAAGAGCACTCTGCAAGATTAAGGACGTACTTGTTTGAAGAAGAAAAATACAAGTAAACTTTCTACATTCAGATGTGCATTATGGTTTATTGAGAATGCTAATATATTCACTATAAAAAGTTAATGCTGTATTATTTTTCCTCTTTTTAAAATGTTTTTGTTCCGTGTAAATGAGCCAAATTAAAAAAAAAAAGCATCTTTTAGGAACTGTCACTATTGCTGAGATAGTCAATACTCTAATCACATAACTAGAAAGAATGTTGGAATCTTGCTAACAAAACCCTTCTAGACCATCTGAAACAAAATCACCCAGTCTCTTGTATCTGCTCCTGTTCCATTGGTTTCATACTCTGTTGTTTCCATTAGTATATTGTTATATAGCTTGTCATTTCCACTAGACTGGGTTACCATTGGTTCAAACACAAGGCCTTGTATCCAACCACCAAAAATCTAGTGCCAGGTGTAATAGGAATACCAAAAAATACTTGCTAAAGATTGATGAAACAGAAGCAAATAGTGGCTTGTGACATTTCACTGTCCCACACATTGATAGTGAATCGAGATTGAACCCTGTTCCAATTTCTAGACAAGTTCCTGTTTAGTTCTAACTTACTGGTTTTTCTGTACCATTTCTTAAAATTTTTCAATTATGAAATTCAGTCATACTTATTGTGAAGTATACAAATAAGGTATAGTAGATATAAGAAAAATAATATACAAATGCAAATATTTGAGGAAAATATTATTAATTTATTGATGTTTATTCTGTGTGTTTGTGTATATGTGTGTTTGATTGAGGTCATTAGCTCAAACCTGCATATTGTTTTCTGTCATAAATAATTACTGGTGCCATTAATACTGAAATAGGAAATGATGGGTAGGAATGATATTGAGATGTGTATTAGATTTGAGATTTCTAAATTACGTCTAAAGGGAGGTATCAGTAGATTATACATTTTCTCAAGTAACTCTGCAAATTTGCGTATAGGAAACAAATAGAAAAAAAAGGAAACAGATAGAACTAGTTGAGAGTCAGCATTTTATCAGGTAGGTAGTACAGAAAGGCAATACAAAGACTTTTAAGATTTGCATACCTCACTACTGTACTCAGGAAGGGAATGATGAAAGCGGGTAGGGTTGTAAAGATAGGAGAATAAATGTATGACATTGACGTCAGTATGGGGAAAATAAAGATAGAAGGGAAATACAATTGGGGCACCTGGGTGTCTCAGTCAATTAAATGTCTGACTTTGGCTTGGTCATGAGCTTAAGGTTCTGGGATGGAGTCCCACATTGGGCACCCTGCTCAGTGGAAAGTCTGCTTCTCCCTCTGTCCTTCCCCCTACTTGTGTTCTCTCTCTATCTCTCACTCTCAAATCAATAAAATATTTAAAAAGAAAAGAAATATAATAGAAATCTGTATGAAGAAGAAAAATTTAAATGAGCAGACAAAAGGCAACAGCTAGAAATTAGAAATAAAACAAGGAGGACAACATCCACAAGGCCAAGGAAGGCAGTAATGATGGTAAGATACAAATTTCAGTCAACGGTTCAATTAAGAAACATCTATTTAATTTACCATATGCCCATATGTCAGGTGTAGTGTTACAGTGTTATAGAGCTAAGTGTAAGGAAAGGAGAAATACAAACAAAAAATGAGGAAATCAAAGCTCCTGATCTCAAGAAGCCCACAAATCAGCAAAAGCATAAGACAAGTACATCAATTACCATATTTCAAATCTAATAATGAGAGCCCTGATTAAGGCGCACAATTATAAGAGCCCCAAGTGAGGAACAAAGTGAGACATCATAAGGCACAAATGACATATCAGTTGGGAAATCAGGATTTCACAGAGGAAGAGTAAAATAAACTTTGAGGGATAAATTGGTTTCATAGATAGATAGATAGATAGATAGATAGATAGATAGATAGATAGATAGATTTGGAGACAGGAAAGCGAACAGAAAAGCCATAGAAATAACTGAGAATGAAAAGTTGGAGCATGCCCAGATGGCAGTAAGCAATGTAAGTGGGAGAACTAAAGGTAGCAGACAATTAAAGATCTTTTGAAATTTTAAATCAATGTAGGTATTATTTCCTTTGTAGGGTTTTAGCAGTTCAATGCGTCGGTTGTGTAAAAAAGAATATAGATAGATAGATGATAGATGATAGATAGATAGATGATAGATAGATAGATATAGATATAGATATAGATATATAGATACATGTAGATATATAGATATATAGATATCTTCCTATCTGCTAAGCCTCCATGGATGCTGAAATGTTTTCATCACTGATATTATGGAGAAATTGTTACTCACACACACAAATAAATCAACCATTATGGCATTACTTGCTCAAACATAGCTAATCATTGAAAAAAAAATATGAGCATATTGCCTACCAACAATCCACAAGACTAATACCATTTTATGCTTCAGGATTTTTGCAAATATAAATACATTTTTCAGGGTAGGAACCATTTGAGAAACCACAGTGTTCCTTAGCTCATCATTGGAAATGGTAATTAGCACTTCAGTAAATTACCTGCAGAATTTTATTTCCACGAACAAGAAAATAATGTTATCTCACTCAGTGCAGCAGGCTGATGTGAATTATGACTTTCAGAAAAATGAAGCCTTATGATTATCCACCAAAGGTGCAAATTCATGATGATGATGTTGCTGTTCCAGCAACTCGTTATTCTGAAGTACAGAGTAGTGCTCATAGAATATTCTGAAGAAATCCCTAGAACAGCTTGAACACAAGTATGTTCTGCTCCATTTCCTTCCCTCTGAGATCAGGGTGCTGAACATTTTACTCTTTCCCTTTGTTAGATTGGTGCCTTTAAATATCCCAAGAAATCTTCTTCAAATGTACCTACAAAATTGCTGTTGTACCATGAATAAATTTTGCTAATTAAATTTTAAGAAGAAAGATCATTAAAAGCCTGATGAAACAATATGGGCTAATATGTATATAATCATGTATATAATTACCATCTGCACAGTATTTACAAATCACTTAAATCTCAAAGTCGCTTTTAAAATTAAAAACGTCTACCTGTTCCTTCATTTGTAATGATTATTTAACTTTTTATTATCAAGCAGTTTACAGAAAAAAGATGTATGTATATATTTTCTCTTTTTCTGCTAAAAAATTACTAAAAATTACTAAAAAGATAATATATCTTATCAGACTGCTTTGAATTCCCCCCCCTAAAAATTCCTGTGACTAATTGTTTTTGCAGAAAAACAAATCATGAAATAATAGAATTAAAGTAAAATTAGTAGAATTAAAGTGAGATTTTAGAAATAATCTAATTTTAAAAACTACAGTGTGTTTAAATCCATTTTACAAGGATGACGGCAAGTTCTTTATGTCTCAGTAACTACATTCACAGAGGACTTATTATTGTTAATACACAGTACTCCTTTTTTACATACTTAGGCCAATCTTTGTTTATATCCTTCATAGGCTTTACTTACTGTTCCACCATTGTAAGACAAAATAAGATAGAATCTGTCTGTACATTATATTCTTTCACATGTTTTTAGTTGAAGACATTAGAGTAAAATTTACATTACCTTAACCCCTCTCAGAAATCAACTAAAAGCAACATATAAATTTAAAAAAAAACAAAATTTAAAAGTGGAACTCAATCTTCAATAAAACTAGGAAATAGCTAGTAACATATCTTAAAGTATGATGATATGTAACAAAGATATCAGAGGAAAATTACAGATGAATATCCTTTATGAACATAGACACAAAAAATACTTAACAAAATACTAGCAAACCATATTCAATAATACACTAAGAGGACGATCATTCACATGATCAAGTCTGATTTATTCCAGAAATGCAAGGATAGTTTAATATCTATAAATGAATCAGTGTGGTACACTACTTTAACAAAATGAAGGGAAAAATAATATGATTATCTCAACAGATGCAAACAAAATTCAACATCTATTTATAATAAAAACCCAGCAAAGTGGGTATAGAGAAAACCCCAATATACAAATATATATATTTACCCCATATAAAGGCCATATGACAAGGCCACCACTAACATCATACTCAAGAATAAAAAGCTGGGGATCCCTGGGTGGCGCAGCGGTTTGGCGCCTGCCTTTGGCCCAGGGCGCGATCCTGGAGACCCGGGATCGAATCCCACATCGGGCTCCCGGTGCATGGAGCCTGCTTCTCCCTCTGCCTATGTCTCTGCCTCTCTCTCTCTCTCTGTGTGTGTGTGTAACTATCATAAATAAATAAAAATTTAAAAAAAAAAAGAATAAAAAGCTGAAAGCTTTTCCTCTGTGATCAGAAATAAGACAAGCATGCCCACTCTTTTTATCACTTTTATTTATATGAATATATATGTACTTATATTCAATATTCAATATAGTCAATTCAATTACATATATATACATATATAATTTTAAGCTATTATTTTTTCATATAAAACATGGAATATTATTGTTCCATTTATATAAGAATATTATTCAGCCATAATATTCATATATACACATATATAATGGAGTATTATTCAGCCATAAAAAATAATTGAATTAAATCTTTCCTTTTGCTAAACATATATGGACTCAGGGCATTATCTTAAGTGATAATAAAACTGAGAAAATCTGAATTGTGTATGGATGTTAGTAAACGATGTCAGTTCATTAATTGGGACACAAGAGCCTTCCTTGTGTTAAACTGGAAAAACTGGGTTTGAGATATATGAATAGTCTAGGGGGAAAAAAGTAAGTAGATAAAATCATAACATAATAATTTTATGTTTTAAATTTATTTATAACAAAACTATTTTGAAGCTGTCAGCAATATTTATGAATGCCAAATATTTTTATTTATTTATTAAATAATTAATTATTTATTATTTATTTAATAATATTTATTTATTTTATACCTTCAATAGCTTGCAACCAACCTTCTCTTATTGAGTTTTGAAGCTTCACAGATTTATTTCAAAACCAATTCTATATTTTAGTTGCTAAATGATTTTGGGCAAGATATTTAACCTAGGCCCATATTTCTTCATCTATAAAATGGGGATTGGAATAACTATTTCATAAGGTTATTATGAGGATAAAAAAATTTTATCTACTTACTATATGTTATAATTTTAAATAAATAAATTTAAATTTTAAATATAATTTTAATCATAAAATTATAACGTAAATTCCTTTCAATGAAAAATATTTGGCATTCATAAATATTACTGAAAGCTTCAAAATAGTTTTGTTTAAAATAAAACTTTTAAGACTATACTAATTGGGTATTATTTTGTTCTCAGCTGAATGCATAGGCAAAGACATATTCATCATTTAAAAATAATTATTATGAGCAAAAATGCAAAACATTTCAATGTATTACTATATACTTTAAACCCAGGGTTTTACTTCTAAATAATTTTTACCAATTAAAAGAGACAAAATAGACAGAGTTTATTACCTAATAAAATACTTAACTCGAATACCATGTAGTGATAAATGTTATTTTATCTAAAAGCAGATGAAATGTGTTAGGAATTCAAATAGCAAAATTAGGGGCACCTGGGTGACTCAGACAGTTAAGCAGATGAATTTGGCTCAGATCATGATCTCAGGGTCCTGGGATGAACCCCATATCAGGCTCTCTGCTCATCAGGGAGTCTGATTGTCCCTCTGCCCCACCCCCTTCTCTAAACCCAGTTTAGCATTAAGATTTGAGAGGTATAAATAAGTGGAGCTATATGTAATATTAAATTGGAAAAAAAGGGGGATATCTTCATGAAGTTGAAAAGAGGAAAAGTCTTCGTTGAGAAATACCGCACTCTATTCAGACACAACACTCCTGTTATTCTGGACAGCCTGACAGTTAGCTCTGGCTCCACTCTATCCCCATGAATTATTTACTAATGGCTAATCTAGAAAAACTCATCATTAACAAGTAAAAATTTAAAATAACCGTCATATTTCCAAATATATTACAACCAAAAGGTTACAAGGGAACACAGAAAAAACAAGTAGCATATTAAGATAGTTTACAAAAAAAAAAAGCCACAAAACAGATGAAAATACTAATCAAATATACTG
Organism: Nyctereutes procyonoides; assembly: GCF_905146905.1. Classification (NCBI taxonomy): domain Eukaryota; kingdom Metazoa; phylum Chordata; class Mammalia; order Carnivora; family Canidae; genus Nyctereutes; species Nyctereutes procyonoides. The sequence continues at coordinate 9,052,078 of NW_026575045.1, forward strand.
CTACTGATTAATAGAGTTAAATAAAAAAATCTACATAAATCAATGTACAAAGTATTAACACAAGAGTTTTAAAATGATGTGTCAAGACCTAAAACATGGTCAGTTTTTTTACAATTCTGTGCTGATTGAAAAGACAGCATACCATTTATGTTGGGGTGTAAACTTCAATACACAAATGTATCTGCCATCTTGATGATATTGTACATGTCACAGATCTCTATTTTTTGTCCTCTTGACTTGAATTAAGAAAGGTGTGTTAAATATCTTAATATTACATTGTATCTATACATTTCATTTTGCATTTCTTATAGTTTCTGCCTTATGATAAATAATTGCTGTGATATTTGGTGTATTCATAGGTTTTATAGTAATTTGTAAACTTTAGGATCATTCACTACTATCCTAGTTGTATTTTTCCCTTTGGTACTCCTCTAACCCTATGCATCCACCATTCCAAGTATCTTGCAGTGCCATGCTCCTCATCTGGAACACTCTGCCCCAATTAGTTCACCTGGTGCTTCAACTCATCCATAGAGACTTTGCTCAAGGTCACTCCCTTCCTTTTTCTCTCACTAGAGAGAGCATGTAAGTATCTCTGTGATAGTGTATAATAATATAGTAATAATTATTTACCATTTCTGCCCTCTATATTATTTATCTCTGTGTCCTCAAGACCCAGCATATAGCAAAATCTCAATAGATATTAATGATTCTAGGTGATGTGATAAGGTTAAAGCTATATATCAAGCATAAACAAAGGGCATAGGTAAAGGGGTTTAGTTCCTATGGAGAGCATAGGGCAAGATGTCACTTGAGAAAAGCAAGGTGAATCAGGCAGATAGGCTGGCATTTGGCTCTAAAAAATAAAAATATATGCTTAGTGCTTAACAAATAATGCTTGGTATTAAGTAATACCTGACACAATGTTTGGGTAAACTATTAGCTACCAGGAGTGTGGCATATAGATGCAAAGAAATCCATTGCAGATACTGAAATTTGGAAGGTATTAGCAGATTTCCAAGATGACTATAAGACCCTGCTCCCTGGTATACATACTTCTTTAAGTTACTCAATCAAATGTTAATCCAGGTGATTCTGTGGCAGGATTTTGTGGTGTACTTAGCTCCTAAGTTAGTTGACTTTATGAAAGGTAATTAGATGGGTATGACCTAATCATGTGAGTCTTTAAAAGAAAATAAGCTCTTTTAAACAAAATTTGAAGTGTGAGAGGGATTGAACACAACAAAAAGTCACCATCTCTGGCTTTAAGGATGGAGATAAACATGTGGCAAGAGACTGAAAGGGCCTTTCCCTGCTGAGATAGGCCTTGGCTTACAACCAGCAAGGGAACAGGGGCCCCAGTCCTACAAACATAAGGAACTGAGTTCTCTAGCACTTGAATGAGTTTGGAATAGGACCCTGAGCTCCAGATATAAATGCATCCTGCAGACACCTTGATCTTGGCTTTGTGAGACCCTGAGTGGAAAAGCCAGTTATTACAAGTCCATAGAACTCTGAGCTAATAAATATATATTGTTTACAGATGGTGAGTTTATAGTACTATACTGCAACAATAGAAGATAAATACAACAGGTAAGTAATTTTATATCCCGCTCCATTTCTAATGAATTTAGGATTATGTTGAGAGTTATAGACTGTACTTAGCTTCTAGCTTACAAATCTTTGACATTTATATCTGGACATGGTTTTGGAAGGCAGGAATAAACTTAGCAAGACTTCCATAGACTGAGTCCTACCCCTGAGACTCTTTCCCATCAGTGGAATCCGGCCTCTTACAGTATAAGGAGATATCTGCTACCTTCAATAGCTTGCAACCAACCTTCTCTTATTGAGTTTTGAAGCTTCACAGATTTATTTCAAAACCCATTCTGTATTTTAGTTGCTAAATGATTTTGGGCAAGATATTTAACCTAGGCCCATATTTCTTCATCTATAAAATGGGGATTGGAATAACTATTTCATAAGGTTATTATGAGGATAAATGAAATAATGCCTTTAAGCTTTAAATGCATCTCCTAGAATATAGTAAACACCCATTGGCATTAGCTAATCTTAATCCACTATCCCAGAAAAATATCTTTCCTTCTCTAATGTTCCTTCCTGGCTTAACAAAAAACACAAATACGGGGATGCCTGGGTGGCTCAGTGGTTGAGTGTCTGTCTGTCTTTAGCTCAGGGTGTGATCCTGGAGTCCCGGGATCGAGTCCTGCATTGGGCTCCCTGTGAGGAGACTGCTTCTCCCTCTGCCTATGTCTCTGCCTCTCTCTGTGTCTCTCATGAATAAATAAATAAAATCTTTTTAAAAATAAAAAATAAATGAAACCCACAAATATGTGTATGATGGCCAGAATACATACCCCTGTGTTCAGGATATAATAAAATTCTGTAAATAATGTCTGTCTGTAAAGGTTAGCACATAAATGCAAATAAACACTTATCTGGTCTCAACAGCAGGTGGACTTAGGTAAGCAGAACGCAGTTAAATGACTGGGATTGTGTCCATTTTATCAATATATTTTGTAATATGCTGTCTGTGTTTTAACTGCAACACCTGCTACTGATTCTGAAAAGAAAAATTCTGTTTATTTATTCTTCTAATTAGGTTAGGCCAATAAAAATTTCCACGTTGCTGCTCATCATGTATTCTATAGTTATTTATTATTTCTAGAAAAATATTTACAGTTTAAAAAAGTTCAGTAGTAAAATGTAACTCAAAAATTCTATCAAGCAAAAAAAAATTAAAAAAATAATGAAATAAAATAATTCTATCCAGCATCCCATTAGATTCAAGGTTAGTTCATGTGAAGATATTAATATAAGTCATTGCCCTGCCCTAAAACCCCAGAGATACTGGGGAAAGGAGACAAGTTAGAAAGCTTTTGCAAAAATTACTAAAAGAAGCAATTAGGGATGAACTAAGGAAGTGTGAGCTGAAAGGAAAAGGGAGATGGTGATGAGAAGATGTTGCTGAGATAAATCAAGCACTTGGAAACCAACTGGGTGTGGAGAACGAGGAAGAATGAGAACTGAAAATGTCTTTCTTCTTTTCTTTATCCTTGATCAATGAATTAACAAGCCCCATCAAACCCATTCCCACCACTCTGAAATCAGAGGTAAAAGAATGCGATCCTTTTAAATTAGACCTGAGTTTGAGTCTCAGTTCTAATATTTGTGATCAAAATGGCTATGGGAAAATCCGTTAAATTTCTTGAGATTTGATTTTGGTGATGGTAAAATAGAGATGATAATTGCATTTGATTATCACTCAACTTGTTCAAAGTTCAAACGAAGATATGCAAAAGATTTGGATTTTTTAGGAAGATGGTAATGTCATTGACTGCAGTAGTTATAATAGGAAGGAACACAGATTCCTGGCAAGCTTTGAGAAATGGGTGTTCAGATTATGGCATGTTATATTTAAGAAAACAGCAGGATATGCAGGTGTGAATATCAAAAAGGCCATTTGGTGATAGCCTTGGGACTCAAGAAATCAGTCATGGATAAACGAAGAAACAAAAATACAAAACAAAACAGAAAAAAAGATGTAAGAATCAACTGTGAATCAACTGATGGCTGAAATTATGAGATGATATGAGATGATAAAGGAAGTTTAAAAATTTGTCAGAGATTTTAAAAAGGAGAATAATATGACTAGTCCTTCATTCACCCCTTCATTCATTTAATAATTTAAAACATTGAGCATCTATTATATACTAAATACAGAGTTAAGTCTGCCTACAGAAACATGATTAGGATACATTCTTTGCCTTCAAGAAGCTCATGTTTTAAAGGTAGAATTGCACTTGAACACAAATAATTTTAATTCAGTGACAGGTAATAGGGCATCGAGGCTCTGCTCCTGAAACTTTTTGGGGGACAAGGGAGTTCATCAAGGATAGTTCACTTTGAGGAACTGAAGAAAAATCAAGCAAATAAATAAGTAAAAGGCATTCATGGAAGGTGGATTAATTCCTGTGCATAAATATTCACATGTCCATGCAGAGATAAAAAGGCTCATGAGGTGTCCATGAAAAGCAGACTGTATATCATGGCTGGAATCCAGGGGTGAGGATGTAGAGAGGGTCATGAATGACAGATTCTTAAGGGATTCAGTTGCTTTTATTCTGTAGATAATGAACAGCCATTGAAGAACAGAAAATACCTACAGAATGGTAAATGCAATTAAATTAAATTCTAAATTTTAAACCAAACAATTAAGTTCACTGGAAATCACCATGCCCACAAACATCCTATGTCATGAAAAAGAGAAAAATAATAGCTTATTTTGACAACTGATATAATAATATTTTGTGTTTAAAAATATTCTACAAGTCTGCGGCAGATTGCACAAGTGGCTACCATCGAAAATAGGGGAAGGGGATAAAGAAGTACAAACTTCCACTTATAAAATAAATAAGTCATAGGAGTGAAAAGTACAATATAGGGAATATAATCTATTGTATTTGTATGGTAGTAGGTGGTAACTACACCTATTATGGTGAATATTTTGCAGTATATATATATAAATGTCGAATTACATGTTGTACACCTGAAATTAATACACTGTTCTACTTCAGTTTAAAAAACTCCGTGCAGGGACGCCTGGGTGGCTCAGCAGTTGAACATCTGCTTTCAGCTCAGAGCGTGATCCTGGAGACCCGGGATCGAATCCCTCGTCGGGCTCCCGGTGCATGGAGCCTGCTTCTCCCTCTGCCTATGTCTCTGCCTCTCTCTCTCTCTCTCTGTATGTCTCTCTTGAATAAATAAATAAAATCTTAAAAAAAAAACTCCATGCTGAGGAACTTTCAATTTCAAAAGATAAATACACTTGTTATCTTTACAGTGCAGCTGTTAAGATCCTTACCAAGCCAAAAGCAGCACCATTTTGTGTTATTACATTTATGTCATACACTCAATGATAAAAACAAACAATGAATAAACAGAGCCAAGAGTTCATAGACTTAAAAAAGAGAGTAAAATCTATTCTCTACCCCTTGGATATGGAATGATCTTGTTACTTTTGCATAGCCCATTCAGATGTGAAATAATTTCATGTGAACACCAAGCCTGTCCCATTTGCACATTTCCACAGTCTCTTAGACTCCTGCTGCTACCATGTGAGCAAGTCAAAGCTGGCCTACTACAGGGTAAGAGACGTGGGGCAGACATGAGCTAAAGCCATCTTAGACCAACTAGCCTTCAGCTACCCTGGTCACTGACCACAGTGACCACCACAGTCGTATGAATGAGCTCAGCTAAGAGCAACTGCCCAGCTACACCTAGCCCAAATTGCTGATCCATTGAATCTGGAGCAGAAAGGATGTTATTTTAAGGCACTAGATTTTGGAGTAATTTGTTACACAGCAAAGAAAACAGAGACACAGTCTATAAATTACATGTCAGCATTTGCCACACTTTCATAAACAGATTTCCTCATTTGTTGGTCTTTCTATAACAAACTTAAACCACACATTTGGTAATCAATCATTCATATTTAGTGAGTTATTCTCATACACAATGTGGTAAAAGTAAGTTAGATTCTAGTGGTTTAAAATGGTATCATTCAAACATGGACTGGGGCTGTTTCACTTAGTCCAAGGAAAAGGTTTCGCTACAGCCAGTGAAGAATATAAATAGGATTCAAGAGGGAGAATTTATCCTACTTACTAAAATAAATTGTTTTCAAGTACTTAGAACTTTCATTAACATACAAATAACAGAAAACTACTGTACTAAGTCAAATTATCCTTATATTCACACCAGTTCATTAGCTTAGAATGTTACAATTTGTACAATAAAGCATTAGAATTGCAGTTGTAAAAATATTATCTTTCTTTCTTTGTTGGTTCCAATGGATTTTCCTGTTATCTGGTATTAAATTAGTGAAATGTTCTGATGTTTGCTTATCAATAATTCTCCCCCTGACAGGCAGTCATGTATATATTTCACACTTAGGATGACCTATCTCTCGGTCTTCAAAAATCTAAGTCTCTCTCCTGATTTTAGTCCCTTGCATTTTTTTTAAATTAAATACTCTAATTATTATCTCTCAACATCAAGCCTATGATCTGAGTTCACCATTCTTTAACTATGTTCTTCCATCTAACCCAAAAAGGAAGGTACTGGGGTAATATTTTTTTTATTTTAAAGATTTTATTTATTTATTCATGAGAGATACAGAGAGAGAGAGAGAGGCAGAGACACAGGCAGAGGGAGAAGCAGGCCCCACGCATGGAGTCCGAGATGGGACTTGATCCTAAGACTCCAGGATCACACCCTGGGCCAAAGGCAGGTGCTAAACTGCTAAGGCACCCAGGGATCCCTGTGGTAGTAATTAAGGACTGTGAAATCTAAACAAAGAGGTAAAGAAATATGGGATAAAGATTTTTTGAATAATTGACCTTCTAACATGAAAACCTTACATTATATAGTATGGTATTTACTGTTTTTAAATCTTTCATACTTTCTTATAGCACACATTCCATCAGCAATGTCTAAAAATAATATTTTGCTGTACTTTCTATTATACAAGAAATCATCATTGTTACAAACGTCAATTTCTTAAGTAGAATCTGGTACTTTATTATTTCTTTAAATTTGTTCCCCCCCCCTTTTTTATTGGCATTCAATTTGCCAACATAGCATATCACCCAGTGCTCATCCCGTCAAGTGCCCCCCCTCAGTGCCCCACCCAGTCACCCCAGCCCCCCACCCACCTCCCTTTCCACTACCCCTTTTTCGTTTCCCAGAGTTAGGAGTCTCTCATGTTCTTTAAATTTGTATTTATTTTGTTATCAGTGAGTTTCATATTATTTCATATTTTCATAAGTTTATTTGAATTTTTTCTTATCCATTTCCTAGTTATATCCTTTGAAAATATATTAAACAATTAGGTATTCTTTTGCTTCCAATTCTCCAACCTCTTCTCTCTCTTTTTCTATCTTCTTATTTCTCACTTATATTTGCCTATACACATTGGGTTTATAATAATAAATTAAAAGTAGAGTAAATAAATAAAAGTGCAGAGTTGGTAGTAGTCGGAGAAAATCTACACCAGAAACAGGTACACTTGAAAATTATCTTCTTTTATGCTTTCCCTTCAGAAGATACCCATAGTTTTGTCAAGCCCCAAGAACAGATTTCTCAATCCTCTTAAAGTAGATTTTTCAAGAATCCTCATTCAGGTAGACTTCAGAAAATGAGAAATGACTATAATGCCATCCAGACAGATGATTTACCTGACCTGTTGGAATGTTGCTACTTCCTAAATTCTTATATATAAAGAATGGAATGCTTCAGAATCCCAAACATATATATATATATATATATATATATATATTATAATATTTAATATATAGAGAGAGAGAATATAGAAGAGAATATATATAAAACTTTGCCAGGAATCAAGATTCTAAAGCAAATGGCAGGAGAGGAAGCCAACCAGACAGAAAGCACAGAGGAAGCAGTTACTCAATTTTCCAATTAAAATTCACAGAAAGAGGCACAACAAAGCAATGGTTCTCAAAGTATAGGTACCTGAACCACCAGCAGCAGCACCAGAAAACTTATTAGAGATGCAAATCCTTTGGCCCTACCTCAGAGCCAGTCAATCAGAAGCTCTGGAGTAGGACCTGAAATCTGTGTCAATGAGTCCTTCAAGAGATTCTGAAACACACTGACGTGTAAAGATCGTCTTGATAGCCATGTGCTTACTTGCATAAATAAACAAATAACATCGTATTTCCAGGTTGTTCCAGTTTGCCTTGTCTCTCTTGGTATGCAGTTCTTTCATGCTCACCACCATTATATGACAGTTAAAGTTTCCCAGGGTGGGAGTAATCTAAAATTACCTTTTAAGACTGAAGCACACTCTTGCTTGGAAACCCAATTAACTTTTAAGATTCTCATTGGACTTCCTGAACCTGCTCAGACATTGGAACTTTAAAAGAAAAGGAGGATTTTTTTTTTTTAACTTTCAGATCATTATCTGGGATCTCTCCCAGAAAGATTCTCAGAGATTCTTTCCTTTCCTCTATCCTTCCTTCCTCCCTTCATTTGCTCATTCATGCTTGTATTGCATGCCAGGGCACTTGCCTTCTTCTGGAAATACATACAAAAGTCAATCAACAGATATGGACCATACCCTCACAGTAACTAAAGCCTAGAAAGGATAATTTATATGCATTATAAAGTCACACATTCCAAATTGTAACTATCATGATGGAGAAGTTTAAGAGGCTGTATGAAAAGGGGATGTAATCTCTGAACTCAGGGAAACTTTCCCAAGTGAGTAACAAGCATAAGATAATATCAAGACTGTCCTCTAAATTTTAGTCCATCTCTTCAAAGAATAAAAAGAAACACTTTTGGGAGAACTGAGGAGTTGTAAGAAGAAAAAAAATATTTTCCTTCACTCCCTTCAGATAAGTAAACATAGGAAGGGGAAAAAATGTCTCCTTACCATGGCACTTATTATTTCTATCTATCCTGATTATTTTCAGGAATAGTATTATGGGAAAGGTGCCAACAGCCCACCCCTTTTGAATGAAAAGATTAATATGTATTATATCAACCTCCATTTATTATAAAGATGAAAGTGTAAGCTGGATTTTCAACTGAATGGATGTGGGGGCATTTCCTATCTGTAGGTATGACATGCAGATATGATATACTGATATGATCTGCAGCATATGATATAAGAAATAGATCTGGGGCAGCCCAGGTAGCTCAGCGGTTTAGCGCCACCTTCAGCCCAGGATGTGGTCCTGGAGACCTGGGATCCAGTCCCCAGTCGGACTCCCTGCATGGAGCCTGCTTCTCCCTCCGCCTATGTTTCTTATGTTTCTCTCTCTCTCTCTCTCTCTCTCTCTCTCTCTCTCTCTCAATCTGTTTCTCATGAATAAATAAATAAAATCTTTAAAAAAAAGGAATGGATCTGCCTATCAGAGCTAAATTCAAATAATTGAAATTATTCCAGTATCCAAGTAGTCAAAACACACTTTGTCATTAAATTTAAGGAACTGAAAAAAATAAAATAAAAATAAAGAGGGAGAGAGCACCTGTGTGGCTCAGTGGTTGAGCATCTGCTCAGTGGTTGGTTGTGATCCTGGGGTCCTGGGATTGAGTTCTGCATCAGACTCCCCGCAGGGAGCCTGCTTCTCCCTCTGCCTATGTCTCTGTCTCTGTCTGTGTGTCTCTCACGAATAAATAAATAAAATCTTTAAAAAAAGAAAGAAGGAAAAAAGAGAAAGAAAGAAACAAACAAACTGGAGTTAACAGCCACTGCAGTGAGTAAAAGTGGTCAGCACTGATGAACTCTAACAAAACAGGTCAAAGAAACAGGAGCCCCAAATTATTTCATAACAAGTCAATAAGACAAAAATCATATTTTGATACTCAGTTCTTGCAGTCAACTGAGGTGGAGGAACAAGACATGCTTAGTGTGGTTAGAAATATCAAAATATCTATCAAGGGAGATCAATTTGATGATAAGAAAATGCTTTCTATTTGGGGGGTAAATATAACGTGTAGAGTTGTTGAATCACTGGATTGCACACCTGAAACTTTTATAACACTGTACATTAACTATACTGGAATTAAAATATAAAACTATTAAAAAACACACACACAAAGAAAAAGAAAATGTCTTCTACCGATCAAGAAAGATAACATCATTATGGTTTCTCCAAAGGGGAGATTCTTCTTTTCTGTAACTAGAGAGAAAAAGCATATCATCGCTCTCCCTCTAAACTGTTGATGTAAAGTTGGGCTAACCTTGTGAATAAGCAAAATAGAGTGTGACCCCTGCAGTGAGATATATTTTTCTATTTGTTCTATGGCTATCTTTTTAATTCATTTTATCTTTAATATTTTTTTTAATTTTTTTTAATTTTTTTTTTATTTATGATAGTCACAGAGAGAGGGGGGGGGGGCAGAGACACAGGCAGAGGGAGAAGCAGGCCCCATGCACCGGGAGCCCGACGTGGGATTCGATCCCGGGTCTCCAGGATCGCGCCCTGGGCCAAAGGCAGGCGCCAAACCGCTGCGCCACCCAGGGATCCCCATTTTCTTATGTTTAATGTGTTCACTTAATTTTTATATAGCTAGTGCATTTCACATGGTTCCAAAACAAACAAAAAAATAGAGAGAGACGTGGGGATGAAGAAGAAAAGCCTCTTTCACACCATATTCCTCTGCTTGCCCAGCTTTTCCCACCCCGTTCTCACCAGGTACCAACATTATCAATTTATTGTGTATCTTTCCAAAGCTCCTTCAAGCACATACAATTAAAATCTCATATATGTTTTTTCTACCATTTATTTACTATTTTTACACCAGGTCAGCATACTACACACACTGTTCTCTTCCTTGTACTTTTCACATTACAGTGTGTAATCTTACCATGATGTTACAGATAACGTCTTATATTTTACAGTTGCACATCACTGCATTATATTCTTATAATGAGTGAGGCTGAGAATCTTCTCATTTGTTTAAAGAACCATTCTGCATTATTCTTATGAACTACTTATATGTCCTTTACTCTGTCAAGTTTTTGGAAAGTTTGATGTTCAAAAATTTTAACAGTTTGGCACAATCAACATCCAATAGCAAAGGATGCCAGTCTAATTCAAAAGGATGCCAGGTGTAACCTGGCATGCCTGTTGGCATCATGTTCCAGTGGAAAATTAGCCCCGAATGTTGGCCTTTTCTTAGACGCTTTCAACATACAAAGAGTATTGAAAATAACTTTTTCCAAATGTGTCATTTATCTTCTACATTTGCTTATGTTATTTTTTGGAGGGCAGTACACACATTTTTAATTTTAAATCTTTATGTTTTCAAACCTTTCTTTTATGCCATCCATATTTTCAATTACAAAGAGTTTTCCACTCCAAAAATTTGAACAAATATTTTTATTATTCTTGAATACATATATTTCAAATTTTCACACTTAAACTCTAAAAGATTGGGATGTTATCCAAGTACACATTGTGAGATACAAATATATCTAACCTTATTTTCCCCAGATAATTACTTAGGTGTCTGGCTCTACTTATTGATAATCCCATCCTTTTCCCCAATGACTTACCCATATATTAATCTTACCCATATATTAAATCCCCATATGAATTTGAGCTTATTTTTATACTTTCTATTTTATTTCATTAATCTGTATAAATCCTCATGTACTAGCACCACAGTGATTTAATTAGTAAATTTTTATATTTTAAAACTTATAAGTCTTCTCCACCCTCATTGCTCTTACTTTTTCAAAGTTTTCCTATTTATTTTTATTTCTCCATATTAGATTTAGGATGGGTTTGTATAGTTACTGTCTTCAAAAAAGATGTCAGTGCCACTCTCATACACTACTGGTGGGAACAAAACTACAGAAGGGAAGTTGGTAATATCTAGCAAATTGCATGTTCATTTGACCTTTGATTAAACAATCCTGATTCTAGCAATCTATCCCTATAGATTCATTACCTAAAATGTAAAAAGGTATATGTACAAGAAATTTCACTGAAGCACTATTGTAATAGCAACAACAACAACAACAACAAAACTGGAAAACCCTAAATTATTATCAACAGGTAGCTAGTTGAATAAAATACGTATAAAGTGATATCTGTTTTTTAAAATTTCCTTTGTTTCTTTGACTTCTTACCCCTTGACATTTCTTTATGGGTGCATTTTCTCTTTCTTCAGTAGATTAGACAATAATTTATCTAATTTTTTTCTCAAAGAACCAGATACGGTATTTATTAATCCTATACTTGCTTTCTAACACGTTTGCTGTTCATTTTACAGCCTCTAGTTCAGATGCTTGCTTTCAATTTTCTCTTTTCTTTATATAAATATTTCAGCCTGTAAATTTTCTTCTAAGCATTCCTACAGTGAATCTTGTCAACTATTATGTATGATGGTCTTATTTTTACTATTTTACAGAAATTCTGCAATGCCTGTATGCATTCTACATTGACTCTAGAGATGTTTGAATATATTGCTTTGTTAGTTTAATTTCCAGATAGAAAACTCTTTTGTTTTCTGATTTTGTTATAATTTTCTTGTTTTTATTATGTTTCAATCAGAGAAATTTTCTATTCTTTTCCACTTTTTGGAATGTTTGAGGTTGCTTTGATCTCTTATATAATCAATTTCATGAGTATAACAAGAACAGGTGAAGAGAATGGGCATTTTATCTTCAGGGTTCAAAGTTTGACACTTTCTGAATTATGTTATTTGGGTTACCTATACTCTCACATTTTGTGCAGTTTGATCTATCATAGACTGAGAGAGGTAAATTAAATTCATCTACTACTAGTAAGTAGCACGTTTTTCCTTTTAATCTCCTGTATTTTCAACTTTATCAGCGTTTGTATTTTAGGTGCAACTACTAGTAATGTTTATTTCCATTATAAAGTCCTCATAGTACCATCACAAAGGAGGCTTCTGTTTCTTCCTAAATAATTGTTGGCCTAAACTGCATTTTGTTTAAGCTCTTAGGTCAAGATCCTCACATTATTTTTTGTTTGCACTGCATGAGAATACATTTGCTCCTTTTTACCCTCTATTTTCTGAATTATTTACTCACTGACTTCAGCTTCAATCTAGAGTTAGGTTTTCTTTGTGCTCCAATATGAAAATCCAAGTCTTTTAATTAGATGTACCATTTATTGATATGCATATGTCAATAAATGTTGCCTTGCTAGAAATACCTATCTACTACACCACTCTGATGAGTGCTCTTAGAAATCTTCCCTTTATGTTTGAGAGATTATCTCTCATCTCTTTCCTGGGCACTTTTACCCTGCTCTTTTCATGGTTCTCCCCCAGAGATAATGCCACATTCAGTAATCAGCTGTATGAGAACACATTACAAGTCTGTGTAAAATGTGCATCAAAGGAATGGACTTTTGTATGACTTATGAAGTCATACTCAATGCCACCTGGGCCATTTAGTTCTCCAATCCTGGTCCCAAGGCTGTGGTGTAAGAGTTCTACTTTCCTTCAAAATAAATTGAACATCTTGCCTTCCAAATATAGCCAAAATAAAATTCTGAAACTTCTGCCAAACCACAGTCATCCAAAATGAGCCCTGCATTATCCACCAAAAAGAATTCAGCAATTGACAGACCACTATCCCTTCATTTAGTTCATTCCCCTTGCCCACAGTATCTTCATGGCAGGGAGTTTACTCTTCCTTATTGTCCACCTTCAATTTGAAACTTTTTCTTGCCCTTTAGTCAAGTTTTCATCTTTTCCAGGACAAAATTAATTTTGGATATACCACTGAATCTTGCATTTATAAAATTCCTCCCTGGATCCATGATATTGTGAAAAATATGTGAACAATATTTTTTCCACGTTTAAATTGAAATTATCTCAGGAAAATAGAGTTTCCTTAAAATCTTATAGACACATAGTTGTCAGCACTAGTGAAAGAAGTAGACCTCTTTAAAAATGTGTCTGTAGTTACCAGCACACCTTAGCGTAAATTGCCTTTTCAGTTAACTGGTTTTAGTGCAGTGAGGAAATGAAAAACTCAAGACTTGGAAAAAGAGTAATCTTGAAAAAAAACTTGAATGGAGACATTTAGTGATGGGCAAAAAGCTTATAATCATTGGAAGCAGACAGGAGGCAGCAAGAGAAACAGAGGAGCAGATAAAGAGTGGGAAAAAGGGAAAACAATGTGTTTTGTTTAATTCACATTCTTACTAGGGCAATCTCCTTCTCCAAAGCTGAAACTATAAGCTATAGCACACCTGATAAATCTGTGCACTTAGGGTTTTTTTCCCTAACATCTTATTATGAACATTTTCAAATATGCAGCAAAATGAAAAGAATTTTAATATATAAAAACTGGTCTATCCACTTAGTAGATTCTACTGTTAACATTTTATTTATTTTTTAACAATGTATCTATTCATCTATCCATCCATCAACCTCTCTAATTTTTTGATGCATTTTGAAGTCAATTGCAGAAGGAGAGTTCAACTTCTTTATATTTTCTTTTCTATAAAGGTAAAAATTACAGTGTAAATACTATTATCTGGTGGCTAAACTGTGTGACAGCTCTGTGTTTATCTCCAGAGATGCCTGGAAGTCTGGTGCCAAGATAAGAACAAGTGAGATAACTAAAAATTTCTAATGCGCTGTTTAATTTCAAACATTAAACTTTACACCCAGGACCAGCTTGTTTATTAATCGCTTCCCCTGGTATAACTACTAAACAACCTGACTTGCCCATGTGACTAGTGGGGCATAAAACACTGCTGGGCATTTTTCCTCTTGGTATCTTGAAACTAAGATTCTTCACTCACTTATCAGTGGCTCATAATCCACAGACGAAGTGCATTCTATGAGAGGCAAACAGACCAGACCCCTAGTGAACTGCGCCTGAGAGGTTCTCCAGCCCCATAATCACCTACACTTTGCTATGTCATTCTCCTTGTCTTGATTAAAGCTTTATGTGGGTATGCTCTATTAAGTATTGTAAATCTTTTATTTATCTAATCCTGTGAAATCATTGCATTTATATACAACAAAATACATAAAGTTTAAACAATATTTACTAAGTTTTGACAAACTCCTATCAAGACAGAATATTATTCTTAATCCCAGAATTGCCCTCATACCACTTCCTAGTCAAGCTGCCGCCCACCTCCAGAGAAGCCTGCTGTTATTTGTTGGCTCCCCACCCCCATACAGATTAAATTAGCCTATTGCAGAGCTTCATATTCATGGGGCCATGCAGTATGTATTTATGTGTTTGTCTTCCTTCCTTAGCATGTTTTTAAGATTCATTCTTCCTGTTGTTTGTATCAGTGCATTATTTTTATTACTGAATTAGTATTCCATTGTGTGAACACATCATAGATTGTTCATCCATTCTCTTATTGATGTACATCAAAGTTTCTTTTTTTCCAGCTTGAAGCAATTTGGAATAGAGCAGTATGAGTATAATTGTAAAAATATTTCTGTTTTCCTCACTTTTGAATAAATATCAAAAGGAAAAACTTCTGAGTCATAGGATAAGTATATGTTTCATTTTATGAGAAACTGCCAACATTTTCCCAAAGTGGCTGCTGTATTTTGCATTCCTATCAGTAACATATGAGTGTTTTAGTTACTGCACATCCTGGCCAACATTTGAGTCATCAGTCTTCTTGAGTTTAACTACTCAAGTGGATGTATGATGGTATCTTATAGTTTTAATTTCTATTTCCTCATGACTACTGTCATTGAGCAATTTTACATATGTTTAATGGATATCTGCATATGTTATTTTGTGAGGTGTCTACCAAAAAAGTTGCCAATTTTTTAATTGGATTTTTTGTCTTTGCATTATTCAGTTGTGGGAGTTCATTATATTCTGGGTGCCAGAAATTTTTTTGCAGTTGTATGTTTTGCAAATATGATCACTTAGGCTGTGTTTGCCTATTCGTTTCTCTTATTAATGATGTGTTTTGAGGAACAGAAGTATTCAATTTTAAAGAAGTCTAGCTTATCAATCATACTGTGGAAAAGTAATAAATCATTGAAAAGTAAAAAATCAAAAAAAAAAAGAAAAGTAAAAAATCATTTTAAAGTTTTGGGAGTGGTTTGGTATTCAGTAATAATAATACTAGCCTACATCCACAGGCTAAAAGTAAAAAAAAAGGATGGTATAATGTGAAGAGCTCTGAACTGTGACTCATGCACACCTAAAAAGTACTGGACAGATAGAAGACTGAACATGTTTACTGTGAATAAATATGAATTATTACTTTCTGATATATTCTCCTATCTGTGCATGAATAGTAAAGAATTCAAATCCTTCTTGCATTATGCAAGAACTGACACAGGAACTCTTAAAACCTCACAAAAATGGAACTCGACTTCATAATCTTGATTAGTAGCTTTTTTAAGTGCTAGCTTTTGATAATTTCCTTGACATAGCCAACAACACCTCTTCGATGTGAAAAATCGGTTGACTAAAATTATGTGAACCACACACAAAAAAACTGAGACTACAGTTATATAATTATGGTTGTCCTGTTATAATGTAAAACAATAAATTAAAAAGATTGCAAGAGTGTCTTTTCTCATTCACACCAGGAGATAATACTTAATGATATGATAGACTCTTACCGAGGGTATTAACTAATGTCAATGAGGATGGTGATTTTTTTTCATGAGAACACAATTACAAACTGTGTTTGACTCATATTTTTATACAAAGAGATTAACATAATAAAAAAACATTTTGTAGAGAAATTATTTCGTTTGTCAAGGCCCTATGCCTTTTGGAAAAGAAATTTAAAAATCTTAAGAGCAGAATGGCAATCTGAATTTCAGGGAGAGAAGGAAAAAGTTCAATAATTTTCTGCCTTACATTTATTTTTTTTAAGATTTTATTTATTTGTTCATGAGAGACACATGAGAAAGGCAGAGACACAGGCAGAGGGAGAAGCAGGCTCCATGCAGGGAGCCTGTTGTGGGACTTGATCCCAGGTCTCCAGGATCAGGCTCTGGGCTGAGGGCGGCACTAAACCACTGAGGCACACAGGCTGCCCTGCCTTACATTTAAAGTCATGAAAATATATGTTTCATGAAAATATACAGTCTAATTATGAAATCATTAGATTATGATGAGGATAAATTTCTAAATAGTATTATTTTATTGGGTCCTTTAAGATTTGATTTTTATCCTGAGATAGTAGGCTAGAATCCATGTCCATTCATTCATTCCACAAATATTTAGTAGACCAACTTCATGCCAGGCATTTTGAAGTCTCCAAAAATACAATTAGCAAACTAAAAATTCCCTATTCTCATAGAGGTCATCTTATAATGACAAGAAAGAGTTAATAAGTAAATGGCATGCCTAGAGATGCTAGGGATCAAGAACAAAATAAATGATGAAGAAATACTTAAGGGATGTGAGAAAGTAAGTCATTTAGCTTGCCTGAGGAAAAGCAGTCTAAGAAAGGGTGGAGAAAGGCAAAAGCTTTGGAACAGGATTACGCATGCATCTTCCATGAATCCAGTGAGGTTGAAGCAAAGTGATGTTACAGAGATGCAGCTAGGGCTAAGTCAGATGACATCTTTCAGGCTACTGTAGATTTGTTTTTTCCCTGACTGAGAAGGGTAGCCATTGGATGATTTTGAGCAGAAGACTCATATGATATGACTGTTTTATAATTAATTCACTCTGCTTCATGGAAAAGAACATAGAGGATAGGAATAGAATGTTACCAGTTAGGGGACTATGCAATCCAGTTGAGAGATGATTTTGCCTTGACCAGGAAGGGCAACAGTGGAAATGACCAATAGATGATTGGATAAGAAAGTCAAGATTTCAAGGGAGACTGGATTGGATATATAAATTTGACAGACCACAATGATATTGAAAGCCTCAAAAGTGGATGAAATCACTTCCTAAGTAAGTGTGGACAGAGAATAAAGAGTTGAGGAAGACAGAGAATTAGTTAAGAAACTAAGGAGTAGGGGATCTCTAGGTGGCTTAGTGGTTTAGTGCCTGACTTCAGCCCAGGGTGTGATCCTGGAGTCCCGGGATCAAGTGCCGCATCAGGCTCCCTGCATGGAGTCTGCTTCTCCCTCTGCCTGTGTCTCTGCCTCTCTCTCTCTTTCTCTATGTCTCTCATGAATAAATAAATAAATTAAATCTTAAAAAAGAAAGAAAGAGAGAGAGAGAGAAAGAAAGAAAGGAAGGAAGGAAGGAAGGAAGGAAGGAAGGAAGGAAGGAAGGAAGAAAGAAAGAAGAAAGAAAGAAAGAAAGAAAGAAAGAAAGAAAGAAAGAAAGAAAGAAAGAAAGAAAGAAAGAAAGAAACAAAGGAGTAAAGCCAGAGAGACTGTAGGTAAACGAGACAAATGTGGTGTCCCACCAAGCAGATGAAAAGTATATCAGGAAGGAGGGAGAGAGAAATCAGCTGTGTCAAATGCTATTGATAGGTTAAGTAAGATGAAGACTGAGAAATTATTGACCCTTGAATAATTCAGGGGTTAGGGATGCCGACCCCCTTGCTATAAAAAAATCTACATATAACTTCTGACTCTCCAAAAATTTACTAATAGCCTAGTGTTGACTGGAAGTATGTAGTTATGTAATATATATTATATTCTTACAATAAAGTAAGCTTAAGTGTTACTTAAGAGAATAATAGGAAGAGGGGCTCTTGGACTGCTGAGTGGGTAGGGCATGCAACGCTTGATCTCTTATGAGTTCGAGACCCAATTTGAGTATACAGATCACTCAAAAATAAAAATCTTTAGGGGTACCTGGGTGGCTTGGTCGGTTAAGTGTCTGACTCTTTAAACAAATAAAAATAATTTAAATAAAATAAAAATATTTAGAAAATAATAGAAAGAAAATAATAGAAAGAGAAAATACATTTATAGTACCATACTGTATTAAAAAAAAAGTCTGTGTATAAATGGACCTATGCAGTTTTAACCTGTGTTGTTCAAAAGTCAACTCCATAAACAATCCGATCTTGGACTTTGGGGTAAAAGGGAGCTAAGAAATGGAGATGCCAAATGCAGAAAAAGAAATCCCAAGAGAGGGATTTTTTTAGACAAGAAATTGTAGTGCATTTGAAAGCTGATACAATGAAGAGAAAGAAAACTTGATGACCTAAGAAATCCCGAACGCTAAAAGACATCGTAAAACGTTTCTCTAAACATGCCCACATTTGCCTCTCTGCATCCTATTTTCTTTTTCTTTTTTTTTTAAAGACTTTATTTATTTGTTCATGAGAGACACAGAGAGAGAGGCAGAGACATAGACATAGGGAGAGACATAGGCTCTCCTGCAGGGAGCCCGATGTGGGACTCGATCCCAGAACTCCAGGATCACGCCCTGAGCCAAAGGTAGACACTCAACTGCTGAGCCACCCAGGCGTCCCTGCATCCTATTTTCAAAGCTAATCCCCTTCCTTTTTTTTTTTAAGATTTTATTTATTTATTTATCAGAGAGAGAGGGAGAGAGAGAGAGAGACACACAGGCAGAGGGAGAAGCAGGCTTCATGCCTGGAGCCCGACGTTGGACTCGATCCTGGATCTCCAGGATCACTCCCTGGGCTGAAGGCGACGCTAAACCGCTGAGCCACCAGGGCTGCCCTCTGCTTCCTTTTGCTGCCACCTTTGTCGAACTACGTCTGAGGCCTTGTTAGTTACTTCCAGCTCTTGCCCACTGGCTCTGTAAGACGGTCCCGCTCTCTTGCCTCAGTAAAGCATGCCCTCTTCCATCACTAGACAGTGCTAGAATATTTTCTCTTTACTTTCTAAGTGTGTCCCACCCCTATTTTGTGAGCCCAAGTAGTCTTAAGCAAAATGTTTAGTAAGAAATATTTAATTTAATTGTAAGTACATACCTTTGCATTATTTGTAAGAAAACACTGGGTTATGTTCCCAGTAACTTTAGAGCCAAAAAAGAAAATTTATTTCTTTGTTAGAAAATTCTGAAATATATTGGGTCATCTTTAGGAATACACAATATATTTCCTACTTTCCTAGGTAACAATTTTTATTTAGATACAATTTTTCCAACAGGAAGTGATCATCCCCAGGAGAGGCAGCCTCCACTTTTTGCACACCGTCTCTTCCACCCCTTGCTCCCTAGCACAGTGATCCTCCCCTTGCCTCTTTTTTAAAAACGAAAAATCTAAAACAAATGAACAAAATTTCTCTGAGTGCAAAAGGAATATATCTATGCTATGAAAAAGACATACTTGAGATATATAGAGGAAAAATAAAGAAAAATTACTCAGATTTTTACTAAACATTTTGGATTCATTTCTCTATTACTGTTGCAAGCTGTTTAGCAAACAAGAAATCACACATAAAATTTGCACTTACTGTGATGCAGCCGCTATTTTCTAGTGATGATTAAATACTAACATAGTTTATATTATTTCACAATATAGAGACACCCTAGTAGAGTTTGGAACATTCAGAATGTGCAGATTTTTTACCATTATAAAATAGGCATTTTTAATTCTTACTCTTTAAATATTCCTCTAAGTATGTACTCCCAAATAGAATTTCTGGGTCAAAGCATGTGAACATAGTTAGGTCTGGGTCATAGTAACAGTTTCCCAAAATGTTGTTTTCCAACTTAGATCTCCACTAGCACCAAGGAGGAGTGCAATTGCTAATATGTTACATCTTTCATAATTTGCTGGAAGTGGTATATCATAGCTATCAATCACCTACTCATTATTAGTAAGAGTAATCTCTTCCCAGTGTTGATTAACCACGTGCCTTTCCATTTTAGCGAAAAGTGTGTTCCTGGTCCAATTCTCTGTGGCTAACTTTCAGGGCATTTTCCCCTTGTGAAGTGATTTAATGTCTTCGTAAATTAAGAATACTAACCAACTGTAATATTTTATTTAAAATACATTTCCATATGTTTTCATTTAACTCAGGCTTGCTTTGTTTTACTTTATTGACATAAAGGAGTATACATACAGTAGGAAGCATTGGTCATTTCTAAGTGTTTGAATTTATTCAGATTCATAAAACGTCTCCATTTACAAATGAGATTGATATTCACCTATATTTTCTGTTGTTTTTTTAGTTTCAATTTCTATGTTTAGCTCCTCTTTCATCCTTTTTAAATTTATCTGAATGAGATAGAGTGAAGTAAAATCAAAACGGATATTTTAAACTAGTTCCTTAATACTCCCAGCAATACATTTTGAAAGATCCATCTAGTTCACCTGATTCATCAGGTCTCATTTATCATGAATTATACTATAGGATCTAGTTCCATGATATCTATTCTATTCTATTGATTGGCCACTCTATTTTTCACCCACTAATTACTATAGTTTAATCATTTAAATTACACATTTAATTATCCTAGTCTTAGAAAAAGTTTTATCTTACAGGACTGGTCCCTACATATTATTCTTCCTTTCCCAAAGTTTTGCATGTTTTACATCTTCTTGTTCTTTAAGATAGTACTGAAGTCCTCGTTTTTGTTGCTATTTTGTACAGTGATTAAAAGCATTGACTCTAAATCCAGTCTGCATAGGTTCAAACTCCCAACTCTATCAACCTTGGGCAGATTATATGAGCTCTATCTGCCTCAGTTTTACATTTGTAACATGAGTATAACAATTGAACCTACCTCGTAGAGCTACCATAATGATAGAGTGAATGATTAAATATACATAAAGCATTTAGAATAGTAGCTGGCAACATAACATACAATATTACATAGGAATGTTTCCTATTATTGTTTAGTGGCATCTACTTTGTGAAGCTTTATGTGCATCCATCCTTGAATCCCTGCTTGGGCCCACTTCTCAGGACTCTGTCCTTCTAACTTAATGATCTTTTATGAAAGCAACCAAGTTAAAATAATTTCATATTAGGTCATAAGAATAGTCTCACAGGAGGAAAAAAGAAAATCCAAGAATTATTTTCCTATTTCTACTGAAATTAGTTCATAAGTATTGTCTCACCTGAGGTTGCTGATTCTCTTGACTTTTCTAACCCACAGGATGGGAAGAGAAAACACAAAAGGTTCACAAAAGTGTGCGTGTGTATGTTTAAAATCATTCCCAATTCATTTTTGTTGAAACATTGCATTACCATCAGTCTTTTGTTATGATTGTATGCAATCCATAAAATAGAATTTTAAGAATAACTCCTTGCAGGGGACGCCTGGGTGGCTCAGCAGTTGAGCATCAGCCTTTGGCTCAGGGAGTGATCCTGGGGTCCCAGGATCAAGTCCCACGTCGGGCTCCCTGCATGGAGCCTGCTTCTCCCTCTGCCTGTGTCTCTGCCTTTCTCTCTCTCTCTCTCTCTCTCTCTCTCTGTCTCTCATGAATAAATAAAGTCTTTTTAAAAAAAAAGAATAACTCTGAGGGGGGCACTCGATGGGATGAGCACTAGGTGTTGTTCTGTATGTTGGCAAATTGAACACCAATAAAAAATAAATTTATTATTTAAAAAAAAGAAAGAAAAGATACTTGAAAAGTACACTTTAAAATAAAATAAAATAAAATAAAATAACTCTTTGCAGCCTATAGTTTGTACCAAGTACACACCGATATATATAGGATATTTTTACCTTAATTGGACTGTTATGAGCCAGGCCCAATAGTTTGGGTTCTCGATTGCTAAGGAAGAGACAGAGACAGCGAGAAGGTTTACCAGAAAAGCAGGTTTAAAATGAAGATTACAGGGATCCCTGGGTGGTGCAGCGGTTTGGCGCCTGCCTTTGACCCAGGGCACGATCCTGGAGACCCGGGATCGAATCCCACTTCGGGCTCCCGGTGCATGGAGCCTGCTTTTCCCTCTGCCTATGTCTCTGCGCCTCTCTCTCTCTCCCTCTGTGACTATCATAAATAAATAAAAATTTTAAAAAATGAAGATTACAGAGACTCCCACTTAATAGTTTTGCACATTGAATAAGTCCTTACCTTCCAGGTGACAGAATGCAGATGGTTTCGAGGAGCAGATTTTGAGAAATATCGCCCGAAGGAGGGACATAAAGGGAAGCACTGGCAATATACCATTATCTATAGTTGTGATGGCTTCCTTAACAAATAAAGACAGACAAACTTCTCTGATTAAGGGAATGTTATCAGTTTACAGTGTGAAACACAATGAGGCAGGGATGGAAAGAAAGGAGACAAACAAGCATGCTGCTGGCGTAGCCAAAAAAGCTACTTAAAAGCAACAGCTACAATGTCAGTCAGAGTCTGGATATCACTTTTCTTTCTCCAAGACGTGGAAACCCTGCTACAGAGATCTTTCTTCCTCAGTGCCACCTCTTCTAACCTCCACTTCCTCATTAACAACAAAACAAAAACAAACTACACAAAGGTGGCCTGTTAGAAAAAGTACAATCTCTACCATTCAAGATGGTATCTCAACACATTCCCTGTTTGAATGTCGTCTTTTCATAATGACCCCAAAAGTCTGAGAATAGCTCATGTGTTTTCACCATCCGTGGCTAACACCTTAGTCAAGGATGGCCAGGTTAAGAGGAAGAAGGGGATATCATTAGACCTTTCTATACTTAAATCCCACATTCAATAATTTCTACACAAATTGATATTTAACTCTAGAAATATCGTCACCAATATGTTATGTAATATGAATTAATACATCCTCTTTACTAGGTGTCCAGCATACATGTCTTCTCTTGTATATATTACCTCCCCTCTTTGCTCACTTCTCCTACCAACAGCACTTAATTGTAATGAATTCCACATGTCTGTGAGATCCATGATATTTCAAGAACTATTGTAAGGATTAATGTTTCAGAAAGTTCAGAAAAAGTACAAAATTTGAAAAAGAATTATGAGAGAAATGGTTGTCCAGAGAAGTATTAATCATGTTTAACTTGCAACAAGTTAATACTCCCATGGTCTAACATGCCTCAAGTGTATGATAAACTTTTATAGACAGAAAATTTTGCTATTTTCCCCCCAAAATTGGTTATCATTCATTGAGCTTTTCTTGATGGTTTAATATTTGCTTAGTGTTTTACAGACCATTCATTGAGTTCTATTAGAAATATTCATCTTTAAAAGATACTGAAGGATGATAGTTTTAAGTACAGTCAGTTATCTGGGCAATGATAAAATAATCTTAGGTAATGACATCCATCACCCTCAATTCACTGAAGACAGGTGGCTTTAGTGAATAAATAGTTCATTCATTTCACTGACCAATTTGCTTCACTTAGGGACCAACCCTTGATAGTAACATGAGGCCTGTGGAGCAATACTTCAAAGAAATACAGAATAGGCAAAAAGAATGCCATGAAAGGCCAATGAACCAATATCTAAGAACAAAAAAATGAGATTTATTGAACATTAAAAGTCTGAAGTGTGAAAATCATTAGCTTCTAATAAGAATGAAACAGAAAGAGACTCTTTTTTTTCTTAGGCCATTTTTAAGACACTTTTATGATACTAACTATATCTGAGAATAATTTTCATTATGTCAAGGAAAAATTAGGAATCAACAACTGACAAATTTTAAGATTACTGGATTACCTTTTAGGAAGCATAATAGGACATTTTAATAGCCTGTAAAGTATATTATAAGAAAAGGAATCTTCCCTCTGAAACTTGCCATAGCCTAGTCAATCATATATACAATGATCGTCTATATTCAGTGACTATGACTTTCCCCACTCCCATATTTATCTCGAAGACTGGATTAATGCCTATGGTTAATCTCTTGGAAGGCTAAAGGAACTTAAATGCTGAAACAGAAAGCAGTTAGTCCAGAAGAACCACTTCCTGACAAGACAAGATCAGCTTTTAGCTGGCTAAGGCACAGTGAAACTAACCCAGGCCTGGGTCAGAAGTCCCAGGTTCAAATTCAGAGTCTTCTGTGTTTTATATGTGCCATCTTGAACAAATCACACCACCCCCAAGCTTCTGTTTCCTCTTCTGAAGCAGTCATGGCCACATCTAAATGTGAAATTGTCTTATCCAGCACTTTACATACAGCAACTACTTGGAATTGTGGGTGAACCTAAATCTAAATGTTGAGGAGATTCCAGAACTCCTCATTTAATTTTAACTTTCACTCAAACCTAAGAGTTTTTGTTCACATTAACAGAAGGGAAACTTTCTATGTGTTATTGATACATATCTATATACTTAAAAAAAGAAAATGTGTTGTCTGGGGTTTGCTTTAAACATTCTCAAAATATAAGATTGGCAAAACATTCCTAATTGATAAAGCTGGAGGATGGGCAGTTGAGACTTATTATACTATTTTCTCTAATTTGTGTATGCTTAAAATTTCCCATAATAAAATGGTTTTGTTTAAAGTAAAAACAAAACAAAACGCGCGCACACACACACAAGGAATATTTCTCCAATGCATACACAATTTCAGTAATTGTCCTGTTTGTTATATACAGGGGATGTGCAGAGCCCTCCCATATATTTCATGTGCAGTCTGTTTACTGAGAGTAGAAGCATTTAATAAATGTCACTGACTTGAATACAAATAATAATGAACACTATGTGCCAGGCACTATTCTAAGTGTATTACCTGCATTAATTTATTTAACCCACACAATAAGCTAACAAAAAAAATAACAATTTATTTGTGTGTGCATAAAAGCACAGGAAACAAAGAGAAAAGAATCCCTTGTGTCTTAGGAATGCTTCTAAATAATGATGAGCCTGATTTTCTGCAGCTGTTCTTCTCTGCATCCCCTAAGCTCATTTGTTTTGAAAATGCAGGGAATCAGTCCAAACCCAGGATGCAGGATTCCATAGAAATGGTCCAGGTGGCTGGCTGTTTAAGAGAGAGGTACATAGCAGCTACAACTATAAGCTTTTGGAGCTAAGAAAGAAGAAAGGTCAACCTAATTCTATCACAATACCATTAATCAAAACAACTTTTTGATAAATCACTGAGGATTATAAAGGATAAAGGGAAATTTTCTTCCCTTTACTTTTTAGTCTTTCTTGATTTTGTGTATACTCCAAATCAAGAATTGTCTTTTTTAACTTTGATGGCTGGTATAGTCTTTTCTCAGATTCTATCAGATGGTTGGGAGTATTAAAACTATCTCAGTTTAAGATGTCAAAGAAAGAGAATAAAAATAGGCTCATGTTGAGAGCATCCAGTGGCCTTTGGTGACACTTTCACCTTTGAAATAGCTGTGCTTCTTATTGTTCTTCTTTTCTACTAAACTTGCAGGTGCTATATAAATGTTTTCCAGGATTCAAAAATCTTGCCTTAAAAAATGAAATAAAAAATTATTGAGCCATCTACCAATAGCATGCAACATTTATTATTCAAAATAGATATAAACACTCAAAGACATTACCAGAATATAAAACAACAAATTTTGACAGTCTCGTTTATATTAAATTTTCCAATATGATAGAGAGACAATGCTGCTTTCTCTGTTATAATACTTCTTGTTTCTTCATAGTAAATTCTTCTTCTTTTTTAATTTTAAGAATACACTATTGTTAACTATAGTTACCATGCTGTAAGTTATTTCTCTGGAACTTATTTACCTTACAACTGAAAGTTTTTACCTTTTGACCAACTCCATCCATTTCTCCACATGACACACCAAATTCTTCAGCATGTGATTACTCTATTTTCAAAAGTATAAAGCTCATTTTCTAGTTAATGTTTTCTTTTTCAGTATAATGCCTTAGTACAAATCCAGAAACTATGTAACTATGTTACCAACGCCTACATTTCCACGTGAATTGGATTCTCTTTCATTATGTAATTACTTTTTGAATGGGAAATTGTGTTTCTGTATCTCTGAGTTTATTATTGATAAAGATATTAAGCCATCATAAAGTTTTAGAGAAATTTTTACTGAAATATCTTTTTAAGATTTTATTTATTTATTCATGAGAATACACAGAGAGGAGAGAGAGAGAGAGAGAGAGAGAGAGAGAGAGAGAGAGAGGCAGAGACACAGGCAGAGGGAGAAGCAGGCTGCATGCAGGGAGCCAGACGTGGGACTCGATCCCAAGTCTCCAGGATCACGCCCTGGGCTGTAGGCGGCGCTAAACCGCTGAGCCACGGGGCTGCCCTTACTGAAATATTATTTCAATATTAAGAATAAAGTGAGCTTCAATGTTTAAATTACTCTGTATCAATATGATGTATAAGGCTATAATTACAATTTATTTGAAAAATGCAAGTTAAGATTTGAGGATGGTGCTAAGTAAAACGGTCATATTCCATGTTACCCTATTTGGAAATGCAATTGCCTTTAAAATCCTGGGTACAAAAATGGTTAAGCAGGAGCGCCTGGGTGGCTCAGTTGGTTAAGCAACTGACTCTTGATTTCAGCTCAGGTCATGATCTCAGGGTCATGGGATCCAGCCCACCATCAGGGGCTGCGCGCTTAGCAGGGCGTCTGCTTGAGATTCTCTCTCTCTCCCTTTGCCCCTCCCCCAACTCTCATTCCCCTTTCAGTTGCAATTGCAGCTATATGTTATCATCAGACAAGCAAATTACAGGCAAGGATCTATTTGAGACACCAGATCACAGTCTAGGTGAGACCATGTGTGACCAAGAAATTAGAGAAATGGGTTTCAGTAGATATGGGAAGTGAGGTGTGGAAGGGCTAGTCTTGAAAGAAGAGGCAGAGTCTCAGCGGGTCCAGGGTTAGTCAATGATCAGATAACATGCCCTTAGCAGTGACCTACCTGTGAGTTGAGACTAGGATTCTTGATCTCCTTAGAACAGAAGCTAGAATAAAGCATTAACTTAGTGTTGAGGAATAGAGATAGGAGCTCACCTAAACAAAGATTATGGTGTAAGGCAAGAATCCAACTAATAGAAGAGGGACATTTGATGAGGGTAGATTTCAAGGAAAGTGAAAAACCCAGTTATCCAGACTGGTGTCCCAAGTCAGAGGCATACATACCACCAGTATGTGGTGAAAATGCTGAACTATACAAAGCTGGGATAAATCCACACCTTTTAGAGGCTGAGAATCAAGGAGGGAGCAATAGCTATTCAGCTTACTTATACTAGCCCCTTTTAATTATCCTACAGGTCACCTCTTTCCTCCTTTCATGTCCATGGCTGTGTGATTATTTACTTCCAGCATAGAGAAGAAAAGTGCTTTCTTAAAATGCAGTTTTTATGTATGTTTTTGTATATATTGCTTATGCTTAATAGTTAGCAGATTCCAAGTAAAATTAGAATATAATAAAACATAGGCTTCATCAAGTCCTAAACACAAGGCAAGACACTGAATGTCCTAATGTTAAATATGCCATTGGCATAGTCAAAAACGATCATTGTACCTTGTAGGTCTCATAATAAATAAATTCAACAAGAGCAATTGCAAATTATCTGAATTAATAGCATCTTGAGGAGGAAGCAGAAACAGGAGAATTTTGTTCTCAAAGTTTAGCGCTGTTTTGGACTATTTCTGCATTGAATTCCTTCCTACTCAACTAAAAAGCATAAAAAGTCTGGTCTGAAATCTTGCACTGAAACTAATCATTTCAGGTTCCTACTTGTATATTTTATTGCACTTACAACAACATAAATTAAGTCGTTTTAAAGCAATACACAATTTTGAAGTCAACTTGCATATATTTCTGTTAAAAGAAAGAAAGAAAGGCAAGAAAGAAAGAAAGAAAGAAAGAAAGAAAGAAAGAAAGAAAGAAAGAAAAGAAACTATCCAAAGGAACGTTTAAGGGCCCAGCATTTTCACAATGGTGCCATAACGGAAAAAAATTGAATATTTTGTTTTCCTTAGATTTTTTTTTCCCTTAGTACTCTGTTTTTACCTGGTTTTTAGACTGCTTCTTTAAAAAAAAAAAAGTTAAGTCATTCTATTTGGTTTCTATAGTAACAAAAACTAATTTCTGGCTTTCTTCATGAACTATGATCATGTTAAAACCAAAGAGGACTCATGGGTCTTACAAAATTCATAAAATTCTGAATAAATAGGACTGCCATCTTCTGGCATTCATCTGAAATGGCAGATAATTGTATCAGTTCTGCCTCCTAACCTTAAGATTTCCCCCCTCGTATTTCCTTCTGTTATTTCTAGCACAGCATAATGACGTGGCACAGTTCAAACAGTTCTTGGGTGACCTCATTAAGTTGCAAATAAGCCTTTTGTCCCAAAGGGAACATGAAAAAGTGAGGATGTCTTAATGCAAATATTTGTTCCAGAAATTTGGAAGATAAATGCGCTGGGAACCAAAAGAATAAAAATTTTTCCATTTCTTTCAAGAAGTTATTTAATTGTTCTAGATTAAAAACCATTCACAGCAAAAGCCATGAGGTTCAGAAGGAAATTCTACTAGTGATTACTCTGAACCAAGCTTTTCTCTCCAGGGAGGAATGGAGGGAAGACTAATGAAAGAGGGCATATAGGACCAGGGGACTTCCTCCCACCCTCTTCAGCTGACAACAGTGAGTTATGAGGTGTTACTGAGTGAAACAGAGTTACCGTAAGATCTGTCCACATAACTTATGGCACTGAATCACAACACCATCTTCAGGAGATAATTCATGTCACCAGTGAATGTTCAGTAATATGGATTTTCTCCAAAACACCATATTTAACAGGAAGCACCATTAATGGCAGAGTGAATTATTTAATAGAATTGAACTATACTCCAACATGGAACAAGAGCTGATTAAAATGTATGCATAGTTGATAAAGCCATTTAAACTAAATACTGGTTGTGGGTAGCAAATAATAATAGGACCAAAATGCTAAAAGATGCCAGCCAAATCAAAGATTAAAGAAGGTAAAGAGTAATCTAATTAGAAACAGTCTATATTTCAATACCTCCTTTTTATTATTACAGACATAATAGTAAATTAAGCTTTAAATGTGTAAGACAGATATTATTCTATCAGAATGTTTATTGTTGCAATATCTGTTCTTTATAGTATTAGACACAACAAATAATTATTTTAATAAATGATTCACTTATTCTAATATTGATAAGATATTACCATTCCTAAAAGAGAATATTCCTCCATGATTAAGTCCAATGCAGTTGGGAGTTTCAGACTCACAAAATAAAAATGCTTCCATGAAACCTTTAACTTATGAATTAAAGACTATGTGTAGCAGTCCCAAATATGAGCCAGAAGCTGCTCATCAATAATAGAGTAATTGAGATAACTATGGAACATTATACTATGCAATAGTAGTAAAATATTATTGATTCCATTTGAACAAAATTACTACCACTTGCCTCAAGTAAAACTGGCTCAAAAATACCACAATGAGACTTTAAAGCATTTACCCCCGGATAATGCCTCTATGAGAAAAGTCAAAATATTATAATTAGCCATTGGTTTTGGCTCCATGATCAATGTGACATTCTGTCCCAGTATGAATCCCCACTTCTGATCCATTGTTAATTGCATCTGGTCAGTTTACCCTGCATGACTGGACATTTCCCTGTAATTGTTGATGCTACTCACTTTCTCTGCACTGCATAAACATCAAGTTTCTTTCTCTGAAATTTCAGTCTCAGAGTACTCTTGCTTTGCTCTCTTTCCGGATCAAGTAATTTTCCATTTCACAATTTCCCTCAATAAAAGTACTAATTGTACTAGTGAGAAGTCTTATATACAGGCAATTACGAAAGTAAAGAGTAAGTGCCTGGTACAACTCTATTTATCCGATTGAATATTCTATGGCCTTGATTTATCTTTAAGTTATTTTTTGCACTCACCATCTTTTTTGTAGTCTCCCTTCCACTAACCTAGTTCAGGCCTTCAGAAATGTTTATCTGCACTCTTCCCAGCAATATTCTTCAGCTTCACCTAACAATTCCTCCCCTCTACAAACCATCCTCCATGTTACTTTCAATCACCGGAAAGCACAACTCTGATTAAGTTATCCCTTTGCTCAAAGTCAATAATGCTTTTAATTTGCAACACAGAATCTGGGCATGGCACGCTTTACAAATGTGCACAGTCTGATGGCAGCTTACCTTCCTAACTCTCACTTCTACAATTCTGTCTGGGGAGTTTATGCCACAGTCAAAATTAGACCACTTACAATTTCCGAGACTTGCCTACATCCATTATTCCTTCCACATGGCATTACCTCATCCCAGATCTTACTTACTCATTGTAACTGTCTTTAAGACTCTACTTAAATGCTCTCAAAATAGTATAATTACTGTATGCTAATTATAATATTATAATAGTATATATTATTCATTATATATAGTATAGTGTAAATATAATATAATATGATCTATAATGTATAGACTATAATATAGTACATAATATACTATATTATTATATATGGTATATATTATGTTATAATAGTATAATAGTGTTTATTGTTAGTTCCCCCTGGAAAAAGATAAATCCTTTTTGTCAGCTACAAGGTCAATTCTCATTCACTCTTTTGTTCATAAAGTTAATAAACACTTGTGGAAGACCTACTAAGCACCAATCTCCAAGACAGGCACTAAGGATGGGGTTATGCACATACCAAAAAGATACCTACCCTCATGGAACTCACAGTCTGGTAGGCAAACAGTACAAAGTACAAAGTCTATAAAGGAAATAAATATGGTGGTATAAATGTGAGAGGTGATTTTACCTAGGGTAATAGAAAAGACGGCCCTGAAAGAAAGACAATTAAGCTGAGTCATAAAGAGTAAGAAAAAAACTGGCTTATGAAGTGCTCAAGATGGTCATTTCCGCTTCAAAAAACACAAGAGCAGAGTCCTAGATATCAATGGCACTTCTAAAAGTCCAGGTGGAGAGTTTAAAAGGGTATGAGGTCAACTTGGAGAGTTGTTCCATCATGTTAAGCTGTAAAGTTCATGGATAGAGTGTGGGCTTTGTTTTAAGAGCAATGGGAAAACAGTGAAGTTTATTTATAATAGTATCCTTTCATACATTCAATATTTATTAAGTACCCACTTTATGTCAGGAATAATGCTAGCAAGTTATAATAACTTAGATTGAATAAATGAATATTCCCTCTAAGAGACATTCAGACAAATCCTGCAGTCTATGTACAATTCAGTGAGAGTTGGTTGCTGAAAGAACACAGAAGAAGCGACAATTTCAATAAAGACCATTCTGAAACGGTTCATCCTACTTCCAAGTGGCAAAAAATACTTACCTTGCCTGAAAATTCAACCTGCTTTAATGGCCATGAAATAGACATAAACAAAGGTGATTTCTTTTTCGTGGCTAAGGCCAATTTTTGGCTTGTATACTCCTAGAGAAAAATCTGGGGAAAAACATGAATGATTAAAATTAGAGAAAACCACAGGAAGCCTGATGATATTGTGTTATCATATTAATAGCTAAAGTGGAAGCACCATGGCTTCCTCATTCATCAAAGAATTGGGACAGGCTTTATGTGACAGTGGAGTCAGTTAATATATGCAGAACATTAGGGGTGACATGGTATCTCATACAAGATCAAGTACATCACCACAATAGTAATGACATGGTGATTACTTGTCTCTAGGCTCCTCGTTATTGCTGGGTTTTGCATTATTCCCCAAAATGAAAAGATAAACAGAGAAAGAAATCCAAGCAGGGCTGGATGAAACTTACTGGTTGCTACTTGGTTATTCCTTTTAAACTTGAATAAAGTTGTTGTTGTTGTTGTTACTGGTTTTTGTTTTGTATTTATTGATGATAAAAAAAAACTGATGCCAATGCCCTCCAGCTAAAGATCACCAGGAATAAAGCTATAGTTGAATGGGTTGAGTTTTTGTTTGTTGCTGTGAGGATAAATGCCTATCATAAGGACCCATAGGGTACCTCATTAGGGAAGTATTAGGGAGGTCTTATTACAGATTTGCATCTATGTTAGATGATTTGGGAAGAAGATCTAAGAAAGCAGGACTGGGATCTGGATTAGATGTTCTCAGGAGGCAAGGGTAATTCGTAATAAACAACCCACTCTAACACTGTAATTGGTAAAGAAGCAATAGTTACTCAGTTAGCAAGGGTAGCTTGGGGGCAATGCACATATTTTATCTCTGTGGCTTGGACAATGAACATACTATATATCTGTGTTCAGACATGACTACATGGTGATATTATTTTTTGATCCATCATGGTCACAGCATAGCCTAATGGATGTTTATGTTCTTCAAAATTGTTAATATTGGACAAAAGAACATTAAGGGTCTTGCTTGAATCCAGGCCAGCTCCTGCATATCAAATGCTGTTTTTTGTCTTTCCACAGGTTGTTCCATATAGTTGCAGTGGATCACCCTGGCTTTTTTTGTTTGTTATTTGTTTTGGTACACAGTGTAAGCTTTCCCTCACCTCCACAGGGTAATAGCCACTGCTCCCTAAGAAGGAAGCATATGCACCAAACCCTAGACCTAATGCTTCCTACTGCTGCACAGGACACCCAAGAAGGGCTTTTTAGAATCCTTCTCAGAAACTCAAAATGCAGCTTGTGAATGAGGAAGTTTTTCTAATTCCTCTGATGTTTTTAACCTGGTGCCCCCTGCGATCATGTGATGTGCCCTGAAGCTTGAAGAGAGAGTAACATATTTCTTAAAAAGATGAAAATAAACAGAGATAAGAGGATGATGCGATATTCAAAAATAATCTAGGACTTGGACACAGTTTTGCCAATGGCCCTAATCCACTTATATCTCCCAGCCATACCAGCCAATAAATTCTTTTTTTTTCCTTAATCTAATTTTAAGTAGATTTTGGTCATTTGGAGTCAAAAGAATCCGAATAATGTAGGTATCATGCACATAAGTGAAAGTTCTCCACTCAAGAACTGAAAGTCACTCTACTAAAATCAGTATATAATCCATCAATAATTCCTTGCATGCATATTCTCATCTATATCTTGAATGTCTATATCCCCAATATACATTGTCACATCAGTGACAACATCGGTCACTGTCATGTGTAACATTGCTCATCTCCCAGCTTCTCTCTGATCTATCTTTTGCTCAGCAGCCAAAATCATCTTTAATAAATAGAAATAAGGGCAGCCCCGGTGGCGCAGCGGTTTAACGCCGCCTGCAGCCCAGGGCGTGATCCTGGAGACCTGGGATTGAGTCCCACGTCGGGCTCCCTGCATGGAGTCTCTGCCTGTGTCTCTGCCTCTCTCTCTAGCTGTGTCTCTATGAATAAATAAACTTAAAAAAATAAATAAATAGAAATAATAAATATACATTGGCTTGGTTAAAACTTCCAACTTCCTCTCAAATAGATTCCAAAAGTCTGGGGTCAAGACCACTGCCTACCTCCCAAGCCTCATTTCGGTTTACCCTCTCCCTCACCCACTTAGCTGCAGCCACACTGGTCTCCTTTAGCCCATCAAATAAAGCTGGGGTTTTTTCCCCCTTTTTTTAAAAAAAGACTTTGTTTATTTTATTTTAGAGAAAGAGAGTGTATGAGCAGGGGGAGGGGCAGAGGGAGAAGGAGAAAAAGTCTCAAGCAGACTCTCCACTGAGCCAGAGCCCCACATGGGGCTTGATCTCACAACCCTGGAGATCATGGCCTGAGCCAAAACCAAGAGGCAGAGACAACAAACTGAGCCACCCAGGCACCTCAATCCTGGTTTTCTTTCTGCCAAGATGACTTACAAGCGCTATTTCCTCTATCTAGAACCCTTCCCTAATCACCATTGCCCTTCAGACCCACCACTAGGTATCAGTCAGATCTCCTTCAGGTAGAATGATCCAATAAAATAATATTAATAATAAAATAATTTTTAAAACAAGCATTTGGGAAGCCTTCTTTTCATCCTTCCTCTCCAATCAAACATCAGAGTTTTTTTTTTCCTATTCTCACCCAGACATCATTATTCTCTATCTCAGCCCTCTATTTCTAAGCACAAGCATCACATTATAATTATATATTGATATTTTTTGTTTTCTTGGTTATTGTTTTTCTCCCACACTTTCTTGTAAGGCCCTGAAGACCGACACTTTAGCTATTTGACTATTCAGTAAAAATTATTTGGTCTTTCCTAGTTTTCTACTTTTCATTAATTTGGGGGAAATTTTAATATCCTTCCCCAAGATTTCCCTTCTGCTTGAGTTAACCATGGTCTGTTACTGACAGTTAAGATGTCTCTGATCATGCCTGTTTTATTTACATATTACCTGGACCTAATAGAGCACACATTATATACTTTTTGCTACACAAATATTTGCTGAAATGAAATTTTTATGCTATTTCATGTAGAAAACACAAATCTAAGGATGTTGCTATAACCTCCCACCAAAAAAGAAAAAAGAAAAGAAAAGCGATCAAATCAATATAGTTGAAGGTTTTCTCTCCACAAGTTCAGGCAAAGAGAATTACCATAAGACCTTGATCTCAGGCAGAGAGAGATCTCAAAATCCTGGAGACCAGTGATTTTCTATTTGGTTGAGGCTCCAATCATCTCAGAACTGTGAGATTAAAATCAATGCCATCAAATACAAATAGTCACAATAGACCACTGTTCAGAATAACTCGTTTGCAGGAGTTTTATAGACTTAAATTGTATAGTTTGTACACGCCTTTCTTACTATTTGGGTCTGTTGAGTAGTTATCACAATAAAGTGCAAAAATCTCTTGGAAGCTTAAGTTTACCAAAATAAAAGTTGTTTCATCTCTAAGTTGAATCATTACAAAAAAAGGTGGGGGATGGGGAGGAAAACTTGGTAATATATAGCTGTATGGTTGTTTCTCATGGAGACGTTCAAGATAAAATACCACAATTGTCTTACTAGTAGTTTAGATGTCATCTTACACCCAGATAAAGCTTTGACACAGATTGATTCTAATGATCCGTGGCTGTTTATGAAGCTAATAGAATGAATCTATAGAAAGCTACCATACTCAAGCTTTCTCATCAAATCTACAGTTTAAATGCCATTTTACTATGCAAAATTTAGGGATAGGAAGTAGGATCAGAATCTACATTAGACCAGCAAAGGACAGTC
The DNA here is from genome assembly GCF_905146905.1 of Nyctereutes procyonoides. Classification (NCBI taxonomy): domain Eukaryota; kingdom Metazoa; phylum Chordata; class Mammalia; order Carnivora; family Canidae; genus Nyctereutes; species Nyctereutes procyonoides. The sequence continues at coordinate 9,087,519 of NW_026575045.1, forward strand.
CCTGTCTATCTTGAGATTTTAGACTTCACATTTATCCCAAGGTTGATAATTTTCCCCCTTACTAGTGTTTTACCAGTGTATGATTCTGGGCAACTTTATTTTTGTTTCTATTACTAAGCATAAAAAGATAAAAAAGAAAAAACACCATCCATGTTTATTTTCACCTGTATTTTCTAGAAGTTAATGAAATAGTCTCTCTCGATCAACAAAATATCTGGCACCCAGCTGAAGAAAAAAAAAAAAGAATTTCAATTCTAGCCTTTCTCAGTGCTCTTACTCAATTATACTCAGTCTGTTTAGGAACCAGGCATCTCAATGAATAAAAGAACCAAATGTGGGTGGATGGAAGATTGGTTATTCATACAAACTATGGAATTTACAGCTTTCAGAAGTTCAGAATTTTTAATTCAAGGACTAGATAAAAAAAAGCAGACATTCACAATAGCAAATGCCCTTACCTGACCCAAAGTCTCTGGTATTTGTATTCTAATCAGTTGACAGTATCCAACCATGTGTATTTAAATTAGAAAATATTTCACAGTCATTTCATAAATGTTATACATTATCTTAAAAGACTAATTTACCTGTACTATGTATAGTGTTAATAATATAATCTAAGATTATATCACGCAATGACTCTTAAAAAAATTTCTCTTTCAGTGGAACCATCAAACAAAATAGAATGCAGTCAGTTTTTAGTTATAAGTTCCTAAAAAGGGAAGAAAGTTTTCATGCAGATATAATGGGAGTGAGTGGATTACTATCCAGATAGAGTAGAGTATGGTCCCTACATCACAAAGTGGCTGCTTTCATCTGCAAGAAGGATTCTTGGGGTACACAAAGAGTTATTTCCTGATAACTGACTGTGAGCTTTCTTTTCACTTCAAACCATTTAACATTGAGGTAAATTCTAAAGACATGAGCATCCCACATGGCTTTCAGGAAAAATATTCCAGTTTTCTTTTATGCCTTTGGCATTTTCCACTGAAATATATAATCCAAATGATATTTTGCAAGAAATTCTGAGCTTTGTGACACCAAAGACAAAACTATAAAGTTCTATCAGCACTTGATATGGGAAAATCTATGTTTTTTTGTAGCCCAGCACCATTCAAACCTTAATTTACTCAGCCGACTGTTAGTTGGTGAATACCAACTACATTAAACTACGTTCCAAGAACTGATTTACGTCTTGGGGATACATCAAGTGTATCCATAAGTGGCCGCTTTTATAGGACTTTTACTTGAGATGAAGGAGAAAGAGTATACAAACAAGTAAAGAAAAGAAGCAAGGTAAGTACTATAGGAAAATAAATAAGGACAAAGAAATGTGATAGAAAATTTGATAGTGGCTACTATAAATTTTTGACCACAGATTGCCTCTCTGACAAGAGTCAGCCACATGAATAGCTCAGAAAGAGTTCTAGACATAAGGCACAAGTACAAAGGCATTGACATGGGAAGTTGTCTGTGTGCTGTAGGAGCACAAATGAGGGCCAGTGAGGCTATAGTTCAGTGAGCTAAGTAAGAAATGAATTTAAAAAGGTAGTCAGGAGACAGATTATGGAGCCCAAGCAAGGAATTTTTAACTTATTCTAAATGTATTAGAAAGCCAAGGTGTGACATGATCTAAATGTGTCATGATTTCTGTTTGCAGTGTGGAGAATGATTTAAGTGGGGACTAGTGAAACAGGGCAGTGAGTTAAGATCTTACTGCATTCATCTAGGCAAAAAAGAATGGTTGTTTAGAGTATGTGCTGAGAGTTGAACAAAGAGAGTGAAAGACTCAAGATACACTTTGGAAGTAAAATCAGCAGGAGTTCTGATGGATTGGACATGGAGAAGTGGGAAAAAAAATTAAGAATAGCAGTCCTGGGTTTATTTTCCTTCTATAAGGGGGGAAGTCATGACATTTACCAAGATACAGAAGAAAAAAAAAGGGTCTAGTTTGAAAAGAGAAGGATCAAGTTTGGGAGTAATGAGTAAGCTTCAAACACACCAACTTCGGGATGACTTTGAAATGTTCAGGACAGATGTCTACCTAGACAGTGAAATTTGCAGACTGGACTATAGCCACTGCCCTCTTCAAGGCCTGCCCAGCACTCAAGTCCCTTGCTCTTGGAAAAACCAGCTTCACAATGACTCCATAATCCCTCCCATTTTCTCCTCTTTTATTTCTCAGCCTTAGTGGAAATCTTCCTTTCCTTAGTCCCAAAAAGTTAAGCTGTTCAGCCTAGGATACTGTAATATAATTGAACAGAGCTTTGCGAATTCTTTTAGCTTGGCAATTTTAAATGACTCTGTATTTGATCTGAAACATTCCCACTCTATCAAAAAAGAGTTTATTCTTACTTCTGTTTTATTAGTGACTGATGATGAGTCCTCTTCCATCAGACTACCCTTAATGAACAAACTTCAGATAGCAACTTCCAAATCAAACCCATACCTACCCCATCTCTAGTTTAATTGGCTGATTCTGCTTAAGTCTTAGGATCCTCTTCTTTTTTTTTCCAATACACTTTCTTTTTTTTAAATAATAAATTTATTTTTTATTGGTGTTCAATTTGCCGACATACAGAATAACACCCAGTGCTCATCCCGTCAAGTGCGCCCCTCAGTGCCCGTCACCCATTCACCCCCACCCCCTGCCCTCCTCCCCTTCCACCACCCCTAGTTCGTTTCCCAGAGTTAGGAGTCTTCATGTTCTGTCTCCCTTTCTGATATTTTTAGGATCCTCTTCAAAGTCTTCGCTGTAAGTTAATAAACAATGTCCTCTTGATTTGTTTCACAAGTGTGGGCATTTTATGAATTATTTATTGACCACAATTATAAAGGGCGGTTTTTTAAATTTTCTGGAACTTTCATAAAAATGCATTAAAGATGGCATATAGTCCATGTTTATACAAGAGAATGCTCTTTGAAATACATAAAAGCTATCAAATAAAACATTTTGACTATGTTCCCCTGATAAAGAAAAATACCTAGCAGAGTAAGCACTATTAGTTATATTTTTGATTTTCGTCTTACTCTATGAATATTTTTAGCTAAAATAAAAGTGATAACAAAAAATACTAGTTTCTGCTTTTTCAAAAGAAGTTATATATAAAATGGCAATTTATGGGGTACCAGTCTATTAAGTGTCCGACTCTTGGTTTCAGCTCAGGTCATGATCTCAAGGTCATGGAGTGGAGCTTGTGGAATCAGGCTTAAAACCAAAATAGTATTCCAGGAAAATTGTAGAACTTCACCGTAGAACGTTGTGATTTTTGTCCTCACGTTTGTAACTTCCACCCTAATTTTATGAAGTCTTATTTTATTAATTAAAAAGAAGACAATATGGCATTCTAAAATTGAGGCCAACATAAAATGAACTAAAAAGCATTAACAGTGTTCAAACATTTATCTTTATTCCCTATTTCTTGATTTTATTCACTAATAAATTCTCCTAAAGAAAATGTATCCACCTGCCCTGTGCAGTGAGATGTGGCAAATCATTCTATTTAAACGTGATAACTTTCCTTGATATGCTTCTTGGCAAACTACCTGGAGAGGGCAAATAGTTTCTGATTTTTAAATACTCTAGACAGCTTATTATAGCTTAGGCTGAAATACAAAACTAATGCAGATCAAGCACACTGCACTGTTGCTTGATCCAGCATGCACAGTTATGTGGTCCTTGCTGAGTCCAAGAGATTTATTTGATTACACACTTAAGGAGAAATAACACTGCTCTTGGTAATTTGTTATTTGGGTAAATTTATGTTTTTAAAATACATCAGAAGTGCACACTAAGTTTAATTTCCTATTGAATTCTATTAAGTATCTGCAAAATACTACATAGTTGTTTAACCGAACTTTCCTTGCTGTCCCATGGGGAACCTTTACCCATTGAAAACCATGAACTTATGTGAATGAGTAAGTCTGATAGAGACAATAGGGTTATCTTAAAATGATTTGTGGGTTTTTTTCCTCCTACTTCTGCATTCTCATTGGATCGTATTTACATGCTCTCTTTTATAAATAAATGTGCTAACTGATGAAAAGTGGGTCATATTGCTGAGGGCTTACACTTTTTGGTGTGAAGAAGGCAGTAAAATACCACATGCTCAAAATGAAAAGATACATTTCTGTTATTCAGCAGAAAATTAGAAGTTCTAGGCACAGTCATGTTTCCAATTAAATTTTTTTGCAGCTTATGAAAACAATAGTCAGAACATTCTAGTATTTGATTTTCAGATGTGATTATGTACAATTGCCAAAATACCTCAAGTGATTATAGGTTTTTCCTTTCAAATAGTTCTAAATACCATTGAGTATTTTGTAAAATACTTTTTAGGTCCATAAATGGGTTCCATTTATATTATTCTACTCTGAGGAATAAAGGGTAACTATTATCTGTTTACTGCCCAAAAGAAAAATTAGTTCCCAGAAATAAAATCTTGGTTAAATTTTGCTCTACAGTACTTCAAACACAAATTACCCACACAGATTAAGACTTGGCTCTGCATATAAGAAAATTTCCTGTTTGAAATTTTGGTAAGACACAACATATGGAAAAAATAGAGCTCTTGGGATAGCTTGGTAAAATAATTAGAAAAAAAATGGTGTAAAATGCTGTAACCACAGTGTGTAAATAATGTTTCCTCCAATAATCATTAAAGATCCACTTATAACCAAGCTTTCTTTAGCATTCTTTAGCATTCATTTTATAACTTTACCCAAAAAAATGGTTTTCTGCACTAAAGTTGACCATATTTACTTACACCTTGCCCCTTACTTTGAAAAAGTCTAAGGAAAACGTGCACAAATATTAATCTACTCAAAGTCAAAATACACATACTTATTCTATTTTAAGAGAGGCTTAATGGTTGAAACATTTCACTTCTCAGAAATTTAGTGGAAACATTTCCTGTGTGTGCAATGAAGGCAGTAAAAAATATTAGTCGATGGAAAAATTATACTTGTTCAAAATCCATTAAGTATTTATACGGGTTTTACAGTGCTATACAATCATATAAGCATTTAGAACATGTTATAACGAGCAGATAGTCAAATAAGATGTGTGTTTTGGTATCAAAAATAAGTTCCATTAATTATTATTATTTCTCCTCTTCTTATGTAGCATGAACAAAATAGAGAAAGAAACTGGGGGCAGAAATTACAGAAACATATTTTTACATATGAAATTATTTTATAAAAATAATCATATGAGGGCGCCCGGATGGCTCAATTGGTTAAGCATCCCACTCTTGATTTCTGCTTGGGTCATGATCTCAAGGTAGTGAGACGGAGTCCCATGTCAGTCTCTGCGCTAGGTGTAGAACCTGCTTAAGATTCTATCTCCCTCTCCCTCTGACCCTCCTTCCCAGGTTCTTTCTCTCTCTTTATCTCTCTTTCTCTCTCCCTATCTCTTTCTAAAAAAAATAAAAAGAAAAAAGGGATGCCTGGGTGGCTCAGTGGATGAGCATCTACCTTCAGCTCAGGTTGTGATCCGGGGTCCTGGGATAGAGTCCTGCATCTGGCTCCCCACTGGGAGCCTACTTCTTCCTCCGTCTATATGTGTGCCCCTCTCTCTGTGTCTCTCATGAATAAATAAAATCTTAAAAAAAAAGAAAAAAAAGTATTTATATGGGTGACTCTGAATTTAAGCCATTATTCTTACCCTAGAATGAAGTAAAACTCAAAGATCCATGTGTTTTTGTCCTTCATCATCAAGTAACTTCTACATTCCAGAAAATGTTGTCATACCTATTTCTATCTTCCAATAAATTAACCAAATTCCAGATTCTTGGCAGAATTGACCATCGATAGCATATATGAATTTAAAGTCCGATAGAGGAGAGTTCACCAAGCTCTTCCATTTTGTCTGCTTGCTTATTAACCTCCAGTTTCCTCACCCATAGAACAGGAATCAGAATAATGCTTGCCTTACAAGGCATTCCTGTAAAATACAGGATCTGGCACATAGTAAAGTTTTCGTAAATTGCGTTACTTTACTATATGAGGAAAGATAACCTTTAAATACAATCATAGAAGCTACTCTTATTCAATACTTACTATTATGCCAGGAATTGTGTGAGTACTCTACATGCATCACCCAATTTAACCCCTACAATACTGTTAACCCACTTTACAGACAAGATGATTAAAAGAGAGCCTTCTCTGGTCACAGAGATTGACTGCAAAGATCCTGTCATGTTGTTTTTCTTTTGAAATACACTTGGTTTAAAGAAGAGATTAACATAAAAGGACATTTATCTACATGAAAAAATCATAATTGGTTGGAATTTGCCTCCATTATGATAGATTTTACCACACTACATATAATTTTTTCCTAATATTACCTTGAATTAAGATATGGCTAGATGGAATTATATAAATCAGGAAATTTATTACCTTTTCAAAAGTCTGTTTCATTCTGCTTATTTTAACAGATTTGAAGTTTCACATTTTTGTTCCACTTCTGACTAATATGCATAATTAGATTTCCTTCTTTAGTTTGATTTCATAGCTAAATTTAGGGCTTAGTGGGATGCCTGAGTGGCTCAGTGATTGAGCATCTGTTTTGGGGTCAGGTCATAATCCAGGGATCCTGGGATCAAGTCCCACGTCGGGCTCCCTGCATGGAGCCTGCTTCTCCTTCTGCCTATGTCTCTGCCTCTCTCTCTGTGTCTCTCATGAATGGATAAATAAAATCTTTAAAAAATAAATTTAAAAAAAATTAAAGTTTGCTTCTTTTATTTTCACTCTCTGGTAATGAAAAGTCTTCAAATGCTGTGAAATAAACATAAATAACTCAAAAATTAAGTATGTGAAGCATGTATAAATAAACCAAAAATATAAAATCTAACCAATGCCAAACCTTGAGTTCTACTTTAATATGAATTAAATCTCATTTGTGTGTGAGAGTATGTATGTGTGTATTAGGCATGAAGTTTTTTTGACTTGAAAAGTATATGATAAAAGTAAATATTAAATATTTGCCTTCATCATGCTGTACACAGAATATATGCTAATATATTAATTCTCAGGTATCTAGTCCAAAGAATATATTTGAGAAAATGGTGTAATCCACAGGACTTCTTGAAAATGAGAAATCATTATGGTTAGTGAGTGAATTAGGATTATAACCCAGCAGCAGAGTGCAACAGCCTGATTCAAAACAAAGTTTGCCCAGGTAATCTTCAAGTAAGCCCACGAGGTAAGCTTAATTTATGAACAGAGTTCTAAGAATTGACAGAGTCTCCGAACTTCAGAGCTCAACATAAGAGAAAGCCTGACTTTCAGTATTAATAGCAACCAGGAAGAAAATGTTTAAATGTAGCAAATAAAATAACAACTTAATAAATAAGATAAAATGCAGACAAATTTGGATAATATTGATAATAGTATATAATCAGACCTGTGGCTATTGTTAACATTCTTTGTTTAAAAGAGTAAAAGTGGGCAGCCCCCTTGGCCCAGCGGTTTGGCGCCACTTTCGGCCCAAGGTATGATCCTGGAGACCCGGGTTCGAATCCCACGTTGGGCTCCCTGCGTGGAGCCTGCTTCTCCTTCTGCCTGTGTCTCTGCCTCCCTCTCTCTCTGTGTCTCTCATGAATAAAATACTTAAACAAAATAAGTATAAATAAAAATTTTATCTAAAATATCTCATGAAAAAATGTTTTTCATTCCCAAAAAGCAAATCAATAACAGATTATATAAAAACATTATTTCATAAATTTTAAATTCTCAGGACTTTGTAACTAAGATGTTTGTATATCCCTTTAGCTTTTTGTATATACACATATAGTTTCATACAAGTATATATATAGCATATATACTTTGTAATATATGTGAGAGAATATGTGAGAAATTAAAAGAATCTTGCAAGATATATTTGCATATACCTTGCAATACTCTTATATAACCTTCTACCATCATCTTAATACTAGCAAGGAGAAAGTTTCCACATGGACCGAGGATTACCATTGGTTCTTTAGATTTTAATAGATGAGACTTAAAAGATTTAAAGACACACAGAGTCCATGTAAAATTTGTGTATAATATTTTGCACCTTTCCGATGAGTAGATCAACAACTTTTGCATTTAGGACAACTAATCAAGATAGAAGAGAGTTACAACTGAGTTGTGATGGAATAGTGGGTACATGTACATGTACCATGGTGAAGCATCTGGTTTTACGTCTCACATTTCCCACGAGGCTATGTAAATTCTCTTTAACTTTCTTAATATTTCTGAGTTTCAATTTTCTAGTCTATAAAATAAGGATAATAATAGGACACATTTCAGAAATGAATTTACCATGAAGTGAATAAAGCTTAAGTTCGGTGCCCTGGCAATGTGTTTATATGGTTGGGTATAATTGAGTAAAATTTGCAAAATTGTGTATTTTTCTAATAGAGATATTCCTCAAATTGTGTAACTTCATGCCCTACCAAAAATGGATCTTTCTGTTTTTCACCTTAGGGTTTATACTGGGTATTAAATTTGATAAATAAAAAAGATAAAGTTTTATGATTATGCCTAGAATAGGGAAAACACTTGATTAATGTTCATTATCATTATTATCAACTATCATAGACAATTTGCTTGTGTTTATTTTTCCCATTGCTACATGTGATTGAATATTTCATATCTTAAATAGTATGGCTTAGGGGTGTTTAAGAAAGAGCTTACTATATTAATAGAGTTTTCCACTTGGCAAATTTAGAAAGAGAAATAGTATGAAATATATTAATTCAAATGTTAGACTAACTGATACATATCTAAGAAGGGGTAGTGTTTAGAATTTAATCAAGACCATGTTTACATTTTGGTAAAATATTTAAAATATTTATTCAGAAAAAAACTGTGGTACTATGCAGAGAAAACTTGCCTAAATGAGATTTCATACACTTATCAGGTGGCTGTTGCAAGAGAGAATGAGTAAATGATTGAACTCACCAGAATTACACTAATCATCATATCTATACAGATTCATCTAAATGTTCAGAGACTCAGCAATGTATATGAAAATGGCTATGCCATTTTCTAAGTCACAGTTTCGAGGCATATGATACCTATTTTACATTCATAATGAAAATCGATCATATTCATACGGTATCTATTTTACTATTCATAATCGAATGTCATCATTCCTTTTAATCACACACCTAAAAGTTACAGACATAAGCTGTCTCTATAAATTATGATTAATCATGCAAAGATTCACAATAAATATTATTGACTTGTGATTAAGCTCTACCTTTTGAATTCTCTATTTTACTTAAACAAAAGAGATAAATACATGCACTGCTTATGAATAAAATTCACCAGGAAAATATGACTTGTATTTCAAATAATGAGAGTTTGAATATTACCCTCACTGAATCATCAAGTCAATATAGGAATTCATTTCATGCTTCAAGATAAAACAAATTTAAGATAAATACATTAGAGTTGTCTCTAACAACAGCTTAAATCCTGAAACAATATTAATTTATACGCATATAAAATGGCATCTTGGATGACTTTTAATGTGAGACATATATTTTTCAATGTAATTTAAAATCCTGTTCAGAGAAGAATGCTAGCTGTTTGTCTTGCCTTTTCTGAGTCAATCATGAAATCACCTGATGAATTAGCTAAGCAATAGTAAGAATGAGGAAATGGCTTCTTTCTGCTCTGCTCAATAGATAGAAAGGTGAGTAAATTCTTTCCATGTAGTAAGTTGTGAGTAGAAGGGCCAAAATCACAATGCCATTTCCTGCTTCATGCTGTGCCCATTTAGTAAAACTGAATTGGTCATCATGTTCTTAGCACTGCTTTTCAGAGATGTCATAGGCACTGCAGAAGAGCTGTGAAGGTAGCTGGTTGATCTCTCTCCATAGGACTTCCTCCCACAGCAGAGCTGGCTATTGAAATGCCTCCTGAAGCTTTTACTGAGTAGATAAAGAGCAAATGGATTGACACAAGAATTGCAAAAGCTCAGAACCCTGGCAACTAAGGTGACAATCATGTGGCCTAGAGAGGGGTCAATCTCATTATAATTGAAAGACCTATACATGTAGAGAATGTGATTTGGAAACCAACAGAAGACAAAGCAGCCCACAAAGACCAGCACAATTTTCGCCAGGCGTTTCCGTGTTTCCATCTGCAAGTACAAGGAAATAGTCCCATCAGTTAAAATGAAACTGGAACCATCCACATGTGAGACAACATGGTGCAAAAAGATTAAAACTTACCATGGCATACAAATGCAGCCAAAAATACAAAAATTATTTTCTTCAACAACGTGATGATTTCAAGAGTTTGACAAACCCTATTTTGGTCACTATACTCTTTCATCTAAAAATATTTGACAGCCTATACAAGACTAGATGATAAACTATTAATAAATGGCTATATCTTCATGTTAAAACTGTGACCTAAAAAAGTCTCTTATTTTTAACTACTTTCTTGTTGCTTACAGTCTTACTGTGTTCACTTTAAATATAAATCTTTTCTGTTTGTATCAAATCCACTGAAAATAATGAACCACATAATAAATTCAAGATTAGATTTTTTTTAAAATCAGGAAAATTGAAATAGAGCATGACTTTTTAAATCCTTATTACACACACACAAACAAAAACACAAAACTTGAGATTTGAAGTTCTGGCTCACATAAATAAAAATCAGTGATTATCAAATCTGTAAGTATTTACTATGTTAGATTACCTTTAAAAATAAAAATACATTTTTTTCTTTTCATAAACTTTATATATGGTATTTGCTGTTTTATAAGAAAGCCTTCAGAAATGTGATAGAGAAAATTCAAAATTTAGTCTAAGAATTATTTTTCTAACATCTAAAGTTCAAGGTTTAGCTCATATTTGTCTTATTTGCTTAAATGTTTAAATAAGGCAACAGGAGTGTGAAAACTAAATTTATCAAAAGATACTGATAGTAAGCAGAATGATATTTTCAGAGCTAAAACTATTGATAATTAACTAGAACATGCCAAAGAAAACTGGAAAGGTTTACAATTAAGACAGATCTGATGTTGGGTGGTAGGCGTGAACAGTGTTGGGGGAAGCAAATAAAAGTGCAGCAAAGAGGAGGAAAGCAAAATGTGGTACTCCAGATGTATTCTAGTGGCATGAGTTAAGTAAGATGGCAATATTTAGGAACTCAGTTGTGAAATTTATATTATGAAGCATTGTCTACCCTAGCAGGTGGAGCATGGGTGCAAGAATTTCATGGCAGTCTATACTTGGAGACTCAAATGCACAGACTGGCTGTTGGCATTGAGATTACTTCTTAGCAGATATCAAGCCCAGTTACCAAGTCAGAGTTTGTAAGTCCCAATGGAAAAATTCACAAAAACAAGCAGAACTAATGCCATTTAAAAAAACAAAAGTGGAGGTGGGAGGGTAAGAGGAACTCAGTTTTAGAAACCAAAGCAAAAAGTCAAATACCCAAACTGAGATACAGATTGGATTACAGGGCAAAGGAAAAAGTACAGTGAGCCTATGACTTGGATTTTTTTTTTTTTTGCTTCAATGATGCTACATATTTAGACAATTCTGGCATCCTACACAAACTGCACCCCCAGTTCCCAGACCATGTCCTACGGTCTTTCCTGATGGTCCTTGTCCCAGACTTTGTCATCCTTATTGGGCTAATGGGAGAAGAGACAATAATTAAATAAACTTATTCTTAAAATGTGATGATTTTCTGGTTTATTATGTTGTTTTTGCACTAACATTGGCAGGTAAGGAAATGCTTTCAAAGATATTAAATTTTAACAGCCCAGGCCCAGAAGGCAGGTAAGGGGAACCTCAGTAGACCTCTACAGAGATGCTCTCCCCTCCTCCTCCCAACACAATGTCCCTTCCAGTTGGGGCTAAATGCAAATCCCAGTGCCCTGTGGCTCTTTTCTAATCTTTCATGGCACTGAGAATCCACGAAATGGAACAGAAAGTAGCAGTGACTGCATCTGACCCCCACACCCCGAACACACACACACACACACACACACACACACCTGCCAAGCCTACCTGTTTTTTAGTATGTTCATTGTATTCTCCGGGAAGATTATGTGCACTTTTAATTAAGGTCTTTGCAATATGATAATAATAAACGCTAATAACAGCCAGTGGTATGAGGAAATAAACCAAGAAGATGAGCACTGAGTGAATCTTTGGGTGGAATTCATCCGTCTGAGGGTAGGGTATACACGCCGTGAAGTTGCCATTTTCCAAACCATCGATGCGCTTCACTTCGGAAAACACGGCTTCGGGAGCGGCCAGCAGCGCGGAGAGCACCCAGATGCCCACCGCCTTCGCGCAGGTGCGCAGCACCGCCCCGGACGTCTGCATGTCCATGGGGTTGACGATGGCTCTGTACCTGGCAGACAACACGCCCCACATTACTCTCATAGACAAATGGAAAGGGAAAGAGAAAGAGCCAGGGAGGGAGGGAGGGAGGAAGATCCTACTTGCTGATACCCTATTATTCCCTAGCTGGTTTGCAGTGTATGGAATACTTGGTACCTCCGATGTCTGTCTGTCTACAAGGCACGCCACTGCTTGTTGGCACAGAAGATGGGAAGAGGGATCCCTGGGTGGCGCAACGGTTTGGCGCCTGCCTTTGGCCCAGGGCGCGATCCTGGAGACCCGGGATCGAATCCCATATCGGGCTCCCGGTGCATGGAGCCTGCTTCTCCCTCTGCCTGTGTCTCTGCCTCTCTCTCTCTCTCTCTCTCTCTCTCTGTGTGACTATCATAAATAAATAAATTAAAAAAGATTAAAAAAAAAAGAAGATGGGAAGAGACAGGGAAAGATTTTAAGCTGTCATTCTTCAAATTGCATTGATTTGCTTACCTCTTTCACAAGTTCTTTCTTTCCGAAATCCATACCTGCCACAAAGTAGCATCAGTTACTGAATTTCTTGTTGAAATCATTATATTTTCAAAAAAAAACATAAAAAAGATCACTGCTGAAATTGCAGGGAATAGACAATAACTCTAAAATATAAAATGTTCACAAAATAATTTTACTAAGTTCTATCTTAATACTTGCCTTTAGCTTTTGAGCTTGAGTCTCCTACTTTTTTTTTTTTCCTAAGGACGTTAGTAAAACTTACAGACTATCTAGACGGTGATTTCTGCCATGTTTCGATCATAAGAGCTGAAAGAACTGAAGATGAAATAACATTCTGTCTTCGCAGATCAAATTTATTTCATGTTGAGACCTCATGAAATCCTCTCTTCCTATATAATACCATCATACTGGTGAAAGGAAACACACTCCAGAACTTAAGGGCTTAACCAATCCAAACAGCTAAATCACTCACACACTTTTAGGCAATAATAATGCAAAAAAAATTGTTAGTGAACATTAAATTATTTATATTTTTTTGAATTAATTAATTAATTTATTTATGATAGTCACACACACAGAGAGAGAGAGAGAGGCAGAGACACAGGCAGAGGGAGAAGCAAGCTCCATGCACTGGAAGCCCGACGTGGGACTCGATCCCGGGTCTCCAGGATCGTGCCCTGGGCCAAAGGCAGGCGCTAAACCGCTGCGCCACCCAGGGATCCCCTAAATTATTTATATTTTTCTGAAAGTATTTCTGTTATAGTATATCTAGGTTGTTAACAAGATAGAATAAAAAGTGATTTTAGTCAAACAAATCTGAACCTTTGTCTCATCTCTAATACCTTTTGGAAATTCACTTAAGATCTTCATCTGAAAAAAAAAAAGATCTTCATCTGTAGGGTGAGGATTTATAACATTTCTCTCAAAATTTTTTGATTATACAAAAATAAAATGCCTAATTAGCAGATGTGCCTGCCAATTAGCAGATACTAATTGTTATGATTCTGTACCTTTTCCTTATTTACATTTGATTTAGTCTTGTGTTCTAAAAAACTCAGACTATTTCAAGCACCATAACAACTGGGTAAGGTCTTCTGAGGTTCTGTAAAAATGTTTCCCATCACCTATGGGAGAGGAACAGCTCCCAGCCTGAGGGAGCCTCTCCTTCTCCTTCCTGACTTGCATAAAGTATCATTCCCAGGCCCTCAAGAAGAGAAGGTCCGTATTTTTATCTAGAGAGTCTTCCCAGGTATAACAAGAAACATAAATTTTAAAGTGGAGTAGCAACAAAGGGCCTCGACACCAAATTAAATAAAGTAGCATGCATAATGCCTTTATTTTACCCAGACTTTGCACATCGCAGAACACAGTAGACATGTGCTCCATCCTCATTCTGCTTAATTGCATGTTCTTAAGAAGCTAAAAGAAGAAATACAATAAGTAACTAGAATGAGCTATTTTTTTTGTTTCTTTAAACTTTTTATTAGATTAATACATTCAAAGAGGTGTTATTTTTGTTTTGTTTTGTTTTCTTCTTTTTCATCAGAGTGCACTAAGAGCCCATAAAGAAAAATAGAAACCCTCAATTTCATTTCAGGTCCTGCTCCTGGCTGGGACGAACCAATCAATGTCATGTCATTATCTCCGTCTATCTAAGAAATGTATCTTTGCCACTATTTCTTGAAGTAAATATTATAGACATTTGCTTTTGACATCCTGTTATGGAGGTTGAAGATTTTCTCTTATACCACCTCTATTCTTCCCATTACTAACTTCCTGGTTTAGTATGCTATATTAAATGTTTATAAAATAGTCACTATATTGTTATTATAACTAAACAAGTATCTCACACTACAGAATTAAACAAAATATATTTTCTTTCTTACACATGTCTCTAATATACCTACATTTGCTACTTGATTATTTTCTTGTTTGTATAATTTTTCATGTTCCTGTATTTCCTTTTTTTTTTCAATGTTCTTTTGCCACCTTGCTGAATAATTGGGGTCCCAGTGTTTGAATCTCAATTCCTCTTTCTTAGCCTTTTACTTTATTAAGATCATCTCCACCTTTTTTTTTTTTTGGTTTTACTCCTAAGATACTTTATAAGCTTTAGCTTCCACCCTTTCTTCTGATTTTTTCAACCTCTGCTATCATATTTTTGATTTCTAGAAGTTCTTTCTAGTTTTCAAGTCACTCTTTTGCATAATATCCTATTCTTATGTTATAAATATATAACGTCTTATTGTATATCTAGAACTAATTCAGGAAATTTTACTTCTCTTTCTGGTATAGTTTCAGTAATAGTTAACAATAGTAGCAAAGCTTCTCTCAAGTTTCAAGGAAAAAAAATCCTTTTTCTCACAATAAAATCCAAGTGAATAACTACTTAGAAGAAGCCTATTCCCTTCACAGAGTCCAGTAACTGAAGTTTAGTACCAATATACATTATTTTCACTGTGGATCCATTTTTTCTTTTTACATGTTCAGGTGTCCCTCTCTGCCTTTTTTTTTTTACACATTAGTTGTGATGCTGTTCTTGGAATTCATGGAAATACAATTAAAGCAGATTTTAAACAAACAAAAAGAACAACTAATACCTTCAAAGAGGTTTATTTATTTGGTTTCTTTATGTTGGAATTTCTCCCCAAAAGTTAGATATCTACCACCTGCCAATTCATATTTAAGATTAAAGTTTACAAACCTGATGGTAAATTCTTTTGTAAAGGGAGGAGATGGGAAAAGAGTAGAGAAGTTTTAGGGGGTGATGAGTACTAAAAATTAATCAATTAAGTAGCCTTTCTTTGTTAGATTGTCAGAAATCTCAAAGAATATTCTGGTCTTTCCTTTGTGGATTTAAAAGGGAAGGAAACATCACTCCCCATGCCTTTATTCTACCCCATATCTAACCACATAAACATAAATTATGTTAAGGAAACTGCGAAGAGAAATGAAAGCTGTAACTTTTTCCTTCTGAGAAGATTGCCACAGTAAAGCTAGCAACCAATCTAGAATTCTTAATTTAGGAGAAAAAACCTAGTAGGAGTGTAAGACATGGGTAGAGAAGCCTTTTCAACTGGAATGATTCTTAGACATACCCTGCAAGAAATGGAAATAGATTTTGGATCTTCCCCTAAAGGATACAAAGTTGACAGAAAGGGGAATATTGACAATTCAATAAAGCCAGAAATTGCAGTTTAAAACAAGAGATGGTGCAGCCCGGGGGGCTCAGCGGTTAGGGCCACCTTCAGCTCAGGGCGTGATCCTGGAGACCTGGGATCAAGTCCCATGTTGGGATCCCGGCATGGAGCCTGCTTCTCCCTCTGCCTGTGTCTCTGCCTCTCTCTCTGTGTCTCTCATAAATAAATAAAATCTTTTAAAAAATGAAAAAGAAAAAAGAAAACAAGAGATCACTGAAGTGTCATATTAGTACTTACATATCACTTATAATTGCCAAATAATAAACTTTACATTAATGTTTCCTGTACATCTTTGAAAGGATAAAAAGTCAAACAATATAGTGCAAATTAATATGGACATGCTTAATCATCCTTCCTTTAAATATTTATAAAAATGTAAGAATGATAGTCTCTCAATGTACAAACCATCTCATTAAATTTAGTAGCATAATACATATGTGTGAAAGTTATCTTTTTTTTCTTTCAGATTGTCTCAGAAAGGTATTCCTCATTGAAAACTAGAAAATAATCAAAAGGAACTAAAAACATAATCATCATTCATGTACTAAATAACAAAAAATAGATATGCTTCTTCATTAATTTCTGTTTTGAACCTTGCACTTACCATATCTGTGTATAGTCTAAATTTAGCATAAAGAGTTAATGAAATATAATATTACAAAATATATCATGAAAATTGGATCATTTTAGCTCATATAAAGTCATCTCAGTATCTCAGAATCTCCATCTACACATTTCTGTAAACCTACTAGTTACATTATCCAGTTTCTTCTATCACCTATCTCTCTCTCTCTCTCTCTCTCTCTCTCTCTCTCTCTTTTGGCTTATCATACTTTCATTTATCAGAGGCCAACAAAGAGTTTAAATGTGATCAATCTGACAAAGGAGAGAAAGGTATCATGGAAGCAAGAGAGAAAGAGAAAATTTCAAAAAGACGTATAGACCTCTGTGTCAAATACTCCCTGAAGACAAAAATGAAAACGAAAACCTCCTTTTGCTTACTATTCTATCTAAAGTACATAACATAATGCTTGACCCATAACCATTTCTCAATGAATGTTTGTTGAACTGATAAGGAAATGTGATCTGAGCGGCCAGGAGATTACTTAGTAAAAGCAGTTTTGGTAGACTAGGATGGTCGTTGATATTAGGTTAAGGTTAGAATGAATGTCAGAAATGGATACTCAGTCTAGTCTAGTGATGCCCAAGCTGGATCCAATTTGGAATCATATAGAGCTGAAAACAGATAGAAGAGTAGGTTTTTCCTCAGATTCACTGGCACAGAGTCTCTAGGATGTAAAAAATGAGGTTCTGCATTTTACTAAGATTTTCAAATGATTCTGAATACAAACCAGGTTTAGAAACCACCTTTTAAGAAGATTGATTGTGGTGATAAGCATCTTTCTACAAGACCCCTGTGAGCTTGTCTGGTGCAAAGGACACACATTCAGCAGTGGAGAGTATCTGGAATCCAGCAAAAGTTCAGCATTAAAAATTACATGCCTGACCCATACAATATGTCACATGAGTTTTCTTTAAGATCTGTTTATTTATTTTAGAGAAAGAGTGTGTGTGAGCCAGGGAAGGAGCAGAGGGTGGGAGAGAGAGAGAATCCTCAAGCCGACTCCCCACTGAGCATGGAGCCTGACACGGGGCTCTGTCCCAGGATCATGAGCTAAGCTGAATACAAGAGTCAGTCACTTAACTGTCTAAGACACCCAGGTGCTGAACACGCTATAAATATTTTAAAAGTATTTATAGCTTATAGCGATAAAACTTATTGTGACTAAAATTACTAAATTTATTATTTAAAAATATCTGTTCATGATTATAGAACAGAATGTCTATAACGATAATCTTTTAAAAATAATGTAATAAGTGGGATGTCACTTTGGAAAGGATGAGAAATACCAAATTTGATTACAGAGGGCTCAGCAATTCCATTTGTTCTTTACTCCCCTCCACTAAATCACTTTGTTCTTAACCCATTAAAGTATATGACTTAAATGACACATGAAGGTGTCACAGGAGAATGACAATGACAAATCATGGTGGTGAAGGCAACAGGTTAGAACTAGCCAGTCTATGATTAAAGGAATTAGAGAAGGGCTATAGAAGGTAGAGAGCTCGTTTTCATTAATTTTACAATAGGCTTATTTTGTTTTCCACTTCAATGCCTATTACCTAAAAAGTAACTGCATATGTGAATAAAAATTGGCTTGAATGAAAGGGTCATTTGTTATCCTGATACATAGTTGACACAGTATAAGTAGTTACACAGCAACATACTGTTTAGAAATGTTTTCACATTGTCATTTGAGAAAATAATCCTGTGCAGTAAAATTGATTAAAGTACCCATTTTGCAGAAAAGTTCATTGAAATTAAGAAATTAAATGATGTTGAAATGATCACAGAGCCAGCAGGCAGATGACTCAGGATTCACACAAGACTATCTTGTGACTTCAGAGTCTATATATTTTCAATTTATGGAACATTGCAGAGAATGCAGCTGAAAGTGTATTATCTATTCTACTCATTTATAGAAATTTGACTTCCTTGTCCTTTTAAAGCCAGTGCTATTTTTAAGTGAAAAGATGGGATTCCCGGGTAGCTCAGAGTTTTAGCGCCTGCATTCACGCCCAGGGCATGATCCTGGGGACCTGGGATTGAGTCCCACGTCGGGCTCCCTACATGGAGCCTGCTTCTCCCTCTGCTGTGTCTCTTCTCTCTCTGTGTATCTCTCATGAATAAATAAATGAATTTCTTTTTAAAAAAAAAGACTTAACTTATGTCTGTAATCACATTTTCTCAATTATAACAATCATTCTTATGGGAGTAACTAAGCCTCAATAGTACTAGCAAGTAATATTTCATATTTTTAAAGTCATCTCTAAAAACTACATTTTCATCAAATCAATGTAAATACCTATAGTCACCTCCAGGTCATGCTCTCATAATCTAAAACTACTTCTTATGAGATGTTTAATGTTTGGCTGTCTCTTAAAATGTGATTCTCTTCCAAAAATTAATTTAAATTAAATAACAATTATTAAAATTTTCATTCTCAAAATATTCCACCCAAATTTCCACAAATAATAAAAATAAAGGGGATTTATATTGAAAGTTTAAAAAATACTCTTAATGAAAATCTGCAGAAGAAAAAAATCAAAACCTAGTGGCAAACAGATGAATCAAGGGAAGGGCTAGGGATAATTAAATGGTTAACATTTATTCTTGTTCCCGTTGAAGATCTATGACTAACTGGAAATAGAAAATACTGCCAGAACCTCAGTAAATCAGTGACATTCGCAAAGGTAGGCTATGAACCTAATAACAATGAATATTTTGTATCAATAATTAAAACAATAAGTTAAGAGACAGCTCATTAAGTTTGAACCTAGCAATATCAAGCTGGCTCATCACTTTGGATCCTGAATTAAAATTGAAAATAATTTTGATCATACAGAAACAAATGAGAATTCAGGAACAAAACAACAAACAATAAAAAAAGGAAATGTAATGAAAATATGTATCTTATTGTGTAGAAAATAAACATATGAACTTTCCGAATACCAGTTGTCAGTATATTTGGGATGTGGTTGGAGTTTTCCATAGAGCTGAAAAAGTTTACTGATTACATAAATATTATCTAAAACCTACATACTAAATCAAAAGTAGAAATAATAATGGAAAGTAAATGCACAAACATAGTATATAGCTATTTTGTACTGAATATTGGATCAATTCCTTCCAGAAGAGAATCATCTACACCTCATATCAACATCAGTTTTTCCAGAAATACAATAAATAAACAAGTAAGGATTAACTAAAAGATTTTAAGTGGAACTTATTGAATGGACTATTATACAACCACAATAAAGGACGAGATCATGCCATTTGTGACAACGCAGATGGACGTAAAGGGTATCACCAAGTGAAATAAGTCAGATCGAGAAAAACAAATGCCATGTGATTTTTTTCATGTATGAATCCTGAAAAACAAAACAAACGAATAATAATAATAAAAAAGAATCAGATGTACAAATACAGAGAATGAGTTGGTGGTTACCAAAGGGAAGGGAGGTGAGGGGATAGCAAAATGGATGAAGGAGGGTGGGAGATTCGGGCTTCCAGTTATGCAATGAATATCACGAGAATAAGAGAAACAGCATAGAGAATTGAATCAATGTTATTATAATAGTGTTGCACAGTGACAGATGGTAGCTACACTTGTGGCGAGCATAGCATAATACATAGAGAAGTTGACTTACTATGTTATACACCTGAAACTAACATAACATTGTATGTCAACTATACTCAAATTTATTTTTTTAAAAAGAACTTGTTAAGAATGAGAAAATAAAAACACAATTAAAAGTTTTCAAGACCTTGGAGACTGGTCAACCCTTCTGAGGAATCAGCAACTAGAAGAACCAAAGAAATTGCTATTTTTGTTCTTGAGACACACAACAGGAACTGTACGGCTGGGACAACTAACAAGGAAAGTGTTGAATGTCAACTGTCTGACCTCCTGGCTCAGGCAGACCAGATGGACCCCTAGTTAATTGTAGTATCACAGGCAAAAGAATGACAGGTACATCCTAGAGAGTCTTTGTTTCCACTGAGAAGTGGGCCAAATAGAATCAGCATATATTATTAACTGAAAGCCTTGTCTGAGACATTGCAACATTGAGTAGAGCAATAGATAGAGCCTCAGAGACAGAACTCACCATCCAGCTGCCTTAACGATTCTAGTGTCCCTTCTCCTCTTTTGGTCTTTGCTCAATAGCCAGGTAGGAAAATAATAGGATCCTATCTATAATGCCTCAGCTCTGCAGTAGAAGACATTATTCTTTTGCAAATGAAGAAAATATTGCCTTCTGAGCATGTGTTTTGCACTATTTTATCATCTTCTCCAACTAGAACATTTGAACCAATAGATACAGGACTCACACTGACATGCCTAGTATATCCCCTCCTTATTTATAGTGTGTCCTAAAGGTTTCAAATCAAGGTGGATGAATAATCTTCAAAAACTGTAAGATAATATATAAATGATGGCAATAGTGTGAATATTGTAAAAATTATACAGCACCCCCAATGTGCAAGAATCCTTCTAAAGAGAAGGAAAAAGGACATAAGCTGGAAGCATTTGAGACTAGTGAGCAAAAGATAGCAGACTTATTGGAGTCAACTTGTGTTTAACAAAAAAACATACGAATTCAAATTAAAAACAAATTAAGTGCAGGTTATAATTTATCTTGTTTTATGACTACATAAAAATAACACTGAGCCCTTCTTATGGAAAAATTGTTCACAAGCATGTGACTCACATTTGGTGATAGTATAAGCCACCTTATTGTCTTCAACTTTTATTTTTCCTCTACCTGAGTTTCCTTCCTTTCTTATTTTTGTTGTATGTTGTTTGGATCTTTATTTATAAGCTCTTTAAATTCTTTTGGGGCAAGTTGAAAATAAAGAAGCCCTCACTCTGGTAAAATGGGTTATCCGTAGGGGGAGTGGGGAGTATTCTCTTAGTGAGGTATAGCCAGCCTGAACTCTCCAGAAGAGTTTAGAAACACTCTCTTAAGTGCTAATGTCAGCACAGGGAAGCAAAGATTTCTAAACATACTATCCAGGGGTCCAGACCAAAGAAAGAATCTCCAGTTGGGGCCAGTTGGTTAATCAGTACCTGAGCTTTTGATCAGGAGTTTTGGTGAAAACTCAGCAAACAGATTATGGCATTCCCTCCCATCACTGGACTGAGACTGACCAAAAAATGTTTCTGACAGCTAAGGAGTGTTAGATCCAGGTCCTACATTTGATCTGTTTCAGTATTTTAGCAAATAATTGTACTGAAGAGAATATGTTTTCATTGGTATAATATCCAGATAAGGCTAATGATTCAAGGTTCATAACTAACAAAATTAGCTCAGTTATGGAATTAAATCTGATTATCCTAATTGGCAAACAAAAGCTTGAAATCATTACTATATTAGCACTTTATTCAGATTTGGTGCAGTTATTTTTGCATCCAATCCAGCATTGTCTATTTAATATCAGAAAAAAACATAATCCAATACATTAAATTAATATTAATTTCACTCTTATTATCTTATAGATTTTTAATATTGAATTTATAAATGCATTTTAATTAACAGTTACATTAAAAAGAATAAAAATTAACACCTAGTTTTACATTTGTAAATACATAAAATTATAAATTTTACAGTTCAGCACCAGGAATCTGAGAATTTTATTCCTGTAAAGGAAAAAAGAAGAACCCATTCTTAAAAGTTATTTGCATTTTAATTAGGGGCTTTTAGAGGGTGAAAGGTCTTCTTGAATCAAAGAAATGATATTCTAAGCCTGAAAATGAAACTACTGTAATAAATAGTGAAGGAGAGCTCTATCATGCCAACCACAAAGTATGTTTATGGGACTCCACCTATTCAGTATCATAGCACACATGTGAGAGAGAGAGAGAGTGTGTGTGTGTGTGTGTGTGTGCGTAAAACTGTTAGAAACATAATACCTCAGAGAATACACAAGTGCCTGTAATTAGCTATTTAATGTGAGCAAGCAAACAAGTACATTTTCAAAATCAAAAAAAAAAAAAAACCAAGATAAAAATAGACAACAAATTGAGGTCAACACTCTCACCATCTCATGCCCTGTATCTCCTCCTCCTACTCTGGCTGTGATACGCCTCTGAGGCACATCTACAGTAAACACAAATGACCTTTTCTAAGAACGTATCAGTTGAAACTTCTCGAAAAAGTTTGGAAAGCCAAGGATTAATAATTTCAAGTGCCAAAAGTGTCATCCACACTACCCTTTGGTCATATTTGAACCTAACAGATACAGTACTGAACACATTGAACAAGGTGATTTAGGTCTCAAGGCAGATTCATGAAAATCATATTTCTTATTTCAGTCTCTGCTTTCCAGTGATTCTGTCATCAATGCAACACTGAAGTCCACATCACATTGGGATATGCTTTCTGAAATAGAATTACCTTCTGTTTCTTTTCTACATTACTGTGATCTCTACTTCTAAATCTCTATTTTCTTAAGCAAAGAAATTTAAGCTATCTCATGAAAATAGGATATTTGGTTTAACAAGTGAATTTGTTGTTTAAAAACTCTACTAACAGGGTTTTGGGGTTTTTTTGTGTGTGTATGTGTGTGTTGTTTTAGTTTTCCTATTGCTACAACTACTACTTAATTTTGATTTTGAGATGTTTCTTTTATCTTGCACTCACATTTTGTGGTTTTCTTTCCTTTTGTTGAATCTAATGAATCAACTTTTGCAACCATTTTTCCTTTTTTACTCTTGGGTTCTTTATTTCAAACTGAACTTTTTAGTCTACCATTAAGTAGGAAAAATCATTAATACTTTCTTACACTTAGAAAAACAATAATGCTGCTTAATGGTGAAGAGTATGGTCTTTGAACTGAGCTCAAATGCTGACTCCATCATTGTGAGGTCATGAAAATGTTGCTGTATTTCAAGACTTAGTTTTCTTAACTTTAAAATGGTAACAATATTAATGCCTACTTACTAGTGTTGTGAGGGTAATAAATTTACACAGAAAAGGCACAATGCTAAGGGTGATTAGTCTTCTACTTGTTACCAAATTCACAGGATATCAAAACATTGGTTAGACAGAATGTGAGGCGATCAAGTACTTATCAACACTTGATTACTGTGTTCTGGAAGAAAAATAGAAGTGTAGATAATATACAGCAAAACATTTCCAAACCATTTCAACTGAATATTGGAATGTATTGGGTCATTTCACCACCAGTGATTCCAATTCTTCAATTTATATTTCTAAAACACACACTAATAGGCAGGAGTAGAATCTGGACCAAGTAGAAGAGGCCACCCACCTTTTTTTATCCTTATTATTACATTGTCTGTGGTGCATTTACAAAGTACATGACACACATAACAAACTGAAAAAGTCAGTAAATACATAAGGTATAGCATGTTCTGTCAGCTTGGTCAGAGCGAACTTACCTGTGGGTCTCCCTAATAACAGAGTGAGAAAAATGGCATGAAATAAACTCAAGCCCCGGATCTTACTACTGATAAAAGCACAATGATAGTAATTTTAACTATTGTAGTGATAATTATTCATTAAGTTTCATTCTAATCATTAAGTAGAATTTTTTAACTTTCTAATTAAAATAGATTCTATAAAGGAGGTCAGCTAAACTAAAAAGTCACATTTTAATCTAGGATTCAAAGAAAACTTCATAAAAGGTAATAGAAATGGTGTCATAGTAGCAAGATGAGGTGCATAATTTACCCAAAGGCACCCATTTTTATAGGAAAGTGGTTTTAGAGAGACTATGACACAAACCAAAAAGTCAATATTAGCTTTAAAAAGGCAGAAGCTCTCAACTCGCTGGTGATTGTTGTCTTTCCTTCAATGAAGAATAACACTTCAATGCCAGAGTAATGGAAGGGTATTATTGCGAATACCAGGAAATTTAGATGGACTCATTTTCCATTAATAACAACATGTAAATTGAAAAAGAGGAGAGTGAACACCTCCTTAATCACCCAAGTTCAATTGTTTATCTAAATAGCTTAAGTCCATACCCCATCCTCAAGGGAATTAGACCAGGTCTCTATGCACAGTTGCCTAATTGGACATTTTGTCCCCACTCCCACCCAGACACTCCTCCTGCTTAAATGCCTGAAAGCATGATTATAGAGAGACTGAGACCTCTGGACCAGGAGTCAGCAGGACCTGGATTCTCTTCTCTGCTCTGCCAGAGGGACTTACATCCCCTGTTTCTCAATATCTTCGCCTGGAAAATGACATAGTTGAACTTAGCTGATCTGCTAAGGTAGAATAATGGACACTTCCCCACCTTTGAAATATGTGAAAAGCAGATTTGATATCAAAAATGTATTTTTACAGCATCTTAAGACATTAAAATTTGGTACCTACCTGTTGAGGGAGGGTGTCACTTAACTTGAAGTATTAAAACAAGAATGTGCAGTCATCTATCTGAAGAGCACTTACTATTGTAGTTGTTTGACTTCAAATAAAACAGAGTTTAGTTAATATGTGTAAATGGTATTTCCCTATATTTGAAAAAAAAACTTCAAAATTAAACATTTCCCTAATATCAATTCAGACATTCTTACCTATCATGTTATTAAAATACTGAATAAGGAACTGCACTCCTAAACTTTTGGCACGCAAGAAAAACCTCTACATGATAGTTGCACTGTTGTCCGATTATTCTGTAGCTTTTCTATGAAGTAAATAATACAGATTCCCAAAGTGTGTGCAGGGGAGGAGGAAGACTAGGATATGCCATTTTAAAACTCCTTTTTTTTTTTTTAAGATTGTACTTATTTGTTCATGAGAGACACAGAGACACAGGCAGAAGGAGAAGCAGGCTCCTCGCAGGGGGCCCCATGCAGGACTCAATCCCCAGACCTGGGATCGCCCTGAGCTGAAGGCAGACAGCTCAACTGCTGAGCCACCCTTAAAACTACTAGCAAACTAACTCATTTTAAAAGTAATGATCTTCTTCTTCTTCTTCTTCTTCTTCTTCTTCTTCTTCTTCTTTTTTTCAGGCTTCACAGCTCGGTCCGTTTTAACTCCTTTCATTCCAAATCCCAGATACACTCTCTCTCCTTCACTCCTTGCCCATCCCCAGACTTTCCAAACTCCCTCCCCCCCCCCCCCCCAGGAGCGCTCCTTACCCTCTTCCACCTCTTTCCCAGGCCACATCGCCACTACCTGCGCCCTTACCTGTCGGCGCTGAGGGCAGTGAGAGTGAACACGGAAACCCCCACGGAGGTGAGCTGGATGACGGGGATCAGTTTGCAGCCCACCTTCCCGAACATCCACTCGTCAAAGAAGTAGCGCGACGCGTCCACCGGGACGCAGGTGAGCAGCAGCAGCAAGTCCCCGGCGGCCAGGTTAGAGATGAAGATGTTGGGGACGCTCCTCATGGCGCTGGTGGTGATGAAGATCTTCACCAGCATGATGTTGCCCAGCAAGCCCACGGCGATGATGAGCAGGTAGAGGGACGGGATCACGCAGCGGATCGCGAACTTGGCGCCGGTCCCGTCGGAGGCGGGCGGCAAGTCCCGGCCGGACACCCCCGGGACCCAGCCGCTCTGATTCTCGCCCGCGGCCTCCGAGAGGTTGCAAAGCGCCTTGGGGGGCATGGTCTCCTTCTCAGGAGAGTCCGCTGGAGTTTCATGCGCCCAGGTGCCCTGCAGTGTAACACACTCTTGGGCTTAATCAATGTCCCTCTCACAGGGACAGGTTCCCCGCCTGGGGGGAGGGGGGGCAGTGGTCACACTGCCCCGCATCCCAAAGAGGCCCGGGACTTGGTGAGAAGTCTGTCCACGCTCTGGTGCTTCATCTCTGGAAGGGGCACATTGGCGCCTGCTGGTTCCAAATTAAAAAAAAAAGATAAAGAAAAAAAAGAAAAGAAAAAAAGGCAAAGCAGTTGCGTCTTTGTGCTAATCCTCAGTGGTTTATTTTCTTTACAGCTAGCGGAAAACAGTCCTTCAGTGAACAAAGATTTATCCCTCCGGAATTAATAAAAGTACCTGCTGGACAGTTCCCGGGGAGGCGAGGAAGTGATCCCGTAGCTGCCCAACGAAGCGCAACTGAAACCCTGGGGAACCAGCGGAGGGGCGGCTGGCACTTTCTGCAGTTCCTGCTGTCGCGTGTGGAATTGGAGGGGATCTGATTCCTCTCACTCTGCGCCCCTACATAGTTACAGTCCTACCCGCCTCCGAGCGGGAGGAGCCCCAGACAGTTTGCCAACCTCAGAATTCAGGGGCTGGGCTAGTAAGGCCCTGGAACTCTGAATTTAGGAAAGAGAATGAGAGACAAAAGGATGGAGTAAATGAATGGAATTCCCTCTTCATTCTTCCTTGGCCCATTTTTTTCACCCCAAATATGGAAACTCTTTCCAACAGCTGGCATATTAGTTTTAAACTTATTTTTATTGGAATACAGTACGCATAAGGTATGCAATTCTTGAATGTACAGCTTAATCTAACCACCATTCAGAACCTACAATCTAACCACTGTCCCTTGAAATGACACTATTTATTCTGCCTTTTGTCATCTAAGATTAGTTTGCTGGTTTTGAGCATCCTATAAATGGAAACTTAAGGTATTTAATCTTGTGTCCGGTTTCTTAGCATTATATATGTGAGACCCCTTTGTGATTCCTGTGTGTGGTATTTTTCATTGTCATATAGTATTCCAGTATAAACATACCACTGTATTTTGAGTCTTGATAGTTTTAGCTAATCTGGCCAATGTCTCCATAAGTATTCTTTGCCTGTCTTCTGGTGTGCATTTGGATAAATTATATATCCAAATATATTATATATCCAGTATATTTTTTAGGTAAGAATGATTGAATATGTTCAATGTTAGCAGAAATGGACAATTTTCCAAAATAAATTCCAACTTTTTTTCTTTTGGAAACTTGCTGGACAATATCTACTAAGGCTGAACATACGAGTGCCTATGACTGAGCAATGCTAACCTTAAATATAGTCTCAATACATAAATAATGCACTATTTTTTAGTTTCAGGTTTACAATTGCTGATTCAGCAATTCTATACATTACTCAGTGCTCATCATGGTAAGTGTATTCTTTAATCCCCATCACCTGATACACTATTTTAAATAGGGTAGTCCCAAAACCAAAATGACTTTCCAAATTAACACCATCTAAGTTTAATGTAAACTTCTCAGAAGGGCACAATTCTGAAGTTAGTCAAATAACATCTTCATTAGGAAAAATAAAAAAAAAGGAAAAATATAAGGCTGGTTCTTGGTTCTTAAGGATAAAATTGCGTGAAAAAAATAAAATTAGTCAAGAACTACCTATAATGGGGCAGCCCTGGTGGCACAGCGGTTTAGCGCCGCCTGCAGCCCGGGGTGTGATCCTGGAGACCGGGGATCAAGTCCCACGTCAGGCTCCCTGCATGGAGCCTGCTTCTCCCTCTGCCTGTGTCTCTGCCTCTCTCTCTCTCTGTCTCTCATGAACAAATAAATAAAATAAAATAATTTAAAAAAAAAGAACTACCTATAATGATCAACATAAGCTGATGAAATGTGCCAACCTATTTCTAGAATGTAAGCAATTTTTCAAGTATTTCTGACCAATAACAGCGTTTAATTACCATAGGCTCACTAGACAAGATAAACATTTGCTCTATAGTCAATTTTATGTTTATTAACTTGATTATAAGTCTGTCCTTAACATATTCTTCTTGATTTCATTATTTAATTTGTTATTAGGTCACGGTTGGCTAAATAAAATAAGTTTGGATATATGTATATAATCACTTTTATATATCAGATATATAGGCAATTAATAGCACATATAAGTTGAGAATGTCTCTAGGAATTTTATCTTCAAAGTTTTTTAAATTTTATCTCTTAACATCCAATCTTATTATGCAAAGTAAATTAACTATGAAAGCAATCTTCTACATTATGAAATCTCCCATTTTCAAATTGCAACTATCCCATTCTAACCTATTTTATATAAAAACATATTTTAGTCTAAGTGGTTGTACAAAGAGACACCTGCATGGCTTAGTTTGCCTTTGGTTTAGGTCATCTCAGGGTCCTGGTAAGGAGCCCGTATTGGACTCCCTGCCCAGCTGGGAGTCTGCTTCTCCCTCTCTCTGCTCATGCTCTTTCTCTCTCTTTATATCTCTCAAATAAATAAATGAAGTCTTTAAAAAATAAAAATAATAAACAAATTGCTGTATGAAAATCTGTATTCTCCTCTGTGTCTGATAATGCTAAGCATTTAGATGAGAAAAATGTTTAGTCTGAACACTGAATTACTAAATGTCCAATTGCCTGGTATTGTAGAAATAAGACATCTAGATTACAGAATTTTTGCATTTTAAGTGGATCCATATATATTTACTCAAAGTCTTAGGTTCATGAGATTGGAGAGCGTAATGAATCCTTTAATAATAATAGCCTTACTGATTTTTTATTAAAATATTATAAAGTTATTATAATTATGTATGTATTACTTAGATATACACCAAATTACGTATAAGTGTATAGCTATTGTCTCATTTGCATAAGATCAACCCATCAGAATAAACATCTGCTGAAAGGATAAATTTTTTTATTATACTCAATGCTCTATGCATCGCATTAGGTTCCTTAGAGTTATATGTTATTTAATATTTATATGTGTTCTATGAGGTACATTTTTGAGTCTTAATTTTACATATGAGATGATCAAAACTCATAGAGGTAAGATAACTTGCTTAATTTCCTAAAGACTTTAGTAAAACTGTATTTTGAAATTTATTCGACTTCAGTCTACTGTATCTCATTGTTCTAGGAGAATGAAATTGCATGAAAAAATGTGATTTCTATATACTTGAAAGATACATTTTTAATATTGAAGTATTCAATGTTTATAAAATACATATTATACATTTTATTGCCCTAACCTGAGCAAAATCTATTCAGAAGTATATTAAACAGTCCTTGTTGTTTAAAATTCATGCAAATAAGATGCATTCACAACCAAAAAAAAAAGAAAAAAATTGTCAATGGAAACTAAACCAATAATGATACAGATGATACAATAAATAGATAAGGATATTAAAATTGTAACTTAAAATGTAACGAAAACCTTATACCATGTGTTCAAGAAGGAAGAAGAAAATATTAGCATTAACATAGAGAAATGGTGAATATAAAAAGACATTGAATTTCTACAGAGGAAAAAGCAATGTGATGGGAAACAAATACTATAGGGTTAACTGCAGAAGAAATCAGTGAGCTTGAAATATAGTAATAGAAAATTTTTAAAATATTTATTTATTTATTTATTTATTTATTTATTTATTTATTTATTTATTCATGAGAGAGGTAGAGACATAGGCAGAGAGAAAAGCAGCCTTCTTGCAGGGAGCCTGATGTGGGACTCGATCCCCAGATCCAGGATCATGCCCTGAGCCAAAGGCAGATGCTTAACTGCTGAGCCACCCAGGCATCCCTAGTAATAGAAATTATCCAAAATAGAATACTCAGAGAAAAAGCTGAAGAAAACAACAACAAAAAAGGAACAGGGTATCAATGCACTGTAGAAAACAGTCAATGGCCTAATCTTTCTGTAATTAGGTCCTTAAAGGACAGGAGAGAAAGAAAAAATTAAAGTAATGGCCCAGCATTTCTTTCAAGTTTGATGAAAGCAAATCCCAGGTAGAAGAAACATGAAGAAAATTCTACCAAGAAGGAACACTGGAAGCTTTCCCAGTAAGATCGGAAACAAGAAAGGATGTTTTTTCACTGCTTTTATTACACATTTTACTGGAAGTCCTAGCAATGCAATAGGACAAGAAAAGGACATGAAAGGTATACTGATTAAGAAGAAGGAAATAAAACTGTCATTGTTCCAAAACATGGCATGATTATTTATGTAAACAATCCATAAAATTCAACAGAAAATCTCCTGCAACTAAAAAGTTATTATAGCAAGGTTGCAGGACACAAGGTTAATTTACAAAAGTTAACTGGTTTTTTTATATACCAGCAATGAATAAGTAGAATTTGAAATTAAAAACAATACCATTTACACTAACACTCCTATAATAAAATACTTGTACAAATCTGAAAAAATATATACAAGATCTATATGAGGAAAACCATAAAACTCTGATAAAAGAAATCACATAAATAAAGGAATAAAATAAATAGAAAGATAATCCATAGTCGTGGATAGAAAGACTTAATATTTTTAAGATATCATTTTTTCCCAATTTGACCTACAATGCAATATTAATCAAAATCTTAAGTCTATTTGTGAATATTGACAAAGTTAATCTAAAGTTTATATGGTAAAGCAAAAGACCCAGACTACCCAACAGAATATTGAAAAAGAATGAAGTCAGGGACACCTAGGTGGCTCAGCAGTTAAGCATCTGCCTTCAGCCCAGGGCGTGATCCTGGAGACCCAGGATCGAGTCCCATGTGGGGCTCCCTGCATGGAGCCTGCTTCTCTCTCTGCCTCTCTCTGTGTGTGTCTCTCATTCATAAATAGATAAAATCTTTTAAAAAATGAAGTCAGAGAACTTACACTATCTGACTTCAAGATTTACTATAGAACTACAGTGATCAGGACAGTATGGTATTGGCAAAAGAATAAACAAATAAATCAATGGGACAGAACAAAGAGTGCAGAAATAGACTCACATAAATACATTCAACTAATCTCTGAAAAGGAAGCAAAGAATACTATGGAGCAAAGATTGTCTTTCAGCAAATGGTGCTAGAAAAAGCATCCACATGCAAAATCATAGTAATAATAATAATAATAATAATAGAGACACAGACCTTACACTCTACACAAAATTAGACATCAATATAAGTGTAAAACATAACACAATAAATCTCTTATAAGAAACATAGGAGAAAACCTAGATGACCTTGGATGGCAATGGTTTTTTAGATCCATTACTGAAAGCCCAACGCATAAAGGATTGATAAACTTGACTAAATTAGGAGATTGAAATTATAATTATATACTTCTGCCCTGCAAAAATACAGTCAAGAAAATGAGAAGACAAGCCACAAACTGGTAAAAAATATTTCTAAAACATATAGCTGATAAATGACTGTTACTCAAAAATGTAAACATTTAATACTCAACAACAACAACAAAAAAACATTTAAAAAATAGGTCAAAAAATCTGGGCAGCTTACCAAAGAACATGCACAGCTGGCAAATAAGAATATGAAAAGATGCTCAACATCATTTTTCTTTAGGGAATTACAAATTAAAACAATAGTGAGCTTTTCCACCTACTATCCCATCCCCCAGCATCCCCTTCTGATTGTATCCCACTTACTGCCAGCTCCGGGTTCCTGCTAGGTTAGAGTACCATTGACTCTTTCCAGCCATTGTCATGATCATCTACTGGGACCTCATCAGCCATGATGAGCTGGGTTGTGCCCGGAGATGGAGGGGAATATAGCCAGTAAGACACTGATGAGCCACTCATTGCTGAAAATGCCTTTGCTGAAGGCCCTGAGGGCAAAGGTACCCAACACACAGTCATCACTGGTGTTGATATTGTCATGAACTATCACTTGTAAGAGACCAAATTCACAAAAGAAGCCTACAAGTAGTATATCAAAGATTATATGAAATCAATCAAAGGGAAACTTAAAGAACAGTATCAAAAAGAGTAAAATTTTTTATGACAGGGGCTACAGAAAAAAATCAAGCACATGCTTGCTAATTTCAAAAACTACCAATTCTTTCTTGGTAAAAACATGAATCCAGATGACATGGTTTTTATCCTGGACTACCATGAAGATGGTATGAGCTCATATGTGATTTATTTGAAGGCTGGTTTAGTGTGAAAGAGTATTAACGCATTTGGATGTTATTAATGTCCCACTTTGGATGTTATCACCTATTGCCATGACTGGCTGCTGCTTTTCATACACACAGCACCAGAACTTAACAAAGGGACTGTTGTCATCTTGAACTCTTCGTTTATTTTGACCTTGATTTATTGGAGCAGAGTCATTGTTTTTAAGAAGAAAAAAAAACATGTCATGTTGTTGTCAAAAAATAAAAAGCACTTAAATTCAAAACAGCAATGAGATACCAATTCACAAGTATTAGAATGGCCAAAATCCAAAATTCTGATAACATGAAATGCTAATGAGGAACAACAGTTTTAGAATGTATTAGAACAGCCTTACAACATGCTAATAAGGAACATCAGTAATTCTCATTTATTGCTGCTAGAAGTGCAAAATGATATAGCCACTTTGGAATATAGCTTGGACTTTCTTACAAAACTAGACATGTTCTTTTCTTAAAATATTTTATTGGGATGCCTGGGTGCCTCAGCGGTTAAGCAACTGTGCTTTTCTAAAAAAAAAAAAAAAAAAAAAAAAAAAGAAAAAAGAAAAGAAAAGAATATTTATTTATTCATGAGAGACACAAAGATTCCAGAATCATGCCCTGAGCCAAAGGCAGATGCTCAACCACTGAGCCACCCAGGCATCCCAATATGTTCTTATCATGAAATATATCAGTTATGCTTCTTAGTATTTATTCAAATGAATTGAAGTCTTAATGTCCACACAAAATCCTGTATATGGAAGTTTATAGCAAATTAATTCATAACTGCCAAAACTTGGAAGTAACCAAGATGTCTTTCAGTAAGTAGAAATATACTTTGGTAAATACAGACAGTGGAATATTATTCAGCATTATAAAACAAGCTACTAAGCCAGGAAAAGATGTAGAGGAAACTTAAATGCATGTTACAAAATGAAAGAAACCAGTCTGAAAAGGCTACATATTATAGGATTTCAATGATATGATATTCTGGAAAACACAGAATTATGGAGACACTAAAAGGATTAGTAGTTGCCAGAGGTCACCTTAGGGAGGTTGCAGAGGAAAAGAGACAGCGCACAGAGACTTTTTAGGACAGTGAAACTACTCTGTGTGATATTATAATGGCAGATGCATGCCTTTATCCATTTGTCAAAAGCCATAGAAAATACAGAGCCAGGGGGGAACTCTAATGTAAATTAAGGACTCTGGGTGATAATGATCTGCCAATATAAGTTTGTTAATTATAACAAAAGTACCAGCCCATGCAGGATGTTGATAGTGAGACTGTTAAATATGATGGGAGAGGATGTAAAGAAAACTATCTATAGCTTTCAGTCAAATGTTTTTGTGAACCTAATGCCACTTTAAAAATTGCTCCAAAAGGGGCTCCTGGGTGGCTCAGTTGGTTGTGCATCCGGCCGTGGATTTCAGCTTAGGTTGTGATCTCACAGGCCATGATCTCGTGGATCATGAGATGGAGCCCACGTGGGGCTCCACACTCAGCAGGGAGCCTGTTTGAGACTCTTGTCTCTCTTCCTCTTCCTCTATGCCTCCTCCCCTACACTCTCACTCTCTCTCCAAAATAAAGAAAATAAATATTTTAAAAAATTATTCTAAATGATAAAGTCTTTTTTTAAAATGACAAATAGGATAAAATCATAGTTATAAGGTGCTACATTTTACCTAGATATTTATGTCTATTAGAACTCTTTGATAGAATTATCTGTTCTATATTTTAATATCAAAAGGAGTCTTATTTGGGATTGTTTTTGTTTTTTAAATAAAATCTACCTATGGCTTAAAAAAAGAATTGTTCCAAGGTATATCATAATCAAATCAGCATTCAATAAGAGATTTTGCACAAGGGAAAGGTAAGCTATGAAAACAGAGAGTTCTAAAGTTCTCTGCAAGGGAACTAACTGAATCAGGAAGAGAGTATAAGGAAGCTCAGGCTGAAAGGCACTCTTGAAAACAATGAAACAAATGAAAGTAACTCTGACAGTAGTTCAAATCAACTTTGAAAAACCAAAGAATGTCAGTACATTTAATTAGAAAAGACAATATATGCATATTTCTTCCTTTTTCTTCTTTTAGCTTATTTTAAAAAGCAATTGTATAAACCAATACATATAAAATTTACTGTTGGCCCTATAATATATACAAATATAATAATATTTGACAATTAATGCATAAAGTAGGCAGGTGGGAACAGAACTACATAGGAGTAAGAAAGAGACACTAGACAAATCCTTAAGAACAAATAAAGAGAATCCAGAAGAACAAATGGAAAGAACCAAGAATAGTAAATAGGAAAGTTATTTTTAACAAACAATAAATATATCCTTCCTCTTTCTTTCTTTTTCTCCCAGCATCTTTTAAAAGGATTAATTATACATAAAGTAAAAATTATAACAATGTATTGTTGGGCTTGTATCACACATAAACTGGTATTAATTTAGTATAAATCTGAAGTAGATTCTGATAAGATATATATGATAAGCCTTAGAACAACCACTAAGAAAATAACACAAAACATATAGTAAAAATAAATCTAAAGAATTAAAATGTTAAACTAGGAAATATTTACTTTATACAAAAGAAGGCAATAAAAGAGGAACAGAAGAACAAAAAAGATTTGAGACATGCAAAAAACAGAGAAAATTATCACACAAAATCCAACTTTATCAATAATAACATAAAAGGTAAGTGGATTAAACAATTCAAGCAAAAAGCAGAGATCAGCAGATTGTATTAAAAAACAAGATCAAGGCCATCTGGCTAGCTCAGTTGTTAAGCATCTGTTTTGGGCTCAGGTCATTATCTCGGGGTCCTAGGATGGAGCCCCACTTTGGACTCCCTGTCCAGTGGGGAGTCTGCTTCTCCCTCACCCTTGGCCCCTCTTCCTTCACCCCTCTCTCTTGCTTTTGCTCTCTCTCTCTCTCGAATAAATAAATAAAATCTTTAATAAAGAAAAAAAGATCTAACTCTGTAAGAGATACACACTTTAGATTCAAAGGTAAATGTAGGTTGAAAGGAAAAGAATGGAAAAACAAATACAAACAGCAGCCATGAGAGAGCTGTAGTGCTATGATAGTATCAGACAAAATAGCCTTTAAAACAAAGAGGTTACTAGAGCTAAAAGACATTTTGTAATGATAAAAGGGTCAATTCATCAAGAATATTTAACAATTCTAAACACATCTGTACATAATAACCAAATCTCAAGTTACATGAAGCCAATATTGACAGAATTTAAGGGAAAAACTGACAATTCAAGAGTAATAGTCGGAGACATTAATATTTCAGTTTCAATAATGACTAGAACAACTAGACAAAGGGGCAACAAGTAACGAGACTTAACACTATAAACCAACTAGACCTAACAGACATCATTAGAACAATCTAGTCAGCAACTGAAAAAGACATATTTTTCTCAAGTACATGTGAAACATTCTCCATGGAAAACTCGGGTGGCTCAATGGTTGAGTGTCTGCCTTTGGCTCAGGTCATGATCCCAGGGTCCTGGGATCCAGCCCTGCATCGGGCTTCCCGCAGAGAACCTCCTTCTCCCTCTGCCTATGTCTCTTCCTCTCTGTGTCTCTCATGAATAAATAAATAAAATATTTTTAAAAAGAAAAAGAAACATCCTCCAGGATAGATCATAAGCTAGGCCATAAAACAATCTTCGATGAATCTAAAATTATTAAAATCATTAAAAACATTAAAAACATTAAAATGTTTTTTGACCACAATGGAATAAAGTTATAAATCAATAATGAGAAATTTAGGATATTCACAAATATATGGAAATTAAACAACATATTCCTTAGTATCTAATGTGTCAAATAAGAAACCACAATGGAAATTAGAAAATATTTTAGGATTAAAATATTGATATAACAAACCAAAATTATAAGAATGCAATCAAATCAGTTTTTAGAAAGAAATTTATAGCTCTAAACACCTATATTAAAAAGGAAGAAAAATCTCAATTTAATATCCTAATCTTTCATCTTAAAGCAATGAAAAGAACAACTGAATCAAGCAGATGGAAAGAAATCATAAAAATTAAGGCAGACATCAATGCAATAGAAAATAGAAAAATGAGAACAAAAATCAAAAACAGTAAAACTTCATTCTTTGAAGAGATCAAAAAAACTTGATAACACTTTAGCTAGACTGACCAAGAATAAGAGAGAAGACTCAAATTGCTAAAAATCAAGTACGAAAGAAGGGCTTCATTTTTGTGCTTTTCAGACACCATCAAGGAAGTGTCAAGATGATACACAGGGGATCCCTGAGTGGCGCAGCGGTTTGGCGACTGCCTTTGGCCCAGGGCGCGATCCTGGAGACCCGGGATCGAATCCCACGTTGGGCTCTCGGTGCATGGAGCCTGCTTCTCCCTCTGCCTGTGTCTCTGCCTCTCTCTCTCTCTGTGACTATCATAAAAATAAATAAATTAAAAAAAAAAAAAGATGATACACAGAACATAATTTATAAATCATATATCTAATAAGGTACATTTATCTAGAAGTAAAGACAACTCAATATAGAAATGTACAAAAGATCTAAATAAATCCAAGGCAAATATATAAATCCAAAAAGATCTCCAAAGAAGATATAAATGGCCAATCAGCACATGAAAAGAAGCTCAATATTAATAGCCACTAGGGAAACGCAAATCAAAACACAGTAAGATACCACTTTGTATCTACTACATAGCTATAATCAAAAAGACAGACATAAACAAATGTTGGCAAGGCTGTGGAGAAATCCAAATGCTTATACGTTGCTAGTAGAAATGAAAAACGAGACAGCCTTAGTGGAAAACAATCAGGCTGTTCCTCAAAAGGGTACAAAAAGAAGTACCATATTACCAAGCAATCTACCCCTAAGTGTTCAACAAAATCATATATTACACAAAACCTTTATGATCACAGTATTATTCATAATAGCCAAAATGTGGAAACAAATGTCCCTCAACTGATAAATGGGTAAATAAAATATAATATATCCATATAATGGAGTATTGTTTGGTATTAAAAAGGAATCAAGCACTGATAAATGCCACAGGATGGATGAGCCTTGATAATATTACCCTAAGTGCAGAAGCCAATCACAAAAGACCATATACTATATAAGTCCACTTACATGAAATGAAGTGTACAAAATTTATGTGAAATGTCCAGAATGGGCAAATCTATAAGAACAGAAAATACTTTAGTGGTTGCCTAGGACTGAGGAGTAGAGGGAGGGGGCTGGAAGAAGATGTGGGGAAATGTTAGCAGGTATCAGTTTGTTTTGAGGGCAACAAGATATTTTCAAATTGTGGTGATGGTTACACAACTGTGAATGTATTAATACTTTAATTGTACACTGTAAATGAATGAATTATATGGTGCGAATATATATCAATAAAGGTACTAAGAGGAAGAAGACTAAAGAAGAGGAAAAAGTAGAAGAGTTGACTCTATCTTATCATGTTTAATGCTTAACCATGAATAGAAAATCTATGGACCCTGTAAATTATGGAAGTTTCTAAATTGAGTACGTAGTTCACATCAATCTTCATGACAACTTTGCTCCTATGGATGGATCAAAATAAGTCACATTCAATTAGGGAACTTGTGGGGACAGGAAATATATTAATTTTTCCTCAGATAATTCTGCTAAGAAGTTGATTGGCTGTCCCAGTGGCCTCCTCCCATTGGAAAACCATTTAAAATGATCAAAGATCTGTACCTATGCACAAAATGCTTGAATTCACTGATGCATGGCCTTTGGTTTACATCACTGGGTACAACAAAAACTGGTATCTGGGAAGAGGTCATCTCTGTGGAGAAAAGGCAATGAATACAAGAGTCATAATCTCTGATTTGTTGATAAAAATCAAAGTTAAATACTTTTCTTAAGGAGAAGAAAACAATGCTCTGGCTATATAATAATGTGATTTCTATGAGTTTCCAATCATTAACGTTACTTATAAAAAAATTAACTCAATTTCCCTTATGTAGTAGTCTCTTAGTTATGTAGGGGAAGTTTTTTGAAGTAGTTTTATGCATTGCTAGTTTCAAGTAGGATTCACAAAAATGTGAAATTGATCACGCTATTCAAATTAAAACATAAAATTGGGATGATATTGGTTTTTATTGGAAGAAAATTGAACTTTGAAAAACTGAGGATACCAGAAACGTCAATGCCCATATAAGTCCACTAGAAATGTGACTTCAGAGAACACACATTAAGTACATTCTTAGTAAACTCTGCTGAATTCCCCATTTAAAATGCAACTCTTTCTTTCTTGGTGAGATACCTCTCAAATAACTTGCTCAGAAGCCACCAAGGCTCTTCTTAATACATGAGCAGATGTTATTTGTGTAGCTTAATTGTTAAATTGACAAAATAAGCAAATACTTCCATTCTTTCTAATTAAGTAACATTCCCTTATCCCAAAAAATTCATTTTTCATTTAATGCCACAGTCTATCTGGTTTTCATTCTGAATGTTTAGTAGAGCCACAAAACAAAAGAAAATTTTCACTTTGGAACACTTGGCCTAAATGTTGATCTGGTAAATAATCTGCTAGGTATCCCTCAAAGATAAATAGGATTATAATTTCCATGGGAGTTAGTTCCTAAGAATCTCTTTTGAATTCCATATTTTGTCCTTAAAGGAATAACCACTATGTGATTCACTCCCCTCCCTCTTCCAGCATATGAATGGAAGTTCATACAGGTAAATGGCCAGGCTTAGTTTTCAAGTGAAAGGAGGTACTCTGGTTTTTTTTTAAATATTATGAAGTAGGCAAAAAAGAATAAACATTAACTTCAGACTCAATATAAAGTAGGAACTGAATAAATCATCATTCTATGTGGCATTAGCGCTCGGAGAAACAATGCGAGCAGATTGTCCTTACCCACAACAAACTTATTAATACACTACTAAATCTCTGGCTGTAGGAGTTGGCGATTCAATATTTTGTGTCTCATTAGCGCCACCTGCTGAGTACTGCTCACATTTCGTAAAATGTAGTCAGAAATCAACTGCTTGTAAACGCGAAAAGAACAAGATCAAAATAACAAAAGAATGA
Organism: Nyctereutes procyonoides; assembly: GCF_905146905.1. Classification (NCBI taxonomy): domain Eukaryota; kingdom Metazoa; phylum Chordata; class Mammalia; order Carnivora; family Canidae; genus Nyctereutes; species Nyctereutes procyonoides. The sequence goes on from NW_026575045.1 coordinate 9,127,075, forward strand.
CAATAGAATTATTATATCTCCAGCATTTTCTTTTCATCTGTGCTATTTGAGAATAGGTGCAATAACCAGAGCAGTGAGTCTCAGATCAGAAAAAAGAATTGGCTTTACATTTTATTTATATAAATATGATACTTAATTTTATTAATACGGCCTTTACCTTGGCAAAAGCAAATATTAAGCCATAGCTGCCTTACCCATGTCATGAATTTATAATACAAATTATATAAAATAATTCGTGTAAAAAATCTTTGCAAACCACAGAACATTAAAAATGTGAAACATTCTATACAATTTAACCCATAATGGAATGGTATTTTCAGTTTTATTTTAATTTTTTTCAAAAATTTTTGAAATGTCATAGCTGAATTTATGATCCAAGCTAGGCTACTACTTTAGGTTCCATTTATTTAAGCATTTGAAAAGCTAAAATATTTCAATTCCCGGGAAAGAGATTTCCTACCTTTGATGGTTTGGAACCCCTTTCTTATATCTTGTCATTTATTAAAAAAAAAAAAGTAAAGGGATTAGTCTTATGGCTCAGTCGTATTTATTTTTCAGTTCTGAAAATGCATTGAATCTCACACAGTAAACATGCATAAGAAGATTTTATTAGCCAAAATGGAGTTGGTACTTCAAACTTGTGATTTTGCTCAGTTGCGAAGTGCATGAGGTTATCTGATACCTAAGACTGTAGTTATCAACTACATTGACTTTTGACTGCTGTTGTTTAAGAAAAGTTCCTCTCACAAACTTTAGTTCTTTCACCATCTACCTATGGATCATGTCTGAAGTAATAAAATACTAATAGTAAACAAAACAATATAAAGTCGCAAGTAATAAAATAAAAATGAAATAATTCCATATATCTGATTAAATCTATTCATTACACTCATTTTTTTCAACTGTATACATAGTACAGGTAGGACACCAGGATTGAGGAATCAACCAATACTTATTTCGCTTATTTTCTTATCCACTGTATCCATTTATATAACAAGCAGCTTACTGAATTTGGAAGCATCTAATATCTGTAAACATTCAGGTATTTGTCATTTTTACCTGAATGTTTCCTTTTCAAATGGAGGCTTCCATATTTTATAAATATAAACATAGCTGAAATACTGAAGTCACTTACACTCTCCAAATGCAAATATATGAATGTTTAACAGATACCTTCCTTTGGCCCAATTCCCTCTTCCATTCACATCTTCCTGGCTATCCCTCCAGATCCCCCAGAGGTTTCTCAGCATGAAGAGCCCAATTATGAAGTAGGAAAAGTTCCACTCAAAGCCGATACATGCAGTTACAAAGTGCTCTGGAGAGGTTAAAAGACTGATATGAATTTGGTCCATGGAATATAACCTGCAGCAATATTGCCAGAGAAGACAAGAATTTGAATGAGCCTCCATTGGAAAAATAAATTACTTTGTCGCCTTGAAGGCAATCTCCATGGGTCAAGGCTAAAGCCTTTTTCTTCAGTGTTATATGGAGAATCATCTCTATTGCTGTTTTTTTCCAGATAACTAGGTGGTTTTGACATTTTTGTGGTCAGTAATCTGATATTTTTTCACAAATTGTCTTTTTGAAAATGGAAAGTGTTCTCATTAGTTGAGTGGGAATGTTTGATCATACTAACAAATGTCTTTCTCAAAATGTATCATAACTTTAAACAAGGTCAGTGTATTAATAAGACTACTACCTTCCTCATATTTATTTTGTGTCTCTGGTCTTATATTTCCATATGTATCCAGATAATGTCAACAGCAGGAGAAAATAACATCTTAGTTCAAGAAATATAATCTTGTTAATATTTATTTAAGAGATACTGATCTGATAATGATCATCAGTAAACATTTCAGTCAAAAAACCAAAAATGCATTTGTGTCTACAAATGTATTTAATTTCCATACCTGAAACTTTAATTCAAGGAGAAAAACAGACCAGCTCTGAAACTAAGGATGATGGTAGCATAAAACATAATAATTATAAAGGTCATTACAATTTACTGATTAAGGTTTATATGCCAAATATCCAGCTAGACAATCTACATTCATTATCTTATATATTATTATTAGCAATAATATGAATTTCATACTATTATCACCACTTTTCAGGCAAGAAAACTAAATCTAGAGAGGTAAAATAATATATCCAAGGTCAAACAGCTAGATAATGACAAAAAAAAATTGAACTGAAATCTGGCAAATAGCTACGTCTGCAAGGATTAAAAGGTAGTTTTTCCTAATTCACTTAGAGCCATAGTCTGCTCACCATTTTGTGTGCCTATGGCACCCTCTGTCCAAATGGAATGGGTTGGGATCCTTGGGTGGCTCAGCGGTTTGACACCTTCCTTTGGCCCAGAGCATGATCCTGGTGTCCGGGGATCGAATCCCCCTTGGAGCTCCTTGCGTGGAGCCTGTTTCTCCCTCTGCCTGTGTCTCTGCCTCTTTCTCTCTCCCTCTCTTTCTGTCTCTAATAAATAAATAAAATCTTTAAAAAAATGGAATGGGTTTTCTAATTTGTTCAAAGATGTCAAGTGGCCTAGTTTTAGCCCTGTACATTGCCAAATGTTTTGAAAATTCAGAGAGAAGAATTGTTGATAGTTCAGTTGATCAGGGATGGATTCATAGATATAAGAAATTTAAATTTAGCCTCCAAATGGGTAGGATTTTAGTGAGGAAAGTAAACAGTATGGTGGGAAAATAAAAGCATTTTTGGAAAATGCAATAGGTCTACACACGGAAAAGGAATAAGACACATTTGAGGTATAGGAGATGGTCTAGAATGGCTAAAGTAGATTTTTCTAGAATGGGAGAACAGATTGAAAAAGGCCAACTTGAGAATACTCAAAATACTAAATTAAGATGTGTAATCTATGATCATTAAAATTTGGGGAGTAAAGATGATTTTGGGAGGAAGCAACAAAACTGTATATTGAGCAATTATCCTGGCAGTGGGTGTAGAAGCGTTTGAGCCAGTAATATGGCAATTAGAAGACAGTCTCAAACTATTAATACCAGACCTGAACTACACTAGTAGAAGTAAAGGAACAGGAGAGAAGAGATAATCAATCACTAGAAATGCATCATTGTTCTTTGTTCCTATGAACACTTTATTTTTTAAGTTCTTAGTTCTAATATTTTTCATGTAGGCATTAAGTTAAAACACTGAGCTCTTTCGGAATTTGACATGGGGTAATGATTGTGAAAAATTATCCAAAGACCTTGAATTGTGATTTCACAGAAATGTTAAATCAGAGAAATAACTTTAATACCCATTGCTCTCTGTAATCTCTTAATCTTACAAAAAACACACTTACCCAAACACATATCTATATCTACACAAAAATATAACTTCAGCCTACATTTACTGTAAGAAGCTGTGCATAGAATATTTGGCTCCAGGAGGGTGTGAAAAGTTATTAAAATCTTGTTTAGGGCAACCCGGGTGGCTCAGCAGTTAGGCGTTGCCTTCAGCCTAGGGCGTGATCCTGGAGACCCCCACGTCAGGCTCCCTGCATGGAGCCTGCTTCTGCCTCTGCCTGTGTCTCTGCCTATCTCTCTCTCTCTCTCTCTCTCTCTCTCTCTCTCTCTCTCTCTTTGTGTGTCTCTCATGAATAAATAAAAAAATAAAATCTTTAAAAAATAAAATGTTGTTTGAATACAGAGAACAAGGATTTCTTTATTTAGAAGATTTTATAAAGGACTCAAGGATAAATTACTGGAACCTTATATCCACTAACAGTCTTGAAACCCTAATAGGTTGTTGATGCTCTTGAGTTCTGACAAATCAGCAATCAGTGGAAGGTCTCTATAGCACATCTGTGATATCATTCAATTCCAAATTGCTCTGTCTACGAATTCCAGGGAATTTACCCCAGCAGGGTCTTGATTTTTCACAAGATCTTTCTGTGTTATTTGATAACTGATGAGCAATTTTTCAATGGGTATTACGGAGACATTCTTTTATTTTCTTATCCATTTAAGTTTCTATTCATGATTCAGTATTACATATTTTTAACAGACCTGTTGGCACAAAATCATCTTTCAGCTTATTGTTACTGGAAATTGTAACTGCTGCTACCCAAATAACTCCATAATTATCTTTGTTCTTTTTTTAATCTTTGTTCTTAACATAATTGCTTTTAATAAATTAATTTCTAAGATTATCATGATTAATATTACTAGAAACCTGCCACCTCACCCAAAATAGGTTAAATAGTCCCATAATAGTTTTACAGATAAAAAGTGCTATTAGAAAGTTGCAGCACAAAACTCATCTTAAACTATTTGTGTCTCAGGGATCCCTGGGTGGCACAGCGGTTTAGCGCCTGCCTTTGGCCCAGGGCGCGATCCTGGAGACCCGGGATCGAGTCCCACGTCGGGCTCCCGGTGCATGGAGCCTGCTTCTCCCTCTGCCTGTGTCTCTGCCTCTCTCTCTCTCGCTCTCTCTGTGTGACTATCATAAATAAATAAATTAAACTATTTGTGTCTCAATAACAAACAATAAAAAATGGGATTGGTTTCCATTCACTGGAGTGTCAAAAAATGCTTATGATGACAAGTTCACTAGATATTCATAGGATCTTTTGACACAAGTTGAAAAGTTTATACCCCTTACATATAAAGCTGGAAAAAATCCCTCCATCTGAAACTATCAGAAAATCTGTAATGGTTTTAGTTCATATGACACATAAAACTCAAATAATTATAGTCAGTAGCATATTAATAAAGTCATCTCACATATGTTCTCATATTTTACTAACTCCAGTACTTTTCCATCCCAAGATCTATATTTACAATTTTAAAGATAAATTACCACATTCCAATACTTGATAAGTAGGAATTCATAGAAAAGTGGCCATTAATTTTTTTATAAAAAGGAGCAAAGGTGGTTTATATATGAGATGTTCAAAACAGAGAAAGGTTTTAATCAGCTTTCAAAAGCTAAATTTGTCTCAAGCTCATTATTATTCAAAGCAATGAATTTTCCCTGGTAACATGTCACAGAGGGAATAAGGAATGGAAAGTCTAATGAAAGCCCAGCAATTTAGCACAGGGTTTAAATTCAGTAATCTGGAGTTTGTGCACATAAGACTAAATATATGCACTAAAGTTTGATTCTAAAAAATAAAATAAAATAAAGTTTGATTCTATAAGCATTTCAGAAATTAAAGGAATCTATGTATTTCAAAAATACAAAATATGATTCAACATATATTAAAATTAAGCAGCAGTTAGAGTACACTACCTTATCAAACATATAATTATTTATTTTTCCCAAACTAAAGCTTATGACAGAAGTATTTGCAATTTCTCAATATGTCCAACACTGAAAAATTATAACAAATTGATGACTTATGGATCTTATGTTGATGAAAATTAGAGTGAAATCAGGGATAAACACCAACACAGAGTACTACTAAGCCTGAGCTTTCTGAGTTTGATTCTAGAGCAAACAATTTTAAAAAAACCATTTGCTGTCAGATATGTACCTCCCTACAGACACCTGGTTCACAAAAAAAAATTTTTTAAACTTGGAATGTGCAAATTTAAAAATTCAGTATTTTTCAGAAAGATGAAAATAACCCTTCAACCAATAAATCTAAAACATCTAGTTACAGTGCTATAATGCTCACTAACTCTTTTAGCATTTAAATAATTTGAAATAGGGCAGCCAGGTGGCTCAGTGGTTTAGCGCTACTTTCAGCCCAGGGCATGATCCTGGAGACCCGGGATCAAGTCCCACGTCGGGCTCCCTGCATTGAGCCTGCCTCTGCCTGTGTCTCTGCCTCTCTCTTTCTCTGTGTCTCTCATGAATAAATAAATGAAATCTTAAAAAAAAAATTTGAAATAACATGAAAACTTGAACATGTTGAAAGGTTATGCTAAAACACTCATATTTGTAGACCTCACCAAGTTATTACTAAGAATATTAATCATCTGTACATAACCAATCTTGATGCCAAAGTTTTTCATCTGATAATGGCAATTTGTGGTAAGTTCAGATAAGAGCCCTCCAAAATCATGTTTGTAAGATGCAGGTTGCTTCATAATGAAGAATCTATTCATTGATAAATTACCATAATATCTCTTCAGGTTTATCTAGGAATCGCTCTTGGGAGAAATTCCTATATCTAAAGATCTTTGGGGATATAATGACTATTTAAAAAGTGTCAGGGGGCGTAGAAGCTTTTGGGAAGTTGATGTGAATTTGATGACCAAGAAATAGTCCATTTTCTGGCATATCTGAAGGACAAACACCAAGGCTGCCTAAAGGTAATTTTTTTTTTTTAACATCAGACCAGTTGGTCTAACTACTGTCTTCCTTTCTACATTTTCTTAGTATACTTCCTTCCTCTTTAAGATCAGGTGCATCAGGTGTAATCAGGAGTGCACATTCAGTTTAAAAGGATAAAACATTTCCACATTCATGTGGGTGGCAGATTATTATAGTGAAGAACCCCAGGGAAGAAAGGCATAGGAAACCATCAGAGCAGTCATACAATAATCCTTGCCCTCAGTGCTCCCAATTCAGAAGCCTATGTCAGGTCTCAGAGAGCACCAGAGCAATGAGTTTTCTGCATTGAGAACACAACATCCACTCATTTGTGTGTGTTTCACACTTGTGTTCCCCAAGTGTCTTAGACTGGGTTCCATAGAGACAAATTCTGAGATGACAACGTGTATGCAGGAGGTATATTGAAGAGTGCTTTCAGGAACTGACCCCATAAGGAAATGAGGAAAGTAGGATTGAGCAGATGAAGAAGCTCCTGCAAAGTGGTTGCTCCTGAAGGTTCCATCATTCCAGTAGCTGGAATGCCCTTCAGAGCTGTTCTGAAATGGAATGGGAACAGGCCTTTTAGTTCTGCATTGGCCAGTTTCTGGCCATGTTTCACTCTCTGGGAAGGAACACATGCTCAGGTGAGAAATTTCCCTGCAGCAGAGGACTCTGCTCAGTGAAGCATGTAGTTGTGCACTGCCAGCAGCCAATATTCCTAGCAGTGGGGTGATGGTATATACAAAAGGCATCATAGCCTCTATGACACCAGAAAGGGAGATGTGATTCAGTCAGGCTAACCACATCTAAATAAGAAGACCTCATCAAGCTTTCTGAATCAAGCCAATTCATGAATGGCTCTGGCTGGTGCCCTAAGAACTGGTCCAGGCAGTTGCAGCCAAGTAAACCAGTCCGCTTTCACCCAAATGATAAAGAGCAAAGAATCTCCAGGGACTGTAGCATGGTGGGTACTTGAAGGCTTACAGACTCATCTTCAGTGTAACAAATGAAAAACTTCTCAAAAATACCATATCAACACCACCACAATAATATTTTATGTTAATTTTGTACTTACAGTGCTAGATATTATGTCAAGTACGTAATCTATCTCATTTGATCCTAACAGCACCCCTGTGAGGTGAGTATTATTATTATTTTTTTGTTATATTTGGGAAATTGAAACAGGAATAAAAGCAGAAATGTATCCAATATGACACAAGTGATCATAGAACTTAAAGCATTTCACACTCTTTCATTCTAAGCGACTGTACTAAACTATCAACACAGCCTGACTTATTGCTGACCTTATACTACTTGGTACTTGGATCAAATTCTGTTGACTTTTTAGCTTTAAGTGTAAAGTAAGATCTGCGCATTACAAATACTGCAAAATTGAATTATATTTATTCAGCAATCCCATGATCTTTACTCTTCAGAATATTGTTGAGAACCGTGAAACTAGTTTTAAAGACTTTTATGTTACAGTAGAAAGAGTTTGATACAAATTGGATGGGTTTTTTCCTGTTTTCTGCTGTAAACAACTAGAAAACAATCATTGTAAAATATGAGGCAGCCATTGAAAAACAAGCAGCACAGAACTGAAGGCACTGCAAAGAGAGAAATAAACCAGGCAAGCCCAGGCTGCATAAACTTATTCCCTAGAGGCAGCTCAGGTCCCTAGCTCAGAAAGTGGAAACCCTAACATCATTCAGTGGCCTCATTGAATTGAGGAATCAGAAATCAGTGCTTGAAGAAACAAAGAGGCTTAGAATTTGGGCGTCAGAGTACTACACATCCAGCTAAATAAAGAGAAACCTAGAGAAGAACAGGAGGGGGTCCATTTGAGGCTCTGACTGAGTACTGATCTCCTCAAGCATAGAAGAAGCTTCCCAAAATCAGAGAAAAAACCACTCACAAGTAGTTACAAGGCAAACTGAGTTAAGAATATTTTGTGTCTCCACAGCCAAAGTAGAAAGACTTTGTAATGCAATGTGTATCCTGTAGAATACAGAAGATACATACATACTACTTTAGTTGTGAACCTAGATTTGCCCCATTACAAGTTAATCTAAACCCATCTTAACATGCTGAAATCAAGCCTGAAAGGTATCCAACTGATTCAAGTAAGCTACTTGTATGCCAGGACAAATTCTGACCCCATTGAAAGGGAATCAATAAAATAGAGCAACCAACAAAATGTCAGTAATCCAGTTTAAAATTACAAGGCATACAGAAAACAGAAACATAAAACCCATAATGAAAAAATTGATCATTAGAATAGACAAACAAGGACACTAAACAGCTATTAAAATATATCCCATCTACTTTTAAAATTGCAGAGAAAAATACTAACATGATGATTTAAAAAATGGAAGATTAAAAAAAAAAGACCCACATTCAAATTCTAGAGCCGGATTAGCTCTAGAAAGATTGACAAACTTTTTTCTTAAATAGTCAGATGGTTAATATTTTAGGTTTATGGGCCATGTATCTCTGTTGCAACTATGCTGACCTTGCAGAGCAAAAGCAACCACAGACCACAGACAATACATAAATGAATGAGCATTGCTAAGTTGCAATAAAACCTTGTTTTATAAAAGGAGTGGTTGATCCATGGGCTATGGTTATTTCTTGACGGCACTGACCCTTGTCCTATAGATAAATATACAATATCACAGATGAAAAATTTCCTGTGTAGGATTAACTTCAAATGACACACTGTAGAAGAAAGTATCAGTGATATTAACATAATAACTACTCACAATGAGAAGAGAGAGGGATCAGGGACCATATCAAGCACTCTAGCATGTATGTATTTGGAGTCCCAGAATAAGAGGGAAAAGGACAGAAAAATATTTGAAGAAATAATGGCTGATTCCCTCCCCTCCAAATTTGTTGAAAACAAATCCACAGATCCAGAGAGCTCAACAAATCCCAGCAGTTGAGGAAAATGAGGCTTAGTGTTATTAGCTAAATTTCCTGAGGCATTTTCATTACAAGCTGTGATTTAAATCTATTGTTCACTGATTTAAGAAGCCAAGTGTTTACCTATTTGGTGTACTTCCTCTCAAGTTTGATACAATGAGTCTAGTCTCCATAATAAGAGCAAAAATAGTATTTATTGAGAAATCACCTATGTGTTAGGCAGTGTGCTAGATATTACCTCACATATTCTCTCATTTAATTACAGCATCTATTGGGTAAGAATTATATTCCTCACTTTACCACTAGAAAAACTAAAACTTGTAGAGTTAACAGAGAATCTTTAAATAATAACCAGTAATGGTTAAAAGAGAGAGAGAGAGAGAGAGACACACACACACACACACACACACACACAAATTCAGGTTTTCTGGATTTATAGACTGTAATCTCCTATGGGGCTTGACTATATGGATGAGGCATCTGGAAAAGAAATAAGACCTATGTGTTTTACAACTAGAAACCATGCAATATAGGCATATTGGAAATATCTGAAATGTACAAATCCATTGATAAAAAAGAAAAATGAGGACTTAATTTAACTATTAGATCAAGCAATTGCTGGCAGCACACAAATTACTGACAACAAATCTCATAGCAAGTACAATAGCTCCAAGTATGGTTATAAAACTTAGAATCATAAAACCAGAGAATTGTGAAATTATTTACAGTTGTGGAATCCAGCCTATTCCTTTTGGAGAAATGGAAATGCAACTCAGCAAGTTAAATCATTTGCCTAAAATAACATGATTGGTTATTGACCCTTTCTGCTAAGGCATCCACAGTTCCTTTCCAGAAAATATAAATTATTCATGCAGAAAGACAAACCCAATTTTGGCAGGTCACAGATTTCAGTGAGATGCGAATTGGTTAAGGATTGTGATTTATGAATTGAGGCAGCTGTCCAGATTGCCTTATCTTAGCTGTCCTTCTGTGAAATCTACTACTGGGAGTACCTAAATTGATCTCTATTTCATCCCATTCAACAATCATTGGATATCGCATGAGGAGGAGGGTAAATTACTGTAATGAAATGCAAAATTCTGAGAATCAAAGAATGCCAGAGAGGAAACTTTATAAAGAGATTATATCTCTGTTTGCCAGATGTAAAATAAGCCAAGATAGTTTGTGACCATACTCTGAAAGATTAAATATAAATCATGCTTTATTTTAAGCAAATTGTCAGCACTATAAATGTCAATTACATACATTTATACATATATATGTAACATATATATACATATATATATACATAACTGTATATGTATATACAAACACACATGTTCTACCTTAAGCCCAATGAAGGCAGGAGCTATATTATTCTCACATATTCCCAACAATGTACATAGCAGTTGATATAGTTGGTATTTAATTGGTGAAACGAAAAAAATGAAAGTGAATGAGCACAAATAGAAAATCATAGCTCTAAAACAAGACATGTGATTAGATTTGAAGCATTAATTTAGAGCAGATTGTAAATAATAATAAGGAAGAGTATATGTGGATGTTAACCATCCTGACTAGTGCTTTTCTACACTGTTATTTCA